>NW_028188618.1:3027414-3771414 GCF_978046115.1 Saccoglossus kowalevskii | reverse complement strand
GTTGTGGCAAAGTACTGAAAAGTAGTGGCAAAGTGCTGAAAAGTGAGGCAATGTGCTGAAAAGTAGTGGCAAATTAGTGGCAAAGTACTGAAAAGTGTGGCAAAGTACTGACAAGTTGTGGCAAAGTGCTGAAAAGTAGTGGCAAAGTTCTGAAAAGCAGGCTAAAAGTGCTGAAAAGTATGGCAAAGTACTGAAACGTTGTGGCAAAGTAGTGGAAAAGCACTGAAATAGTGGCAAAATACTGAAAAGTAGTGGCAAAGTGCTGAAAAGTAGTGGCAAAGTACTGAAAAGTAGTGGCAAAGTGCTGAAAAGTGTGGCAAAGTACTGACAAGTTGTGGCAAAGTAGTGGCAAAGCACTGAAAAATGTGGCAAAGTACTGAAAAGTTGTTGCAAAGTGCTGAAAAGTAGTGGCAAACTACTGAAAAGTAGTGGCCAAGTGCTGAAAAGTGTGGCAAAGTACTGACAAGTTGTGGCAAAGTGCTGAAAAGTAGTGGCAAACTACTGAAAAGCAGTGGTAAAGTGCTGAAAAGCGTGGCAAAGTACTGAAAAGTTGTGGCAAAGTAGTGGCAAAGCACTGAAATAGTGGCAAAGTACTGAAAAGTAGTGGCAAAGTGCTGAAAAGTAGTGGCAAAGTACTGAAAAGTAGTGGCAAAGTGCTGAAAAGTGTGGCAAAGTACTGACAAGTTGTGGCAAAGTAGTGGCAAAGCACTGAAAAATGTGGCAAAGTACTGAAAAGTTGTTGCAAAGTGCTGAAAAGTAGTGGCAAACTACTGAAAAGTAGTGGCCAAGTGCTGAAAAGTGTGGCAAAGTACTGACAAGTTGTGGCAAAGTGCTGAAAAGCAGTGGCAAAGTGCTTAAAAGTAGTTGCAAAGTACTGAAAAGCAGTGGCAATGTACTGAAAAGTGTGGCAAAGTACTGAAAAGTTGTGGCAAAGTCGTGGCAAAGTACTGAAAAGTGTGGCAAAGTACTGAAAAGTTGTAGCAAAGTGATGAAGAGTAGTAGCAAAGTACTGAAAAGTAGTGGCAAAGAGCTGAAAAGTGAGGCAAAGTACTGAAAAGTTGTGGCAAAGTAGTGGCAAAGCACTGAAATGTGTGGCAAAGTACTGCAAAGTTGTGGGAAAGTGCTGAAACGTAGTGGCAAAGTGCTGAAAAGTGTTGCAAAGTACTGACAAGTTGTGGCAAAGTAGTGGCAAAGCACTGAAAAGTGTGGCAAAGTACTGACAAGTTGTGGCAAAGTGCAGAAAAGTAGTGGCAAACTACTGAAAAGCAGTGGTAAAGTGCTGAAAAGTGTGGCAAAGTACTGAAAAGTTGTGGCAAAGTAGTGGCAAACCACTGAAAAGTGTGGCAAAGTACTGAACAGTTGTGGCAAAGTGCTTAAAAGTAGTTGCAAAATACTGAAAAGCAGTGGCAAAGTGCTGAAAAGTGTGGCAAAGTACTGAAAATTTGTGGCAAAGTAGTGGCAAAGCACTGAAATGTGTGGCAAAGTACTGCAAAGTTGTGGCAAAGTGCTGAAAATTATGGCAAAGTACTGAAACGTTGTGGCAAAGTAGTGGCAAAGCACTGAAATAGTGGCAAAGTACTGAAAAGAAGTGGCAAAGTGCTGAAAAGTAGTAGCAAAGTAATGAAAAGTAGTGGCAAAGTGCTGAAAAGTGTGGCAAAGTACTGACAAGTTGTGGCAAAGTAGTGGCAAAGCACTGAAAATGTGGCAAAGTACTGAAAAGTTGTGGCAAAGTGCTGAAAAGTAGTGGCAAACTACTGAAAAGTAGTGGCAAAGTGCTGAAAAGTGTGGCAAAGTACTGACAAGTTGTGGCAAAGTGTTGAAAAGTAGTGGCAAAGTACTGAAAAGCAGTTTCAAAGTGCTGAAAAGTGTGGCAAAGTACTGAAAAGTTGTGGCAAAGTCGTGGCAAAGTACTGAAAAGTGTGCAAAGTACTGAAAAGTTGTGTCAATGTGCTGAAAAGTAGTGGCAAAGAACTGAAAAGCAGTGGCAAAGTGCTGACAAGTGTGGCAAAGTACTGAAAAGTGTGGCAAAGTACTGAAAAGTTGTGGCAAAGTACTGACAAGTAGTGGCAAAGTGCTGAAAAGTGAGGCAATGTGCTGACAAGTTGTGGCAAAGTGCTGAAAAGTAGTGGCAAACTACTGAAAAGCAGTGGTAAAGTGCTGAAAAGTGTGGCAAAGTACTGAAAAGTTGCGGCAAAGTAGTGGCAAAGCACTGAAAAATGTGGCAAAGTACTGAAAAGTTGTTGCAAAGTGCTGAAAAGTAGTGGCAAACTACTGAAAAGTAGTGGCCAAGTGCTGAAAAGTGTGGCAAAGTACTGACAAGTTGTGGCAAAGTGCTGAAAAGCAGTGGCAAAGTGCTTAAAAGTAGTTGCAAAGTACTGAAAAGCAGTGGCAAAGTACTGAAAAGTGTGGCAAAGTACTGAAAAGTTGTGGCAAAGTCGTGACAAAGTACTGAAAAGTGTGGCAAAGTACTGAAAAGTTGTAGCAAAGTGATGAAGAGTAGTAGCAAAGTACTGAAAAGTAGTGGCAAAGAGCTGAAAAGTGAGGCAAAGTACTGAAAAGTTGTGGCAAAGTAGTGGCAAAGCACTGAAATGTGTGGCAAAGTACTGCAAAGTTGTGGGAAAGTGCTGAAACGTAGTGGCAAAGTGCTGAAAAGTGTTGCAAAGTACTGACAAGTTGTGGCAAAGTAGTGGCAAAGCACTGAAAAGTGTGGCAAAGTACTGAACAGTTGTGGCAAAGTGCTTAAAAGTAGTTGCAAAATACTGAAAAGCAGTGGCAAAGTGCTGAAAAGTGTGGCAAAGTACTGAAAATTTGTGGCAAAGTAGTGGCAAAGCACTGAAATGTGTGGCAAAGTACTGCAAAGTTGTGGCAAAGTGCTGAAAATTATGGCAAAGTACTGAAACGTTGTGGCAAAGTAGTGGCAAAGCACTGAAATAGTGGCAAAGTACTGAAAAGTAGTGGCAAAGTGCTGAAAAGTAGTGGCAAAGTACTGAAAAGTAGTGGCAAAGTGCTGAAAAGTGTGGCAAAGTACTGACAAGTTGTGGCAAAGTAGTGGCAAAGCACTGAAAATGTGGCAAAGTACTGAAAAGTTGTGGCAAAGTGCTGAAAAGTAGTGGCAAACTACTGAAAAGTAGTGGCAAAGTGCTGAAAAGTGTGGCAAAGTACTGACAAGTTGTGGCAAAGTGCGGAAAAGTAGTGGCAAACTACTGAAAAGCAGTGGTAAAGTGCTGAAAAGTGTGGCAAAGTACTGAAAAGTTGTGGCAAAGTAGTGGCAAAGCACTGAAAAGTGTGGCAAAGTACTGAACAGTTGTGGCAAAGTGCTTAAAAGTAGTTGCAAAGTACTGAAAAGCAGTGGCAAAGTACTGAAAAGTGTGGCAAAGTACTGAACAGTTGTGGCAAAGTTCTGAAAAGTAAGTGGCAAAGTACTGAAAAGCAGTGGCAAAGTGCTGAAAAGTGTGGCAAAGTACTGAAAAGCTGTGGCAAAGTGCTGAAAAGTAGTGGCAAAGTACTGAAAAGTAGTGGCAAAGTGCTGAAAAGTGTGGCAACGTACTGACAAGTTGTGGCAAATTAGTAACAAAGCACTGAAAAGTGTGGCAAAGTACTGAAAAGTTGGGGCAAAGTGCTGAAAAGTAGTGGCAAAGTACTGAAATGTAGTGGCATAGTGCTGAAAAGTGTGGCAAAGTACTGACAAGTTGTGGCAAAGTAGTGGCAAAGCACTGAAAAGTGTGGCAAAGTACTGAACAATTGTGGCAAAGTGCTTAAAAGTAGTTGCAAAGTACTGAAAAGCAGTTTCAAAGTGCTGAAAAGTGTGGCAAAGTACTGAAAAGTTGTGGCAAAGTCGTGGCAAAGTACTGAAAAGTGTGGCAAAGTACTGAAAAGTTGTGTCAATGTGCTGAAAAGTAGTGGCAAAGTACTGAGAAGTGTGTCAAAGTACAGAAAAGTTGTAGCAATGTGCTGAAAAGTAGTGGCAAAGTAGTGAAAAGAAGTGGCAAAGTGCTGAAAAGTGTGGCAAAGTACTGAAAAGTGTGGCAAAGTACTGAAAAGTTGTGGCAAAGTACTGAAAAGTAGTGGCAAAGTGCTGAAAAGTGAGGCAAAGTGCTGAAAAGTAGTGGCAAAATAGTGGCAAAGTACTGAAAAGTGTGGCAAAGTGACAAGTTGTGGCAAGGTGCTGAAAAGTAGTGGCAAACTACTGAAAAGCAGTGGTAAAGTGCTGAAAAGTGTGGCAAAGTACTGAAAAGTTGTGGCAAAGTAGTGGCAAAGCACTGAAAAGTGTGGCAAAGTACTGAAACGTTGTGGCAAAGTAGTGGCAAAGCATTGAAATAGTGGCAAAGTACTGAAAAGTAGTGGCAAAGTGCTGAAAAGTAGTGGCAAAGTACTGAAAAGTAGTGGCAAAGTGCTGAAAAGTTGTGGCAAAGTAGTGGCAAAGCACTGAAAAGTGTGGCAAAGTACTGAACAGTTGTGGCAAAGTGCTTAAAAGTAGTTGCAAAGTACTGAAAAGCAGTGGCAAAGTACTGAAAAGTGCGGCAAAGTACTGAAAAGTTGTGGCAAAGTCGTGGCAAAGTACTGAAAAGTGTGGCAAATACTGAAAAGTTGTAGCAAAGTGATGAAGAGTAGTAGCAAAGTACTGAAAAGTAGTGGCAAAGTGCTGAAATGTGTGGCAAAGTACTGCAAAGTTGTGGCAAAGTGCTGAAAAGTAGTGGCAAAGTACTGAAAAGTAGTGGCAAAGTGCTGAAAAGTGTGGCAAAGTACTGACAAGTTGTGGCAAAGTAGTGGCAAAGCACTGAAAATGTGGCAAAGTACTGAAAAGTTGTGGCAAAGTGCTGAAAAGTAGTGGCAAAGTACTGAAAAGTAGTGGCAAAGTGCTGAAAAGTGTGGCAAAGTACTGACAAGTTGTGGCAAAGTAGTGGCAAAGCACTGAAAATGTGGCAAAGTACTGAAAAGTTGTGGCAAAGTGCTGAAAAGTAGGGGCAAACTACTGAAAAGTAGTGGCAAAGTGCTGAAAAGTGTGGCAAAGTACTGACAAGTTGTGGCAAAGTGCTGAAAAGTAGTGGCAAACTACTGAAAAGCAGTGGTAAAGTGCTGAAAAGTGTGGCAAAGTACTGAAAAGTTGGGGCAAAGTAGTGGCAAAGCACTGAAAAGTGTGGCAAAGTACTGAACAGTTGTGGCAAAGTGCTTTAAAATAGTTGCAAAGTACTGAAAAGCAGTGGCAAAGTACTGAAAAGTGTGGCAAAGTACTGAAAAGTTGTGGCAAAGTTCTGAAAAGTAAGTGGCAAAGTACTGAAAAGCAGTGGCAAAGTGCTGAAAAGTGTGGCAAAGTACTGAAAAGCTGTGGCAAAGTGCTGAAAAAGTAGTGGCAAAATACTGAAAAGTAGTGGCAAAGTGCTGGAAAGTGTGGCAACGTACTGACAAGTTGTGGCAAATTAGTAACAAAGCACTGAAAAGTGTGGCAAAGTACTGAAAAGTTGGGGCAAAGTGCTGAAAAGTAGTGGCAATGTACTGAAAAGTAGTGGCATAGTGCTGAAAAGTGTGGCAAAGTACTGAAAAGTAGTGGCCAAGTGCTGAAAAGTGTGGCAAATTACTGACAAGTTGTGGCAAAGTGCTGAAAAGCAGTGGCAAAGTGCTTAAAAGTAGTTGCAAAGTACTGAAAAGCAGTGGCAAAGTACTGAAAAGTGTGGCAAAGTACTGAAAAGTTGTGGCAAAGTCGTGGCAAAGTACTGAAAAGTGTGGCAAAGTACTGAAAAGTTGTAGCAAAGTGATGAATAGTAGTTGCAAAGTACTGAAAAGTAGTGGCAAAGTGCTGAAAAGTGTGGCAAAGTACTGAACAGTTGTGGCAAAGTAGTGGCAAAGCACTGAAATGTGTGGCAAAGTACTGCAAAGTTGTGGCAAAGTGCTGAAACGTAGTGGCAAAGTGCTGAAAAGTGTGGCAAAGTACTGACAAGTTGTGGCAAAGTAGTGGCAAAGCACTGAAAAGTGTGGCAAAGTACTGACAAGTTGTGGCAAAGTGCTGAAAAGTAGTGGCAAACTACTGAAAAGCAGTGGTAAAGTGCTGAAAAATGTGGCAAAGTACTGAAAAGTTGTGGCAAAGTAGTGGCAAAGTGCTGAAAAGTGTGGCAAAGTACTGAAAAGTTGTGGCAAAGTACTGGCAAAGCTCTGAAATGTGTGGCAAAGTACTGCAAAGTTGTGGCAAAGTGCTGAAAATTATGGCAAAGTACTGAAACGTTGTGGCAAAGTAGTGGCAAAGCACTGAAATAGTGGCAAAGTACTGAAAAGTAGTGGGAAAGTGCTGAAAAGTAGTGGCAAAGTACTGAAAAGTAGTGGCAAAGTACTGAAAAGCAGTGGCAAAGTGCTGAAAAGTGTGGCAAAGTACTGAAAAGCTGTGGCAAAGTGCTGAAAAGTAGTGGCAAAATACTGAAAAGTAGTGGCAAAGTGCTGAAAAGTGTGGCAACGTACTGACAAGTTGTGGCAAATTAGTAACAAAGCACTGAAAAGTGTGGCAAAGTATTGAAAAGTTGGGGCAAAGTGCTGAAAAGTAGTGGCAATGTACTGAAAAGTAGTGGCATAGTGCTGAAAAGTGTGGCAAAGTACTGACAAGTTGTCGCAAAGTAGTGGCAAAGCACTGAAAAGTGTGGCAAAGTACTGAAAAATTGTGGCAAAGTGCTTAAAAGTAGTTGCAAAGTACTGAAAAGCAGTTTCAAAGAGCTGAAAAGTGTGGCAAAGTGCTGAAAAGTAGTGGCAAACTACTGAAAGGTAGTGGCCAAGTGCTGAAAAGTGTGGCAAAGTACTGACAAGTTGTGGCAAAAGCTGAAAAGCAGTGGCAAAGTGCTTAAAAGTAGTTGCAAAGTACTGAAAAGCAGTGGCAAAGTACTGAAAAGTGTGGCAAAGTACTGAAAAGTTGTGGCAAATTCGTGGCAAAGTACTGAAAATTGTGGCAAAGTACTGAAAAGTTGTAGCAAAGTGATGAAGAGTAGTACCAAAGTACTGAAAAGTAGTGGCAAAGTGCTGAAAAGTGTGGCAAAGTACTGAAAAGTTGTGGCAAAGTAGTGGCAAAGCACTGAAATGTGTGGCAAAGTACTGCAAAGTTGTGGCAAAGTGCTGAAACGTAGTGGCAAAGTACTGACAAGTTGTGTCAAAGTAGTGGCAAAGCACTGAAAAGTGTGGCATAGTACTGACAAGTTGTGGCAAAGTGCTGAAAAGTTGTGGCAAACTACTGAAAAGCAGTGGTAAAGTGCTGAAAAATGTGGCAAAGTACTGAAAAGTTGTGGCAAAATAGTGGCAAAGCACTGAAAAGTGTGGCAAAGTACTGAACAGTTGTGGCAAAGTGCTTAAAAGTAGTTGCAAAATACTGAAAAGCAGTGGCAAAGTACTGAAAAGTTGTGGCAAAGTCGTGGCAAAGTGCTGAAAAGTGTGGCAAAGTACTGAAAAGTTGTGGCAAAGTAGTGGCAAAGCACTGAAATGTGTGGCAAAGTACTGCAAAGTTGTGGCAAAGTGCTGAAAATTATGGCAAAGTACTGAAACGTTGTGGCAAAGTAGTGGCAAAGCACTGAAATAGTGGCAAAGTACTGAAAAGTAGTGGGAAAGTGCTGAAAAGTAGTGGCAAAGTACTGAAAAGTAGTGGCAAAGTGCTGAAAAGTGTGGCAAAGTACTGACAAGTTGTGGCAAATTACTGACAAGTTGTGGCAAAGTGCTGAAAAGTAGTGGCAAACTACTAAAAAGCAGTGGTAAAGTGCTGAAAAGTGTGGCAAAGTACTGAAAAGTTGTGGCAAAGTAGTGGCAAAGCACTGAAAAGTGTGGCAAAGTACTGAACAGTTGTGGCAAAGTGCTTAAAAGTAGTTGCAAAGTACTGAAAAGCAGTGGCAAAGTACTGAAAAGTGTGGCAAAGTACTGAAAAGTTGTGGCAAAGTTCTGAAAAGTAAGTGGCAAAGTGCTGAAAAGCAGTGGCAAAGTGCTGAAAAGTGTGGCAAAGTACTGAAAAGCTGTGGCAAAGTGCTGAAAAGTAGTGGCAAAGTACTGAAAAGTAGTGGCAAAGTGCTGAAAAGTGTGGCAAAGTACTGACAAGTTGTGGCAAAGTAGTGGCAAAGCACTGAAAATGTGGCAAAGTACTGAAAAGTTGTGGCAAAGTGCTGAAAAGTAGTGGCAAACTACTGAAAAGTAGTGGCAAAGTGCTGAAAAGTGTGGCAAAGTACTGACAAGTTGTGGCAAAGTGCTGAAAAGTAGTGGCAAACTACTGAAAAGCAGTGGTAAAGTGCTGAAAAGTGTGGCAAAGTACTGAAAAGTTGTGGCAAAGTAGTGGCAAAGCACTGAAAAGTGTGGCAAAGTACTGAACAGTTGTGGCAAAGTGCTTAAAAGTAGTTGCAAAGTACTGAAAAGCAGTGGCAAAGTACTGAAAAGTGTGGCAAAGTACTGAAAAGTAGTGGCAAAGTGCTGAAAAGTGGGGCAAAGTACTGACAAGTTGTGGCAAAGTAGTGGCAAAGCACTGACAAGTGTGGCAAAGTACTGAAAAATTGTGGCAAAGTGCTTAAAAGTAGTTGCAAAGTACTGAAAAGCAGTTTCAAAGTGCTGAAAAGTGTGGCAAAGTACTGAAAAGTTGTGGCAAAGTCGTGGCAAAGTACTGAAAAGTAGTGGCAAAGTGCTGAAAAGTGTGGCAAAGTACTGACAAGTTGTGGCAAAGTGCGGAAAAGTAGTGGCAAACTACTGAAAAGCAGTGGTAAAGTGCTGAAAAGTGTGGCAAAGTACTGAAAAGTTGTGGCAAAGTAGTGGCAAAGCACTGAAAAGTGTGGCAAAGTACTGAACAGTTGTGGCAAAGTGCTTAAAAGTAGTTGCAAAGTACTGAAAAGCAGTGGCAAAGTACTGAAAAGTGTGGCAAATTACTGAAAAGTTGTGGCAAAGTTCTGAAAAGTAAGTGGCAAAGTACTGAAAAGCAGTGGCAAAGTGCTGAAAAGTGTGGCAAAGTACTGAAAAGCTGTGGCAAAGTGCTGAAAAGTAGTGGCAAAGTACTGAAAAGTAGTGGCAAAGTGCTGAAAAGTGTGGCAACGTACTGACAAGTTGTGGCAAATTAGTAACAAAGCACTGAAAAGTGTGGCAAAGTACTGAAAAGTTGGGGCAAAGTGCTGAAAAGTAGTGGCAAAGTACTGAAAATTAGTGGCATAGTGCTGAAAAGTGTGGCAAAGTACTGACAAGTTGTGGCAAAGTAGTGGCAAAGCACTGAAAAGTGTGGCAAAGTACTGAAAAATTGAGGCAAAGTGCTTAAAAGTAGTTGCAAAGTACTGAAAAGCAGTTTCAAAGTGCTGAAAAGTGTGGCAAAGTACTGAAAAGTTGTGGCAAAGTCGTGGCAAAGTACTGAAAAGTGTGGCAAAGTACTGAAAAGTTGTGTCAATGTGCTGAAAAGTAGTGGCAAAGAACTGAAAAGCAGTGGCAAAGTGCTGAAAAGTGTGGCAAAGTACTGAAAAGTGTGGCAAAGTACTGAAAAGTTGTGGCAAAGTACTGAAAAGTAGTGGCAAAGTGCTGAAAAGTGAGGCAATGTGCTGAAAAGTAGTGGCAAATTAGTGGCAATGTACTGAAAAGTGTGGCAAAGTACTGACAAGTTGTGGCAAAGTGCTGAAAAGTAGTGGCAAAGTTCTGAAAAGCAGGCTAAAAGTGCTGAAAAGTATGGCAAAGTACTGAAACGTTGTGGCAAAGTAGTGGAAAAGCACTGAAATAGTGGCAAAATACTGAAAAGTAGTGGCAAAGTGCTGAAAAGTAGTGGCAAAGTACTGAAAAGTAGTGGCAAAGTGCTGAAAAGTGTGGCAAAGTACTGACAAGTTGTGGCAAAGTAGTGGCAAAGCACTGAAAAATGTGGCAAAGTACTGAAAAGTTGTTGCAAAGTGCTGAAAAGTAGTGGCAAACTACTGAAAAGTAGTGGCCAAGTGCTGAAAAGTGTGGCAAAGTACTGACAAGTTGTGGCAAAGTGCTGAAAAGTAGTGGCAAACTACTGAAAAGCAGTGGTAAAGTGCTGAAAAGTGTGGCAAAGTACTGAAAAGTTGTGGCAAAGTAGTGGCAAAGCACTGAAATAGTGGCAAAGTACTGAAAAGTAGTGGCAAAGTGCTGAAAAGTAGTGGCAAAGAACTGAAAAGTAGTGGCAAAGTGCTGAAAAGTGTGGCAAAGTACTGACAAGTTGTGGCAAAGTAGTGGCAAAGCACTGAAAAATGTGGCAAAGTACTGAAAAGTTGTTGCAAAGTGCTGAAAAGTAGTGGCAAACTACTGAAAAGTAGTGGCCAAGTGCTGAAAAGTGTGGCAAAGTACTGACAAGTTGTGGCAAAGTGCTGAAAAGCAGTGGCAAAGTGCTTAAAAGTAGTTGCAAAGTACTGAAAAGCAGTGGCAAAGTACTGAAAAGTGTGGCAAAGTACTGAAAAGTTGTGGCAAAGTCGTGGCAAAGTACTGAAAAGTGTGGCAAAGTACTGAAAAGTTGTAGCAAAGTGATGAAGAGTAGTAGCAAAGTACTGAAAAGTAGTGGCAAAGAGCTGAAAAGTGAGGCAAAGTACTGAAAAGTTGTGGCAAAGTAGTGGCAAAGCACTGAAATGTGTGGCAAAGTACTGCAAAGTTGTGGGAAAGTGCTGAAACGTAGTGGCAAAGTGCTGAAAAGTGTTGCAAAGTACTGACAAGTTGTGGCAAAGTAGTGGCAAAGCACTGAAAAGTGTGGCAAAGTACTGACGAGTTGTGGCAAAGTGCTGAAAAGTAGTGGCAAACTACTGAAAAGCAGTGGTAAAGTGCTGAAAAGTGTGGCAAAGTACTGAAAAGTTGTGGCAAAGTAGTGGCAAACCACTGAAAAGTGTGGCAAAGTACTGAACAGTTGTGGCAAAGTGCTTAAAAGTAGTTGCAAAATACTGAAAAGCAGTGGCAAAGTGCTGAAAAGTGTGGCAAAGTACTGACAATTTGTGGCAAAGTAGTGGCAAAGCACTGAAATGTGTGGCAAAGTACTGCAAAGTTGTGGCAAAGTGCTGAAAATTATGGCAAAGTACTGAAACGTTGTGGCAAAGTAGTGGCAAAGCACTGAAATGGTGGCAAAGTACTGAAAAGAAGTGGCAAAGTGCTGAAAAGTAGTGGCAAAGTAATGAAAAGTAGTGGCAAAGTGCTGAAAAGTGTGGCAAAGTACTGACAAGTTGTGGCAAAGTAGTGGCAAAGCACTGAAAATGTGGCAAAGTACTGAAAAGTTGTGGCAAAGTGCTGAAAAGTAGTGGCAAACTACTGAAAAGTAGTGGCAAAGTGCTGAAAAGTGTGGCAAAGTACTGACAAGTTGTGGCAAAGTGCTGAAAAGTAGTGGCAAAGTACTGAAAAGCAGTTTCAAAGTGCTGAAAAGTGTGGCAAAGTACTGAAAAGTTGTGGCAAAGTCGTGGCAAAGTTCTGAAAAGTGTGCAAAGTACTGAAAAGTTGTGTCAATGTGCTGAAAAGTAGTGGCAAAGAACTGAAAAGCAGTGGCAAAGTGCTGACAAGTGTGGCAAAGTACTGAAAAGTGTGGCAAAGTACTGAAAAGTTGTGGCAAAGTACTGACAAGTAGTGGCAAAGTGCTGAAAAGTGAGGCAATGTGCTGACAAGTTGTGGCAAAGTGCTGAAAAGTAGTGGCAAACTACTGAAAAGCAGTGGTAAAGTGCTGAAAAGTGTGGCAAAGTACTGAAAAGTTGCGGCAAAGTAGTGGCAAAGCACTGAAAAATGTGGCAAAGTACTGAAAAGTTGTTGCAAAGTGCTGAAAAGTAGTGGCAAACTACTGAAAAGTAGTGGCCAAGTGCTGAAAAGTGTGGCAAAGTACTGACAAGTTGTGGCAAAGTGCTGAAAAGCAGTGGCAAAGTGCTTAAAAGTAGTTGCAAAGTACTGAAAAGCAGTGGCAAAGTACTGAAAAGTGTGGCAAAGTACTGAAAAGTTGTGGCAAAGTCGTGACAAAGTACTGAAAAGTGTGGCAAAGTACTGAAAAGTTGTAGCAAAGTGATGAAGAGTAGTAGCAAAGTACTGAAAAGTAGTGGCAAAGAGCTGAAAAGTGAGGCAAAGTACTGAAAAGTTGTGGCAAAGTAGTGGCAAAGCACTGAAATGTGTGGCAAAGTACTGCAAAGTTGTGGGAAAGTGCTGAAACGTAGTGGCAAAGTGCTGAAAAGTGTTGCAAAGTACTGACAAGTTGTGGCAAAGTAGTGGCAAAGCACTGAAAAGTGTGGCAAAGTACTGAACAGTAGTGGCAAAGTGCTTAAAAGTAGTTGCAAAATACTGAAAAGCAGTGGCAAAGTGCTGAAAAGTGTGGCAAAGTACTGAAAATTTGTGGCAAAGTAGTGGCAAAGCACTGAAATGTGTGGCAAAGTACTGCAAAGTTGTGGCAAAGTGCTGAAAATTATGGCAAAGTACTGAAACGTTGTGGCAAAGTAGTGGCAAAGCACTGAAATAGTGGCAAAGTACTGAAAAGTAGTGGCAAAGTGCTGAAAAGTAGTGGCAAAGTACTGAAAAGTAGTGGCAAAGTGCTGAAAAGTGTGGCAAAGTACTGACAAGTTGTGGCAAAGTAGTGGCAAAGCACTGAAAATGTGGCAAAGTACTGAAAAGTTGTGGCAAAGTGCTGAAAAGTAGTGGCAAACTACTGAAAAGTAGTGGCAAAGTGCTGAAAAGTGTGGCAAAGTACTGACAAGTTGTGGCAAAGTGCGGAATAGTAGTGGCAAACTACTGAAAAGCAGTGGTAAAGTGCTGAAAAGTGTGGCAAAGTACTGAAAAGTTGTGGCAAAATAGTGGCAAAGCACTGAAAAGTGTGGCAAAGTACTGAACAGTTGTGGCAAAGTGCTTAAAAGTAGTTGCAAAGTACTGAAAGCAGTGGCAAAGTACTGAAAATTGTGGCAAAGTACTGAACAGTTGTGGCAAAGTTCTGAAAAGTAAGTGGCAAAGTACTGAAAAGCAGTGGCAAAGTGCTGAAAAGTGTGGCAAAGTACTGAAAAGCTGTGGCAAAGTGCTGAAAAGTAGTGGCAAAGTACTGAAAAGTAGTGGCAAAGTGCTGAAAAGTGTGGCAACGTACTGACAAGTTGTGGCAAATTAGTAACAAAGCACTGAAAAGTGTGGCAAAGTACTGAAAAGTTGGGGCAAAGTGCTGAAAAGTAGTGGCAAAGTACTGAAATGTAGTGGCATAGTGCTGAAAAGTGTGGCAAAGCACTGACAAGTTGTGGCAAAGTAGTGGCAAAGCACTGAAAAGTGTGGCAAAGTACTGAAAAATTGTGGCAAAGTGCTTAAAAGTAGTTGCAAAGTACTGAAAAGCAGTTTCAAAGTGCTGAAAAGTGTGGCAAAGTACTGAAAAGTTGTGGCAAAGTCGTGGCAAAGTACTGAAAAGTGTGGCAAAGTACTGAAAAGTTGTGTCAATGTGCTGAAAAGTAGTGGCAAAGTACTGAGAAGTGTGTCAAAGTACAGAAAAGTTGTAGCAATGTGCTGAAAAGTAGTGGCAAAGTAGTGAAAAGAAGTGGCAAAGTGCTGAAAAGTGTGGCAAAGTACTGAAAAGTGTGGCAAAGTACTGAAAAGTTGTGGCAAAGTACTGAAAAGTAGTGGCAAAGTGCTGAAAAGTGAGGCAAAGTGCTGAAAAGTAGTGGCAAAATAGTGGCAAAGTACTGAAAAGTGTGGCAAAGTGACAAGTTGTGGCAAGGTGCTGAAAAGTAGTGGCAAACTACTGAAAAGCAGTGGTAAAGTGCTGAAAAGTGTGGCAAAATACTGAAAAGTTGTGGCAAAGTAGTGGCAAAGCACTGAAAAGTGTGGCAAAGTACTGAACAGTTGTGGCAAAGTGCTTAAAAGTAGTTGCAAAGTACTGAAAAGCAGTGGCAAAGTACTGAAAAGTGCGGCAAAGTACTGAAAAGTTGTGGCAAAGTCGTGGCAAAGTACTGAAAAGTGTGGCAAAGTACTGAAAAGTTGTAGCAAAGTGATGAAGAGTAGTAGCAAAGTACTGAAAAGTAGTGGCAAAGTGCTGAAAAGTGTGGCAAAGTACTGACAAGTTGTGGCAAAGTGCTGAAAAGTATGGCAAAGTACTGAAACGTTGTGGCAAAGTAGTGGCAAAGCATTGAAATAGTGGCAAAGTACTGAAAAGTAGTGGCAAAGTGCTGAAAAGTAGTGGCAAAGTACTGAAAAGTAGTGGCAAAGTGCTGAAAAGTTGTGGCAAAGTAGTGGCAAAGCACTGAAAAGTGTGGCAAAGTACTGAACAGTTGTGGCAAAGTGCTTAAAAGTAGTTGCAAAGTACTGAAAAGCAGTGGCAAAGTACTGAAAAGTGCGGCAAAGTACTGAAAAGTTGTGGCAAAGTCATGGCAAAGTACTGAAAAGTGTGGCAAAGTACTGAAAAGTTGTAGCAAAGTGATGAAGAGTAGTAGCAAAGTACTGAAAAGTAGTGGCAAAGTGCTGAAATGTGTGGCAAAGTACTGCAAAGTTGTGGCAAAGTGCTGAAAATTATGGCAAAGTACTGAAACGTTGTGGCAAAGTAGTGGCAAAGCACTGAAATAGTGGCAAAGTACTGAAAAGTAGTGGCAAAGTGCTGAAAAGTAGTGGCAAAGTACTGAAAAGTAGTGGCAAAGTGCTGAAAAGTGTGGCAAAATACTGACAAGTTGTGGCAAAGTAGTGGCAAAGCACTGAAAATGTGGCAAAGTACTGAAAAGTTGTGGCAAAGTGCTGAAAAGTAGGGGCAAACTACTGAAAAGTAGTGGCAAAGTGCTGAAAAGTGTGGCAAAGTACTGACAAGTTGTGGCAAAGTGCTGAAAAGTAGTGGCAAACTACTGAAAAGCAGTGGTAAAGTGCTGAAAAGTGTGGCAAAGTACTGAAAAGTTGGGGCAAAGTAGTGGCAAAGCACTGAAAAGTGTGGCAAAGTACTGAACAGTTGTGGCAAAGTGCTTTAAAATAGTTGCAAAGTACTGAAAAGCAGTGGCAAAGTACTGAAAAGTGTGGCAAAGTACTGAAAAGTTGTGGCAAAGTTCTGAAAAGTAAGTGGCAAAGTACTGAAAAGCAGTGGCAAAGTGCTGAAAAGTGTGGCAAAGTACTGAAAAGCTGTGGCAAAGTGCTGAAAAGTAGTGGCAAAATACTGAAAAGTTGTGGCAAAGTGCTGAAAAGTGTGGCAATGTACTGACAAGTTGTGGCAAATTAGTAACAAAGCACTGAAAAGTGTGGCAAAGTACTGAAAAGTTGGGGCAAAGTGCTGAAAAGTAGTGGCAATGTACTGAAAAGTAGTGGCATAGTGCTGAAAAGTGTGGCAAAGTACTGAAAAGTAGTGGCCAAGTGCTGAAAAGTGTGGCAAAGTACTGACAAGTTGTGGCAAAGTGCTGAAAAGCAGTGGCAAAGTGCTTAAAAGTAGTTGCAAAGTACTGAAAAGCAGTGGCAAAGTACTGAAAAGTGTGGCAAAGTACTGAAAAGTTGTGGCAAAGTCGTGGCAAAGTACTGAAAAGTGTGGCAAAGTACTGAAAAGTTGTAGCAAAGTGATGAATAGTAGTAGCAAAGTACTGAAAAGTAGTGGCAAAGTGCTGAAAAGTGTGGCAAAGTACTGAAAAGTTGTGGCAAAGTAGTGGCAAAGCACTGAAATGTGTGGCAAAGTACTGCAAAGTTGTGGCAAAGTGCTGAAACGTAGTGGCAAAGTGCTGAAAAGTGTGGCAAAGTACTGACAAGTTGTGGCAAAGTAGTGGCAAAGCACTGAAAAGTGTGGCAAAGTACTGACAAGTTGTGGCAAAGTGCTGAAAAGTAGTGGCAAACTACTGAAAAGCAGTGGTAAAGTGCTGAAAAATGTGGCAAAGTACTGAAAAGTTGTGGCAAAGTAGTGGCAAAGCACTGAAAAGTGTGGCAAAGTACTGAACAGTTGTGGCAAAGTGCTTAAAAGTAGTTGCAAAATACTGAAAAGCAGTGGCAAAGTACTGAAAAGTGTGGCAAAGTACTGAAAAGTTGTGGCAAAGTCGTGGCAAAGTGCTGAAAAGTGTGGCAAAGTACTGAAAAGTTGTGGCAAAGTACTGGCAAAGCTCTGAAATGTGTGGCAAAGTACTGCAAAGTTGTGGCAAAGTGCTGAAAATTTTGGCAAAGTACTGAAACGTTGTGGCAAAGTAGTGGCAAAGCACTGAAATAGTGGCAAAGTACTGAAAAGTAGTGGGAAAGTGCTGAAAAGTAGTGGCAAAGTACTGAAAAGTAGTGGCAAAGTACTGAAAAGCAGTGGCAAAGTGCTGAAAAGTGTGGCAAAGTACTGAAAAGCTGTGGCAAAGTGCTGAAAAGTAGTGGCAAAATACTGAAAAGTAGTGGCAAAGTGCTGAAAAGTGTGGCAAAGTACTGACAAGTTGTGGCAAAGTGCTGAAAAGTAGTGGCAAACTACTGAAAAGCAGTGGTAAAGTGCTGAAAAGTGTGGCAAAGTACTGAAAAGTTGGGGCAAAGTAGTGGCAAAGCACTGAAAAGTGTGGCAAAGTACTGAACAGTTGTGGCAAAGTGCTTTAAAATAGTTGCAAAGTACTGAAAAGCAGTGGCAAAGTACTGAAAAGTGTGGCAAAGTACTGAAAAGTTGTGGCAAAGTTCTGAAAAGTAAGTGGCAAAGTACTGAAAAGCAGTGGCAAAGTGCTGAAAAGTGTGGCAAAGTACTGAAAAGCTGTGGCAAAGTGCTGAAAAGTAGTGGCAAAATACTGAAAAGTAGTGGCAAAGTGCTGAAAAGTGTGGCAACGTACTGACAAGTTGTGGCAAATTAGTAACAAAGCACTGAAAAGTGTGGCAAAGTACTGAAAAGTTGGGGCAAAGTGCTGAAAAGTAGTGGCAATGTACTGAAAAGTAGTGGCATAGTGCTGCAAAGTGTGGCAAAGTACTGAAAAGTAGTGGCCAAGTGCTGAAAAGTGTGGCAAAGTACTGACAAGTTGTGGCAAAGTGCTGAAAAGCAGTGGCAAAGTGCTTAAAAGTAGTTGCAAAGTACTGAAAAGCAGTGGCAAAGTACTGAAAAGTGTGGCAAAGTACTGAAAAGTTGTGGCAAAGTCGTGGCAAAGTACTGAAAAGTGTGGCAAAGTACTGAAAAGTTGTAGCAAAGTGATGAATAGTAGTAGCAAAGTACTGAAAAGTAGTGGCAAAGTGCTGAAAAGTGTGGCAAAGTACTGAAAAGTTGTGGCAAAGTAGTGGCAAAGCACTGAAATGTGTGGCAAAGTACTGCAAAGTTGTGGCAAAGTGCTGAAACGTAGTGGCAAAGTGCTGAAAAGTGTGGCAAAGTACTGACAAGTTGTGGCAAAGTAGTGGCAAAGCACTGAAAAGTGTGGCAAAGTACTGACAAGTTGTGGCAAAGTGCTGAAAAGTAGTGGCAAACTACTGAAAAGCAGTGGTAAAGTGCTGAAAAATGTGGCAAAGTACTGAAAAGCTGTGGCAAAGTGCTGAAAAGTAGTGGCAAAGTAGTGGCAAAGCACTGAAAAGTGTGGCAAAGTACTGAACAGTTGTGGCAAAGTGCTTAAAAGTAGTTGCAAAATACTGAAAAGCAGTGGCAAAGTACTGAAAAGTGTGGCAAAGTACTGAAAAGTTGTGGCAAAGTCGTGGCAAAGTGCTGAAAAGTGTGGCAAAGTACTGAAAAGTTGTGGCAAAGTACTGGCAAAGCTCTGAAATGTGTGGCAAAGTACTGCAAAGTTGTGGCAAAGTGCTGAAAATTTTGGCAAAGTACTGAAACGTTGTGGCAAAGTAGTGGCAAAGCACTGAAATAGTGGCAAAGTACTGAAAAGTAGTGGGAAAGTGCTGAAAAGTAGTGGCAAAGTACTGAAAAGTAGTGGCAAAGTACTGAAAAGCAGTGGCAAAGTGCTGAAAAGTGTGGCAAAGTACTGAAAAGCTGTGGCAAAGTGCTGAAAAGTAGTGGCAAAATACTGAAAAGTAGTGGCAAAGTGCTGAAAAGTGTGGCAAAGTACTGACAAGTTGTGGCAAAGTGCTGAAAAGTAGTGGCAAACTACTGAAAAGCAGTGGTAAAGTGCTGAAAAGTGTGGCAAAGTACTGAAAAGTTGGGGCAAAGTAGTGGCAAAGCACTGAAAAGTGTGGCAAAGTACTGAACAGTTGTGGCAAAGTGCTTTAAAATAGTTGCAAAGTACTGAAAAGCAGTGGCAAAGTACTGAAAAGTGTGGCAAAGTACTGAAAAGTTGTGGCAAAGTTCTGAAAAGTAAGTGGCAAAGTACTGAAAAGCAGTGGCAAAGTGCTGAAAAGTGTGGCAAAGTACTGAAAAGCTGTGGCAAAGTGCTGAAAAGTAGTGGCAAAATACTGAAAAGTAGTGGCAAAGTGCTGAAAAGTGTGGCAACGTACTGACAAGTTGTGGCAAATTAGTAACAAAGCACTGAAAAGTGTGGCAAAGTACTGAAAAGTTGGGGCAAAGTGCTGAAAAGTAGTGGCAATGTACTGAAAAGTAGTGGCATAGTGCTGAAAAGTGTGGCAAAGTACTGAAAAGTAGTGGCCAAGTGCTGAAAAGTGTGGCAAAGTACTGACAAGTTGTGGCAAAGTGCTGAAAAGCAGTGGCAAAGTGCTTAAAAGTAGTTGCAAAGTACTGAAAAGCAGTGGCAAAGTACTGAAAAGTGTGGCAAAGTACTGAAAAGTTGTGGCAAAGTCGTGGCAAAGTACTGAAAAGTGTGGCAAAGTACTGAAAAGTTGTAGCAAAGTGATGAATAGTAGTAGCAAAGTACTGAAAAGTAGTGGCAAAGTGCTGAAAAGTGTGGCAAAGTACTGAAAAGTTGTGGCAAAGTAGTGGCAAAGCACTGAAATGTGTGGCAAAGTACTGCAAAGTTGTGGCAAAGTGCTGAAACGTAGTGGCAAAGTGCTGAAAAGTGTGGCAAAGTACTGACAAGTTGTGGCAAAGTAGTGGCAAAGCACTGAAAAGTGTGGCAAAGTACTGACAAGTTGTGGCAAAGTGCTGAAAAGTAGTGGCAAACTACTGAAAAGCAGTGGTAAAGTGCTGAAAAATGTGGCAAAGTACTGAAAAGTTGTGGCAAAGTAGTGGCAAAGCACTGAAAAGTGTGGCAAAGTACTGAACAGTTGTGGCAAAGTGCTTAAAAGTAGTTGCAAAATACTGAAAAGCAGTGGCAAAGTACTGAAAAGTGTGGCAAAGTACTGAAAAGTTGTGGCAAAGTCGTGGCAAAGTGCTGAAAAGTGTGGCAAAGTACTGAAAAGTTGTGGCAAAGTACTGGCAAAGCTCTGAAATGTGTGGCAAAGTAATGCAAAGTTGTGGCAAAGTGCTGAAAATTTTGGCAAAGTACTGAAACGTTGTGGCAAAGTAGTGGCAAAGCACTGAAATAGTGGCAAAGTACTGAAAAGTAGTGGGAAAGTGCTGAAAAGTAGTGGCAAAGTACTGAAAAGTAGTGGCAAAGTACTGAAAAGCAGTGGCAAAGTGCTGAAAAGTGTGGCAAAGTACTGAAAAGCTGTGGCAAAGTGCTGAAAAGTAGTGGCAAAATACTGAAAAGTAGTGGCAAAGTGCTGAAAAGTGTGGCAACGTACTGACAAGTTGAGGCAAATTAGTAACAAAGCACTGAAAAGTGTGGCAAAGTATTGAAAAGTTGGGGCAAAGTGCTGAAAAGTAGTGGCAATGTACTGAAAAGTAGTGGCATAGTGCTGAAAAGTGTGGCAAAGTACTGACAAGTTGTGGCAAAGTAGTGGCAAAGCACTGAAAAGTGTGGCAAAGTACTGAAAAATTGTGGCAAAGTGCTTAAAAGTAGTTGCAAAGTACTGAAAAGCAGTTTCAAAGTGCTGAAAAGTGTGGCAAAGTGCTGAAAAGTAGTGGCAAACTACTGAAAAGTAGTGGCCAAGTGCTGAAAAGTGTGGCAAAGTACTGACAAGTTGTGGCAAAAGCTGAAAAGCAGTGGCAAAGTGCTTAAAAGTAGTTGCAAAGTACTGAAAAGCAGTGGCAAAGTACTGAAAAGTGTGGCAAAGTACTGAAAAGTTGTGGCAAATTCGTGGCAAAGTACTGAAAATTGTGGCAAAGTACTGAAAAGTTGTAGCAAAGTGATGAAGAGTAGTAGCAAAGTACTGAAAAGTAGTGGCAAAGTGCTGAAAAGTGTGGCAAAGTACTGAAAAGTTGTGGCAAAGTAGTGGCAAAGCACTGAAATGTGTGGCAAAGTACTGACAAGTTGTGTCAAAGTAGTGGCAAAGCACTGAAAAGTGTGGCAAAGTACTGACAAGTTGTGGCAAAGTGCTGAAAAGTTGTGGCAAACTACTGAAAAGCAGTGGTAAAGTGCTGAAAAATGTGGCAAAGTACTGAAAAGTTGTGGCAAAATAGTGGCAAAGCACTGAAAAGTGTGGCAAAGTACTGAACAGTTGTGGCAAAGTGCTTAAAAGTAGTTGCAAAATACTGAAAAGCAGTGGCAAAGTACTGAAAAGTGTGGCAAAGTACTGAAAAGTTGTGGCAAAGTCGTGGCAAAGTGCTGAAAAGTGTGGCAAAGTACTGAAAAGTTGTGGCAAAGTAGTGGCAAAGCACTGAAATGTGTGGCAAAGTACTGCAAAGTTGTGGCAAAGTGCTGAAACGTAGTGGCAAAGTGCTGAAAAGTGTGGCAAAGTACTGACAAGTTGTGGCAAAGTAGTGGCAAAGCACTGAAAAGTGTGGCAAAGTACTGACAAGTTGTGGCAAAGTGCTGAAAAGTAGTGGCAAACTACTGAAAAGCAGTGGTAAAGTGCTGAAAAATGTGGCAAAGTACTGAAAAGTTGTGGCAAAGTAGTGGCAAAGCACTGAAAAGTGTGGCAAAGTACTGAACAGTTGTGGCAAAGTGCTTAAAAGTAGTTGCAAAATACTGAAAAGCAGTGGCAAAGTACTGAAAAGTGTGGCAAAGTACTGAAAAGTTGTGGCAAAGTCGTGGCAAAGTGCTGAAAAGTGTGGCAAAGTACTGAAAAGTTGTGGCAAAGTACTGGCAAAGCTCTGAAATGTGTGGCAAAGTAATGCAAAGTTGTGGCAAAGTGCTGAAAATTTTGGCAAAGTACTGAAACGTTGTGGCAAAGTAGTGGCAAAGCACTGAAATAGTGGCAAAGTACTGAAAAGTAGTGGGAAAGTGCTGAAAAGTAGTGGCAAAGTACTGAAAAGTAGTGGCAAAGTACTGAAAAGCAGTGGCAAAGTGCTGAAAAGTGTGGCAAAGTACTGAAAAGCTGTGGCAAAGTGCTGAAAAGTAGTGGCAAAATACTGAAAAGTAGTGGCAAAGTGCTGAAAAGTGTGGCAACGTACTGACAAGTTGAGGCAAATTAGTAACAAAGCACTGAAAAGTGTGGCAAAGTATTGAAAAGTTGGGGCAAAGTGCTGAAAAGTAGTGGCAATGTACTGAAAAGTAGTGGCATAGTGCTGAAAAGTGTGGCAAAGTACTGACAAGTTGTGGCAAAGTAGTGGCAAAGCACTGAAAAGTGTGGCAAAGTACTGAAAAATTGTGGCAAAGTGCTTAAAAGTAGTTGCAAAGTACTGAAAAGCAGTTTCAAAGTGCTGAAAAGTGTGGCAAAGTGCTGAAAAGTAGTGGCAAACTACTGAAAAGTAGTGGCCAAGTGCTGAAAAGTGTGGCAAAGTACTGACAAGTTGTGGCAAAAGCTGAAAAGCAGTGGCAAAGTGCTTAAAAGTAGTTGCAAAGTACTGAAAAGCAGTGGCAAAGTACTGAAAAGTGTGGCAAAGTACTGAAAAGTTGTGGCAAATTCGTGGCAAAGTACTGAAAATTGTGGCAAAGTACTGAAAAGTTGTAGCAAAGTGATGAAGAGTAGTAGCAAAGTACTGAAAAGTAGTGGCAAAGTGCTGAAAAGTGTGGCAAAGTACTGAAAAGTTGTGGCAAAGTAGTGGCAAAGCACTGAAATGTGTGGCAAAGTACTGACAAGTTGTGTCAAAGTAGTGGCAAAGCACTGAAAAGTGTGGCAAAGTACTGACAAGTTGTGGCAAAGTGCTGAAAAGTTGTGGCAAACTACTGAAAAGCAGTGGTAAAGTGCTGAAAAATGTGGCAAAGTACTGAAAAGTTGTGGCAAAATAGTGGCAAAGCACTGAAAAGTGTGGCAAAGTACTGAACAGTTGTGGCAAAGTGCTTAAAAGTAGTTGCAAAATACTGAAAAGCAGTGGCAAAGTACTGAAAAGTGTGGCAAAGTACTGAAAAGTTGTGGCAAAGTCGTGGCAAAGTGCTGAAAAGTGTGGCAAAGTACTGAAAAGTTGTGGCAAAGTAGTGGCAAAGCACTGAAATGTGTGGCAAAGTACTGCAAAGTTGTGGCAAAGTGCTGAAAATTATGGCAAAGTACTGAAACGTAGTGGCAAAGTAGTGGCAAAGCACTGAAATAGTGGCAAAGTACTGAAAAGTAGTGGGAAAGTGCTGAAAAGTAGTGGCAAAGTACTGAAAAGTAGTGGCAAAGTGCTGAAAAGTGTGGCAAAGTACTGACAAGTTGTGGCAAAGTAGTGGCAAAGCACTGAAAATGTGGCAAAGTACTGAAAAGTTGTGGCAAAGTGCTGAAAAGTAGTGGCAAACTACTGAAAAGTAGTGGCAAAGTGCTGAAAAGTGTGGCAAAGTACTGACAAGTTGTGGCAAAGTGCTGAAAAGTAGTGGCAAACTACTGAAAAGCAGTGGTAAAGTGCTGAAAAGTGTGGCAAAGTACTGAAAAGTTGTGGCAAAGTAGTGGCAAAGCACTGAAAAGTGTGGCAAAGTACTGAACAGTTGTTGCAAAGTGCTTAAAAGTAGTTGCAAAGTACTGAAAAGCAGTGGCAAAGTACTGAAAAGTGTGGCAAAGTACTGAAAAGTAGTGGCAAAGTGCTGAAAAGTGTGGCAAAGTACTGACAAGTTGTGGCAAAGTAGTGGCAAAGCACTGACAAGTGTGGCAAAGTACTGAAAAATTGTGGCAAAGTGCTTAAAAGTAGTTGCAAAGTACTGAAAAGCAGTTTCAAAGTGCTGAAAAGTGTGGCAAAGTACTGAAAAGTTGTGGCAAAGTCGTGGCAAAGTACTGAAAAGTGTGGCAAAATACTGAAAAGTTGTGTCAATGTGCTGAAAAGTAGTGGCAAAGTACTGAGAAGTGTGTCAAAGTACAGAAAAGTTGTAGCAATGTGCTGAAAAGTAGTGGCAAAGTACTGAAAAGCAGTGGCAAAGTGCTGAAAAGTGTGGCAAAGTACTGAAAAGTGTGGCAAAGTACTGAAAAGTTGTGGCAAAGTACTGAAAAGTAGTGGCAAAGTGCTGAAAAGTGAGGCAAAGTGCTGAAAAGTAGTGGCAAAATAGTGGCAAAGTACTGAAAAGTGTGGCAAAGTACTGACAAGTTGTGGCAAAGTGCTGAAAAGTAGTGGCAAAGTACTGAAAAGCAGGCTAAAAGTGCTGAAAAGTATGGCAAAGTACTGAAACGTTGTGGCAAAGTAGTGGCAAAGCACTGAAATAGTGGCAAAGTACTAAAAAGTTGTGGCAAAGTGCTTAAAAGTAGTTGCAAAGTACTGAAAAGCAGTGGCAAAGTACTGAAAAGTGTGGCAAAGTACTGAAAAGTTGTGTCAAAGTCGTGGCAAAGTACTGAAAAGTGTGGCAAAGTACTGAAAAGTTGTAGCAAAGTGATGAAGAGTAGTAGCAAAGTACTGAAAAGTAGTGGCAAAGTGCTGAAAAGTGTGGCAAAGTACTGAAAAGTTGTGGCAAAGTAGTGGCAAAGCACTGAAATGTGTGGCAAAGTACTGCAAAGTTGTGGCAAAGTGCTGAAAAGTAGTGGCAAACTACTGAAAAGCAGTGGCAAAGCACTGAAAAGTGTGGCAAAGTACTGAACAGTTGTTGCAAAGTGCTTAAAAGTAGTTGCAAAGTACTGAAAAGCAGTGGCAAAGTACTGAAAAGTGTGGCAAAGTACTGAAAAGTAGTGGCAAAGTGCTGAAAAGTGTGGCAAAGTACTGACAAGTTGTGGCAAAGTAGTGGCAAAGCACTGACAAGTGTGGCAAAGTACTGAAAAATTGTGGCAAAGTGCTTAAAAGTAGTTGCAAAGTACTGAAAAGCAGTTTCAAAGTGCTGAAAAGTGTGGCAAAGTACTGAAAAGTTGTGGCAAAGTCGTGGCAAAGTACTGAAAAGTGTGGCAAAATACTGAAAAGTTGTGTCAATGTGCTGAAAAGTAGTGGCAAAGTACTGAGAAGTGGGTCAAAGTGCTGAAAAGTGTGGCAAAGTACTGAAAAGTGTGGCAAAGTACTGAAAAGTTGTGGCAAAGTACTGAAAAGTAGTGGCAAAGTGCTGAAAAGTAGTGGCAAAGTACTGAAAAGTAGTGGCAAAGTGCTGAAAAGTTGTGGCAAAGTAGTGGCAAAGCACTGAAAAGTGTGGCAAAGTACTGAACAGTTGTGGCAAAGTGCTTAAAAGTAGTTGCAAAGTACTGAAAAGCAGTGGCAAAGTACTGAAAAGTGCGGCAAAGTACTGAAAAGTTGTGGCAAAGTCGTGGCAAAGTACTGAAAAGTGTGGCAAAGTACTGAAAAGTTGTAGCAAAGTGATGAAGAGTAGTAGCAAAGTACTGAAAAGTAGTGGCAAAGTGCTGAAATGTGTGGCAAAGTACTGCAAAGTTGTGGCAAAGTGCTGAAAAGTATGGCAAAGTACTGAAACGTTGTGGCAAAGTAGTGGCAAAGCACTGAAATAGTGGCAAAGTACTGAAAAGTAGTGACAAAGTGCTGAAAAGTAGTGGCAAAGTACTGAAAAGTAGTGGCAAAGTGTTGAAAAGTGTGGCAAAGTACTGACAAGTTGTGGCAAAGTAGTGGCAAAGCACTGAAAATGTGGCAAAGTACTGAAAAGTTGTGGCAAAGTGCTGAAAAGTAGGGGCAAACTACTGAAAAGTAGTGGCAAAGTGCTGAAAAGTGTGGCAAAGTACTGACAAGTTGTGGCAAAGTGCTGAAAAGTAGTGGCAAACTACTGAAAAGCAGTGGTAAAGTGCTGAAAAGTGTGGCAAAGTACTGAAAAGTTGGGGCAAAGTAGTGGCAAAGCACTGAAAAGTGTGGCAAAGTACTGAACAGTTGTGGCAAAGTGCTTTAAAATAGTTGCAAAGTACTGAAAAGCAGTGGCAAAGTACTGAAAAGTGTGGCAAAGTACTGAAAAGTTGTGGCAAAGTTCTGAAAAGTAAGTGGCAAAGTACTGAAAAGCAGTGGCAAAGTGCTGAAAAGTGTGGCAAAGTACTGAAAAGCTGTGGCAAAGTGCTGAAAAGTAGTGGCAAAATACTGAAAAGTAGTGGCAAAGTGCTGAAAAGTGTGGCAACGTACTGACAAGTTGTGGCAAATTAGTAACAAAGCACTGAAAAGTGTGGCAAAGTACTGAAAAGTTGGGGCAAAGTGCTGAAAAGTAGTGGCAATGTACTGAAAAGTAGTGGCATAGTGCTGAAAAGTGTGGCAAAGTACTGAAAAGTAGTGGCCAAGTGCTGAAAAGTGTGGCAAAGTACTGACAAGTTGTGGCAAACTGCTGAAAAGCAGTGGCAAAGTGCTTAAAAGTAGTTGCAAAGTACTGAAAAGCAGTGGCAAAGTACTGAAAAGTGTGGCAAAGTACTGAAAAGTTGTGGCAAAGTCGTGGCAAAGTACTGAAAAGTGTGGCAAAGTACTGAAAAGTTGTAGCAAAGTGATGAATAGTAGTAGCAAAGTACTGAAAAGTAGTGGCAAAGTGCTGAAAAGTGTGGCAAAGTACTGAAAAGTTGTGGCAAAGTAGTGGCAAAGCACTGAAATGTGTGGCAAAGTACTGCAAAGTTGTGGCAAAGTGCTGAAACGTAGTGGCAAAGTGCTGAAAAGTGTGGCAAAGTACTGACAAGTTGTGGCAAAGTAGTGGCAAAGCACTGAAAAGTGTGGCAAAGTACTGACAAGTTGTGGCAAAGTGCTGAAAAGTAGTGGCAAACTACTGAAAAGCAGTGGTAAAGTGCTGAAAAATGTGGCAAAGTACTGAAAAGTTGTGGCAAAGTAGTGGCAAAGCACTGACAAGTGTGGCAAAGTACTGAACAGTTGTGGCAAAGTGCTTAAAAGTAGTTGCAAAATACTGAAAAGCAGTGGCAAAGTACTGAAAAGTGTGGCAAAGTACTGAAAAGTTGTGGCAAAGTCGTGGCAAAGTGCTGAAAAGTGTGGCAAAGTACTGAAAAGTTGTGGCAAAGTACTGGCAAAGCTCTGAAATGTGTGGCAAAGTACTGCAAAGTTGTGGCAAAGTGCTGAAAATTTTGGCAAAGTACTGAAACGTTGTGGCAAAGTAGTGGCAAAGCACTGAAATAGTGGCAAAGTACTGAAAAGTAGTGGGAAAGTGCTGAAAAATAGTGGCAAAGTACTGAAAAGTAGTGGCAAAGTACTGAAAAGCAGTGGCAAAGTGCTGAAAAGTGTGGCAAAGTACTGAAAAGCTGTGGCAAAGTGCTGAAAAGTAGTGGCAAAATACTGAAAAGTAGTGGCAAAGTGCTGAAAAGTGTGGCAACGTACTGACAAGTTGAGGCAAATTAGTAACAAAGCACTGAAAAGTGTGGCAAAGTATTGAAAAGTTGGGGCAAAGTGCTGAAAAGTAGTGGCAATGTACTGAAAAGTAGTGGCATAGTGCTGAAAAGTGTGGCAAAGTACTGACAAGTTGTGGCAAAGTAGTGGCAAAGCACTGAAAAGTGTGGCAAAGTACTGAAAAATTGTGGCAAAGTGCTTAAAAGTAGTTGCAAAGTACTGAAAAGCAGTTTCAAAGTGCTGAAAAGTGTGGCAAAGTGCTGAAAAGTAGTGGCAAACTACTGAAAAGTAGTGGCCAAGTGCTGAAAAGTGTGGCAAAGTACTGACAAGTTGTGGCAAAAGCTGAAAAGCAGTGGCAAAGTGCTTAAAAGTAGTTGCAAAGTACTGAAAAGCAGTGGCAAAGTACTGAAAAGTGTGGCAAAGTACTGAAAAGTTGTGGCAAATTCGTGGCAAAGTACTGAAAATTGTGGCAAAGTACTGAAAAGTTGTAGCAAAGTGATGAAGAGTAGTAGCAAAGTACTGAAAAGTAGTGGCAAAGTGCTGAAAAGTGTGGCAAAGTACTGAAAAGTTGTGGCAAAGTAGTGGCAAAGCACTGAAATGTGTGGCAAAGTACTGCAAAGTTGTGGCAAAGTGCTGAAACGTAGTGGCAAAGTGCTGAAAAGTGTGGCAAAGTACTGACAAGTTGTGTCAAAGTAGTGGCAAAGCACTGAAAAGTGTGGCAAAGTACTGACAAGTTGTGGCAAAGTGCTGAAAAATTGTGGCAAACTACTGAAAAGCAGTGGTAAAGTGCTGAAAAATGTGGCAAAGTACTGAAAAGTTGTGGCAAAATAGTGGCAAAGCACTGAAAAGTGTGGCAAAGTACTGAACAGTTGTGGCAAAGTGCTTAAAAGTAGTTGCAAAATACTGAAAAGCAGTGGCAAAGTACTGAAAAGTGTGGCAAAGTACTGAAAAGTTGTGGCAAAGTCGTGGCAAAGTGCTGAAAAGTGTGGCAAAGTACTGAAAAGTTGTGGCAAAGTAGTGGCAAAGCACTGAAATGTGTGGCAAAGTACTGCAAAGTTGTGGCAAAGTGCTGAAAATTATGGCAAAGTACTGAAACGTTGTGGCAAAGTAGTGGCAAAGCACTGAAATAGTGGCAAAGTACTGAAAAGTAGTGGGAAAGTGCTGAAAAGTAGTGGCAAAGTACTGAAAAGTAGTGGCAAAGTGCTGAAAAGTGTGGCAAAGTACTGACAAGTTGTGGCAAAGTAGTGGCAAAGCACTGAAAATGTGGCAAAGTACTGAAAAGTTGTGGCAAAGTGCTGAAAAGTAGTGGCAAACTACTGAAAAGTAGTGGCAAAGTGCTGAAAAGTGTGGCAAAGTACTGACAAGTTGTGGCAAAGTGCTGAAAAGTAGTGGCAAACTACTGAAAAGCAGTGGTAAAGTGCTGAAAAGTGTGGCAAAGTACTGAAAAGTTGTGGCAAAGTAGTGGCAAAGCACTGAAAAGTGTGGCAAAGTACTGAACAGTTGTTGCAAAGTGCTTAAAAGTAGTTGCAAAGTACTGAAAAGCAGTGGCAAAGTACTGAAAAGTGTGGCAAAGTACTGAAAAGTAGTGGCAAAGTGCTGAAAAGTGTGGCAAAGTACTGACAAGTTGTGGCAAAGTAGTGGCAAAGCACTGACAAGTGTGGCAAAGTACTGAAAAATTGTGGCAAAGTGCTTAAAAGTAGTTGCAAAGTACTGAAAAGCAGTTTCAAAGTGCTGAAAAGTGTGGCAAAGTACTGAAAAGTTGTGGCAAAGTCGTGGCAAAGTACTGAAAAGTGTGGCAAAATACTGAAAAGTTGTGTCAATGTGCTGAAAAGTAGTGGCAAAGTACTGAGAAGTGTGTCAAAGTACAGAAAAGTTGTAGCAATGTGCTGAAAAGTAGTGGCAAAGTACTGAAAAGCAGTGGCAAAGTGCTGAAAAGTGTGGCAAAGTACTGAAAAGTGTGGCAAAGTACTGAAAAGTTGTGGCAAAGTACTGAAAAGTAGTGGCAAAGTGCTGAAAAGTGAGGCAAAGTGCTGAAAAGTAGTGGCAAAATAGTGGCAAAGTACTGAAAAGTGTGGCAAAGTACTGACAAGTTGTGGCAAAGTGCTGAAAAGTAGTGGCAAAGTACTGAAAAGCAGGCTAAAAGTGCTGAAAAGTATGGCAAAGTACTGAAACGTTGTGGCAAAGTAGTGGCAAAGCACTGAAATAGTGGCAAAGTACTAAAAAGTTGTGGCAAAGTGCTTAAAAGTAGTTGTAAAGTACTGAAAAGCAGTGGCAAAGTACTGAAAAGTGTGGCAAAGTACTGAAAAGTTGTGGCAAAGTCGTGGCAAAGTACTGAAAAGTGTGGCAAAGTACTGAAAAGTTGTAGCAAAGTGATGAAGAGTAGTAGCAAAGTACTGAAAAGTAGTGGCAAAGTGCTGAAAAGTGTGGCAAAGTACTGAAAAGTTGTGGCAAAGTAGTGGCAAAGCACTGAAATGTGTGGCAAAGTACTGCAAAGTTGTGGCAAAGTGCTGAAAAGTAGTGGCAAACTACTGAAAAGCAGTGGCAAAGCACTGAAAAGTGTGGCAAAGTACTGAACAGTTGTTGCAAAGTGCTTAAAAGTAGTTGCAAAGTACTGAAAAGCAGTGGCAAAGTACTGAAAAGTGTGGCAAAGTACTGAAAAGTAGTGGCAAAGTGCTGAAAAGTGTGGCAAAGTACTGACAAGTTGTGGCAAAGTAGTGGCAAAGCACTGACAAGTGTGGCAAAGTACTGAAAAATTGTGGCAAAGTGCTTAAAAGTAGTTGCAAAGTACTGAAAAGCAGTTTCAAAGTGCTGAAAAGTGTGGCAAAGTACTGAAAAGTTGTGGCAAAGTCGTGGCAAAGTACTGAAAAGTGTGGCAAAATACTGAAAAGTTGTGTCAATGTGCTGAAAAGTAGTGGCAAAGTACTGAGAAGTGTGTCAAAGTACAGAAAAGTTGTAGCAATGTGCTGAAAAGTAGTGGCAAAGTACTGAAAAGCAGTGGCAAAGTGCTGAAAAGTGTGGCAAAGTACTGAAAAGTGTGGCAAAGTACTGAAAAGTTGTGGCAAAGTACTGAAAAGTAGTGGCAAAGTGCTGAAAAGTGAGGCAAAGTGCTGAAAAGTAGTGGCAAAATAGTGGCAAAGTACTGAAAAGTGTGGCAAAGTACTGACAAGTTGTGGCAAAGTGCTGAAAAGTAGTGGCAAAGTACTGAAAAGCAGGCTAAAAGTGCTGAAAAGTATGGCAAAGTACTGAAACGTTGTGGCAAAGTAGTGGCAAAGCACTGAAATAGTGGCAAAGTACTAAAAAGTTGTGGCAAAGTGCTTAAAAGTAGTTGCAAAGTACTGAAAAGCAGTGGCAAAGTACTGAAAAGTGTGGCAAAGTACTGAAAAGTTGTGGCAAAGTCGTGGCAAAGTACTGAAAAGTGTGGCAAAGTACTGAAAAGTTGTAGCAAAGTGATGAAGAGTAGTAGCAAAGTACTGAAAAGTAGTGGCAAAGTGCTGAAAAGTGTGGCAAAGTACTGAAAAGTTGTGGCAAAGTAGTGGCAAAGCACTGAAATGAGTGGCAAAGTACTGCAAAGTTGTGGCAAAGTGCTGAAAAGTAGTGGCAAACTACTGAAAAGCAGTGGCAAAGCACTGAAAAGTGTGGCAAAGTACTGAACAGTTGTGGCAAAGTGCTTAAAAGTAGTTGCAAAGTACTGAAAAGTGTGGCAAAGTACTGACAAGTTGTGGCAAAGTAGTGGCAAAGCACTGAAATGTGTGGCAAAGTACTGCAAAGTTGTGGCAAAGTGCTGAAAATTATGGCAAAGTACTGAAACGTTGTGGCAAATTAGTGGCAAAGCACTGAAATAGTGGCAAAGTACTGAAAAGTAGTGGGAAAGTGCTGAAAAGTAGTGGCAAAGTACTGAAAAGTAGTGGCAAAGTGCTGAAAAGTGTGGCAACGTACTGACAAGTTGTGGCAAATTAGTAACAAAGCACTGAAAAGTGTGGCAAAGTACTGAAAAGTTGGGGCAAAGTGCTGAAAAGTAGTGGCAATGTACTGAAAAGTAGTGGCATAGTGCTGAAAAGTGTGGCAAAGTACTGAAAAGTAGTGGCCAAGTGCTGAAAAGTGTGGCAAAGTACTGACAAGTTGTGGCAAAGTGCTGAAAAGCAGTGGCAAAGTGCTTAAAAGTAGTTGCAAAGTACTGAAAAGCAGTGGCAAAGTACTGAAAAGTGTGGCAAAGTACTGAAAAGTTGTGGCAAAGTCGTGGCAAAGTACTGAAAAGTGTGGCAAAGTACTGAAAAGTTGTAGCAAAGTGATGAATAGTAGTAGCAAAGTACTGAAAAGTAGTGGCAAAGTGCTGAAAAGTGTGGCAAAGTACTGAAAAGTTGTGGCAAAGTAGTGGCAAAGCACTGAAATGTGTGGCAAAGTACTGCAAAGTTGTGGCAAAGGGCTGAAACGTAGTGGCAAAGTGCTGAAAAGTGTGGCAAAGTACTGACAAGTTGTGGCAAAGTAGTGGCAAAGCACTGAAAAGTGTGGCAAAGTACTGACAAGTTGTGGCAAAGTGCTGAAAAGTAGTGGCAAACTACTGAAAAGCAGTGGTAAAGTGCTGAAAAATGTGGCAAAGTACTGAAAAGTTGTGGCAAAGCACTGAAAAGTGTGGCAAAGTACTGAACAGTTGTGGCAAAGTGCTTAAAAGTAGTTGCAAAATACTGAAAAGCAGTGGCAAAGTACTGAAAAGTGTGGCAAAGTACTGAAAAGTTGTGGCAAAGTCGTGGCAAAGTGCTGAAAAGTGTGGCAAAGTACTGAAAAGTTGTGGCAAAGTACTGGCAAAGCTCTGAAATGTGTGGCAAAGTACTGCAAAGTTGTGGCAAAGTGCTGAAAATTTTGGCAAAGTACTGAAACGTTGTGGCAAAGTAGTGGCAAAGCACTGAAATAGTGGCAAAGTACTGAAAAGTAGTGGGAAAGTGCTGAAAAGTAGTGGCAAAGTACTGAAAAGTAGTGGCAAAGTACTGAAAAGCAGTGGCAAAGTGCTGAAAAGTGTGGCAAAGTACTGAAAAGCTGTGGCTAAGTGTTGAAAAGTAGTGGCAAAATACTGAAAAGTAGTGGCAAAGTGCTGAAAAGTGTGGCAACGTACTGACAAGTTGTGGCAAATTAGTAACAAAGCACTGAAAAGTGTGGCAAAGTATTGAAAAATTGGGGCAAAGTGCTGAAAAGTAGTGGCAATGTACTGAAAAGTAGTGGCATAGTGCTGAAAAGTGTGGCAAAGTACTGACAAGTTGTGGCAAAGTAGTGGCAAAGCACTGAAAAGTGTGGCAAAGTACTGAAAAATTGTGGCAAAGTGCTTAAAAGTAGTTGCAAAGTACTGAAAAGCAGTTTCAAAGTGCTGAAAAGTGTGGCAAAGTGCTGAAAAGTAGTGGCAAACTACTGAAAAGTAGTGGCCAAGTGCTGAAAAGTGTGGCAAAGTACTGACAAGTTGTGGCAAAAGCTGAAAAGCAGTGGCAAAGTGCTTAAAAGTAGTTGCAAAGTACTGAAAAGCAGTGGCAAAGTACTGAAAAGTGTGGCAAAGTACTGAAAAGTTGTGGCAAATTCGTGGCAAAGTACTGAAAATTGTGGCAAAGTACTGAAAAGTTGTAGCAAAGTGATGAAGAGTAGTAGCAAAGTACTGAAAAGTAGTGGCAAAGTGCTGAAAAGTGTGGCAAAGTACTGAAAAGTTGTGGCAAAGTAGTGGCAAAGCACTGAAATGTGTGGCAAAGTACTGCAAAGTTGTGGCAAAGTGCTGAAACGTAGTGGCAAAGTGCTGAAAAGTGTGGCAAAGTACTGACAAGTTGTGTCAAAGTAGTGGCAAAGCACTGAAAAGTGTGGCAAAGTACTGACAAGTTGTGGCAAAGTGCTGAAAAGTTGTGGCAAACTACTGAAAAGCAGTGGTAAAGTGCTGAAAAATGTGGCAAAGTACTGAAAAGTTGTGGCAAAATAGTGGCAAAGCACTGAAAAGTGTGGCAAAGTACTGAACAGTTGTGGCAAAGTGCTTAAAAGTAGTTGCAAAATACTGAAAAGCAGTGGCAAAGTACTGAAAAGTGTGGCAAAGTACTGAAAAGTTGTGGCAAAGTCGTGGCAAAGTGCTGAAAAGTGTGGCAAAGTACTGAAAAGTTGTGGCAAAGTAGTGGCAAAGCACTGAAATGTGTGGCAAAGTACTGCAAAGTTGTGGCAAAGTGCTGAAAATTATGGCAAAGTACTGAAACGTTGTGGCAAAGTAGTGGCAAAGCACTGAAATAGTGGCAAAGTACTGAAAAGTAGTGGGAAAGTGCTGAAAAGTAGTGGCAAAGTACTGAAAAGTAGTGGCAAAGTGCTGAAAAGTGTGGCAAAGTACTGACAAGTTGTGGCAAAGTAGTGGCAAAGCACTGAAAATGTGGCAAATTACTGAAAAGTTGTGGCAAAGTGCTGAAAAGTAGTGGCAAACTACTGAAAAGTAGTGGCAAAGTGCTGAAAAGTGTGGCAAATTACTGACAAGTTGTGGCAAAGTGCTGAAAAGTAGTGGCAAACTACTGAAAAGCAGTGGTAAAGTGCTGAAAAGTGTGGCAAAGTACTGAAAAGTTGTGGCAAAGTAGTGGCAAAGCACTGAAAAGTGTGGCAAAGTACTGAACAGTTGTGGCAAAGTGCTTAAAAGTAGTTGCAAAGTACTGAAAAGCAGTGGCAAAGTACTGAAAAGTGTGGCAAAGTACTGAAAAGTTGTGGCAAAGTTCTGAAAAGTAAGTGGCAAAGTGCTGACAAGCAGAGGCAAAGTGCTGAAAAGTGTGGCAAAGTACTGAAAAGCTGTGGCAAAGTGCTGAAAAGTAGTGGCAAAGTACTGAAAAGTAGTGGCAAAGTGCTGAAAAGTGTGGCAAAGTACTGACAAGTTGTGGCAAAGTAGTGGCAAAGCACTGAAAATGTGGCAAAGTACTGAAAAGTTGTGGCAAAGTGCTGAAAAGTAGTGGCAAACTACTGAAAAGTAGTGGCAAAGTGCTGAAAAGTGTGGCAAAGTACTGACAAGTTGTGGCAAAGTGCTGAAAAGTAGTGGCAAACTACTGAAAAGCAGTGGTAAAGTGCTGAAAAGTGTGGCAAAGTACTGAAAAGTTGTGGCAAAGTAGTGGCAAAGCACTGAAAAGTGTGGCAAAGTACTGAACAGTTGTGGCAAAGTGCTTAAAAGTGTGGCAAAGTACTGACAAGTTGTGGCAAAGTAGTGGCAAAGCACTGACAAGTGTGGCAAAGTACTGAAAAATTGTGGCAAAGTGCTTAAAAGTAGTTGCAAAGTACTGAAAAGCAGTTTCAAAGTGCTGAAAAGTGTGGCAAAGTACTGAAAAGTTGTGGCAAAGTCGTGGCAAAGTACTGAAAAGTGTGGCAAAATACTGAAAAGTTGTGTCAATGTGCTGAAAAGTAGTGGCAAAGTACTGAGAAGTGTGTCAAAGTACAGAAAAGTTGTAGCAATGTGCTGAAAAGTAGTGGCAAAGTACTGAAAAGCAGTGGCAAAGTGCTGAAAAGTGTGGCAAAGTACTGAAAAGTGTGGCAAAGTACTGAAAAGTTGTGGCAAAGTACTGAAAAGTAGTGGCAAAGTGCTGAAAAGTGAGGCAAAGTGCTGAAAAGTAGTGGCAAAATAGTGGCAAAGTACTGAAAAGTAGTGGCAATGTACTGAAAAGCAGGCTAAAAGTGCTGAAAAGTATGGCAAAGTACTGAAACGTTGTGGCAAAGTAGTGGCAAAGCACTGAAATAGTGGCAAAGTACTAAAAAGTTGTGGCAAAGTGCTTAAAAGTAGTTGCAAAGTACTGAAAAGCAGTGACAAAGTACTGAAAAGTGTGGCAAAGTACTGAAAAGTTGTGGCAAAGTCGTGGCAAAGTACTGAAAAGTGTGGCAAAGTACTGAAAAGTTGTAGCAAAGTGATGAAGAGTAGTAGCAAAGTACTGAAAAGTAGTGGCAAAGTGCTGAAAAGTGTGGCAAAGTACTGAAAAGTTGTGGCAAAGTAGTGGCAAAGCACTGAAATGTGTGGCAAAGTACTGCAAAGTTGTGGCAAAGTGCTGAAAAGTAGTGGCAAACTACTGAAAAGCAGTGGCAAAGCACTGAAAAGTGTGGCAAAGTACTGAACAGTTGTGGCAAAGTGCTTAAAAGTAGTTGCAAAGTACTGAAAAGTGTGGCAAAGTACTGACAAGTTGTGGCAAAGTAGTGGCAAAGCACTGAAATGTGTGGCAAAGTACTGCAAAGTTGTGGCAAAGTGCTGAAAATTATGGCAAAGTACTGAAACGTTGTGGCAAAGTAGTGGCAAAGCACTGAAATAGTGGCAAAGTACTGAAAAGTAGTGGGAAAGTGCTGAAAAGTAGTGGCAAAGTACTGAAAAGTAGTGGCAAAGTGCTGAAAAGTGTGGCAAAGTACTGACAAGTTGTGGCAAAGTAGTGGCAAAGCACTGAAAATGTGGCAAAGTACTGAAAAGTTGTGGCAAAGTGCTGAAAAGTAGTGGCAAACTACTGAAAAGTAGTGGCAAAGTGCTGAAAAGTGTGGCAAATTACTGACAAGTTGTGGCAAAGTGCTGAAAAGTAGTGGCAAACTACTGAAAAGCAGTGGTAAAGTGCTGAAAAGTGTGGCAAAGTACTGAAAAGTTGTGGCAAAGTAGTGGCAAAGCACTGAAAAGTGTGGCAAAGTACTGAACAGTTGTGGCAAAGTGCTTAAAAGTAGTTGCAAAGTACTGAAAAGCAGTGGCAAAGTACTGAAAAGTGTGGCAAAGTACTGAAAAGTTGTGGCAAAGTTCTGAAAAGTAAGTGGCAAAGTGCTGAAAAGCAGTGGCAAAGTGCTGAAAAGTGTGACAAAGTACTGAAAAGCTGTGGCAAAGTGCTGAAAAGTAGTGGCAAAGTACTGAAAAGTAGTGGCAAAGTGCTGAAAAGTGTGGCAAAGTACTGACAAGTTGTGGCAAAGTAGTGGCAAAGCACTGAAAATGTGGCAAAGTACTGAAAAGTTGTGGCAAAGTGCTGAAAAGTAGTGGCAAACTACTGAAAAGTAGTGGCAAAGTGCTGAAAAGTGTGGCAAAGTACTGACAAGTTGTGGCAAAGTGCTGAAAAGTAGTGGCAAACTACTGAAAAGCAGTGGTAAAGTGCTGAAAAGTGTGGCAAAGTACTGAAAAGTTGTGGCAAAGTAGTGGCAAAGCACTGAAAAGTGTGGCAAAGTACTGAACAGTTGTGGCAAAGTGCTTAAAAGTAGTTGCAAAGTACTGAAAAGTGTGGCAAAGTACTGAAAAGTAGTGGCAAAGTGCTGAAAAGTGTGGCAAAGTACTGACAAGTTGTGGCAAAGTAGTGGCAAAGCACTGACAAGTGTGGCAAAGTACTGAAAAATTGTGGCAAAGTGCTTAAAAGTAGTTGCAAAGTACTGAAAAGCAGTTTCAAAGTGCTGAAAAGTGTGGCAAAGTACTGAAAAGTTGTGGCAAAGTCGTGGCTAAGTACTGAAAAGTGTGGCAAAATACTGAAAAGTTGTGTCAATGTGCTGAAAAGTAGTGGCAAAGTACTGAGAAGTAGTGGCAAAGTGCTGAAAAGTGAGGCAAAGTGCTGAAAAGTTGTAGCAATGTGCTGAAAAGTAGTGGCAAAGTACTGAAAAGCAGTGGCAAAGTGCTGAAAAGTGTGGAAAAGTACTGAAAAGTGTGGCAAAGTACTGAAAAGTTGTGGCAAAGTACTGAAAAGTAGTGGCAAAGTGCTGAAAAGTGAGGCAAAGTGCTGAAAAGTAGTGGCAAAATAGTGGCAAAGTACTGAAAAGTGTGGCAAAGTACTGACAAGTTGTGGCAAAGTGCTGAAAAGTAGTGGCAAAGTACTGAAAAGCAGGCTAAAAGTGCTGAAAAGTATGGCAAAGTACTGAAACGTTGTAGCAAAGTAGTGGCAAAGCACTGAAATAGTGGCAACGTACTAAAAAGTTGTGGCAAAGTGCTTAAAAGTAGTTGCAAAGTACTGAAAAGCAGTGGCAAAGTACTGAAAAGTGTGGCAAAGTACTGAAAAGTTGTGGCAAAGTCGTGGCAAAGTACTGAAAAGTGTGGCAAAGTACTGAAAAGTTGTGGCAAAGTCGTGGCAAAGTACTGAAAAGTGTGGCAAAGTGCTGAAAAGTAGTGGCAAACTACTGAAAAGTAGTGGCAAAGTGCTGAAAAGTGTGGCAAATTACTGACAAGTTGTGGCAAAGTGCTGAAAAGTAGTGGCAAACTACTGAAAAGCAGTGGTAAAGTGCTGAAAAGTGTGGCAAAGTACTGAAAAGTTGTGGCAAAGTAGTGGCAAAGCACTGACAAGTGTGGCAAAGTACTGAACAGTTGTGGCAAAGTGCTTAAAAGTAGTTGCAAAGTACTGAAAAGCAGTGGCAAAGTACTGAAAAGTGTGGCAAAGTACTGAAAAGTTGTGGCAAAGTTCTGAAAAGTAAGTGGCAAAGTGCTGAAAAGCAGTGGCAAAGTGCTGAAAAGTGTGGCAAAGTACTGAAAAGCTGTGGCAAAGTGCTGAAAAGTAGTGGCAAAGTACTGAAAAGTAGTGGCAAAGTGCTGAAAAGTGTGGCAAAGTACTGACAAGTTGTGGCAAAGTAGTGGCAAAGCACTGAAAATGTGGCAAAGTACTGAAAAGTTGTGGCAAAGTGCTGAAAAGTAGTGGCAAACTACTGAAAAGTAGTGGCAAAGTGCTGAAAAGTGTGGCAAAGTACTGACAAGTTGTGGCAAAGTGCTGAAAAGTAGTGGCAAACTACTGAAAAGCAGTGGTAAAGTGCTGAAAAGTGTGGCAAAGTACTGAAAAGTTGTGGCAAAGTAGTGGCAAAGCACTGAAAAGTGTGGCAAAGTACTGAACAGTTGTGGCAAAGTGCTTAAAAGTAGTTGCAAAGTACTGAAAAGTGTGGCAAAGTACTGAAAAGTAGTGGCAAAGTGCTGAAAAGTGTGGCAAAGTACTGACAAGTTGTGGCAAAGTAGTGGCAAAGCACTGACAAGTGTGGCAAAGTACTGAAAAATTGTGGCAAAGTGCTTAAAAGTAGTTGCAAAGTACTGAAAAGCAGTTTCAAAGTGCTGAAAAGTGTGGCAAAGTACTGAAAAGTTGTAGCAAAGTCGTGGCAAAGTACTGAAAAGTGTGGCAAAATACTGAAAAGTTGTGTCAATGTGCTGAAAAGTAGTGGCAAAGTACTGAGAAGTAGTGGCAAAGTGCTGAAAAGTGAGGCAAAGTGCTGAAAAGTTGTAGCAATGTGCTGAAAAGTAGTGGCAAAGTACTGAAAAGCAGTGGCAAAGTGCTGAAAAGTGTGGCAAAGTACTGAAAAGTGTGGCAAAGTACTGAAAAGTTGTGGCAAAGTACTGAAAAGTAGTGGCAAAGTGCTGAAAAGTGAGGCAAAGTGCTGAAAAGTAGTGGCAAAATAGTGGCAAAGTACTGAAAAGTGTGGCAAAGTACTGACAAGTTGTGGCAAAGTGCTGAAAAGTAGTGGCAAAGTACTGAAAAGCAGGCTAAAAGTGCTGAAAAGTATGGCAAAGTACTGAAACGTTGTAGCAAAGTAGTGGCAAAGCACTGAAATAGTGGCAACGTACTAAAAAGTAGTGGCAAAGTGCTGAAAAGTGTGGCAAAGTACTGACAAGTTGTGGCAAAGTGCTGAAAAGTAGTGGCAAACTACTGAAAAGCAGTGGTAAAGTGCTGAAAAGTGTGGCAAAGTACTGAAAAGTTGTGGCAAAGTAGTGGCAAAGCACTGAAAAGTGTGGCAAAGTACTGAACAGTTGTGGCAAAGTGCTTAAAAGTAGTTGCAAAGTACTGAAAAGTGTGGCAAAGTACTGAAAAGTAGTGGCAAAGTGCTGAAAAGTGTGGCAAAGTACTGACAAGTTGTGGCAAAGTAGTGGCAAAGCACTGACAAGTGTGGCAAAGTACTGAAAAATTGTGGCAAAGTGCTTAAAAGTAGTTGCAAAGTACTGAAAAGCAGTTTCAAAGTACTGAAAAGTGTGGCAAAGTACTGAAAAGTTGTAGCAAAGTCGTGGCAAAGTACTGAAAAGTGTGGCAAAATACTGAAAAGTTGTGTCAATGTGCTGAAAAGTAGTGGCAAAGTACTGAGAAGTAGTGGCAAAGTGCTGAAAAGTGAGGCAAAGTGCTGAAAAGTTGTAGCAATGTGCTGAAAAGTAGTGGCAAAGTACTGAAAAGCAGTGGCAAAGTGCTGAAAAGTGTGGCAAAGTACTGAAAAGTGTGGCAAAGTACTGAAAAGTTGTGGCAAAGTACTGAAAAGTAGTGGCAAAGTGCTGAAAAGTGAGGCAAAGTGCTGAAAAGTAGTGGCAAAATAGTGGCAAAGTACTGAAAAGTGTGGCAAAGTACTGACAAGTTGTGGCAAAGTGCTGAAAAGTAGTGGCAAAGTACTGAAAAGCAGGCTAAAAGTGCTGAAAAGTATGGCAAAGTACTGAAACGTTGTAGCAAAGTAGTGGCAAAGCACTGAAATAGTGGCAACGTACTAAAAAGTTGTGGCAAAGTGCTTAAAAGTAGTTGCAAAGTACTGAAAAGCAGTGGCAAAGTACTGAAAAGTGTGGCAAAGTACTGAAAAGTTGTGGCAAAGTCGTGGCAAAGTACTGAAAAGTGTGGCAAAGTACTGAAAAGTTGTAGCAAAGTGATGAAGAGTAGTAGCAAAGTACTGAAAAGTAGTGGCAAAGTGCTGAAAAGTGTGGCAAAGTACTGAAAAGTTGTGGCAAAGTAGTGGCAAAGCACTGAAATGTGTGGCAAAGTACTGCAAAGTTGTGGCAAAGTACTGAAAAGTAGTGGCAAACTACTGAAAAGCAGTGGCAAAGCACTGAAAAGTGTGGCAAAGTACTGAACAGTTGTGGCAAAGTGCTTAAAAGTAGTTGCAAAGTACTGAAAAGTGTGGCAAAGTACTGACAAGTTGTGGCAAAGTAGTGGCAAAGCACTGAAAAGTGTGGCAAAGTACTGAACAGTTGTGGCAAAGTGTTTAAAAGTAGTTGCAAAGTACTGAAAAGCAGTGGCAAAGTACTGAAAAGTGTGGCAAAGTACTGAAAAGTTGTGGCAAAGTCGTGGCAAAGTACTGAAAAGTGTGGCAAAGAACTGAAAAGTTGTAGCAAAGTGATGAAGAGTAGTAGCAAAGTACTGAAAAGTAGTGGTAAAGTGCTGAAAATTGTGGCAAAGTACTGAAAAGTTGTGGCAAAGTAGTGGCAAAGCACTGAAATGTGTGGCAAAGTACTGCAAAGTTGTGGCAAAGTGCTGAAAAGTATGGCAAAGTACTGAAACGTTGTGGCAAAGTAGTGGCAAAGCACTGAAATAGTGGCAAAGTACTGAAAAGTAGTGGCAAAGTGCTGAAAAGTAGTGGCAAAGTAATGAAAAGTAGTGGCAAAGTGCTGAAAAGTGTGGCAAAGTACTGACAAGTTGTGGCAAAGTGCTGAAAAGTAGTGGCAAACTACTGAAAAGCAGTGGCAAAGCACTGAAAAGTGTGGCAAAGTACTGAACAGTTGTGGCAAAGTGCTTAAAAGTATTTGCAAAGTACTGAAAAGCAGTGGCAAAGTACTGAAAAGTGTGGCAAAGTACTGAAAAGTTGTGGCAAAGTTCTGAAAAGTAAGTGGCAAAGTACTGAAAAGCAGTGGCAAAGTGCTGAAATGTGTGGCAAAGTACTGAACAGCTGTGGCAAAGTGCTGAAAAGTAGTGGCAAAGTACTGAAAAGTAGTGGCAAAGTGCTGAAAAGTGTGGCAACGTACTGACAAGTTGTGGCAAATTAGTAACAAAGCACTGAAAAGTGTGGCAAAGTACTGAAAAGTTGGGGCAAAGTGCTGAAAAGTAGTGGCAAAGTACTGAAAAGTAGTGGCATAGTGCTGAAAAGTGTGGCAAAGTACTGACAAGTTGTGGCAAAGTAGTGGCAAAACACTGAAAGGTGTGGCAAAGTACTGAAAAATTGTGGCAAAGTGCTTAAAAGTAGTTGCAAAGTACTGAAAAGCAGTTTCAAAGTGCTGAAAAGTGTGGCAAAGTACTGAAAAGTTGTGGCAAAGTCGTGGCAAAGTACTGAAAAGTGTGGCAAAGTACTGAAAAGTGTGTCAAAGTAAAGAAAAGTTGTAGCAATGTGCTGAAAAGTAGTGGCAAAGTACTGAAAAGCTGAGGCAAAGTGTTGAAAAGTGTGGCAAAGTACTGAAAAGTGTGGCAAAGTACTGAAAAGTTGTGGCAAAGTACTGAAAAGTAGTGGCAAAGTGCTGAAAAGTGAGGCAAAGTGCTGAAAAGTAGTGGCAAAATAGTGGCAAAGTACTGAAAAGTGTGGCAAAGTACTGACAAGTTGTGGCAAAGTGCTGAAAAGTAGTGGCAAAGTACTGAAAATTAGTGACAAAGTAATGAAATGTGTGGCAAAGTACTGCAAAGTTGTGGCAAAGTGCTGAAAAGTATGGCAAAGTACTGAAACGTTGTGGCAAAGTAGTGGCAAAGCACTGAAATAGTGGCAAAGTACTGAAAAGTAGTGGCAAAGTGCTGAAAAGTAGTGGCAAAGTACTGAAAAGTAGTGGCAAAGTGCTGAAAAGTGTGGCAAAGTACTGACAAGTTGTGGCAAAGTGCTGAAAAGTAGTGGCAAACTACTGAAAAGCAGTGGCAAAGCACTGAAAAGTGTGGCAAAGTACTGAACAGTTGTGGCAAAGTGCTTAAAAGTAGTGGCAAAGTACTGAAAAGTGTGGCAAAGTACTGAAAAGTTGTGGCAAAGTTCTGAAAAGTAAGTGGCAAAGTACTGAAAGGCAGTGGCAAAGTGCTGAAATGTGTGGCAAAGTACTGAAAAGCTGTGGCAAAGTGCTGAAAAGTAGTGGCAAAGTACTGAAAAGTAGTGGCAAAGTGCTGAAAAGTGTGGCAACGTACTGACAAGTTGTGGCAAATTAGTAACAAAGCACTGAAAAGTGTGGCAAAGTACTGAAAAGTTGGGGCAAAGTGCTGAAAAGTAGTGGCAAAGTACTGAAAAGTAGTGGCATAGTGCTGAAAAGTGTGGCAAAGTACTGACAAGTTGTGGCAAAGTAGTGGCAAAACACTGAAAAGTGTGGCAAAGTACTGAAAAATTGTGGCAAAGTGCTTAAAAGTAGTTGCAAAGTACTGAAAAGCAGTTTCAAAGTGCTGAAAAGTGTGGCAAAGTACTGAAAAGTTGTGGCAAAGTCGTGGCAAAGTACTGAACAGTGTGGCAAAGTACTGAAAAATTGTGTCAATGTGCTGAAAAGTAGTGGCAAAGTACTGAGAAGTGTGTCAAAGTACAGAAAAGTTGTAGCAATGTGCTGAAAAGTAGTGGCAAAGTACTTTAAAGCTGTGGCAAAGTGCTGAAAAGTGTGGCAAAGTACTGAAAAGTGTGGCAAAGTACTGAAAAGTTGTGGCAAAGTACTGAAAAGTAGTGGCAAAGTGCTGAAAAGTGAGGCAAAGTGCTGAAAAGTAGTGGCAAAATAGTGGCAAAGTACAGAAAAGTGTGGCAAAGTACTGACAAGTTGTGGCAAAGTGCTGAAAAGTAGTGGCAAAGTACTGAAAATTAGTGACAAAGTAATGAAATATGTGGCAAAGTACTGCAAAGTTGTGGCAAAGTGCTGAAAAGTATGGCAAAGTACTGAAACGTTGTGGCAAAGTAGTGGCAAAGCACTGAAATAGTGGCAAAGTACTGAAAAGTAGTGGCAAAGTGCTGAAAAGTAGTGGCAAAGTACTGAAAAGTAGTGGCAAAGTGCTGAAAAGTGTGGCAAAGTACTGACAAGTTGTGGCAAAGTAGTGGCAAAGCAATGAAAATGTGGCAAAGTACTGAAAAGTTGTGGCAAAGTGCTGAAAAGTAGTGGCAAACTACTGAAAAGTAGTGGCAAAGTGCTGAAAAGTGTGGCAAAGTACTGACAAGTTGTGGCAAAGTGCTGAAAAGTAGTGGCAAACTACTGAAAAGCAGTGGCAAAGCACTGAAAAGTGTGGCAAAGTACTGAACAGTTGTGGCAAAGTGCTTAAAAGTAGTTGCAAAGTACTGAAAAGCAGTGGCAAAGTACTGAAAAGTGTGGCAAAGTACTGACAAGTTGTGGCAAAGTGCTGAAAAGTAGTGGCAAAGTACTGAAAAGCAGGCTAAAAGTGCTGAAAAGTATGGCAAAGTACTGAAACGTTGTGGCAAAGTAGTGGCAAAGCACTGAAATAGTGGCAAAGTACTAAAAAGTTGTGGCAAAGTGCTTAAAAGTAGTTGCAAAGTACTGAAAAGCAGTGGCAAAGTACTGAAAAGTGTGGCAAAGTACTGAAAAGTTGTGGCATAGTCGTGGCAAAGTACTGAAAAGTGTGGCAAAGTACTGAAAAGTTGTAGCAAAGTGATGAAGAGTAGTAGCAAAGTACTGAAAAGTAGTGGCAAAGTGCTGAAAAGTGTGGCAAAGTACTGAAAAGTTGTGGCAAAGTAGTGGCAAAGCACTGAAATGTGTGGCAAAGTAGTGCAAAGTTGTGGAAAAGTGCTGAAAAGTTGTGGCAAACTACTGAAAAGCAGTGGCAAAGCACTGAAAAGTGTGGCAAAGTACTGAACAGTTGTGGCAAAGTGCTTAAAAGTAGTTGCAAAGTACTGAAAAGCAGTGGCAAAGTACTGAAAAGTGTGGCAAAGTACTGACAAGTTGTTGCAAAGTAGTGGCAAAGCACTGAAAAGTGTGGCAAAGTACTGAACAGTTGTGGCAAAGTGCTTAAAAGTAGTTGCAAAGTACTGAAAAGCAGTGGCAAAGTACTGAAAAGTGTGGCAAAGTACTGACAAGTTGTAGCAAAGTAGTGGCAAAGCACTGAAAAGTGTGGCAAAGTACTGAACAGTTGTGGCAAAGTGCTTAAAAGTAGTTGCAAAGTACTGAAAAGCAGTGGCAAAGTACTGAAAAGTGTGGCAAAGTACTGAAAAGTTGTGGCAAAGTCGTGGCAAAGTACTGAAAAGTGTGGCAAAGAACTGAAAAGTTGTAGCAAAGTGATGAAGAGTAGTACAAAGTACTGAAAAGTAGTGGTAAAGTGCTGAAAATTGTGGCAAAGTACTGAAAAGTTGTGGCAAAGTAGTGGCAAAGCACTGAAATGTGTGGCAACGTACTGCAAAGTTGTGGCAAAGTGCTGAAAAGTATGGCAAAGTACTGAAACGTTGTGGCAAAGTAGTGGCAAAGCACTGACAAGTTGTGGCAAAGTGCTGAAAAGTAGTGGCAAACTACTGAAAAGCAGTGGCAAAGCACTGAAAAGTGTGGCAAAGTACTGAACAGTTGTGGCAAAGTGCTTAAAAGTAGTTGCAAAGTACTGAAAAGTAGTGGCAAAGTGCTGAAAAGTGTGGCAAAGTACTGACAAGTTGTGGCAAAGTGCTGAAAAGTAGTGGCAAACTACTGAAAAGCAGTGGCAAAGCACTGAAAAGTGTGGCAAAGTACTGAACAGTTGTGGCAAAGTGCTTAAAAGTAGTTGCAAAGTACTGAAAAGCAGTGGCAAAGTACTGAAAAGTGTGGCAAAGTACTGAAAAGTTGTGGCAAAGTTCTGAAAAGTAAGTGGCAAAGTACTGAAAAGCAGTGGCAAAGTGCTGAAATGTGTGGCAAAGTACTGAAAAGCTGTGGCAAAGTGCTGAAAAGTAGTGGCAAAGTACTGAAAAGTAGTGGCAAAGTGCTGAAAAGTGTGGCAACGTACTGACAAGTTGTGGCAAATTAGTAACAAAGCACTGAAAAGTGTGGCAAAGTACTGAAAAGTTGGGGCAAAGTGCTGAAAAGTAGTGGCAAAGTACTGAAAAGTAGTGGCATAGTGCTGAAAAGTGTGGCAAAGTACTGACAAGTTGTGGCAAAGTAGTGGCAAAACACTGAAAGGTGTGGCAAAGTACTGAACAATTGTGGCAAAGTGCTTAAAAGTAGTTGCAAAGTACTGAAAAGCAGATTCAAAGTGCTGAAAAGTGTGGCAAAGTACTGAAAAGTTGTGGCAAAGTCGTGGCAAAGTACTGAAAAGTGTGGCAAAGTACTGAAAAGTTGTGTCAATGTGCTGAAAAGTAGTGGCAAAGTACTGAGAAGTGTGTCAAAGTACAGAAAAGTTGTAGCAATGTGCTGAAAAGTAGTGGCAAAGTACTGAAAAGCTGTGGCAAAGTGCTGAAAAGTGTGGCAAATGTACTGAAAAGTGTGGCAAAGTACTGAAAAGTTGTGGCAAAGTACTGAAAAGTAGTGGCAAAGTGCTGAAAAGTGAGGCAAAGTGCTGAAAAGTAGTGGCAAAATAGTGGCAAAGTACTGAAAAGTGTGGCAAAGTACTGACAAGTTGTGGCAAAGTGCTGAAAAGCCTTGATAAAGTACTTAAAAGTGTGGCAAAGTACTGAAAAGTTGTGGCAAAGTGCTGAAAAGTAGTAGCAAAGTACTGAAAAGTTGTGGCAAAGTGCTGAAAATTGTGGCAAAGTACTGAAAAGTTGTGGCAAAGTAGTGGCAAAGCACTGAAATGTGTGGCAACGTACTGCAAAGTTGTGGCAAAGTGCTGAAAAGTATGGCAAAGTACTGAAACGTTGTGGCAAAGTAGTGGCAAAGCACTGACAAGTTGTGGCAAAGTGCTGAAAAGTAGTGGCAAACTACTGAAAAGCAGTGGCAAAGCACTGAAAAGTGTGGCAAAGTACTGAACAGTTGTGGCAAAGTGCTTAAAAGTAGTTGCAAAGTACTGAAAAGTAGTGGCAAAGTGCTGAAAAGTGTGGCAAAGTACTGACAAGTTGTGGCAAAGTGCTGAAAAGTAGTGGCAAACTACTGAAAAGCAGTGGCAAAGCACTGAAAAGTGTGGCAAAGTACTGAACAGTTGTGGCAAAGTGCTTAAAAGTAGTTGCAAAGTACTGAAAAGCAGTGGCAAAGTACTGAAAAGTGTGGCAAAGTACTGAAAAGTTGTGGCAAAGTTCTGAAAAGTAAGTGGCAAAGTACTGAAAAGCAGTGGCAAAGTGCTGAAATGTGTGGCAAAGTACTGAAAAGCTGTGGCAAAGTGCTGAAAAGTAGTGGCAAAGTACTGAAAAGTAGTGGCAAAGTGCTGAAAAGTGTGGCAACGTACTGACAAGTTGTGGCAAATTAGTAACAAAGCACTGAAAAGTGTGGCAAAGTACTGAAAAGTTGGGGCAAAGTGCTGAAAAGTAGTGGCAAAGTACTGAAAAGTAGTGGCATAGTGCTGAAAAGTGTGGCAAAGTACTGACAAGTTGTGGCAAAGTAGTGGCAAAACACTGAAAGGTGTGGCAAAGTACTGAACAATTGTGGCAAAGTGCTTAAAAGTAGTTGCAAAGTACTGAAAAGCAGTTTCAAAGTGCTGAAAAGTGTGGCAAAGTACTGAAAAGTTGTGGCAAAGTCGTGGCAAAGTACTGAAAAGTGTGGCAAAGTACTGAAAAGTTGTGTCAATGTGCTGAAAAGTAGTGGCAAAGTACTGAGAAGTGTGTCAAAGTACAGAAAAGTTGTAGCAATGTGCTGAAAAGTAGTGGCAAAGTACTGAAAAGCTGTGGCAAAGTGCTGAAAAGTGTGGCAAATGTACTGAAAAGTGTGGCAAAGTACTGAAAAGTTGTGGCAAAGTACTGAAAAGTAGTGGCAAAGTGCTGAAAAGTGAGGCAAAGTGCTGAAAAGTAGTGGCAAAATAGTGGCAAAGTACTGAAAAGTGTGGCAAAGTACTGACAAGTTGTGGCAAAGTGCTGAAAAGTAGTGGCAAAGTACTGAAAATTAGTGACAAAGTAATGAAATGTGTGGCAAAGTACTGCAAAGTTGTGGCAAAGTGCTGAAAAGTATGGCAAAGTACTGAAACGTTGTGGCAAAGTAGTGGCAAAGCACTGAAATAGTGGCAAAGTACTGAAAAGTAGTGGCAAAGTGCTGAAAAGTAGTGGCAAAGTACTGAAAAGTAGTGGCAAAGTGCTGAAAAGTGTGGCAAAGTACTGACAAGTTGTGGCAAAGTGCTGAAAAGTAGTGGCAAACTACTGAAAAGCAGTGGCAAAGCACTGAAAAGTGTGGCAAAGTACTGAACAGTTGTGGCAAAGTGCTTAAAAGTAGTTGCAAAGTACTGAAAAGCAGTGGCAAAGTACTGAAAAGTGTGGCAAAGTACTGAAAAGTTGTGGCAAAGTTCTGAAAAGTAAGTGGCAAAGTACTGAAAAGCAGTGGCAAAGTGCTGAAATGTGTGGCAAAGTACTGAAAAGCTGTGGCAAAGTGCTGAAAAGTAGTGGCAAAGTACTGAAAAGTAGTGGCAAAGTGCTGAAAAGTGTGGCAACGTACTGACAAGTTGTGGCAAATTAGTAACAAAGCACTGAAAAGTGTGGCAAAATACTGAAAAGTTGGGGCAAAGTGCTGAAAAGTAGTGGCAAAGTACTGAAAAGTAGTGGCATAGTGCTAAAAAGTGTGGCAAAGTACTGACAAGTTGTGGCAAAGTGCTTAAAAGTAGTTGCAAAGTACTGAAAAGCAGTTTCAAAGTGCTGAAAAGTGTGGCAAAGTACTGAAAAGTTGTGGCAAAGTCGTGGCAAAGTACTGAAAAGTGTGGCAAAGTACTGAAAAGTTGTGTCAATGTGCTGAAAAGTAGTGGCAAAGTACTGAGAAGTGTGTCAAAGTACAGAAAAGTTGTAGCAATGTGCTGAAAAGTAGTGGCAAAGTACTGAAAAGCTGTGGCAAAGTGCTGAAAAGTGTGGCAAAGTAATGAAAAGTGTGGCAAAGTACTGAAAAGTTGTGGCAAAGTACTGAAAAGTAGTGGCAAAGTGCTGAAAAGTGAGGCAAAGTGCTGAAAAGTAGTGGCAAAATAGTGGCAAAGTACTGAAAAGTGTGGCAAAGTACTGAAAAGTAGTGGCAAAGTGCTGAAAAGTAGTGGCAAAGTACTGAAAAGTAGTGGCAAAGTGCTGAAAAGTGTGGCAAAGTACTGACAAGTTGTGGCAAAGTAGTGGCAAAGCAATGAAAATGTGGCAAAGTACTGAAAAGTTGTGGCAAAGTGCTGAAAAGTAGTGGCAAACTACTGAAAAGTTGGGGCAAAGTGCTGAAAAGTAGTGGCAAAGTACTGAAAAGTAGTGGCATAGTGCTAAAAAGTGTGGCAAAGTACTGACAAGTTGTGGCAAAGTGCTTAAAAGTAGTTGCAAAGTACTGAAAAGCAGTTTCAAAGTGCTGAAAAGTGTGGCAAAGTACTGAAAAGTTGTGGCAAAGTCGTGGCAAAGTACTGAAAAGTGTGGCAAAGTACTGAAAAGTTGTGTCAATGTGCTGAAAAGTAGTGGCAAAGTACTGAGAAGTGTGTCAAAGTACAGAAAAGTTGTAGCAATGTGCTGAAAAGTAGTGGCAAAGTACTGAAAAGCTGTGGCAAAGTGCTGAAAAGTGTGGCAAATGTACTGAAAAGTGTGGCAAAGTACTGAAAAGTTGTGGCAAAGTACTGAAAAGTAGTGGCAAAGTGCTGAAAAGTGAGGCAAAGTGCTGAAAAGTAGTGGCAAAATAGTGGCAAAGTACTGAAAAGTGTGGCAAAGTACTGACAAGTTGTGGCAAAGTGCTGAAAAGTAGTGGCAAAGTACTGAAAATTAGTGACAAAGTAATGAAATGTGTGGCAAAGTACTGCAAAGTTGTGGCAAAGTGCTGAAAAGTATGGCAAAGTACTGAAACGTTGTGGCAAAGTAGTGGCAAAGCACTGAAATAGTGGCAAAGTACTGAAAAGTAGTGGCAAAGTGCTGAAAAGTAGTGGCAAAGTACTGAAAAGTAGTGGCAAAGTGCTGAAAAGTGTGGCAAAGTACTGACAAGTTGTGGCAAAGTGCTGAAAAGTAGTGGCAAACTACTGAAAAGCAGTGGCAAAGCACTGAAAAGTGTGGCAAAGTACTGAACAGTTGTGGCAAAGTGCTTAAAAGTAGTTGCAAAGTACTGAAAAGCAGTGGCAAAGTACTGAAAAGTGTGGCAAAGTACTGAAAAGTTGTGGCAAAGTTCTGAAAAGTAAGTGGCAAAGTACTGAAAAGCAGTGGCAAAGTGCTGAAATGTGTGGCAAAGTACTGAAAAGCTGTGGCAAAGTGCTGAAAAGTAGTGGCAAAGTACTGAAAAGTAGTGGCAAAGTGCTGAAAAGTGTGGCAACGTACTGACAAGTTGTGGCAAATTAGTAACAAAGCACTGAAAAGTGTGGCAAAATACTGAAAAGTTGGGGCAAAGTGCTGAAAAGTAGTGGCAAAGTACTGAAAAGTAGTGGCATAGTGCTAAAAAGTGTGGCAAAGTACTGACAAGTTGTGGCAAAGTGCTTAAAAGTAGTTGCAAAGTACTGAAAAGCAGTTTCAAAGTGCTGAAAAGTGTGGCAAAGTACTGAAAAGTTGTGGCAAAGTCGTGGCAAAGTACTGAAAAGTGTGGCAAAGTACTGAAAAGTTGTGTCAATGTGCTGAAAAGTAGTGGCAAAGTACTGAGAAGTGTGTCAAAGTACAGAAAAGTTGTAGCAATGTGCTGAAAAGTAGTGGCAAAGTACTGAAAAGCTGTGGCAAAGTGCTGAAAAGTGTGGCAAAGTAATGAAAAGTGTGGCAAAGTACTGAAAAGTTGTGGCAAAGTACTGAAAAGTAGTGGCAAAGTGCTGAAAAGTGAGGCAAAGTGCTGAAAAGTAGTGGCAAAATAGTGGCAAAGTACTGAAAAGTGTGGCAAAGTACTGAAAAGTAGTGGCAAAGTGCTGAAAAGTAGTGGCAAAGTACTGAAAAGTAGTGGCAAAGTGCTGAAAAGTGTGGCAAAGTACTGACAAGTTGTGGCAAAGTAGTGGCAAAGCAATGAAAATGTGGCAAAGTACTGAAAAGTTGTGGCAAAGTGCTGAAAAGTAGTGGCAAACTACTGAAAAGTAGTGGCAAAGTGCTGAAAAGTGTGGCAAAGTACTGACAAGTTGTGGCAAAGTGCTGAAAAGTAGTGGCAAACTACTGAAAAGCAGTGGCAAAGCACTGACAAGTGTGGCAAAGTACTGAACAGTTGTGGCAAAGTGTCTAAAAGTAGTTGCAAAGTACTGAAAAGCAGTGGCAAAGTACTGAAAAGTGTGGCAAAGTACTGAAAAGTTGTGGCAAAGTTCTTAAAAGTAAGTGGCAAAGTACTGAAAAGCAGTGGCAAAGTGCTGAAAAGTGTGGCAAAGTACTGAAAAGCTGTGGCAAAGTGCTGAAAAGTAGTGGCAAAGTACTGAAAAGTTGTGGCAAAGTGCTGAAAAGTGTGGCAACGTACTGACAAGTTGTGGCAAATTAGTAACAAAGCACTGAAAAGTGTGGCAAAGTACTGAAAAGTTGGGGCAAAGTGCTGAAAAGTAGTGGCAAAGTACTGAAAAGTAGTGGCATAGTGCTGAAAAGTGTGGCAAAGTACTGACAAGTTGTGGCAAAGTAGTGGCAAAACACTGAAAAGTGTGGCAAAGTACTGAAAAATTGTGGCAAAGTGCTTAAAAGTAGTTGCAAAGTACTGAAAAGCAGTTTCAAAGTGCTGAAAAGTGTGGCAAAGTACTGAAAAGTTGTGGCAAAGTCGTGGCAAAGTACTGAAAAGTGTGGCAAAGTACTGAAAAGTTGTGTCAATGTGCTGAAAAGTAGTGGCAAAGTACTGAGAAGTGTGTCAAAGTACAGAAAAGTTGTAGCAATGTGCTGAAAATTAGTGGCAAAGTACTGAAAAGCTGTGGCAAAGTGCTGAAAAGTGTGGCAAAGTACTGAAAAGTGTGGCAAAGTACTGAAAAGTTGTGGCAAAGTACTGAAAAGTAGTGGCAAAGTGCTGAAAAGTGAGGCAAAGTGCTGAAAAGTAGTGGCAAATAGTGGCAAAGTACTGAAAAGTGTGGCAAAGTACTGACAAGTTGTGGCAAAGTGCTGAAAAGTAGTGGCAAAGTACTGAAAATTAGTGACAAAGTAATGAAAAGTTGTGGCAAAGTAGTGGCAAAGCACTGAAAATTGTGCCAAAGTACTGAAAAGTTGTGGCAAAGTAATGAAAAGTGTGGCAAAGTACTGAAAAGTTGTGGCAAAGTACTGAAAAGTAGTGGCAAAGTGCTGAAAAGTGAGGCAAAGTGCTGAAAAGTAGTGGCAAAATAGTGGCAAAGTACTGAAAAGTGTGGCAAAGTACTGAAAAGTAGTGGCAAAGTGCTGAAAAGTAGTGGCAAAGTACTGAAAAGTAGTGGCAAAGTGCTGAAAAGTGTGGCAAAGTACTGACAAGTTGTGGCAAAGTAGTGGCAAAGCAATGAAAATGTGGCAAAGTACTAAAAAGTTGTGGCAAAGTGCTGAAAAGTAGTGGCAAACTACTGAAAAGTAGTGGCAAAGTGCTGAAAAGTGTGGCAAAGTACTGACAAGTTGTGGCAAAGTGCTGAAAAGTAGTGGCAAACTACTGAAAAGCAGTGGCAAAGCACTGACAAGTGTGGCAAAGTACTGAACAGTTGTGGCAAAGTGTCTAAAAGTAGTTGCAAAGTACTGAAAAGCAGTGGCAAAGTACTGAAAAGTGTGGCAAAGTACTGAAAAGTTGTGGCAAAGTTCTTAAAAGTAAGTGGCAAAGTACTGAAAAGCAGTGGCAAAGTACTGAAAAGTGTGGCAAAGTACTGAAAAGTTGTGGCAAAGTTCTTAAAAGTAAGTGGCAAAGTACTGAAAAGCAGTGGCAAAGTGCTGAAAAGTGTGGCAAAGTACTGAAAAGCTGTGGCAAAGTGCTGAAAAGTGTGGCAAAGTAATGAAAAGTGTGGCAAAGTACTGAAAAGTTGTGGCAAAGTACTGAAAAGTAGTGGCAAAGTGCTGAAAAGTGAGGCAAAGTGCTGAAAAGTAGTGGCAAAATAGTGGCAAAGTACTGAAAAGTGTGGCAAAGTACTGAAAAGTAGTGGCAAAGTGCTGAAAAGTAGTGGCAAAGTACTGAAAAGTAGTGGCAAAGTGCTGAAAAGTGTGGCAAAGTACTGACAAGTTGTGGCAAAGTAGTGGCAAAGCAATGAAAATGTGGCAAAGTACTGAAAAGTTGTGGCAAAGTGCTGAAAAGTAGTGGCAAACTACTGAAAAGTAGTGGCAAAGTGCTGAAAAGTGTGGCAAAGTACTGACAAGTTGTGGCAAAGTGCTGAAAAGTAGTGGCAAACTACTGAAAAGCAGTGGCAAAGCACTGACAAGTGTGGCAAAGTACTGAACAGTTGTGGCAAAGTGTCTAAAAGTAGTTGCAAAGTACTGAAAAGCAGTGGCAAAGTACTGAAAAGTGTGGCAAAGTACTGAAAAGTTGTGGCAAAGTTCTTAAAAGTAAGTGGCAAAGTACTGAAAAGCAGTGGCAAAGTGCTGAAAAGTGTGGCAAAGTACTGAAAAGCTGTGGCAAAGTGCTGAAAAGTAGTGGCAAAGTACTGAAAAGTTGTGGCAAAGTGCTGAAAAGTGTGGCAACGTACTGACAAGTTGTGGCAAATTAGTAACAAAGCACTGAAAAGTGTGGCAAAGTACTGAAAAGTTGGGGCAAAGTGCTGAAAAGTAGTGGCAAAGTACTGAAAAGTAGTGGCATAGTGCTGAAAAGTGTGGCAAAGTACTGACAAGTTGTGGCAAAGTAGTGGCAAAACACTGAAAAGTGTGGCAAAGTACTGAAAAATTGTGGCAAAGTGCTTAAAAGTAGTTGCAAAGTACTGAAAAGCAGTTTCAAAGTGCTGAAAAGTGTGGCAAAGTACTGAAAAGTTGTGGCAAAGTCGTGGCAAAGTACTGAAAAGTGTGGCAAAGTACTGAAAAGTTGTGTCAATGTGCTGAAAAGTAGTGGCAAAGTACTGAGAAGTGTGTCAAAGTACAGAAAAGTTGTAGCAATGTGCTGAAAATTAGTGGCAAAGTACTGAAAAGCTGTGGCAAAGTGCTGAAAAGTGTGGCAAAGTACTGAAAAGTGTGGCAAAGTACTGAAAAGTGTGGCAAAGTACTGACAAGTTGTGGCAAAGTGCTGAAAAGTAGTGGCAAAGTACTGAAAATTAGTGACAAAGTAATGAAAAGTTGTGGCAAAGTAGTGGCAAAGCACTGAAAATTGTGCCAAAGTACTGAAAAGTTGTGGCAAAGTAATGAAAAGTGTGGCAAAGTACTGAAAAGTTGTGGCAAAGTACTGAAAAGTAGTGGCAAAGTGCTGAAAAGTGAGGCAAAGTGCTGAAAAGTAGTGGCAAAATAGTGGCAAAGTACTGAAAAGTGTGGCAAAGTACTGAAAAGTAGTGGCAAAGTGCTGAAAAGTAGTGGCAAAGTACTGAAAAGTAGTGGCAAAGTGCTGAAAAGTGTGGCAAAGTACTGACAAGTTGTGGCAAAGTAGTGGCAAAGCAATGAAAATGTGGCAAAGTACTAAAAAGTTGTGGCAAAGTGCTGAAAAGTAGTGGCAAACTACTGAAAAGTAGTGGCAAAGTGCTGAAAAGTGTGGCAAAGTACTGACAAGTTGTGGCAAAGTGCTGAAAAGTAGTGGCAAACTACTGAAAAGCAGTGGCAAAGCACTGACAAGTGTGGCAAAGTACTGAACAGTTGTGGCAAAGTGTCTAAAAGTAGTTGCAAAGTACTGAAAAGCAGTGGCAAAGTACTGAAAAGTGTGGCAAAGTACTGAAAAGTTGTGGCAAAGTTCTTAAAAGTAAGTGGCAAAGTACTGAAAAGCAGTGGCAAAGTACTGAAAAGTGTGGCAAAGTACTGAAAAGTTGTGGCAAAGTTCTTAAAAGTAAGTGGCAAAGTACTGAAAAGCAGTGGCAAAGTGCTGAAAAGTGTGGCAAAGTACTGAAAAGCTGTGGCAAAGTGCTGAAAAGTGTGGCAAAGTAATGAAAAGTGTGGCAAAGTACTGAAAAGTTGTGGCAAAGTACTGAAAAGTAGTGGCAAAGTGCTGAAAAGTGAGGCAAAGTGCTGAAAAGTAGTGGCAAAATAGTGGCAAAGTACTGAAAAGTGTGGCAAAGTACTGAAAAGTAGTGGCAAAGTGCTGAAAAGTAGTGGCAAAGTACTGAAAAGTAGTGGCAAAGTGCTGAAAAGTGTGGCAAAGTACTGACAAGTTGTGGCAAAGTAGTGGCAAAGCAATGAAAATGTGGCAAAGTACTGAAAAGTTGTGGCAAAGTGCTGAAAAGTAGTGGCAAACTACTGAAAAGTAGTGGCAAAGTGCTGAAAAGTGTGGCAAAGTACTGACAAGTTGTGGCAAAGTGCTGAAAAGTAGTGGCAAACTACTGAAAAGCAGTGGCAAAGCACTGACAAGTGTGGCAAAGTACTGAACAGTTGTGGCAAAGTGTCTAAAAGTAGTTGCAAAGTACTGAAAAGCAGTGGCAAAGTACTGAAAAGTGTGGCAAAGTACTGAAAAGTTGTGGCAAAGTTCTTAAAAGTAAGTGGCAAAGTACTGAAAAGCAGTGGCAAAGTGCTGAAAAGTGTGGCAAAGTACTGAAAAGCTGTGGCAAAGTGCTGAAAAGTAGTGGCAAAGTACTGAAAAGTTGTGGCAAAGTGCTGAAAAGTGTGGCAACGTACTGACAAGTTGTGGCAAATTAGTAACAAAGCACTGAAAAGTGTGGCAAAGTACTGAAAAGTTGGGGCAAAGTGCTGAAAAGTAGTGGCAAAGTACTGAAAAGTAGTGGCATAGTGCTGAAAAGTGTGGCAAAGTACTGACAAGTTGTGGCAAAGTAGTGGCAAAACACTGAAAAGTGTGGCAAAGTACTGAAAAATTGTGGCAAAGTGCTTAAAAGTAGTTGCAAAGTACTGAAAAGCAGTTTCAAAGTGCTGAAAAGTGTGGCAAAGTACTGAAAAGTTGTGGCAAAGTCGTGGCAAAGTACTGAAAAGTGTGGCAAAGTACTGAAAAGTTGTGTCAATGTGCTGAAAAGTAGTGGCAAAGTACTGAGAAGTGTGTCAAAGTACAGAAAAGTTGTAGCAATGTGCTGAAAATTAGTGGCAAAGTACTGAAAAGCTGTGGCAAAGTGCTGAAAAGTGTGGCAAAGTACTGAAAAGTGTGGCAAAGTACTGAAAAGTTGTGGCAAAGTACTGAAAAGTAGTGGCAAAGTGCTGAAAAGTGAGGCAAAGTGCTGAAAAGTAGTGGCAAATAGTGGCAAAGTACTGAAAAGTGTGGCAAAGTACTGACAAGTTGTGGCAAAGTGCTGAAAAGTAGTGGCAAAGTACTGAAAATTAGTGACAAAGTAATGAAAAGTTGTGGCAAAGTAGTGGCAAAGCACTGAAAATTGTGCCAAAGTACTGAAAAGTTGTGGCAAAGTAATGAAAAGTGTGGCAAAGTACTGAAAAGTTGTGGCAAAGTACTGAAAAGTAGTGGCAAAGTGCTGAAAAGTGAGGCAAAGTGCTGAAAAGTAGTGGCAAAATAGTGGCAAAGTACTGAAAAGTGTGGCAAAGTACTGAAAAGTAGTGGCAAAGTGCTGAAAAGTAGTGGCAAAGTACTGAAAAGTAGTGGCAAAGTGCTGAAAAGTGTGGCAAAGTACTGACAAGTTGTGGCAAAGTAGTGGCAAAGCAATGAAAATGTGGCAAAGTACTAAAAAGTTGTGGCAAAGTGCTGAAAAGTAGTGGCAAACTACTGAAAAGTAGTGGCAAAGTGCTGAAAAGTGTGGCAAAGTACTGACAAGTTGTGGCAAAGTGCTGAAAAGTAGTGGCAAACTACTGAAAAGCAGTGGCAAAGCACTGACAAGTGTGGCAAAGTACTGAACAGTTGTGGCAAAGTGTCTAAAAGTAGTTGCAAAGTACTGAAAAGCAGTGGCAAAGTACTGAAAAGTGTGGCAAAGTACTGAAAAGTTGTGGCAAAGTTCTTAAAAGTAAGTGGCAAAGTACTGAAAAGCAGTGGCAAAGTGCTGAAAAGTGTGGCAAAGTACTGAAAAGCTGTGGCAAAGTGCTGAAAAGTAGTGGCAAAGTACTGAAAAGTTGTGGCAAAGTGCTGAAAAGTGTGGCAACGTACTGACAAGTTGTGGCAAATTAGTAACAAAGCACTGAAAAGTGTGGCAAAGTACTGAAAAGTTGGGGCAAAGTGCTGAAAAGTAGTGGCAAAGTACTGAAAAGTAGTGGCATAGTGCTGAAAAGTGTGGCAAAGTACTGACAAGTTGTGGCAAAGTAGTGGCAAAACACTGAAAAGTGTGGCAAAGTACTGAAAAATTGTGGCAAAGTGCTTAAAAGTAGTTGCAAAGTACTGAAAAGCAGTTTCAAAGTGCTGAAAAGTGTGGCAAAGTACTGAAAAGTTGTGGCAAAGTCGTGGCAAAGTACTGACAAGTTGTGGCAAAGTAGTGGCAAAGCAATGAAAATGTGGCAAAGTACTAAAAAGTTGTGGCAAAGTGCTGAAAAGTAGTGGCAAACTACTGAAAAGTAGTGGCAAAGTGCTGAAAAGTGTGGCAAAGTACTGACAAGTTGTGGCAAAGTGCTGAAAAGTAGTGGCAAACTACTGAAAAGCAGTGGCAAAGCACTGACAAGTGTGGCAAAGTACTGAACAGTTGTGGCAAAGTGTCTAAAAGTAGTTGCAAAGTACTGAAAAGCAGTGGCAAAGTACTGAAAAGTGTGGCAAAGTACTGAAAAGTTGTGGCAAAGTTCTTAAAAGTAAGTGGCAAAGTACTGAAAAGCAGTGGCAAAGTACTGAAAAGTGTGGCAAAGTACTGAAAAGTTGTGGCAAAGTTCTTAAAAGTAAGTGGCAAAGTACTGAAAAGCAGTGGCAAAGTGCTGAAAAGTGTGGCAAAGTACTGAAAAGCTGTGGCAAAGTGCTGAAAAGTGTGGCAAAGTAATGAAAAGTGTGGCAAAGTACTGAAAAGTTGTGGCAAAGTACTGAAAAGTAGTGGCAAAGTGCTGAAAAGTGAGGCAAAGTGCTGAAAAGTAGTGGCAAAATAGTGGCAAAGTACTGAAAAGTGTGGCAAAGTACTGAAAAGTAGTGGCAAAGTGCTGAAAAGTAGTGGCAAAGTACTGAAAAGTAGTGGCAAAGTGCTGAAAAGTGTGGCAAAGTACTGACAAGTTGTGGCAAAGTAGTGGCAAAGCAATGAAAATGTGGCAAAGTACTGAAAAGTTGTGGCAAAGTGCTGAAAAGTAGTGGCAAACTACTGAAAAGTAGTGGCAAAGTGCTGAAAAGTGTGGCAAAGTACTGACAAGTTGTGGCAAAGTGCTGAAAAGTAGTGGCAAACTACTGAAAAGCAGTGGCAAAGCACTGACAAGTGTGGCAAAGTACTGAACAGTTGTGGCAAAGTGTCTAAAAGTAGTTGCAAAGTACTGAAAAGCAGTGGCAAAGTACTGAAAAGTGTGGCAAAGTACTGAAAAGTTGTGGCAAAGTTCTTAAAAGTAAGTGGCAAAGTACTGAAAAGCAGTGGCAAAGTGCTGAAAAGTGTGGCAAAGTACTGAAAAGCTGTGGCAAAGTGCTGAAAAGTAGTGGCAAAGTACTGAAAAGTTGTGGCAAAGTGCTGAAAAGTGTGGCAACGTACTGACAAGTTGTGGCAAATTAGTAACAAAGCACTGAAAAGTGTGGCAAAGTACTGAAAAGTTGGGGCAAAGTGCTGAAAAGTAGTGGCAAAGTACTGAAAAGTAGTGGCATAGTGCTGAAAAGTGTGGCAAAGTACTGACAAGTTGTTGCAAAGTAGTGGCAAAACACTGAAAAGTGTGGCAAAGTACTGAAAAATTGTGGCAAAGTGCTTAAAAGTAGTTGCAAAGTACTGAAAAGCAGTTTCAAAGTGCTGAAAAGTGTGGCAAAGTACTGAAAAGTTGTGGCAAAGTCGTGGCAAAGTACTGAAAAGTGTGGCAAAGTACTGAAAAGTTGTGTCAATGTGCTGAAAAGTAGTGGCAAAGTACTGAGAAGTGTGTCAAAGTACAGAAAAGTTGTAGCAATGTGCTGAAAATTAGTGGCAAAGTACTGAAAAGCTGTGGCAAAGTGCTGAAAAGTGTGGCAAAGTACTGAAAAGTGTGGCAAAGTACTGAAAAGTTGTGGCAAAGTACTGAAAAGTAGTGGCAAAGTGCTGAAAAGTGAGGCAAAGTGCTGAAAAGTAGTGGCAAATAGTGGCAAAGTACTGAAAAGTGTGGCAAAGTACTGACAAGTTGTGGCAAAGTGCTGAAAAGTAGTGGCAAAGTACTGAAAATTAGTGACAAAGTAATGAAAAGTTGTGGCAAAGTAGTGGCAAAGCACTGAAAATTGTGCCAAAGTACTGAAAAGTTGTGGCAAAGTAATGAAAAGTGTGGCAAAGTACTGAAAAGTTGTGGCAAAGTACTGAAAAGTAGTGGCAAAGTGCTGAAAAGTGAGGCAAAGTGCTGAAAAGTAGTGGCAAAATAGTGGCAAAGTACTGAAAAGTGTGGCAAAGTACTGAAAAGTAGTGGCAAAGTGCTGAAAAGTAGTGGCAAAGTACTGAAAAGTAGTGGCAAAGTGCTGAAAAGTGTGGCAAAGTACTGACAAGTTGTGGCAAAGTAGTGGCAAAGCAATGAAAATGTGGCAAAGTACTAAAAAGTTGTGGCAAAGTGCTGAAAAGTAGTGGCAAACTACTGAAAAGTAGTGGCAAAGTGCTGAAAAGTGTGGCAAAGTACTGACAAGTTGTGGCAAAGTACTGAAAAGTTGTGTCAATGTGCTGAAAAGTAGTGGCAAAGTACTGAGAAGTGTGTCAAAGTACAGAAAAGTTGTAGCAATGTGCTGAAAATTAGTGGCAAAGTACTGAAAAGCTGTGGCAAAGTGCTGAAAAGTGTGGCAAAGTACTGAAAAGTGTGGCAAAGTACTGAAAAGTTGTGGCAAAGTACTGAAAAGTAGTGGCAAAGTGCTGAAAAGTGAGGCAAAGTGCTGAAAAGTAGTGGCAAATAGTGGCAAAGTACTGAAAAGTGTGGCAAAGTACTGACAAGTTGTGGCAAAGTGCTGAAAAGTAGTGGCAAAGTACTGAAAATTAGTGACAAAGTAATGAAAAGTTGTGGCAAAGTAGTGGCAAAGCACTGAAAATTGTGCCAAAGTACTGAAAAGTTGTGGCAAAGTAATGAAAAGTGTGGCAAAGTACTGAAAAGTTGTGGCAAAGTACTGAAAAGTAGTGGCAAAGTGCCGAAAAGTGAGGCAAAGTGCTGAAAAGTAGTGGCAAAATAGTGGCAAAGTACTGAAAAGTGTGGCAAAGTACTGAAAAGTAGTGGCAAAGTGCTGAAAAGTAGTGGCAAAGTACTGAAAAGTAGTGGCAAAGTGCTGAAAAGTGTGGCAAAGTACTGACAAGTTGTGGCAAAGTAGTGGCAAAGCAATGAAAATGTGGCAAAGTACTAAAAAGTTGTGGCAAAGTGCTGAAAAGTAGTGGCAAACTACTGAAAAGTAGTGGCAAAGTGCTGAAAAGTGTGGCAAAGTACTGACAAGTTGTGGCAAAGTGCTGAAAAGTAGTGGCAAACTACTGAAAAGCAGTGGCAAAGCACTGACAAGTGTGGCAAAGTACTGAACAGTTGTGGCAAAGTGTCTAAAAGTAGTTGCAAAGTACTGAAAAGCAGTGGCAAAGTACTGAAAAGTGTGGCAAAGTACTGAAAAGTTGTGGCAAAGTTCATAAAAGTAAGTGGCAAAGTACTGAAAAGCAGTGGCAAAGTGCTGAAAAGTGTGGCAAAGTACTGAAAAGCTGTGGCAAAGTGCTGAAAAGTAGTGGCAAAGTACTGAAAAGTTGTGGCAAAGTGCTGAAAAGTGTGGCAACGTACTGACAAGTTGTGGCAAATTAGTAACAAAGCACTGAAAAGTGTGGCAAAGTACTGAAAAGTTGGGGCAAAGTGCTGAAAAGTAGTGGCAAAGTACTGAAAAGTAGTGGCATAGTGCTGAAAAGTGTGGCAAAGTACTGACAAGTTGTGGCAAAGTAGTGGCAAAACACTGAAAAGTGTGGCAAAGTACTGAAAAATTGTGGCAAAGTGCTTAAAAGTAGTTGCAAAGTACTGAAAAGCAGTTTCAAAGTGCTGAAAAGTGTGGCAAAGTACTGAAAAGTTGTGGCAAAGTCGTGGCAAAGTACTGAAAAGTGTGGCAAAGTACTGAAAAGTTGTGTCAATGTGCTGAAAAGTAGTGGCAAAGTACTGAGAAGTGTGTCAAAGTACAGAAAAGTTGTAGCAATGTGCTGAAAATTAGTGGCAAAGTACTGAAAAGCTGTGACAAAGTGCTGAAAAGTGTGGCAAAGTACTGAAAAGTGTGGCAAAGTACTGAAAAGTTGTGGCAAAGTACTGAAAAGTAGTGGCAAAGTGCTGAAAAGTGAGGCAAAGTGCTGAAAAGTAGTGGCAAATAGTGGCAAAGTACTGAAAAGTGTGGCAAAGTACTGACAAGTTGTGGCAAAGTGCTGAAAAGTAGTGGCAAAGTACTGAAAATTAGTGACAAAGTAATGAAAAGTTGTGGCAAAGTAGTGGCAAAGCACTGAAAATTGTGCCAAAGTACTGAAAAGTTGTGGCAAAGTGCTGAAAGGTATTAGCAATGTACTGACAAGTGTGGCAAAGTACTGAAAAGTTGTGGCAAAGTGCTAAAAAGTAGTGGCAAAGTGCTGAAAAGTGTGGCAAAGTACTGAAAAGTTGTGCAAAGTAGTGGCAAAGCACTAACAATTGTGCCAAAGTACTGAAAAGTTTTGGCAAAGTGCTGAAAAGTAGTAGCAAAGTACGGAAAAGCATGGCAAAGTACTGAAAAGTTGTGGCAAAGTGCTGAGAAGTATTGGCAAAGTAGTGAAAAGTAGTGTCAAAGTGCAGAAAAGTGTGGCAAAGTGCTGAAAAGTAGTGGCAAAGTACTGAAAAGTTGTGGCAAAGTGCTGAAATGTAGTGGCAAAGTACTGAAAAGTTGTGGCAAAGTGCTGAGAAGTAGTGGCAAAGTAGTGAAAAGTGTGACAAAGTACTGAAAAGTTGTGGCAAAGTACTGAAAAGTGTGGCAAAGTACTGAAAAGTTATGGCAAAGAGCTGAAAAGTAGTGGCAAAGTAGTGAAAAGTAGTGGCAACGTGCTGAAAAGTGTGGCAAATTACTGAAAAGTTGTGGCAAAGTGCTGAAAAATAGTAACAAAGTACTTAAAATTAGTGGCAAAGTGCTGAAAAGTGTGGCAAAGTACTGAAAAGTTGTGGCAAAGTAGTGGCAAAGCACTGAAAAGTGTGGCAAAGTACTGAAAAGTGTGGCAAAGTACTGAAAAGTGTGGCAAAGTACTGAAAAGTTGTGACAAAGCACTGAAAAGTGTGGCAAAGTACTGAAAAGTTGTGGCAAAGTGCATAAAAGTAGTGGGAAAGTAGTGAAAAGTAGTGGCAAAGTGATGAACAAGTGTGGCAAAGTACTGAAAAGTGTGGCAAAGTACTGAAAAGTTGTGGCAAAGTGCTGAAAATTAGTGGCAAAGTGTTGAAAAGTGTGGCAAAGTACTGACAAGTTGTGGCAAAATACTGGCAAAGCACTGAACCAGTGGCATAGTACTAAAAAAGTAGTGGCAAAGTGCTGAAAAGTAGTGCAAAGTACTGAAAAGTAGTGGCAAAGTGCAGAAAAGTGTGGCAAAGTACTGACAAGTTGAGGCAAAGTAGTGGCAAAGCACTGAAAAGTGTGGCAAAGTACTGAAAAATTGTGGCAAAGTACTGAAAAGTAGTGGCAAACTACTGAAAAGCATTGGCAACGTGCTGAAAAGTGTGGCAAAGTACTGAAAAGTTGTGGCAAAGTGGTGGCAAAGCACTGACAAGTTTGGCAAAGTACTGAAAAGTTGTGGCAAACTACTGAAAAGTTGTAGCAAAGTGCTGAAGAGTAGTTGCAAAGTACTGAAAAGTGTGGCAAAGTGCTGAAAAGTGTGACAAAGTACTGAAAAGTTGTGGCAAAGTACTGAAAAGTGTGGCAAACTACTGAAAAGTTGTAGCAAAGTGCTGAAGAGTAGTTGCAAAGTACTGAAAAGTGTGGCAAAGTGCTGAAAAGTAGTGGCAAACTAGTGAAAAGTGTGGCAAAGTACTGAAAAGTTGTGGCAAAGTGCTGAAAAGTAGTGGCAAAGTACTGAGAAGTGTGGCAAAGTTCTGAAAAGTTGTGGCAAAGTGCTGAAAAGTAGTGGCAAAGTACTGAAAAGTAGTGGCAAAGTACTGAAAAATGTGGCAAAGTGGTGGCAAAGCACTGTAAAGTGTGGCAAAGTACTGAAAAGTTGTGGCAAAGTGCTAAAAAGTAGTGGCAAAGTACTGAGAAGTGTGTCAAAGTACAGAAAACTTGTGGCAATGTGCTAAAAAGTAGTGGCAAAGTATTGAAAAGCAGTGGCAAAGTGCTGAAAAGTGTGGCAAAGTACTGAAACGTTGTGGCAAAGTAGTGGCAAAGCACTGAAATGTGTGGCAAAGTACTGAAAAGTTGTGGCAAAGTGCTGAAAAGTAGTGGCAAACTACTGAAAAGTAGTGGCAAAGTGCTGAAAAATGTGGCAAAGTACTGAAAAGTTGTGGCAAAGTAGTGGCAAAGCACTGAAAAGTGTGGCAAAGTACTGAACAGTTGTGACAAAGTGCTTAAAAGTAGTTGCAAAATACTGAAAAGCAGTGGCAAAGTACTGAAAAGTGTGGCAAAGTACTGAAAAGTTGTGGCAAAGTCGTGGCAAAGTGCTGAAAAGTGTGGCAAAGTACTGAAAAGTTGTGGCAAAGTACTGGCAAAGCTCTGAAATGTGTGGCAAAGTACTGCAAAGTTGTGGCAAAGTGCTGAAAATTATGGCAAAGTACTGAAACGTTGTGGCAAAGTAGTGGCAAAGCACTGAAATAGTGGCAAAGTACTGAAAAGTACTGGGAAAGTGCTGAAAAGTAGTGGCAAAGTACTGAAAAGTAGTGGCAAAATACTGAAAAGCAGTGGCAAAGTGCTGAAAAGTGTGGCAAAGTACTGAAAAGCTGTGGCAAAGTGCTGAAAAGTAGTGGCAAAATACTGAAAAGTAGTGGCAAAGTGCTGAAAAGTGTGGCAACGTACTGACAAGTTGTGGCAAATTAGTAACAAAGCACTGAAAAGTGTGGCAAAGTATTGAAAAGTTGGGGCAAAGTGCTGAAAAGTAGTGGCAATGTACTGAAAAGTAGTGGCATAGTGCTGAAAAGTGTGGCAAAGTACTGACTAGTTGTGGCAAAGTAGTGGCAAAGCACTGAAAAGTGTGGCAAAGTACTGAAAAATTGTGGCAAAGTGCTTAAAAGTAGTTGCAAAGTACTGAAAAGCAGTTTCAAAGTGCTGAAAAGTGTGGCAAAGTGCTGAAAAGTAGTGGCAAACTACTGAAAAGTAGTGGCCAAGTGCTGAAAAGTGTGGCAAAGTACTGACAAGTTGTGGCAAAAGCTGAAAAGCAGTGGCAAAGTGCTTAAAAGTAGTTGCAAAGTACTGAAAAGCAGTGGCAAAGTACTGAAAAGTGTGGCAAAGTACTGAAAAGTTGTGGCAAATTCGTGGCAAAGTACTGAAAATTGTGGCAAAGTACTGAAAAGTTGTAGCAAAGTGATGAAGAGTAGTAGCAAAGTACTGAAAAGTAGTGGCAAAGTGCTGAAAAGTGTGGCAAAGTACTGAAAAGTTGTGGCAAAGTAGTGGCAAAGCACTGAAATGTGTGGCAAAGTACTGCAAAGTTGTGGCAAAGTGCTGAAACGTAGTGGCAAAGTGCTGAAAAGTGTGGCAAAGTACTGACAAGTTGTGTCAAAGTAGTGGCAAAGCACTGAAAAGTGTGGCAAACTACTGAAAAGCAGTGGTAAAGTGCTGAAAAATGTGGCAAAGTACTGAAAAGTTGTGGCAAAATAGTGGCAAAGCACTGAAAAGTGTGGCAAAGTACTGCAAAGTTGTGGCAAAGTGCTGAAACGTAGTGGCAAAGTGCTGAAAAGTGTGGCAAAGTACTGACAAGTTGTGTCAAAGTAGTGGCAAAGCACTGAAAAGTGTGGCAAACTACTGAAAAGCAGTGGTAAAGTGCTGAAAAATGTGGCAAAGTACTGAAAAGTTGTGGCAAAATAGTGGCAAAGCACTGAAAAGTGTGGCAAAGTACTGAAAAGTTGTGGCAAAGTCGTGGCAAAGTGCTGAAAAGTGTGGCAAAGTACTGAAAAGTTGTGGCAAAGTAGTGGCAAAGCACTGAAATGTGTGGCAAAGTACTGCAAAGTTGTGGCAAAGTGCTGAAAATTATGGCAAAGTACTGAAACGTTGTGGCAAAGTAGTGGCAAAGCACTGAAATAGTGGCAAAGTACTGAAAAGTAGTGGGAAAGTGCTGAAAAGTAGTGGCAAAGTGCACTGGCAAAGTACTGAAAAGTAGTGGCAAAGTGTGAAAAGTGTGGCAAAGTACTGACAAGTTGTGGCAAAGTAGTGGCAAAGCACTGAAAATGTGGCAAAGTACTGAAAAGTTGTGGCAAAGTGCTGAAAAGTAGTGGCAAACTACTGAAAAGTAGTGGCAAAGTGCTGAAAAGTGTGGCAAATTACTGACAAGTTGTGGCAAAGTGCTGAAAAGTAGTGGCAAACTACTGAAAAGCAGTGGTAAAGTGCTGAAAAGTGTGGCAAAGTACTGAAAAGTTGTGGCAAAGTAGTGGCAAAGCACTGAAAAGTGTGGCAAAGTACTGAACAGTTGTGGCAAAGTGCTTAAAAGTAGTTGCAAAGTACTGAAAAGCAGTGGCAAAGTACTGAAAAGTGTGGCAAAGTACTGAAAAGTTGTGGCAAAGTTCTGAAAAGTAAGTGGCAAAGTGCTGAAAAGCAGTGGCAAAGTGCTGAAAAGTGTGGCAAAGTACTGAAAAGCTGTGGCAAAGTGCTGAAAAGTAGTGGCAAAGTACTGAAAAGTAGTGGCAAAGTGCTGAAAAGTGTGGCAAAGTACTGACAAGTTGTGGCAAAGTAGTGGCAAAGCACTGAAAATGTGGCAAAGTACTGAAAAGTTGTGGTAAAGTGCTGAAAAGTAGTGGCAAACTACTGAAAAGTAGTGGCAAAGTGCTGAAAAGTGTGGCAAAGTACTGACAAGTTGTGGCAAAGTGCTGAAAAGTAGTGGCAAACTACTGAAAAGCAGTGGTAAAGTGCTGAAAAGTGTGGCAAAGTACTGAAAAGTTGTGGCAAAGTAGTGGCAAAGCACTGAAAAGTGTGGCAAAGTACTGAACAGTTGTGGCAAAGTGCTTAAAAGTAGTTGCAAAGTACTGAAAAGCAGTGGCAAAGTACTGAAAAGTGTGGCAAAGTACTGAAAAGTAGTGGCAAAGTGCTGAAAAGTGTGGCAAAGTACTGACAAGTTGTGGCAAAGTAGTGGCAAAGCACTGACAAGTGTGGCAAAGTACTGAAAAATTGTGGCAAAGTGCTTAAAAGTAGTTGCAAAGTACTGAAAAGCAGTTTCAAAGTGCTGAAAAGTGTGACAAATTACTGAAAAGTTGTGGCAAAGTCGTGGCAAAGTACTGAAAAGTGTGGCAAAATACTGAAAAGTTGTGTCAATGTGCTGAAAAGTAGTGGCAAAGTACTGAGAAGTGTGTCAAAGTACAGAAAAGTTGTAGCAATGTGCTGAAAAGTAGTGGCAAAGTACTGAAAAGCAGTGGCAAAGTGCTGAAAAGTGTGGCAAAGTACTGAAAAGTGTGGCAAAGTACTGAAAAGTTGTGGCAAAGTACTGAAAAGTAGTGGCAAAGTGCTGAAAAGTGAGGCAAAGTGCTGAAAAGTAGTGGCAAAATAGTGGCAAAGTACTGAAAAGTGTGGCAAAGTACTGACAAGTTGTGGCAAAGTGCTGAAAAGTAGTGGCAAAGTACTGAAAAGCAGGCTAAAAGTGCTGAAAAGTATGGCAAAGTACTGAAACGTTGTGGCAAAGTAGTGGCAAAGCACTGAAATAGTGGCAAAGTACTAAAAAGTTGTGGCAAAGTGCTTAAAAGTAGTTGCAAAGTACTGAAAAGCAGTGGCAAAGTACTGAAAAGTGTGGCAAAGTACTGAAAAGTTGTGGCAAAGTCGTGGCAAAGTACTGAAAAGTTGTAGCAAAGTGATGAAGAGTAGTAGCAAAGTACTGAAAAGTAGTGGCAAAGTGCTGAAAAGTGTGGCAAAGTACTGAAAAGTTGTGGCAAAGTAGTGGCAAAGCACTGAAATGTGTGGCAAAGTACTGCAAAGTTGTGGCAAAGTGCTGAAAAGTAGTGGCAAACTACTGAAAAGCAGTGGCAAAGCACTGAAAAGTGTGGCAAAGTACTGAACAGTTGTGGCAAAGTGCTTAAAAGTAGTTGCAAAGTACTGAAAAGTGTGGCAAAGTACTGACAAGTTGTGGCAAAGTAGTGGCAAAGCACTGAAAAGTGTGGCAAAGTACTGAACAGTTGTGGCAAAGTGCTTAAAAGTAGTTGCAAAGTACTGAAAAGCAGTGGCAAAGTACTGAAAAGTGTGGCAAAGTACTGAAAAGTTGTGGCAAAGTCGTGGCAAAGTACTGAAAAGTGTGGCAAAGAACTGAAAAGTTGTAGCAAAGTGATGAAGAGTAGTAGCAAAGTACTGAAAAGTAGTGGTAAAGTGCTGAAAATTGTGGCAAAGTACTGAGAAGTTGTGGCAAAGTAGTGGCAAAGCACTGAAATGTGTGGCAAAGTACTGCAAAGTTGTGGCAAAGTGCTGAAAAGTATGGCAAAGTACTGAAACGTTGTGGCAAAGTAGTGGCAAAGCACTGAAATAGTGGCAAAGTACTGAAAAGTAGTGGCAAAGTGCTGAAAAGTAGTGGCAAAGTACTGAAAAGCAGTGGCAAAGTACTGAAAAGTGTGGCAAAGTACTGAAAAGTTGTGGCAAAGTCGTGGCAAAGTACTGAAAAGTTGTAGCAAAGTGATGAAGAGTAGTAGCAAAGTACTGAAAAGTAGTGGCAAAGTGCTGAAAAGTGTGGCAAAGTACTGAAAAGTTGTGGCAAAGTAGTGGCAAAGCACTGAAATGTGTGGCAAAGTACTGCAAAGTTGTGGCAAAGTGCTGAAAAGTAGTGGCAAACTACTGAAAAGCAGTGGCAAAGCACTGAAAAGTGTGGCAAAGTACTGAACAGTTGTGGCAAAGTGCTTAAAAGTAGTTGCAAAGTACTGAAAAGTGTAGCAAAGTACTGACAAGTTGTGGCAAAGTAGTGGCAAAGCACTGAAAAGTGTGGCAAAGTACTGAACAGTTGTGGCAAAGTGCTTAAAAGTAGTTGCAAAGTACTGAAAAGCAGTGGCAAAGTACTGAAAAGTGTGGCAAAGTACTGAAAAGTTGTGGCAAAGTCGTGGCAAAGTACTGAAAAGTGTGGCAAAGAACTGAAAAGTTGTAGCAAAGTGATGAAGAGTAGTAGCAAAGTACTGAAAAGTAGTGGTAAAGTGCTGAAAATTGTGGCAAAGTACTGAGAAGTTGTGGCAAAGTAGTGGCAAAGCACTGAAATGTGTGGCAAAGTACTGCAAAGTTGTGGCAAAGTGCTGAAAAGTATGGCAAAGTACTGAAACGTTGTGGCAAAGTAGTGGCAAAGCACTGAAATAGTGGCAAAGTACTGAAAAGTAGTGGCAAAGTGCTGAAAAGTAGTGGCAAAGTACTGAAAAGTAGTGGCAAAGTGCTGAAAAGTGTGGCAAAGTACTGACAAGTTGTGGCAAAGTGCTGAAAAGTAGTGGCAAACTACTGAAAAGCAGTGGTAAAGCACTGAAAAGTGTGGCAAAGTACTGAACAGTTGTGGCAAAGTGCTTAAAAGTAGTTGCAAAGTACTGAAAAGCAGTGGCAAAGTACTGAAAAGTGTGGCAAAGTACTGAAAAGTTGTGGCAAAGTTCTGAAAAGTAAGTGGCAAAGTACTGAAAAGCAGTGGCAAAGTGCTGAAATGTGTGGCAAAGTACTGAACAGCTGTGGCAAAGTGCTGAAAAGTAGTGGCAAAGTACTGAAAAGTAGTGGCAAAGTGCTGAAAAGTGTGGCAACGTACTGACAAGTTGTGGCAAATTAGTAACAAAGCACTGAAAAGTGTGGCAAAGTACTGAAAAGTTGGGGCAAAGTGCTGAAAAGTAGTGGCAAAGTACTGAAAAGTAGTGGCATAGTGCTGAAAAGTGTGGCAAAGTACTGACAAGTTGTGGCAAAGTAGTGGCAAAACACTGAAAGGTGTGGCAAAGTACTGAAAAATTGTGGCAAAGTGCTTAAAAGTAGTTGCAAAGTACTGAAAAGCAGTTTCAAAGTGCTGAAAAGTGTGGCAAAGTACTGAAAAGTTGTGGCAAAGTCGTGGCAAAGTACTGAAAAGTGTGGCAAAGTACTGAAAAGTGTGTCAAAGTACAGAAAAGTTGTAGCAATGTGCTGAAAAGTAGTGGCAAAGTACTGAAAAGCTGTGGCAAAGTGCTGAAAAGTGTGGCAAAGTACTGAAAAGTGTGGCAAAGTACTGAAAAGTTGTGGCAAAGTACTGAAAAGTAGTGGCAAAGTGCTGAAAAGTGAGGCAAAGTGCTGAAAAGTAGTGGCAAAATAGTGGCAAAGTACTGAAAAGTGTGGCAAAGTACTGACAAGTTGTGGCAAAGTGCTGAAAAGTAGTGGCAAAGTACTGAAAATTAGTGACAAAGTAATGAAATGTGTGGCAAAGTACTGCAAAGTTGTGGCAAAGTGCTGAAAAGTATGGCAAAGTACTGAAACGTTGTGGCAAAGTAGTGGCAAAGCACTGAAATAGTGGCAAAGTACTGAAAAGTAGTGGCAAAGTGCTGAAAAGTAGTGGCAAAGTACTGAAAAGTAGTGGCAAAGTGCTGAAAAGTGTGGCAAAGTACTGACAAGTTGTGGCAAAGTGCTGAAAAGTAGTGGCAAACTACTGAAAAGCAGTGGCAAAGCACTGAAAAGTGTGGCAAAGTACTGAAAAGCTGTGGCAAAGTGCTGAAATGTGTGGCAAAGTACTGAAAAGCTGTGGCAAAGTGCTGAAAAGTAGTGGCAAAGTACTGAAAAGTAGTGGCAAAGTGCTGAAAAGTGTGGCAACGTACTGACAAGTTGTGGCAAATTAGTAACAAAGCACTGAAAAGTGTGGCAAAGTACTGAAAAGTTGGGGCAAAGTGCTGAAAAGTAGTGGCAAAGTACTGAAAAGTAGTGGCATAGTGCTGAAAAGTGTGGCAAAGTACTGACAAGTTGTGGCAAAGTAGTGGCAAAACACTGAAAAGTGTGGCAAAGTACTGAAAAATTGTGGCAAAGTGCTTAAAAGTAGTTGCAAAGTACTGAAAAGCAGTTTCAAAGTGCTGAAAAGTGTGGCAAAGTACTGAAAAGTTGTGGCAAAGTCGTGGCAAAGTACTGAACAGTGTGGCAAAGTACTGAAAAGTTGTGTCAATGTGCTGAAAAGTAGTGGCAAAGTACTGAGAAGTGTGTCAAAGTACAGAAAAGTTGTAGCAATGTGCTGAAAAGTAGTGGCAAAGTACTTTAAAGCTGTGGCAAAGTGCTGAAAAGTGTGGCAAAGTACTGAAAAGTGTGGCAAAGTACTGAAAAGTTGTGGCAAAGTACTGAAAAGTAGTGGCAAAGTGCTGAAAAGTGAGGCAAAGTGCTGAAAAGTAGTGGCAAAATAGTGGCAAAGTACTGAAAAGTGTGGCAAAGTACTGACAAGTTGTGGCAAAGTGCTGAAAAGTAGTGGCAAAGTACTGAAAATTAGTGACAAAGTAATGAAATGTGTGGCAAAGTACTGCAAAGTTGTGGCAAAGTGCTGAAAAGTAGTGGCAAACTACTGAAAAGTAGTGGCAAAGTGCTGAAAAGTGTGGCAAAGTACTGACAAGTTGTGACAAAGTGCTGAAAAGTAGTGGCAAACTACTGAAAAGCAGTGGCAAAGCACTGAAAAGTGTGGCAAAGTACTGAACAGTTGTGGCAAAGTGCTTAAAAGTAGTTGCAAAGTACTGAAAAGCAGTGGCAAAGTACTGAAAAGTGTGGCAAAGTACTGACAAGTTGTGGCAAAGTGCTGAAAAGTAGTGGCAAAGTACTGAAAAGCAGGCTAAAAGTGCTGAAAAGTATGGCAAAGTACTGAAACGTTGTGGCAAAGTAGTGGCAAAGCACTGAAATAGTGGCAAAGTACTAAAAAGTTGTGGCAAAGTGCTTAAAAGTAGTTGCAAAGTACTGAAAAGCAGTGGCAAAGTACTGAAAAGTGTGGCAAAGTACTGAAAAGTTGTGGCATAGTCGTGGCAAAGTACTGAAAAGTGTGGCAAAGTACTGAAAAGTTGTAGCAAAGTGATGAAGAGTAGTAGCAAAGTACTGAAAAGTAGTGGCAAAGTGCTGAAAAGTGTGGCAAAGTACTGAAAAGTTGTGGCAAAGTAGTGGCAAAGCACTGAAATGTGTGGCAAAGTACTGCAAAGTTGTGGCAAAGTGCTGAAAAGTAGTGGCAAACTACTGAAAAGCAGTGGCAAAGCACTGAAAAGTGTGGCAAAGTACTGAACAGTTGTGGCAAAGTGCTTAAAAGTAGTTGCAAAGTACTGAAAAGCAGTGGCAAAGTACTGAAAAGTGTGGCAAAGTACTGACAAGTTGTGGCAAAGTAGTGGCAAAGCACTGAAAAGTGTGGCAAAGTACTGAACAGTTGTGGCAAAGTGCTTAAAAGTAGTTGCAAAGTACTGAAAAGCAGTGGCAAAGTACTGAAAAGTGTGGCAAAGTACTGACAAGTTGTGGCAAAGTAGTGGCAAAGCACTGAAAAGTGTGGCAAAGTACTGAACAGTTGTGGCAAAGTGCTTAAAAGTAGTTGCAAAGTACTGAAAAGCAGTGGCAAAGTACTGAAAAGTGTGGCAAAGTACTGAAAAGTTGTGGCAAAGTCGTGGCAAAGTACTGAAAAGTGTGGCAAAGAACTGAAAAGTTGTAGCAAAGTGATGAAGAGTAGTAGCAAAGTACTGAAAAGTAGTGGTAAATTGCTGAAAATTGTGGCAAAGTACTGAAAAGTTGTGGCAAAGTAGTGGCAAAGCACTGAAATGTGTGGCAACGTACTGCAAAGTTGTGGCAAAGTGCTGAAAAGTATGGCAAAGTACTGAAACGTTGTGGCAAAGTGCTTAAAAGTAGTTGCAAAGTACTGAAAAGCAGTGGCAAAGTACTGAAAAGTGTGGCAAAGTACTGAAAAGTTGTGGCAAAGTCGTGGCAAAGTACTGAAAAGTGTGGCAAAGAACTGAAAAGTTGTAGCAAAGTGATGAAGAGTAGTAGCAAAGTACTGAAAAGTAGTGGTAAATTGCTGAAAATTGTGGCAAAGTACTGAAAAGTTGTGGCAAAGTAGTGGCAAAGCACTGAAATGTGTGGCAACGTACTGCAAAGTTGTGGCAAAGTGCTGAAAAGTATGGCAAAGTACTGAAAAGCAGTGGCAAAGTACTGAAAAGTGTGGCAAAGTACTGACAAGTTGTGGCAAAGTAGTGGCAAAGCACTGAAAAGTGTGGCAAAGTACTGAACAGTTGTGGCAAAGTGCTTAAAAGTAGTTGCAAAGTACTGAAAAGCAGTGGCAAAGTACTGAAAAGTGTGGCAAAGTACTGACAAGTTGTGGCAAAGTAGTGGCAAAGCACTGAAAAGTGTGGCAAAGTACTGAACAGTTGTGGCAAAGTGCTTAAAAGTAGTTGCAAAGTACTGAAAAGCAGTGGCAAAGTACTGAAAAGTGTGGCAAAGTACTGAAAAGTTGTGGCAAAGTCGTGGCAAAGTACTGAAAAGTGTGGCAAAGAACTGAAAAGTTGTAGCAAAGTGATGAAGAGTAGTAGCAAAGTACTGAAAAGTAGTGGTAAATTGCTGAAAATTGTGGCAAAGTACTGAAAAGTTGTGGCAAAGTAGTGGCAAAGCACTGAAATGTGTGGCAACGTACTGCAAAGTTGTGGCAAAGTGCTGAAAAGTATGGCAAAGTACTGAAACGTTGTGGCAAAGTAGTGGCAAAGCACTGAAATAGTGGCAAAGTACTGAAAAGTAGTGGCAAAGTGCTGAAAAGTGTGGCAAAGTACTGACAAGTTGTGGCAAAGTGCTGAAAAGTAGTGGCAAACTACTGAAAAGCAGTGGCAAAGCACTGAAAAGTGTGGCAAAGTACTGAACAGTTGTGGCAAAGTGCTTAAAAGTAGTTGCAAATTACTGAAAAGCAGTGGCAAAGTACTGAAAAGTGTGGCAAAGTACTGAAAAGTTGTGGCAAAGTTCTGAAAAGTAAGTGGCAAAGTACTGAAAAGCAGTGGCAAAGTGCTGAAATGTGTGGCAAAGTACTGAAAAGCTGTGGCAAAGTGCTGAAAAGTAGTGGCAAAGTACTGAAAAGTAGTGGCAAAGTGCTGAAAAGTGTGGCAACGTACTGACAAGTTGTGGCAAATTAGTAACAAAGCACTGAAAAGTGTGGCAAAGTACTGAAAAGTAGTGGCAAAGTGCTGAAAAGTGTGGCAACGTACTGACAAGTTGTGGCAAATTAGTAACAAAGCACTGAAATGTGTGGCAAAGTACTGAAAAGTTGGGGCAAAGTGCTGAAATGTGTGGCAAAGTACTGAAAAGCTGTGGCAAAGTGCTGAAAAGTAGTGGCAAAGTATTGAAAAGTAGTGGCAAAGTGCTGAAAAGTGTGGCAACGTACTGACAAGTTGTGGCAAATTAGTAACAAAGCACTGAAAAGTGTGGCAAAGTACTGAAAAGTTGGGGCAAAGTGCTGAAAAGTAGTGGCAAAGTACTGAAAAGTAGTGGCATAGTGCTGAAAAGTGTGGCAAAGTACTGACAAGTTGTGGCAAAGTAGTGGCAAAACACTGAAAAGTGTGGAAAAGTACTGAAAAATTGTGGCAAAGTGCTTAAAAGTAGTTGCAAAGTACTGAAAAGCAGTTTCAAAGTGCTGAAAAGTGTGGCAAAGTACTGAAAAGTTGTGGCAAAGTCGTGGCAAAGTACTGAACAGTGTGGCAAAGTACTGAAAAGTTGTGTCAATGTGCTGAAAAGTAGTGGCAAAGTACTGAGAAGTGTGTCAAAGTACAGAAAAGTTGTAGCAATGTGCTGAAAAGTAGTGGCAAAGTACTTTAAATCTGTGGCAAAGTGCTGAAAAGTGTGGCAAAGTACTGAAAAGTGTGGCAAAGTACTGAAATGTTGTGGCAAAGTACTGAAAAGTAGTGGCAAAGTGCTGAAAAGTGAGGCAAAGTGCTGAAAAGTAGTGGCAAAGTACTGAAAATTAGTGACAAAGTAATGAAATGTGTGGCAAAGTACTGCAAAGTTGTGGCAAAGTGCTGAAAAGTATGGCAAAGTACTGAAACGTTGTGGCAAAGTAGTGGCAAAGCACTGAAATAGTGGCAAAGTACTGAAAAGTAGTGGCAAAGTGCTGAAAAGTAGTGGCAAAGTACTGAAAAGTAGTGGCAAAGTGCTGAAAAGTGTGGCAAAGTACTGACAAGTTGTGGCAAAGTAGTGGCAAAGCAATGAAAATGTGGCAAAGTACTGAAAAGTTGTGGCAAAGTGCTGAAAAGTAGTGGCAAACTACTGAAAAGTAGTGGCAAAGTGCTGAAAAGTGTGGCAAAGTACTGACAAGTTGTGGCAAAGTGCTGAAAAGTAGTGGCAAACTACTGAAAAGCAGTGGCAAAGCACTGAAAAGTGTGGCAAAGTACTGAACAGTTGTGGCAAAGTGCTTAAAAGTAGTTGCAAAGTACTGAAAAGCAGTGGCAAAGTACTGAAAAGTGTGGCAAAGTACTGACAAGTTGTGGCAAAGTGCTGAAAAGTAGTGGCAAAGTACTGAAAAGCAGGCTAAAAGTGCTGAAAAGTATGGCAAAGTACTGAAACGTTGTGGCAAAGTAGTGGCAAAGCACTGAAATAGTGGCAAAGTACTAAAAAGTTGTGGCAAAGTGCTTAAAAGTAGTTGCAAAGTACTGAAAAGCAGTGGCAAAGTACTGAAAAGTGTGGCAAAGTACTGAAAAGTTGTGGCATAGTCGTGGCAAAGTACTGAAAAGTGTGGCAAAGTACTGAAAAGTTGTAGCAAAGTGATGAAGAGTAGTAGCAAAGTACTGAAAAGTAGTGGCAAAGTGCTGAAAAGTGTGGCAAAGTACTGAAAAGTTGTGGCAAAGTAGTGGCAAAGCACTGAAATGTGTGGCAAAGTACTGCAAAGTTGTGGCAAAGTGCTGAAAAGTAGTGGCAAACTACTGAAAAGCAGTGGCAAAGCACTGAAAAGTGTGGCAAAGTACTGAACAGTTGTGGCAAAGTGCTTAAAAGTAGTTGCAAAGTACTGAAAAGCAGTGGCAAAGTAATGAAAAGTGTGGCAAAGTACTGACAAGTTGTGGCAAAGTAGTGGCAAAGCACTGAAAAGTGTGGCAAAGTACTGAACAGTTGTGGCAAAGTGCTTAAAAGTAGTTGCAAAGTACTGAAAAGCAGTGGCAAAGTACTGAAAAGTGTGGCAAAGTACTGACAAGTTGTGGCAAAGTAGTGGCAAAGCACTGAAAAGTGTGGCAAAGTACTGAACAGTTGTGGCAAAGTGCTTAAAAGTAGTTGCAAAGTACTGAAAAGCAGTGGCAAAGTACTGAAAAGTGTGGCAAAGTACTGAAAAGTTGTGGCAAAGTCGTGGCAAAGTACTGAAAAGTGTGGCAAAGAACTGAAAAGTTGTAGCAAAGTGATGAAGAGTAGTAGCAAAGTACTGAAAAGTAGTGGTAAATTGCTGAAAATTGTGGCAAAGTACTGAAAAGTTGTGGCAAAGTAGTGGCAAAGCACTGAAATGTGTGGCAACGTACTGCAAAGTTGTGGCAAAGTGCTGAAAAGTATGGCAAAGTACTGAAACGTTGTGGCAAAGTAGTGGCAAAGCACTGAAATAGTGGCAAAGTACTGAAAAGTAGTGGCAAAGTGCTGAAAAGTGTGGCAAAGTACTGACAAGTTGTGGCAAAGTGCTGAAAAGTAGTGGCAAACTACTGAAAAGCAGTGGCAAAGCACTGAAAAGTGTGGCAAAGTACTGAACAGTTGTGGCAAAGTGCTTAAAAGTAGTTGCAAAGTACTGAAAAGCAGTGGCAAAGTACTGAAAAGTGTGGCAAAGTACTGAAAAGTTGTGGCAAAGTTCTGAAAAGTAAGTGGCAAAGTACTGAAAAGCAGTGGCAAAGTGCTGAAATGTGTGGCAAAGTACTGAAAAGCTGTGGCAAAGTGCTGAAAAGTAGTGGCAAAGTACTGAAAAGTAGTGGCAAAGTGCTGAAAAGTGTGGCAACGTACTGACAAGTTGTGGCAAATTAGTAACAAAGCACTGAAAAGTGTGGCAAAGTACTGAAAAGTTGGGGCAAAGTGCTGAAAAGTAGTGGCAAAGTACTGAAAAGTAGTGGCATAGTGCTGAAAAGTGTGGCAAAGTACTGACAAGTTGTGGCAAAGTAGTGGCAAAACACTGAAAGGTGTGGCAAAGTACTGAAAAATTGTGGCAAAGTGCTTAAAAGTAGTTGCAAAGTACTGAAAAGCAGTTTCAAAGTGCTGAAAAGTGTGGCAAAGTACTGAAAAGTTGTGGCAAAGTCGTGGCAAAGTACTGAAAAGTGTGGCAAAGTACTGAAAAGTTGTGTCAATGTGCTGAAAAGTAGTGGCAAAGTACTGAGAAGTGTGTCAAAGTACAGAAAAGTTGTAGCAATGTGCTGAAAAGTAGTGGCAAAGTACTGAAAAGCTGTGGCAAAGTGCTGAAAAGTGTGGCAAAGTACTGAAAAGTGTGGCAAAGTACTGAAAAGTTGTGGCAAAGTACTAAAAAGTAGTGGCAAAGTGCTGAAAAGTGAGGCAAAGTGCTGAAAAGTAGTGGCAAAATAGTGGCAAAGTACTGAAAAGTGTGGCAAAGTACTGACAAGTTGTGGCAAAGTGCTGAAAAGTAGTGTCAAAGTACTGAAAATTAGTGACAAAGTAATGAAATGTGTGGCAAAGTACTGCAAAGTTGTGGCAAAGTGCTGAAAAGTATGGCAAAGTACTGAAACGTTGTGGCAAAGTAGTGGCAAAGCACTGAAATAGTGGCAAAGTACTGAAAAGTAGTGGCAAAGTGCTGAAAAGTAGTGGCAAAGTACTGAAAAGTAGTGGCAAAGTGCTGAAAAGTGTGGCAAAGTGCTGAAAAGTAGTGGCAAACTACTGAAAAGCAGTGGCAAAGCACTGAAAAGTGTGGCAAAGTACTGAACAGTTGTGGCAAAGTGCTTAAAAGTAGTTGCAAAGTACTGAAAAGCAGTGGCAAAGTACTGAAAAGTGTGGCAAAGTACTGAAAAGTTGTGGCAAAGTTCTGAAAAGTAAGTGGCAAAGTACTGAAAAGCAGTGGCAAAGTGCTGAAATGTGTGGCAAAGTACTGAAAAGCTGTGGCAAAGTGCTGAAAAGTAGTGGCAAAGTACTGAAAAATAGTGGCAAAGTGCTGAAAAGTGTGGCAACGTCCTGACAAGTTGTGGCAAATTAGTAACAAAGCACTGAAAAGTGTGGCAAAATACTGAAAAGTTGGGGCAAAGTGCTGAAAAGTAGTGGCAAAGTACTGAAAAGTAGTGGCATAGTGCTGAAAAGTGTGGCAAAGTACTGACAAGTTGTGGCAAAGTGCTTAAAAGTAGTTGCAAAGTACTGAAAAGCAGTTTCAAAGTGCTGAAAAGTGTGGCAAAGTACTGAAAAGTGTGGCAAAGTACTGAAAAGTTGTGTCAATGTGCTGAAAAGTAGTGGCAAAGTACTGAGAAGTGTGTCAAAGTACAGAAAAGTTGTAGCAATGTGCTGAAAAGTAGTGGCAAAGAACTGAAAAGCTGTGGCAAAGTGCTGAAAAGTGTGGCAAAGTAATGACAAGTGTGGCAAAGTACTGAAAAGTTGTGGCAAAGTACTGAAAAGTAGTGGCAAAGTGCTGAAAAGTGAGGCAAAGTGCTGAAAAGTAGTGGCAAAATAGTGGCAAAGTACTGAAAAGTGTGGCAAAGTACTGAAAAGTAGTGGCAAAGTGCTGAAAAGTAGTGGCAAAGTACTGAAAAGTAGTGGCAAAGTGCTGAAAAGTGTGGCAAAGTACTGACAAGTTGTGGCAAAGTAGTGGCAAAGCAATGAAAATGTGGCAAAGTACTGAAAAGTTGTGGCAAAGTGCTGAAAAGTAGTGGCAAACTACTGAAAAGTAGTGGCAAAGTGCTGAAAAGTGTGGCAAAGTACTGACAAGTTGTGGCAAAGTGCTGAAAAGTAGTGGCAAACTACTGAAAAGCAGTGGCAAAGCACTGAAAAGTGTGGCAAAGTACTGAACAGTTGTGGCAAAGTGTCTAAAAGTAGTTGCAAAGTACTGAAAAGCAGTGGCAAAGTACTGAAAAGTGTGGCAAAGTACTGAAAAGTTGTGGCAAAGTTCTGAAAAGTAAGTGGCAAAGTACTGAAAAGCAGTGGCAAAGTGCTGAAAAGTGTGGCAAAGTACTGAAAAGCTGTGGCAAAGTGCTGAAAAGTAGTGGCAAAGTACTGAAAAGTTGTGGCAAAGTGCTGAAAAGTGTGGCAACGTACTGACAAGTTGTGGCAAATTAGTAACAAAGCACTGAAAAGTGTGGCAAAGTACTGAAAAGTTGGGGCAAAGTGCTGAAAAGTAGTGGCAAAGTACTGAAAAGTAGTGGCATAGTGCTGAAAAGTAGTGGCAAAGTACTGAGAAGTGTGTCAAAGTACAGAAAAGTTGTAGCAATGTGCTGAAAAGTAGTGGCAAAGTACTGAAAAGCTGTGGCAAAGTGCTTAAAAGTAGTTGCAAAGTACTGAAAAGCAGTTTCAAAGTGCTGAAAAGTGTGGCAAAGTACTGAAAAGTTGTGGCAAAGTCGTGGCAAAGTACTGAAAAGTGTGGCAAAGTACTGAAAAGTTGTGTCAATGTGCTGAAAAGTAGTGGCAAAGTACTGAGAAGTGTGTCAAAGTACAGAAAAGTTGTAGCAATGTGCTGAAAAGTAGTGGCAAAGTACTGAAAAGCTGTGGCAAAGTGCTGAAAAGTGTGGCAAAGTACTGAAAAGTGTGGCAAAGTACTGAAAAGTTGTGGCAAAGTACTGAAAAGTAGTGGCAAAGTGCTGAAAAGTTGTGTCAATGTGCTGAAAAGTAGTGGCAAAGTACTGAGAAGTGTGTCAAAGTACAGAAAAGTTGTAGCAATGTGCTGAAAAGTAGTGGCAAAGTACTGAAAAGCTGTGGCAAAGTGCTGAAAAGTGTGGCAAAGTACTGAGAAGTGTGTCAAAGTACAGAAAAGTTGTAGCAATGTGCTGAAAAGTAGTGGCAAAGTACTGAAAAGCTGTGGCAAAGTGCTGAAAAGTGTGGCAAAGTAATGAAAAGTGTGGCAAAGTACTGAAAAGTTGTGGCAAAGTACTGAAAAGTAGTGGCAAAGTGCTGAAAAGTGAGGCAAAGTGCTGAAAAGTAGTGGCAAAATAGTGGCAAAGTACTGAAAAGTGCGGCAAAGTACTGAAAAGTAGTGGCAAAGTGCTGAAAAGTAGTGGCAAAGTACTGAAATGTAGTGGCAAAGTGCTGAAAAGTGTGGCAAAGTACTGACAAGTTGTGGCAAAGTAGTGGCAAAGCAATGAAAATGTGGCAAAGTACTGAAAAGTTGTGGCAAAGTGCTGAAAAGTAGTGGCAAACTACTGAAAAGTAGTGGCAAAGTGCTGAAAAGTGTGGCAAAGTACTGACAAGTTGTGGCAAAGTGCTGAAAAGTAGTGGCAAACTACTGAAAAGCAGTGGCAAAGCACTGAAAAGTGTGGCAAAGTACTGAACAGTTGTGGCAAAGTGTCTAAAAGTAGTTGCAAAGTACTGAAAAGCAGTGGCAAAGTACTGAAAAGTGTGGCAAAGTACTGAAAAGTTGTGGCAAAGTTCTGAAAAGTAAGTGGCAAAGTACTGAAAAGCAGTGGCAAAGTGCTGAAAAGTGTGGCAAAGTACTGAAAAGCTGTGGCAAAGTGCTGAAAAGTAGTGGCAAAGTACTGAAAAGTTGTGGCAAAGTGCTGAAAAGCGTGGCAACGTACTGACAAGTTGTGGCAAATTAGTAACAAAGCACTGAAAAGTGTGGCAAAGTACTGAAAAGTTGGGGCAAAGTGCTGAAAAGTAGTGGCAAAGTACTGAAAAGTAGTGGCATAGTGCTGAAAAGTAGTGGCAAAGTACTGAGAAGTGTGTCAAAGTACAGAAAAGTTGTAGCAATGTGCTGAAAAGTAGTGGCAAAGTACTGAAAAGCTGTGGCAAAGTGCTTAAAAGTAGTTGCAAAGTACTGAAAAGCAGTTTCAAAGTGCTGAAAAGTGTGGCAAAGTACTGAAAAGTTGTGGCAAAGTCGTGGCAAAGTACTGAAAAGTGTGGCAAAGTACTGAAAAGTTGTGTCAATGTGCTGAAAAGTAGTGGCAAAGTACTGAGAAGTGTGTCAAAGTACAGAAAAGTTGTAGCAATGTGCTGAAAAGTAGTGGCAAAGTACTGAAAAGCTGTGGCAAAGTGCTGAAAAGTGTGGCAAAGTACTGAAAAGTGTGGCAAAGTACTGAAAAGTTGTGGCAAAGTACTGAAAAGTAGTGGCAAAGTGCTGAAAAGTGAGGCAAAGTGCTGAAAAGTAGTGGCAAATAGTGGCAAAGTACTGAAAAGTGTGGCAAAGTACTGACAAGTTGTGGCAAAGTGCTGAAAAGTAGTGGCAAAGTACTGAAAATTAGTGACAAAGTAATGAAAAGTTGTGGCAAAGTAGTGGCAAAGCACTGAAAATTGTGCCAAAGTACTGAAAAGTTGTGGCAAAGTGCTGAAAGGTATTAGCAATGTACTGACAAGTGTGGCAAAGTACTGAAAAGTTGTGGCAAAGTGCTAAAAAGTAGTGGCAAAGTACTGAAAAGTTGTGCAAAGTAGTGGCAAAGCACTAACAATTGTGCCAAAGTACTGAAAAGTTTTGGCAAAGTACTGAAAAGTAGTAGCAAAGTACGGAAAAGCATGGCAAAGTACTGAAAAGTTGTGGCAAAGTGCTGAGAAGTAGTGGCAAAGTAGTGAAAAGCAGTGTCAAAGTGCAGAAAAGTGTGGCAAAGTGCTGAAAAGTAGTGGCAAAGTACTGAACAGTTGTGGCAAAGTGCTGAAATGTAGTGGCAAAGTACTGAAAAGTTGTGGCAAAGTGCTGAGAAGTAGTGGCAAAGTAGTGAAAAGTGTGGCAAAGTACTGAAAAGTTGTGGCAAAGTACTGAAAAGTGTGGCAAAGTACTGAAAAGTTATGGCAAAGAGCTGAAAAGTAGTGGCAAAGTAGTGAAAAGTAGTGGCAACGTGCTGAAAAGTGTGGCAAATTACTAAAAAGTTGTGGCAAAGTGCTGAAAAATAGTAACAAAGTACTTAAAATTAGTGGCAAAGTGCTGAAAAGTGTGGCAAAGTACTGAAAAGTTGTGGCAAAGTAGTGGCAAAGCACTGAAAAGTGTGGCAAAGTACTGAAAAGTGTGGCAAAGTACTGAAAAGTGTGGCAAAGTACTGAAAAGTTGTGGCAAAGCACTGAAAAGTGTGGCAAAGTACTGAAAAGTTGTGGCAAAGTGCATAAAAGTAGTGGGAAAGTAGTGAAAAGTAGTGGCAAAGTGATGAACAAGTGTGGCAAAGTACTGAAAAGTGTGGCAAAGTACTGAAAAGTTGTGGAAAAGTGCTGAAAATTAGTGGCAAAATGCTGAAAAGTGTGGCAAAGTACTGACAAGTTGTGGCAAAGTACTGGCAAAGCACTGAACCAGTGGCATAGTACTGAAAAGTAGTGGCAAAGTGCTGAAAAGTAGTGGCAAAGTACTGAAAAGTAGTGGCAAAGTGCAGAAAAGTGTGGCAAAGTACTGACAAGTTGTGGCAAAGTAGTGGCAAAGCACTGAAAAGTGTGGCAAAGTACTGAAAAATTGTGGCAAAGTACTGAAAAGTAGTGGCAAACTTCTGAAAAGCATTGGCAACGTGCTGAAAAGTGTGGCAAAGTACTGAAAAGTTGTGGCAAAGTGGTGGCAAAGCACTGACAAGTTTGGCAAAGTACTGAAAAGTTGTGGCAAACTACTGAAAAGTTGTAGCAAAGTGCTGAAGAGTAGTTGCAAAGTACTGAAAAGTGTGGCAAAGTGCTGAAAAGTGTGACAAAGTACTGAAAAGTTGTGGCAAAGTACTGAAAAGTGTGGCAAACTACTGAAAAGTTGTAGCAAAGTGCTGAAGAGTAGTTGCAAAGTACTGAAAAGTGTGGCAAAGTGCTGAAAAGTAGTGGCAAACTAGTGAAAAGTGTGGCAAAGTACTGAAAAGTTGTGGCAAAGTGCTGAAAAGTAGTGGCAAAATACTGAGAAGTGTGGCAAAGTTCTGAAAAGTTGTGGCAAAGTGCTGAAAAGTAGTGGCAAAGTACTGAAAAGTAGTGGCAAAGTACTGAAAATGTGGCAAAGTGGTGGCAAAGCACTAAAAAGTGTGGCAAAGTACTGAAAAGTTGTGGCAAAGTGCTAAAAAGTAGTGGCAAAGTACTGAGAAGTGTGTCAAAGTACAGAAAACTTGTGGCAATGTGCTAAAAAGTAGTGGCAAAGTATTGAAAAGCAGTGGCAAAGTGCTGAAAAGTGTGGCAAAGTACTGAAACGTTGTGCAAAGTAGTGGCAAAGCACTGAAATGTGTGGCAAAGTACTGAAAAGTTGTGGCAAAGTGCTGAAAAGTAGTGGCAAAGTACTGAAAAGTAGTGGCAAAGTGCTGAAAAGTGTGGCAAAGTACTGACAAGTTGTGGCAAAGTAGTGGCAAAGCACTGAAAAGAGTGGCAAAGTACTGACAAGTTGTGGCAAAGTTCTGAAAAGTAAGTGGCAAAGTACTGAAAAGCAGTGGCAAAGTGCTGAAATGTGTGGCAAAGTACTGAAAAGCTGTGGCAAAGTGCTGAAAAGTAGTGGCAAAGTACTGAAAAGTAGTGGCAAAGTGCTGAAAAGTGTGGCAACGTACTGACAAGTTGTGGCAAATTAGTAACAAAGCACTGAAAAGTGTGGCAAAATACTGAAAAGTTGGGGCAAAGTGCTGAAAAGTAGTGGCAAAGTACTGAAAAGTAGTGGCATAGTGCTAAAAAGTGTGGCAAAGTACTGACAAGTTGTGGCAAAGTGCTTAAAAGTAGTTGCAAAGTACTGAAAAGCAGTTTCAAAGTGCTGAAAAGTGTGGCAAAGTACTGAAAAGTTGTGGCAAAGTCGTGGCAAAGTACTGAAAAGTGTGGCAAAGTACTGAAAAGTTGTGTCAATGTGCTGAAAAGTAGTGGCAAAGTACTGAGAAGTGTGTCAAAGTACAGAAAAGTTGTAGCAATGTGCTGAAAAGTAGTGGCAAAGTACTGAAAAGCTGTGGCAAAGTGCTGAAAAGTGTGGCAAAGTAATGAAAAGTGTGGCAAAGTACTGAAAAGTTGTGGCAAAGTACTGAAAAGTAGTGGCAAAGTGCTGAAAAGTGAGGCAAAGTGCTGAAAAGTAGTGGCAAAATAGTGGCAAAGTACTGAAAAGTGTGGCAAAGTACTGAAAAGTAGTGGCATAGTGCTGAAAAGTGTGGCAAAGTACTGACAAGTTGTGGCAAAGTGCTTAAAAGTAGTTGCAAAGTACTGAAAAGCAGTTTCAAAGTGCTGAAAAGTGTGGCAAAGTACTGAAAAGTTGTGGCAAAGTCGTGGCAAAGTACTGAAAAGTGTGGCAAAGTACTGAAAAGTTGTGTCAATGTGCTGAAAAGTAGTGGCAAAGTACTGAGAAGTGTGTCAAAGTACAGAAAAGTTGTAGCAATGTGCTGAAAAGTAGTGGCAAAGTACTGAAAAGCTGTGGCAAAGTGCTGAAAAGTGTGGCAAAGTAATGAAAAGTGTGGCAAAGTACTGAAAAGTTGTGGCAAAGTACTGAAAAGTAGTGGCAAAGTGCTGAAAAGTGAGGCAAAGTGCTGAAAAGTAGTGGCAAAATAGTGGCAAAGTACTGAAAAGTGTGGCAAAGTACTGAAAAGTAGTGGCAAAGTGCTGAAAAGTAGTGGCAAAGTACTGAAAAGTAGTGGCAAAGTGCTGAAAAGTGTGGCAAAGTACTGACAAGTTGTGGCAAAGTAGTGGCAAAGCAATGAAAATGTGGCAAAGTACTGAAAAGTTGTGGCAAAGTGCTGAAAAGTAGTGGCAAACTACTGAAAAGTAGTGGCAAAGTGCTGAAAAGTGTGGCAAAGTACTGACAAGTTGTGGCAAAGTGCTGAAAAGTAGTGGCAAACTACTGAAAAGCAGTGGCAAAGCACTGACAAGTGTGGCAAAGTACTGAACAGTTGTGGCAAAGTGTCTAAAAGTAGTTGCAAAGTACTGAAAAGCAGTGGCAAAGTACTGAAAAGTGTGGCAAAGTACTGAAAAGTTGTGGCAAAGTTCTTAAAAGTAAGTGGCAAAGTACTGAAAAGCAGTGGCAAAGTGCTGAAAAGTGTGGCAAAGTACTGAAAAGCTGTGGCAAAGTGCTGAAAAGTAGTGGCAAAGTACTGAAAAGTTGTGGCAAAGTGCTGAAAAGTGTGGCAACGTACTGACAAGTTGTGGCAAATTAGTAACAAAGCACTGAAAAGTGTGGCAAAGTACTGAAAAGTTGGGGCAAAGTGCTGAAAAGTAGTGGCAAAGTACTGAAAAGTAGTGGCATAGTGCTGAAAAGTGTGGCAAAGTACTGACAAGTTGTGGCAAAGTAGTGGCAAAACACTGAAAAGTGTGGCAAAGTACTGAAAAATTGTGGCAAAGTGCTTAAAAGTAGTTGCAAAGTACTGAAAAGCAGTTTCAAAGTGCTGAAAAGTGTGGCAAAGTACTGAAAAGTTGTGGCAAAGTCGTGGCAAAGTACTGAAAAGTGTGGCAAAGTACTGAAAAGTTGTGTCAATGTGCTGAAAAGTAGTGGCAAAGTACTGAGAAGTGTGTCAAAGTACAGAAAAGTTGTAGCAATGTGCTGAAAATTAGTGGCAAAGTACTGAAAAGCTGTGGCAAAGTGCTGAAAAGTGTGGCAAAGTACTGAAAAGTGTGGCAAAGTACTGAAAAGTTGTGGCAAAGTACTGAAAAGTAGTGGCAAAGTGCTGAAAAGTGAGGCAAAGTGCTGAAAAGTAGTGGCAAATAGTGGCAAAGTACTGAAAAGTGTGGCAAAGTACTGACAAGTTGTGGCAAAGTGCTGAAAAGTAGTGGCAAAGTACTGAAAATTAGTGACAAAGTAATGAAAAGTTGTGGCAAAGTAGTGGCAAAGCACTGAAAATTGTGCCAAAGTACTGAAAAGTTGTGGCAAAGTAATGAAAAGTGTGGCAAAGTACTGAAAAGTTGTGGCAAAGTACTGAAAAGTAGTGGCAAAGTGCTGAAAAGTGAGGCAAAGTGCTGAAAAGTAGTGGCAAAATAGTGGCAAAGTACTGAAAAGTGTGGCAAAGTACTGAAAAGTAGTGGCAAAGTGCTGAAAAGTAGTGGCAAAGTACTGAAAAGTAGTGGCAAAGTGCTGAAAAGTGTGGCAAAGTACTGACAAGTTGTGGCAAAGTAGTGGCAAAGCAATGAAAATGTGGCAAAGTACTAAAAAGTTGTGGCAAAGTGCTGAAAAGTAGTGGCAAACTACTGAAAAGTAGTGGCAAAGTGCTGAAAAGTGTGGCAAAGTACTGACAAGTTGTGGCAAAGTGCTGAAAAGTAGTGGCAAACTACTGAAAAGCAGTGGCAAAGCACTGACAAGTGTGGCAAAGTACTGAACAGTTATGGCAAAGTGTCTAAAAGTAGTTGCAAAGTACTGAAAAGCAGTGGCAAAGTACTGAAAAGTGTGGCAAAGTACTGAAAAGTTGTGGCAAAGTTCTTAAAAGTAAGTGGCAAAGTACTGAAAAGCAGTGGCAAAGTACTGAAAAGTGTGGCAAAGTACTGAAAAGTTGTGGCAAAGTTCTTAAAAGTAAGTGGCAAAGTACTGAAAAGCAGTGGCAAAGTGCTGAAAAGTGTGGCAAAGTACTGAAAAGCTGTGGCAAAGTGCTGAAAAGTGTGGCAAAGTAATGAAAAGTGTGGCAAAGTACTGAAAAGTTGTGGCAAAGTACTGAAAAGTAGTGGCAAAGTGCTGAAAAGTGAGGCAAAGTGCTGAAAAGTAGTGGCAAAATAGTGGCAAAGTACTGAAAAGTGTGGCAAAGTACTGAAAAGTAGTGGCAAAGTGCTGAAAAGTAGTGGCAAAGTACTGAAAAGTAGTGGCAAAGTGCTGAAAAGTGTGGCAAAGTACTGACAAGTTGTGGCAAAGTAGTGGCAAAGCAATGAAAATGTGGCAAAGTACTGAAAAGTTGTGGCAAAGTGCTGAAAAGTAGTGGCAAACTACTGAAAAGTAGTGGCAAAGTGCTGAAAAGTGTGGCAAAGTACTGACAAGTTGTGGCAAAGTGCTGAAAAGTAGTGGCAAACTACTGAAAAGCAGTGGCAAAGCACTGACAAGTGTGGCAAAGTACTGAACAGTTGTGGCAAAGTGTCTAAAAGTAGTTGCAAAGTACTGAAAAGCAGTGGCAAAGTACTGAAAAGTGTGGCAAAGTACTGAAAAGTTGTGGCAAAGTTCTTAAAAGTAAGTGGCAAAGTACTGAAAAGCAGTGGCAAAGTGCTGAAAAGTGTGGCAAAGTACTGAAAAGCTGTGGCAAAGTGCTGAAAAGTAGTGGCAAAGTACTGAAAAGTTGTGGCAAAGTGCTGAAAAGTGTGGCAACGTACTGACAAGTTGTGGCAAATTAGTAACAAAGCACTGAAAAGTGTGGCAAAGTACTGAAAAGTTGGGGCAAAGTGCTGAAAAGTAGTGGCAAAGTACTGAAAAGTAGTGGCATAGTGCTGAAAAGTGTGGCAAAGTACTGACAAGTTGTGGCAAAGTAGTGGCAAAACACTGAAAAGTGTGGCAAAGTACTGAAAAATTGTGGCAAAGTGCTTAAAAGTAGTTGCAAAGTACTGAAAAGCAGTTTCAAAGTGCTGAAAAGTGTGGCAAAGTACTGAAAAGTTGTGGCAAAGTCGTGGCAAAGTACTGAAAAGTGTGGCAAAGTACTGAAAAGTTGTGTCAATGTGCTGAAAAGTAGTGGCAAAGTACTGAGAAGTGTGTCAAAGTACAGAAAAGTTGTAGCAATGTGCTGAAAATTAGTGGCAAAGTACTGAAAAGCTGTGGCAAAGTGCTGAAAAGTGTGGCAAAGTACTGAAAAGTGTGGCAAAGTACTGAAAAGTTGTGGCAAAGTACTGAAAAGTAGTGGCAAAGTGCTGAAAAGTGAGGCAAAGTGCTGAAAAGTAGTGGCAAATAGTGGCAAAGTACTGAAAAGTGTGGCAAAGTACTGACAAGTTGTGGCAAAGTGCTGAAAAGTAGTGGCAAAGTACTGAAAATTAGTGACAAAGTAATGAAAAGTTGTGGCAAAGTAGTGGCAAAGCACTGAAAATTGTGCCAAAGTACTGAAAAGTTGTGGCAAAGTAATGAAAAGTGTGGCAAAGTACTGAAAAGTTGTGGCAAAGTACTGAAAAGTAGTGGCAAAGTGCTGAAAAGTGAGGCAAAGTGCTGAAAAGTAGTGGCAAAATAGTGGCAAAGTACTGAAAAGTGTGGCAAAGTACTGAAAAGTAGTGGCAAAGTGCTGAAAAGTAGTGGCAAAGTACTGAAAAGTAGTGGCAAAGTGCTGAAAAGTGTGGCAAAGTACTGACAAGTTGTGGCAAAGTAGTGGCAAAGCAATGAAAATGTGGCAAAGTACTAAAAAGTTGTGGCAAAGTGCTGAAAAGTAGTGGCAAACTACTGAAAAGTAGTGGCAAAGTGCTGAAAAGTGTGGCAAAGTACTGACAAGTTGTGGCAAAGTGCTGAAAAGTAGTGGCAAACTACTGAAAAGCAGTGGCAAAGCACTGACAAGTGTGGCAAAGTACTGAACAGTTGTGGCAAAGTGTCTAAAAGTAGTTGCAAAGTACTGAAAAGCAGTGGCAAAGTACTGAAAAGTGTGGCAAAGTACTGAAAAGTTGTGGCAAAGTTCTTAAAAGTAAGTGGCAAAGTACTGAAAAGCAGTGGCAAAGTACTGAAAAGTGTGGCAAAGTACTGAAAAGCTGTGGCAAAGTGCTGAAAAGTAGTGGCAAAGTACTGAAAAGTTGTGGCAAAGTGCTGAAAAGTGTGGCAACGTACTGACAAGTTGTGGCAAATTAGTAACAAAGCACTGAAAAGTGTGGCAAAGTACTGAAAAGTTGGGGCAAAGTGCTGAAAAGTAGTGGCAAAGTACTGAAAAGTAGTGGCATAGTGCTGAAAAGTGTGGCAAAGTACTGACAAGTTGTGGCAAAGTAGTGGCAAAACACTGAAAAGTGTGGCAAAGTACTGAAAAATTGTGGCAAAGTGCTTAAAAGTAGTTGCAAAGTACTGAAAAGCAGTTTCAAAGTGCTGAAAAGTGTGGCAAAGTACTGAAAAGTTGTGGCAAAGTCGTGGCAAAGTACTGACAAGTTGTGGCAAAGTAGTGGCAAAGCAATGAAAATGTGGCAAAGTACTAAAAAGTTGTGGCAAAGTGCTGAAAAGTAGTGGCAAACTACTGAAAAGTAGTGGCAAAGTGCTGAAAAGTGTGGCAAAGTACTGACAAGTTGTGGCAAAGTGCTGAAAAGTAGTGGCAAACTACTGAAAAGCAGTGGCAAAGCACTGACAAGTGTGGCAAAGTACTGAACAGTTGTGGCAAAGTGTCTAAAAGTAGTTGCAAAGTACTGAAAAGCAGTGGCAAAGTACTGAAAAGTGTGGCAAAGTACTGAAAAGTTGTGGCAAAGTTCTTAAAAGTAAGTGGCAAAGTACTGAAAAGCAGTGGCAAAGTACTGAAAAGTGTGGCAAAGTACTGAAAAGTTGTGGCAAAGTTCTTAAAAGTAAGTGGCAAAGTACTGAAAAGCAGTGGCAAAGTGCTGAAAAGTGTGGCAAAGTACTGAAAAGCTGTGGCAAAGTGCTGAAAAGTGTGGCAAAGTAATGAAAAGTGTGGCAAAGTACTGAAAAGTTGTGGCAAAGTACTGAAAAGTAGTGGCAAAGTGCTGAAAAGTGAGGCAAAGTGCTGAAAAGTAGTGGCAAAATAGTGGCAAAGTACTGAAAAGTGTGGCAAAGTACTGAAAAGTAGTGGCAAAGTGCTGAAAAGTAGTGGCAAAGTACTGAAAAGTAGTGGCAAAGTGCTGAAAAGTGTGGCAAAGTACTGACAAGTTGTGGCAAAGTAGTGGCAAAGCAATGAAAATGTGGCAAAGTACTGAAAAGTTGTGGCAAAGTGCTGAAAAGTAGTGGCAAACTACTGAAAAGTAGTGGCAAAGTGCTGAAAAGTGTGGCAAAGTACTGACAAGTTGTGGCAAAGTGCTGAAAAGTAGTGGCAAACTACTGAAAAGCAGTGGCAAAGCACTGACAAGTGTGGCAAAGTACTGAACAGTTGTGGCAAAGTGTCTAAAAGTAGTTGCAAAGTACTGAAAAGCAGTGGCAAAGTACTGAAAAGTGTGGCAAAGTACTGAAAAGTTGTGGCAAAGTTCTTAAAAGTAAGTGGCAAAGTACTGAAAAGCAGTGGCAAAGTGCTGAAAAGTGTGGCAAAGTACTGAAAAGCTGTGGCAAAGTGCTGAAAAGTAGTGGCAAAGTACTGAAAAGTTGTGGCAAAGTGCTGAAAAGTGTGGCAACGTACTGACAAGTTGTGGCAAATTAGTAACAAAGCACTGAAAAGTGTGGCAAAGTACTGAAAAGTTGGGGCAAAGTGCTGAAAAGTAGTGGCAAAGTACTGAAAAGTAGTGGCATAGTGCTGAAAAGTGTGGCAAAGTACTGACAAGTTGTGGCAAAGTAGTGGCAAAACACTGAAAAGTGTGGCAAAGTACTGAAAAATTGTGGCAAAGTGCTTAAAAGTAGTTGCAAAGTACTGAAAAGCAGTTTCAAAGTGCTGAAAAGTGTGGCAAAGTACTGAAAAGTTGTGGCAAAGTCGTGGCAAAGTACTGAAAAGTGTGGCAAAGTACTGAAAAGTTGTGTCAATGTGCTGAAAAGTAGTGGCAAAGTACTGAGAAGTGTGTCAAAGTACAGAAAAGTTGTAGCAATGTGCTGAAAATTAGTGGCAAAGTACTGAAAAGCTGTGGCAAAGTGCTGAAAAGTGTGGCAAAGTACTGAAAAGTGTGGCAAAGTACTGAAAAGTTGTGGCAAAGTACTGAAAAGTAGTGGCAAAGTGCTGAAAAGTGAGGCAAAGTGCTGAAAAGTAGTGGCAAATAGTGGCAAAGTACTGAAAAGTGTGGCAAAGTACTGACAAGTTGTGGCAAAGTGCTGAAAAGTAGTGGCAAAGTACTGAAAATTAGTGACAAAGTAATGAAAAGTTGTGGCAAAGTAGTGGCAAAGCACTGAAAATTGTGCCAAAGTACTGAAAAGTTGTGGCAAAGTAATGAAAAGTGTGGCAAAGTAATGAAAAGTTGTGGCAAAGTACTGAAAAGTAGTGGCAAAGTGCTGAAAAGTGAGGCAAAGTGCTGAAAAGTAGTGGCAAAATAGTGGCAAAGTACTGAAAAGTGTGGCAAAGTACTGAAAAGTAGTGGCAAAGTGCTGAAAAGTAGTGGCAAAGTACTGAAAAGTAGTGGCAAAGTGCTGAAAAGTGTGGCAAAGTACTGACAAGTTGTGGCAAAGTAGTGGCAAAGCAATGAAAATGTGGCAAAGTACTAAAAAGTTGTGGCAAAGTGCTGAAAAGTAGTGGCAAACTACTGAAAAGTAGTGGCAAAGTGCTGAAAAGTGTGGCAAAGTACTGACAAGTTGTGGCAAAGTACTGAAAAGTTGTGTCAATGTGCTGAAAAGTAGTGGCAAAGTACTGAGAAGTGTGTCAAAGTACAGAAAAGTTGTAGCAATGTGCTGAAAATTAGTGGCAAAGTACTGAAAAGCTGTGGCAAAGTGCTGAAAAGTGTGGCAAAGTACTGAAAAGTGTGGCAAAGTACTGAAAAGTTGTGGCAAAGTACTGAAAAGTAGTGGCAAAGTGCTGAAAAGTGAGGCAAAGTGCTGAAAAGTAGTGGCAAATAGTGGCAAAGTACTGAAAAGTGTGGCAAAGTACTGACAAGTTGTGGCAAAGTGCTGAAAAGTAGTGGCAAAGTACTGAAAATTAGTGACAAAGTAATGAAAAGTTGTGGCAAAGTAGTGGCAAAGCACTGAAAATTGTGCCAAAGTACTGAAAAGTTGTGGCAAAGTAATGAAAAGTGTGGCAAAGTACTGAAAAGTTGTGGCAAAGTACTGAAAAGTAGTGGCAAAGTGCCGAAAAGTGAGGCAAAGTGCTGAAAAGTAGTGGCAAAATAGTGGCAAAGTACTGAAAAGTGTGGCAAAGTACTGAAAAGTAGTGGCAAAGTGCTGAAAAGTAGTGGCAAAGTACTGAAAAGTAGTGGCAAAGTGCTGAAAAGTGTGGCAAAGTACTGACAAGTTGTGGCAAAGTAGTGGCAAAGCAATGAAAATGTGGCAAAGTACTAAAAAGTTGTGGCAAAGTGCTGAAAAGTAGTGGCAAACTACTGAAAAGTAGTGGCAAAGTGCTGAAAAGTGTGGCAAAGTACTGACAAGTTGTGGCAAAGTGCTGAAAAGTAGTGGCAAACTACTGAAAAGCAGTGGCAAAGCACTGACAAGTGTGGCAAAGTACTGAACAGTTGTGGCAAAGTGTCTAAAAGTAGTTGCAAAGTACTGAAAAGCAGTGGCAAAGTACTGAAAAGTGTGGCAAAGTACTGAAAAGTTGTGGCAAAGTTCATAAAAGTAAGTGGCAAAGTACTGAAAAGCAGTGGCAAAGTGCTGAAAAGTGTGGCAAAGTACTGAAAAGCTGTGGCAAAGTGCTGAAAAGTAGTGGCAAAGTACTGAAAAGTTGTGGCAAAGTGCTGAAAAGTGTGGCAACGTACTGACAAGTTGTGGCAAATTAGTAACAAAGCACTGAAAAGTGTGGCAAAGTACTGAAAAGTTGGGGCAAAGTGCTGAAAAGTAGTGGCAAAGTACTGAAAAGTAGTGGCATAGTGCTGAAAAGTGTGGCAAAGTACTGACAAGTTGTGGCAAAGTAGTGGCAAAACACTGAAAAGTGTGGCAAAGTACTGAAAAATTGTGGCAAAGTGCTTAAAAGTAGTTGCAAAGTACTGAAAAGCAGTTTCAAAGTGCTGAAAAGTGTGGCAAAGTACTGAAAAGTTGTGGCAAAGTCGTGGCAAAGTACTGAAAAGTGTGGCAAAGTACTGAAAAGTTGTGTCAATGTGCTGAAAAGTAGTGGCAAAGTACTGAGAAGTGTGTCAAAGTACAGAAAAGTTGTAGCAATGTGCTGAAAATTAGTGGCAAAGTACTGAAAAGCTGTGACAAAGTGCTGAAAAGTGTGGCAAAGTACTGAAAAGTGTGGCAAAGTACTGAAAAGTTGTGGCAAAGTACTGAAAAGTAGTGGCAAAGTGCTGAAAAGTGAGGCAAAGTGCTGAAAAGTAGTGGCAAATAGTGGCAAAGTACTGAAAAGTGTGGCAAAGTACTGACAAGTTGTGGCAAAGTGCTGAAAAGTAGTGGCAAAGTACTGAAAATTAGTGACAAAGTAATGAAAAGTTGTGGCAAAGTAGTGGCAAAGCACTGAAAATTGTGCCAAAGTACTGAAAAGTTGTGGCAAAGTGCTGAAAGGTATTAGCAATGTACTGACAAGTGTGGCAAAGTACTGAAAAGTTGTGGCAAAGTGCTAAAAAGTAGTGGCAAAGTGCTGAAAAGTGTGGCAAAGTACTGAAAAGTTGTGCAAAGTAGTGGCAAAGCACTAACAATTGTGCCAAAGTACTGAAAAGTTTTGGCAAAGTGCTGAAAAGTAGTAGCAAAGTACGGAAAAGCATGGCAAAGTACTGAAAAGTTGTGGCAAAGTGCTGAGAAGTATTGGCAAAGTAGTGAAAAGTAGTGTCAAAGTGCAGAAAAGTGTGGCAAAGTGCTGAAAAGTAGTGGCAAAGTACTGAAAAGTTGTGGCAAAGTGCTGAAATGTAGTGGCAAAGTACTGAAAAGTTGTGGCAAAGTGCTGAGAAGTAGTGGCAAAGTAGTGAAAAGTGTGGCAAAGTACTGAAAAGTTGTGGCAAAGTACTGAAAAGTGTGGCAAAGTACTGAAAAGTTATGGCAAAGAGCTGAAAAGTAGTGGCAAAGTAGTGAAAAGTAGTGGCAACGTGCTGAAAAGTGTGGCAAATTACTGAAAAGTTGTGGCAAAGTGCTGAAAAATAGTAACAAAGTACTTAAAATTAGTGGCAAAGTGCTGAAAAGTGTGGCAAAGTACTGAAAAGTTGTGGCAAAGTAGTGGCAAAGCACTGAAAAGTGTGGCAAAGTACTGAAAAGTGTGGCAAAGTACTGAAAAGTGTGGCAAAGTACTGAAAAGTTGTGGCAAAGCACTGAAAAGTGTGGCAAAGTACTGAAAAGTTGTGGCAAAGTGCATAAAAGTAGTGGGAAAGTAGTGAAAAGTAGTGGCAAAGTGATGAACAAGTGTGGCAAAGTACTGAAAAGTGTGGCAAAGTACTGAAAAGTTGTGGCAAAGTGCTGAAAATTAGTGGCAAAGTGTTGAAAAGTGTGGCAAAGTACTGACAAGTTGTGGCAAAATACTGGCAAAGCACTGAACCAGTGGCATAGTACTAAAAAAGTAGTGGCAAAGTGCTGAAAAGTAGTGCAAAGTACTGAAAAGTAGTGGCAAAGTGCAGAAAAGTGTGGCAAAGTACTGACAAGTTGAGGCAAAGTAGTGGCAAAGCACTGAAAAGTGTGGCAAAGTACTGAAAAATTGTGGCAAAGTACTGAAAAGTAGTGGCAAACTACTGAAAAGCATTGGCAACGTGCTGAAAAGTGTGGCAAAGTACTGAAAAGTTGTGGCAAAGTGGTGGCAAAGCACTGACAAGTTTGGCAAAGTACTGAAAAGTTGTGGCAAACTACTGAAAAGTTGTAGCAAAGTGCTGAAGAGTAGTTGCAAAGTACTGAAAAGTGTGGCAAAGTGCTGAAAAGTGTGACAAAGTACTGAAAAGTTGTGGCAAAGTACTGAAAAGTGTGGCAAACTACTGAAAAGTTGTAGCAAAGTGCTGAAGAGTAGTTGCAAAGTACTGAAAAGTGTGGCAAAGTGCTGAAAAGTAGTGGCAAACTAGTGAAAAGTGTGGCAAAGTACTGAAAAGTTGTGGCAAAGTGCTGAAAAGTAGTGGCAAAGTACTGAGAAGTGTGGCAAAGTTCTGAAAAGTTGTGGCAAAGTGCTGAAAAGTAGTGGCAAAGTACTGAAAAGTAGTGGCAAAGTACTGAAAAATGTGGCAAAGTGGTGGCAAAGCACTGTAAAGTGTGGCAAAGTACTGAAAAGTTGTGGCAAAGTGCTAAAAAGTAGTGGCAAAGTACTGAGAAGTGTGTCAAAGTACAGAAAACTTGTGGCAATGTGCTAAAAAGTAGTGGCAAAGTATTGAAAAGCAGTGGCAAAGTGCTGAAAAGTGTGGCAAAGTACTGAAACGTTGTGGCAAAGTAGTGGCAAAGCACTGAAATGTGTGGCAAAGTACTGAAAAGTTGTGGCAAAGTGCTGAAAAGTAGTGGCAAACTACTGAAAAGTAGTGGCAAAGTGCTGAAAAATGTGGCAAAGTACTGAAAAGTTGTGGCAAAGTAGTGGCAAAGCACTGAAAAGTGTGGCAAAGTACTGAACAGTTGTGACAAAGTGCTTAAAAGTAGTTGCAAAATACTGAAAAGCAGTGGCAAAGTACTGAAAAGTGTGGCAAAGTACTGAAAAGTTGTGGCAAAGTCGTGGCAAAGTGCTGAAAAGTGTGGCAAAGTACTGAAAAGTTGTGGCAAAGTACTGGCAAAGCTCTGAAATGTGTGGCAAAGTACTGCAAAGTTGTGGCAAAGTGCTGAAAATTATGGCAAAGTACTGAAACGTTGTGGCAAAGTAGTGGCAAAGCACTGAAATAGTGGCAAAGTACTGAAAAGTACTGGGAAAGTGCTGAAAAGTAGTGGCAAAGTACTGAAAAGTAGTGGCAAAATACTGAAAAGCAGTGGCAAAGTGCTGAAAAGTGTGGCAAAGTACTGAAAAGCTGTGGCAAAGTGCTGAAAAGTAGTGGCAAAATACTGAAAAGTAGTGGCAAAGTGCTGAAAAGTGTGGCAACGTACTGACAAGTTGTGGCAAATTAGTAACAAAGCACTGAAAAGTGTGGCAAAGTATTGAAAAGTTGGGGCAAAGTGCTGAAAAGTAGTGGCAATGTACTGAAAAGTAGTGGCATAGTGCTGAAAAGTGTGGCAAAGTACTGACAAGTTGTGGCAAAGTAGTGGCAAAACACTGAAAGGTGTGGCAAAGTACTGAAAAATTGTGGCAAAGTGCTTAAAAGTAGTTGCAAAGTACTGAAAAGCAGTTTCAAAGTGCTGAAAAGTGTGGCAAAGTACTGAAAAGTTGTGGCAAAGTCGTGGCAAAGTACTGAAAAGTGTGGCAAAGTACTGACTAGTTGTGGCAAAGTAGTGGCAAAGCACTGAAAAGTGTGGCAAAGTACTGAAAAATTGTGGCAAAGTGCTTAAAAGTAGTTGCAAAGTACTGAAAAGCAGTTTCAAAGTGCTGAAAAGTGTGGCAAAGTGCTGAAAAGTAGTGGCAAACTACTGAAAAGTAGTGGCCAAGTGCTGAAAAGTGTGGCAAAGTACTGACAAGTTGTGGCAAAAGCTGAAAAGCAGTGGCAAAGTGCTTAAAAGTAGTTGCAAAGTACTGAAAAGCAGTGGCAAAGTACTGAAAAGTGTGGCAAAGTACTGAAAAGTTGTGGCAAATTCGTGGCAAAGTACTGAAAATTGTGGCAAAGTACTGAAAAGTTGTAGCAAAGTGATGAAGAGTAGTAGCAAAGTACTGAAAAGTAGTGGCAAAGTGCTGAAAAGTGTGGCAAAGTACTGAAAAGTTGTGGCAAAGTAGTGGCAAAGCACTGAAATGTGTGGCAAAGTACTGCAAAGTTGTGGCAAAGTGCTGAAACGTAGTGGCAAAGTGCTGAAAAGTGTGGCAAAGTACTGACAAGTTGTGTCAAAGTAGTGGCAAAGCACTGAAAAGTGTGGCAAACTACTGAAAAGCAGTGGTAAAGTGCTGAAAAATGTGGCAAAGTACTGAAAAGTTGTGGCAAAATAGTGGCAAAGCACTGAAAAGTGTGGCAAAGTACTGAACAGTTGTGGCAAAGTGCTTAAAAGTAGTTGCAAAATACTGAAAAGCAGTGGCAAAGTACTGAAAAGTGTGGCAAAGTACTGAAAAGTTGTGGCAAAGTCGTGGCAAAGTGCTGAAAAGTGTGGCAAAGTACTGAAAAGTTGTGGCAAAGTAGTGGCAAAGCACTGAAATGTGTGGCAAAGTACTGCAAAGTTGTGGCAAAGTGCTGAAAATTATGGCAAAGTACTGAAACGTTGTGGCAAAGTAGTGGCAAAGCACTGAAATAGTGGCAAAGTACTGAAAAGTAGTGGGAAAGTGCTGAAAAGTAGTGGCAAAGTGCACTGGCAAAGTACTGAAAAGTAGTGGCAAAGTGTGAAAAGTGTGGCAAAGTACTGACAAGTTGTGGCAAAGTAGTGGCAAAGCACTGAAAATGTGGCAAAGTACTGAAAAGTTGTGGCAAAGTGCTGAAAAGTAGTGGCAAACTACTGAAAAGTAGTGGCAAAGTGCTGAAAAGTGTGGCAAATTACTGACAAGTTGTGGCAAAGTGCTGAAAAGTAGTGGCAAACTACTGAAAAGCAGTGGTAAAGTGCTGAAAAGTGTGGCAAAGTACTGAAAAGTTGTGGCAAAGTAGTGGCAAAGCACTGAAAAGTGTGGCAAAGTACTGAACAGTTGTGGCAAAGTGCTTAAAAGTAGTTGCAAAGTACTGAAAAGCAGTGGCAAAGTACTGAAAAGTGTGGCAAAGTACTGAAAAGTTGTGGCAAAGTTCTGAAAAGTAAGTGGCAAAGTGCTGAAAAGCAGTGGCAAAGTGCTGAAAAGTGTGGCAAAGTACTGAAAAGCTGTGGCAAAGTGCTGAAAAGTAGTGGCAAAGTACTGAAAAGTAGTGGCAAAGTGCTGAAAAGTGTGGCAAAGTACTGACAAGTTGTGGCAAAGTAGTGGCAAAGCACTGAAAATGTGGCAAAGTACTGAAAAGTTGTGGTAAAGTGCTGAAAAGTAGTGGCAAACTACTGAAAAGTAGTGGCAAAGTGCTGAAAAGTGTGGCAAAGTACTGACAAGTTGTGGCAAAGTGCTGAAAAGTAGTGGCAAACTACTGAAAAGCAGTGGTAAAGTGCTGAAAAGTGTGGCAAAGTACTGAAAAGTTGTGGCAAAGTAGTGGCAAAGCACTGAAAAGTGTGGCAAAGTACTGAACAGTTGTGGCAAAGTGCTTAAAAGTAGTTGCAAAGTACTGAAAAGCAGTGGCAAAGTACTGAAAAGTGTGGCAAAGTACTGAAAAGTAGTGGCAAAGTGCTGAAAAGTGTGGCAAAGTACTGACAAGTTGTGGCAAAGTAGTGGCAAAGCACTGACAAGTGTGGCAAAGTACTGAAAAATTGTGGCAAAGTGCTTAAAAGTAGTTGCAAAGTACTGAAAAGCAGTTTCAAAGTGCTGAAAAGTGTGACAAATTACTGAAAAGTTGTGGCAAAGTCGTGGCAAAGTACTGAAAAGTGTGGCAAAATACTGAAAAGTTGTGTCAATGTGCTGAAAAGTAGTGGCAAAGTACTGAGAAGTGTGTCAAAGTACAGAAAAGTTGTAGCAATGTGCTGAAAAGTAGTGGCAAAGTACTGAAAAGCAGTGGCAAAGTGCTGAAAAGTGTGGCAAAGTACTGAAAAGTGTGGCAAAGTACTGAAAAGTTGTGGCAAAGTACTGAAAAGTAGTGGCAAAGTGCTGAAAAGTGAGGCAAAGTGCTGAAAAGTAGTGGCAAAATAGTGGCAAAGTACTGAAAAGTGTGGCAAAGTACTGACAAGTTGTGGCAAAGTGCTGAAAAGTAGTGGCAAAGTACTGAAAAGCAGGCTAAAAGTGCTGAAAAGTATGGCAAAGTACTGAAACGTTGTGGCAAAGTAGTGGCAAAGCACTGAAATAGTGGCAAAGTACTAAAAAGTTGTGGCAAAGTGCTTAAAAGTAGTTGCAAAGTACTGAAAAGCAGTGGCAAAGTACTGAAAAGTGTGGCAAAGTACTGAAAAGTTGTGGCAAAGTCGTGGCAAAGTACTGAAAAGTTGTAGCAAAGTGATGAAGAGTAGTAGCAAAGTACTGAAAAGTAGTGGCAAAGTGCTGAAAAGTGTGGCAAAGTACTGAAAAGTTGTGGCAAAGTAGTGGCAAAGCACTGAAATGTGTGGCAAAGTACTGCAAAGTTGTGGCAAAGTGCTGAAAAGTAGTGGCAAACTACTGAAAAGCAGTGGCAAAGCACTGAAAAGTGTGGCAAAGTACTGAACAGTTGTGGCAAAGTGCTTAAAAGTAGTTGCAAAGTACTGAAAAGTGTGGCAAAGTACTGACAAGTTGTGGCAAAGTAGTGGCAAAGCACTGAAAAGTGTGGCAAAGTACTGAACAGTTGTGGCAAAGTGCTTAAAAGTAGTTGCAAAGTACTGAAAAGCAGTGGCAAAGTACTGAAAAGTGTGGCAAAGTACTGAAAAGTTGTGGCAAAGTCGTGGCAAAGTACTGAAAAGTGTGGCAAAGAACTGAAAAGTTGTAGCAAAGTGATGAAGAGTAGTAGCAAAGTACTGAAAAGTAGTGGTAAAGTGCTGAAAATTGTGGCAAAGTACTGAGAAGTTGTGGCAAAGTAGTGGCAAAGCACTGAAATGTGTGGCAAAGTACTGCAAAGTTGTGGCAAAGTGCTGAAAAGTATGGCAAAGTACTGAAACGTTGTGGCAAAGTAGTGGCAAAGCACTGAAATAGTGGCAAAGTACTGAAAAGTAGTGGCAAAGTGCTGAAAAGTAGTGGCAAAGTACTGAAAAGCAGTGGCAAAGTACTGAAAAGTGTGGCAAAGTACTGAAAAGTTGTGGCAAAGTCGTGGCAAAGTACTGAAAAGTTGTAGCAAAGTGATGAAGAGTAGTAGCAAAGTACTGAAAAGTAGTGGCAAAGTGCTGAAAAGTGTGGCAAAGTACTGAAAAGTTGTGGCAAAGTAGTGGCAAAGCACTGAAATGTGTGGCAAAGTACTGCAAAGTTGTGGCAAAGTGCTGAAAAGTAGTGGCAAACTACTGAAAAGCAGTGGCAAAGCACTGAAAAGTGTGGCAAAGTACTGAACAGTTGTGGCAAAGTGCTTAAAAGTAGTTGCAAAGTACTGAAAAGTGTGGCAAAGTACTGACAAGTTGTGGCAAAGTAGTGGCAAAGCACTGAAAAGTGTGGCAAAGTACTGAACAGTTGTGGCAAAGTGCTTAAAAGTAGTTGCAAAGTACTGAAAAGCAGTGGCAAAGTACTGAAAAGTGTGGCAAAGTACTGAAAAGTTGTGGCAAAGTCGTGGCAAAGTACTGAAAAGTGTGGCAAAGAACTGAAAAGTTGTAGCAAAGTGATGAAGAGTAGTAGCAAAGTACTGAAAAGTAGTGGTAAAGTGCTGAAAATTGTGGCAAAGTACTGAGAAGTTGTGGCAAAGTAGTGGCAAAGCACTGAAATGTGTGGCAAAGTACTGCAAAGTTGTGGCAAAGTGCTGAAAAGTATGGCAAAGTACTGAAACGTTGTGGCAAAGTAGTGGCAAAGCACTGAAATAGTGGCAAAGTACTGAAAAGTAGTGGCAAAGTGCTGAAAAGTAGTGGCAAAGTACTGAAAAGTAGTGGCAAAGTGCTGAAAAGTGTGGCAAAGTACTGACAAGTTGTGGCAAAGTGCTGAAAAGTAGTGGCAAACTACTGAAAAGCAGTGGTAAAGCACTGAAAAGTGTGGCAAAGTACTGAACAGTTGTGGCAAAGTGCTTAAAAGTAGTTGCAAAGTACTGAAAAGCAGTGGCAAAGTACTGAAAAGTGTGGCAAAGTACTGAAAAGTTGTGGCAAAGTTCTGAAAAGTAAGTGGCAAAGTACTGAAAAGCAGTGGCAAAGTGCTGAAATGTGTGGCAAAGTACTGAACAGCTGTGGCAAAGTGCTGAAAAGTAGTGGCAAAGTACTGAAAAGTAGTGGCAAAGTGCTGAAAAGTGTGGCAACGTACTGACAAGTTGTGGCAAATTAGTAACAAAGCACTGAAAAGTGTGGCAAAGTACTGAAAAGTTGGGGCAAAGTGCTGAAAAGTAGTGGCAAAGTACTGAAAAGTAGTGGCATAGTGCTGAAAAGTGTGGCAAAGTACTGACAAGTTGTGGCAAAGTAGTGGCAAAACACTGAAAGGTGTGGCAAAGTACTGAAAAATTGTGGCAAAGTGCTTAAAAGTAGTTGCAAAGTACTGAAAAGCAGTTTCAAAGTGCTGAAAAGTGTGGCAAAGTACTGAAAAGTTGTGGCAAAGTCGTGGCAAAGTACTGAAAAGTGTGGCAAAGTACTGAAAAGTGTGTCAAAGTACAGAAAAGTTGTAGCAATGTGCTGAAAAGTAGTGGCAAAGTACTGAAAAGCTGTGGCAAAGTGCTGAAAAGTGTGGCAAAGTACTGAAAAGTGTGGCAAAGTACTGAAAAGTTGTGGCAAAGTACTGAAAAGTAGTGGCAAAGTGCTGAAAAGTGAGGCAAAGTGCTGAAAAGTAGTGGCAAAATAGTGGCAAAGTACTGAAAAGTGTGGCAAAGTACTGACAAGTTGTGGCAAAGTGCTGAAAAGTAGTGGCAAAGTACTGAAAATTAGTGACAAAGTAATGAAATGTGTGGCAAAGTACTGCAAAGTTGTGGCAAAGTGCTGAAAAGTATGGCAAAGTACTGAAACGTTGTGGCAAAGTAGTGGCAAAGCACTGAAATAGTGGCAAAGTACTGAAAAGTAGTGGCAAAGTGCTGAAAAGTAGTGGCAAAGTACTGAAAAGTAGTGGCAAAGTGCTGAAAAGTGTGGCAAAGTACTGACAAGTTGTGGCAAAGTGCTGAAAAGTAGTGGCAAACTACTGAAAAGCAGTGGCAAAGCACTGAAAAGTGTGGCAAAGTACTGAAAAGCTGTGGCAAAGTGCTGAAATGTGTGGCAAAGTACTGAAAAGCTGTGGCAAAGTGCTGAAAAGTAGTGGCAAAGTACTGAAAAGTAGTGGCAAAGTGCTGAAAAGTGTGGCAACGTACTGACAAGTTGTGGCAAATTAGTAACAAAGCACTGAAAAGTGTGGCAAAGTACTGAAAAGTTGGGGCAAAGTGCTGAAAAGTAGTGGCAAAGTACTGAAAAGTAGTGGCATAGTGCTGAAAAGTGTGGCAAAGTACTGACAAGTTGTGGCAAAGTAGTGGCAAAACACTGAAAATTGTGGCAAAGTACTGAAAAATTGTGGCAAAGTGCTTAAAAGTAGTTGCAAAGTACTGAAAAGCAGTTTCAAAGTGCTGAAAAGTGTGGCAAAGTACTGAAAAGTTGTGGCAAAGTCGTGGCAAAGTACTGAACAGTGTGGCAAAGTACTGAAAAGTTGTGTCAATGTGCTGAAAAGTAGTGGCAAAGTACTGAGAAGTGTGTCAAAGTACAGAAAAGTTGTAGCAATGTGCTGAAAAGTAGTGGCAAAGTACTTTAAAGCTGTGGCAAAGTGCTGAAAAGTGTGGCAAAGTACTGAAAAGTGTGGCAAAGTACTGAAAAGTTGTGGCAAAGTACTGAAAAGTAGTGGCAAAGTGCTGAAAAGTGAGGCAAAGTGCTGAAAAGTAGTGGCAAAATAGTGGCAAAGTACTGAAAAGTGTGGCAAAGTACTGACAAGTTGTGGCAAAGTGCTGAAAAGTAGTGGCAAAGTACTGAAAATTAGTGACAAAGTAATGAAATGTGTGGCAAAGTACTGCAAAGTTGTGGCAAAGTGCTGAAAAGTAGTGGCAAACTACTGAAAAGTAGTGGCAAAGTGCTGAAAAGTGTGGCAAAGTACTGACAAGTTGTGGCAAAGTGCTGAAAAGTAGTGGCAAACTACTGAAAAGCAGTGGCAAAGCACTGAAAAGTGTGGCAAAGTACTGAACAGTTGTGGCAAAGTGCTTAAAAGTAGTTGCAAAGTACTGAAAAGCAGTGGCAAAGTACTGAAAAGTGTGGCAAAGTACTGACAAGTTGTGGCAAAGTGCTGAAAAGTAGTGGCAAAGTACTGAAAAGCAGGCTAAAAGTGCTGAAAAGTATGGCAAAGTACTGAAACGTTGTGGCAAAGTAGTGGCAAAGCACTGAAATAGTGGCAAAGTACTAAAAAGTTGTGGCAAAGTGCTTAAAAGTAGTTGCAAAGTACTGAAAAGCAGTGGCAAAGTACTGAAAAGTGTGGCAAAGTACTGAAAAGTTGTGGCATAGTCGTGGCAAAGTACTGAAAAGTGTGGCAAAGTACTGAAAAGTTGTAGCAAAGTGATGAAGAGTAGTAGCAAAGTACTGAAAAGTAGTGGCAAAGTGCTGAAAAGTGTGGCAAAGTACTGAAAAGTTGTGGCAAAGTAGTGGCAAAGCACTGAAATGTGTGGCAAAGTACTGCAAAGTTGTGGCAAAGTGCTGAAAAGTAGTGGCAAACTACTGAAAAGCAGTGGCAAAGCACTGAAAAGTGTGGCAAAGTACTGAACAGTTGTGGCAAAGTGCTTAAAAGTAGTTGCAAAGTACTGAAAAGCAGTGGCAAAGTACTGAAAAGTGTGGCAAAGTACTGACAAGTTGTGGCAAAGTAGTGGCAAAGCACTGAAAAGTGTGGCAAAGTACTGAACAGTTGTGGCAAAGTGCTTAAAAGTAGTTGCAAAGTACTGAAAAGCAGTGGCAAAGTACTGAAAAGTGTGGCAAAGTACTGACAAGTTGTGGCAAAGTAGTGGCAAAGCACTGAAAAGTGTGGCAAAGTACTGAACAGTTGTGGCAAAGTGCTTAAAAGTAGTTGCAAAGTACTGAAAAGCAGTGGCAAAGTACTGAAAAGTGTGGCAAAGTACTGAAAAGTTGTGGCAAAGTCGTGGCAAAGTACTGAAAATTGTGGCAAAGAACTGAAAAGTTGTAGCAAAGTGATGAAGAGTAGTAGCAAAGTACTGAAAAGTAGTGGTAAATTGCTGAAAATTGTGGCAAAGTACTGAAAAGTTGTGGCAAAGTAGTGGCAAAGCACTGAAATGTGTGGCAACGTACTGCAAAGTTGTGGCAAAGTGCTGAAAAGTATGGCAAAGTACTGAAACGTTGTGGCAAAGTGCTTAAAAGTAGTTGCAAAGTACTGAAAAGCAGTGGCAAAGTACTGAAAAGTGTGGCAAAGTACTGAAAAGTTGTGGCAAAGTCGTGGCAAAGTACTGAAAAGTGTGGCAAAGAACTGAAAAGTTGTAGCAAAGTGATGAAGAGTAGTAGCAAAGTACTGAAAAGTAGTGGTAAATTGCTGAAAATTGTGGCAAAGTACTGAAAAGTTGTGGCAAAGTAGTGGCAAAGCACTGAAATGTGTGGCAACGTACTGCAAAGTTGTGGCAAAGTGCTGAAAAGTATGGCAAAGTACTGAAAAGCAGTGGCAAAGTACTGAAAAGTGTGGCAAAGTACTGACAAGTTGTGGCAAAGTAGTGGCAAAGCACTGAAAAGTGTGGCAAAGTACTGAACAGTTGTGGCAAAGTGCTTAAAAGTAGTTGCAAAGTACTGAAAAGCAGTGGCAAAGTACTGAAAAGTGTGGCAAAGTACTGACAAGTTGTGGCAAAGTAGTGGCAAAGCACTGAAAAGTGTGGCAAAGTACTGAACAGTTGTGGCAAAGTGCTTAAAAGTAGTTGCAAAGTACTGAAAAGCAGTGGCAAAGTACTGAAAAGTGTGGCAAAGTACTGAAAAGTTGTGGCAAAGTCGTGGCAAAGTACTGAAAAGTGTGGCAAAGAACTGAAAAGTTGTAGCAAAGTGATGAAGAGTAGTAGCAAAGTACTGAAAAGTAGTGGTAAATTGCTGAAAATTGTGGCAAAGTACTGAAAAGTTGTGGCAAAGTAGTGGCAAAGCACTGAAATGTGTGGCAACGTACTGCAAAGTTGTGGCAAAGTGCTGAAAAGTATGGCAAAGTACTGAAACGTTGTGGCAAAGTAGTGGCAAAGCACTGAAATAGTGGCAAAGTACTGAAAAGTAGTGGCAAAGTGCTGAAAAGTGTGGCAAAGTACTGACAAGTTGTGGCAAAGTGCTGAAAAGTAGTGGCAAACTACTGAAAAGCAGTGGCAAAGCACTGAAAAGTGTGGCAAAGTACTGAACAGTTGTGGCAAAGTGCTTAAAAGTAGTTGCAAATTACTGAAAAGCAGTGGCAAAGTACTGAAAAGTGTGGCAAAGTACTGAAAAGTTGTGGCAAAGTTCTGAAAAGTAAGTGGCAAAGTACTGAAAAGCAGTGGCAAAGTGCTGAAATGTGTGGCAAAGTACTGAAAAGCTGTGGCAAAGTGCTGAAAAGTAGTGGCAAAGTACTGAAAAGTAGTGGCAAAGTGCTGAAAAGTGTGGCAACGTACTGACAAGTTGTGGCAAATTAGTAACAAAGCACTGAAAAGTGTGGCAAAGTACTGAAAAGTAGTGGCAAAGTGCTGAAAAGTGTGGCAACGTACTGACAAGTTGTGGCAAATTAGTAACAAAGCACTGAAAAGTGTGGCAAAGTACTGAAAAGTTGGGGCAAAGTGCTGAAATGTGTGGCAAAGTACTGAAAAGCTGTGGCAAAGTGCTGAAAAGTAGTGGCAAAGTATTGAAAAGTAGTGGCAAAGTGCTGAAAAGTGTGGCAACGTACTGACAAGTTGTGGCAAATTAGTAACAAAGCACTGAAAAGTGTGGCAAAGTACTGAAAAGTTGGGGCAAAGTGCTGAAAAGTAGTGGCAAAGTACTGAAAAGTAGTGGCATAGTGCTGAAAAGTGTGGCAAAGTACTGACAAGTTGTGGCAAAGTAGTGGCAAAACACTGAAAAGTGTGGAAAAGTACTGAAAAATTGTGGCAAAGTGCTTAAAAGTAGTTGCAAAGTACTGAAAAGCAGTTTCAAAGTGCTGAAAAGTGTGGCAAAGTACTGAAAAGTTGTGGCAAAGTCGTGGCAAAGTACTGAACAGTGTGGCAAAGTACTGAAAAGTTGTGTCAATGTGCTGAAAAGTAGTGGCAAAGTACTGAGAAGTGTGTCAAAGTACAGAAAAGTTGTAGCAATGTGCTGAAAAGTAGTGGCAAAGTACTTTAAATCTGTGGCAAAGTGCTGAAAAGTGTGGCAAAGTACTGAAAAGTGTGGCAAAGTACTGAAAAGTTGTGGCAAAGTACTGAAAAGTAGTGGCAAAGTGCTGAAAAGTGAGGCAAAGTGCTGAAAAGTAGTGGCAAAGTACTGAAAATTAGTGACAAAGTAATGAAATGTGTGGCAAAGTACTGCAAAGTTGTGGCAAAGTGCTGAAAAGTATGGCAAAGTACTGAAACGTTGTGGCAAAGTAGTGGCAAAGCACTGAAATAGTGGCAAAGTACTGAAAAGTAGTGGCAAAGTGCTGAAAAGTAGTGGCAAAGTACTGAAAAGTAGTGGCAAAGTGCTGAAAAGTGTGGCAAAGTACTGACAAGTTGTGGCAAAGTAGTGGCAAAGCAATGAAAATGTGGCAAAGTACTGAAAAGTTGTGGCAAAGTGCTGAAAAGTAGTGGCAAACTACTGAAAAGTAGTGGCAAAGTGCTGAAAAGTGTGGCAAAGTACTGACAAGTTGTGGCAAAGTGCTGAAAAGTAGTGGCAAACTACTGAAAAGCAGTGGCAAAGCACTGAAAAGTGTGGCAAAGTACTGAACAGTTGTGGCAAAGTGCTTAAAAGTAGTTGCAAAGTACTGAAAAGCAGTGGCAAAGTACTGAAAAGTGTGGCAAAGTACTGACAAGTTGTGGCAAAGTGCTGAAAAGTAGTGGCAAAGTACTGAAAAGCAGGCTAAAAGTGCTGAAAAGTATGGCAAAGTACTGAAACGTTGTGGCAAAGTAGTGGCAAAGCACTGAAATAGTGGCAAAGTACTAAAAAGTTGTGGCAAAGTGCTTAAAAGTAGTTGCAAAGTACTGAAAAGCAGTGGCAAAGTACTGAAAAGTGTGGCAAAGTACTGAAAAGTTGTGGCATAGTCGTGGCAAAGTACTGAAAAGTGTGGCAAAGTACTGAAAAGTTGTAGCAAAGTGATGAAGAGTAGTAGCAAAGTACTGAAAAGTAGTGGCAAAGTGCTGAAAAGTGTGGCAAAGTACTGAAAAGTTGTGGCAAAGTAGTGGCAAAGCACTGAAATGTGTGGCAAAGTACTGCAAAGTTGTGGCAAAGTGCTGAAAAGTAGTGGCAAACTACTGAAAAGCAGTGGCAAAGCACTGAAAAGTGTGGCAAAGTACTGAACAGTTGTGGCAAAGTGCTTAAAAGTAGTTGCAAAGTACTGAAAAGCAGTGGCAAAGTAATGAAAAGTGTGGCAAAGTACTGACAAGTTGTGGCAAAGTAGTGGCAAAGCACTGAAAAGTGTGGCAAAGTACTGAACAGTTGTGGCAAAGTGCTTAAAAGTAGTTGCAAAGTACTGAAAAGCAGTGGCAAAGTACTGAAAAGTGTGGCAAAGTACTGACAAGTTGTGGCAAAGTAGTGGCAAAGCACTGAAAAGTGTGGCAAAGTACTGAACAGTTGTGGCAAAGTGCTTAAAAGTAGTTGCAAAGTACTGAAAAGCAGTGGCAAAGTACTGAAAAGTGTGGCAAAGTACTGAAAAGTTGTGGCAAAGTCGTGGCAAAGTACTGAAAAGTGTGGCAAAGAACTGAAAAGTTGTAGCAAAGTGATGAAGAGTAGTAGCAAAGTACTGAAAAGTAGTGGTAAATTGCTGAAAATTGTGGCAAAGTACTGAAAAGTTGTGGCAAAGTAGTGGCAAAGCACTGAAATGTGTGGCAACGTACTGCAAAGTTGTGGCAAAGTGCTGAAAAGTATGGCAAAGTACTGAAACGTTGTGGCAAAGTAGTGGCAAAGCACTGAAATAGTGGCAAAGTACTGAAAAGTAGTGGCAAAGTGCTGAAAAGTGTGGCAAAGTACTGACAAGTTGTGGCAAAGTGCTGAAAAGTAGTGGCAAACTACTGAAAAGCAGTGGCAAAGCACTGAAAAGTGTGGCAAAGTACTGAACAGTTGTGGCAAAGTGCTTAAAAGTAGTTGCAAAGTACTGAAAAGCAGTGGCAAAGTACTGAAAAGTGTGGCAAAGTACTGAAAAGTTGTGGCAAAGTTCTGAAAAGTAAGTGGCAAAGTACTGAAAAGCAGTGGCAAAGTGCTGAAATATGTGGCAAAGTACTGAAAAGCTGTGGCAAAGTGCTGAAAAGTAGTGGCAAAGTACTGAAAAGTAGTGGCAAAGTGCTGAAAAGTGTGGCAACGTACTGACAAGTTGTGGCAAATTAGTAACAAAGCACTGAAAAGTGTGGCAAAGTACTGAAAAGTTGGGGCAAAGTGCTGAAAAGTAGTGGCAAAGTACTGAAAAGTAGTGGCATAGTGCTGAAAAGTGTGGCAAAGTACTGACAAGTTGTGGCAAAGTAGTGGCAAAACACTGAAAGGTGTGGCAAAGTACTGAAAAATTGTGGCAAAGTGCTTAAAAGTAGTTGCAAAGTACTGAAAAGCAGTTTCAAAGTGCTGAAAAGTGTGGCAAAGTACTGAAAAGTTGTGGCAAAGTCGTGGCAAAGTACTGAAAAGTGTGGCAAAGTACTGAAAAGTTGTGTCAATGTGCTGAAAAGTAGTGGCAAAGTACTGAGAAGTGTGTCAAAGTACAGAAAAGTTGTAGCAATGTGCTGAAAAGTAGTGGCAAAGTACTGAAAAGCTGTGGCAAAGTGCTGAAAAGTGTGGCAAAGTACTGAAAAGTGTGGCAAAGTACTGAAAAGTTGTGGCAAAGTACTAAAAAGTAGTGGCAAAGTGCTGAAAAGTGAGGCAAAGTGCTGAAAAGTAGTGGCAAAATAGTGGCAAAGTACTGAAAAGTGTGGCAAAGTACTGACAAGTTGTGGCAAAGTGCTGAAAAGTAGTGTCAAAGTACTGAAAATTAGTGACAAAGTAATGAAATGTGTGGCAAAGTACTGCAAAGTTGTGGCAAAGTGCTGAAAAGTATGGCAAAGTACTGAAACGTTGTGGCAAAGTAGTGGCAAAGCACTGAAATAGTGGCAAAGTACTGAAAAGTAGTGGCAAAGTGCTGAAAAGTAGTGGCAAAGTACTGAAAAGTAGTGGCAAAGTGCTGAAAAGTGTGGCAAAGTACTGACAAGTTGTGGCAAAGTGCTGAAAAGTAGTGGCAAACTACTGAAAAGCAGTGGCAAAGCACTGAAAAGTGTGGCAAAGTACTGAACAGTTGTGGCAAAGTGCTTAAAAGTAGTTGCAAAGTACTGAAAAGCAGTGGCAAAGTACTGAAAAGTGTGGCAAAGTACTGAAAAGTTGTGGCAAAGTTCTGAAAAGTAAGTGGCAAAGTACTGAAAAGCAGTGGCAAAGTGCTGAAATGTGTGGCAAAGTACTGAAAAGCTGTGGCAAAGTGCTGAAAAGTAGTGGCAAAGTACTGAAAAGTAGTGGCAAAGTGCTGAAAAGTGTGGCCACGTACTGACAAGTTGTGGCAAATTAGTAACAAAGCACTGAAAAGTGTGGCAAAATACTGAAAAGTTGGGGCAAAGTGCTGAAAAGTAGTGGCAAAGTACTGAAAAGTAGTGGCATAGTGCTGAAAAGTGTGGCAAAGTACTGACAAGTTGTGGCAAAGTGCTTAAAAGTAGTTGCAAAGTACTGAAAAGCAGTTTCAAAGTGCTGAAAAGTGTGGCAAAGTACTGAAAAGTTGTGCAAAGTCGTGGCAAAGTACTGAAAAGTGTGGCAAAGTACTGAAAAGTTGTGTCAATGTGCTGAAAAGTAGTGGCAAAGTACTGAGAAGTGTGTCAAAGTACAGAAAAGTTGTAGCAATGTGCTGAAAAGTAGTGGCAAAGAACTGAAAAGCTGTGGCAAAGTGCTGAAAAGTGTGGCAAAGTAATGACAAGTGTGGCAAAGTACTGAAAAGTTGTGGCAAAGTACTGAAAAGTAGTGGCAAAGTGCTGAAAAGTGAGGCAAAGTGCTGAAAAGTAGTGGCAAAATAGTGGCAAAGTACTGAAAAGTGTGGCAAAGTACTGAAAAGTAGTGGCAAAGTGCTGAAAAGTAGTGGCAAAGTACTGAAAAGTAGTGGCAAAGTGCTGAAAAGTGTGGCAAAGTACTGACAAGTTGTGGCAAAGTAGTGGCAAAGCAATGAAAATGTGGCAAAGTACTGAAAAGTTGTGGCAAAGTGCTGAAAAGTAGTGGCAAACTACTGAAAAGTAGTGCAAAGTGCTGAAAAGTGTGGCAAAGTACTGACAAGTTGTGGCAAAGTGCTGAAAAGTAGTGGCAAACTACTGAAAAGCAGTGGCAAAGCACTGAAAAGTGTGGCAAAGTACTGAACAGTTGTGGCAAAGTGTCTAAAAGTAGTTGCAAAGTACTGAAAAGCAGTGGCAAAGTACTGAAAAGTGTGGCAAAGTACTGAAAAGTTGTGGCAAAGTTCTGAAAAGTAAGTGGCAAAGTACTGAAAAGCAGTGGCAAAGTGCTGAAAAGTGTGGCAAAGTACTGAAAAGCTGTGGCAAAGTGCTGAAAAGTAGTGGCAAAGTACTGAAAAGTTGTGGCAAAGTGCTGAAAAGTGTGGCAACGTACTGACAAGTTGTGGCAAATTAGTAACAAAGCACTGAAAAGTGTGGCAAAGTACTGAAAAGTTGGGGCAAAGTGCTGAAAAGTAGTGGCAAAGTACTGAAAAGTAGTGGCATAGTGCTGAAAAGTAGTGGCAAAGTACTGAGAAGTGTGTCAAAGTACAGAAAAGTTGTAGCAATGTGCTGAAAAGTAGTGGCAAAGTACTGAAAAGCTGTGGCAAAGTGCTTAAAAGTAGTTGCAAAGTACTGAAAAGCAGTTTCAAAGTGCTGAAAAGTGTGGCAAAGTACTGAAAAGTTGTGGCAAAGTCGTGGCAAAGTACTGAAAAGTGTGGCAAAGTACTGAAAAGTTGTGTCAATGTGCTGAAAAGTAGTGGCAAAGTACTGAGAAGTGTGTCAAAGTACAGAAAAGTTGTAGCAATGTGCTGAAAAGTAGTGGCAAAGTACTGAAAAGCTGTGGCAAAGTGCTGAAAAGTGTGGCAAAGTACTGAAAAGTGTGGCAAAGTACTGAAAAGTTGTGGCAAAGTACTGAAAAGTAGTGGCAAAGTGCTGAAAAGTTGTGTCAATGTGCTGAAAAGTAGTGGCAAAGTACTGAGAAGTGTGTCAAAGTACAGAAAAGTTGTAGCAATGTGCTGAAAAGTAGTGGCAAAGTACTGAAAAGCTGTGGCAAAGTGCTGAAAAGTGTGGCAAAGTACTGAGAAGTGTGTCAAAGTACAGAAAAGTTGTAGCAATGTGCTGAAAAGTAGTGGCAAAGTACTGAAAAGCTGTGGCAAAGTGCTGAAAAGTGTGGCAAAGTAATGAAAAGTGTGGCAAAGTACTGAAAAGTTGTGGCAAAGTACTGAAAAGTAGTGGCAAAGTGCTGAAAAGTGAGGCAAAGTGCTGAAAAGTAGTGGCAAAATAGTGGCAAAGTACTGAAAAGTGCGGCAAAGTACTGAAAAGTAGTGGCAAAGTGCTGAAAAGTAGTGGCAAAGTACTGAAATGTAGTGGCAAAGTGCTGAAAAGTGTGGCAAAGTACTGACAAGTTGTGGCAAAGTAGTGGCAAAGCAATGAAAATGTGGCAAAGTACTGAAAAGTTGTGGCAAAGTGCTGAAAAGTAGTGGCAAACTACTGAAAAGTAGTGGCAAAGTGCTGAAAAGTGTGGCAAAGTACTGACAAGTTGTGGCAAAGTGCTGAAAAGTAGTGGCAAACTACTGAAAAGCAGTGGCAAAGCACTGAAAAGTGTGGCAAAGTACTGAACAGTTGTGGCAAAGTGTCTAAAAGTAGTTGCAAAGTACTGAAAAGCAGTGGCAAAGTACTGGAAAGTGTGGCAAAGTACTGAAAAGTTGTGGCAAAGTTCTGAAAAGTAAGTGGCAAAGTACTGAAAAGCAGTGGCAAAGTGCTGAAAAGTGTGGCAAAGTACTGAAAAGCTGTGGCAAAGTGCTGAAAAGTAGTGGCAAAGTACTGAAAAGTTGTGGCAAAGTGCTGAAAAGCGTGGCAACGTACTGACAAGTTGTGGCAAATTAGTAACAAAGCACTGAAAAGTGTGGCAAAGTACTGAAAAGTTGGGGCAAAGTGCTGAAAAGTAGTGGCAAAGTACTGAAAAGTAGTGGCATAGTGCTGAAAAGTAGTGGCAAAGTACTGAGAAGTGTGTCAAAGTACAGAAAAGTTGTAGCAATGTGCTGAAAAGTAGTGGCAAAGTACTGAAAAGCTGTGGCAAAGTGCTTAAAAGTAGTTGCAAAGTACTGAAAAGCAGTTTCAAAGTGCTGAAAAGTGTGGCAAAGTACTGAAAAGTTGTGGCAAAGTCGTGGCAAAGTACTGAAAAGTGTGGCAAAGTACTGAAAAGTTGTGTCAATGTGCTGAAAAGTAGTGGCAAAGTACTGAGAAGTGTGTCAAAGTACAGAAAAGTTGTAGCAATGTGCTGAAAAGTAGTGGCAAAGTACTGAAAAGCTGTGGCAAAGTGCTGAAAAGTGTGGCAAAGTACTGAAAAGTGTGGCAAAGTACTGAAAAGTTGTGGCAAAGTACTGAAAAGTAGTGGCAAAGTGCTGAAAAGTGAGGCAAAGTGCTGAAAAGTAGTGGCAAATAGTGGCAAAGTACTGAAAAGTGTGGCAAAGTACTGACAAGTTGTGGCAAAGTGCTGAAAAGTAGTGGCAAAGTACTGAAAATTAGTGACAAAGTAATGAAAAGTTGTGGCAAAGTAGTGGCAAAGCACTGAAAATTGTGCCAAAGTACTGAAAAGTTGTGGCAAAGTGCTGAAAGGTATTAGCAATGTACTGACAAGTGTGGCAAAGTACTGAAAAGTTGTGGCAAAGTGCTAAAAAGTAGTGGCAAAGTACTGAAAAGTTGTGCAAAGTAGTGGCAAAGCACTAACAATTGTGCCAAAGTACTGACAAGTTTTGGCAAAGTGCTGAAAAGTAGTAGCAAAGTACGGAAAAGCATGGCAAAGTACTGAAAAGTTGTGGCAAAGTGCTGAGAAGTAGTGGCAAAGTAGTGAAAAGCAGTGTCAAAGTGCAGAAAAGTGTGGCAAAGTGCTGAAAAGTAGTGGCAAAGTACTGAAAAGTTGTGGCAAAGTGCTGAAATGTAGTGGCAAAGTACTGAAAAGTTGTGGCAAAGTGCTGAGAAGTAGTGGCAAAGTAGTGAAAAGTGTGGCAAAGTACTGAAAAGTTGTGGCAAAGTACTGAAAAGTGTGGCAAAGTACTGAAAAGTTATGGCAAAGAGCTGAAAAGTAGTGGCAAAGTAGTGAAAAGTAGTGGCAACGTGCTGAAAAGTGTGGCAAATTACTAAAAAGTTGTGGCAAAGTGCTGAAAAATAGTAACAAAGTACTTAAAATTAGTGGCAAAGTGCTGAAAAGTGTGGCAAAGTACTGAAAAGTTGTGGCAAAGTAGTGGCAAAGCACTGAAAAGTGTGGCAAAGTACTGAAAAGTGTGGCAAAGTACTGAAAAGTGTGGCAAAGTACTGAAAAGTTGTGGCAAAGCACTGAAAAGTGTGGCAAAGTACTGAAAAGTTGTGGCAAAGTGCATAAAAGTAGTGGGAAAGTAGTGAAAAGTAGTGGCAAAGTGATGAACAAGTGTGGCAAAGTACTGAAAAGTGTGGCAAAGTACTGAAAAGTTGTGGAAAAGTGCTGAAAATTAGTGGCAAAATGCTGAAAAGTGTGGCAAAGTACTGACAAGTTGTGGCAAAGTACTGGCAAAGCACTGAACCAGTGGCATAGTACTGAAAAGTAGTGGCAAAGTGCTGAAAAGTAGTGGCAAAGTACTGAAAAGTAGTGGCAAAGTGCAGAAAAGTGTGGCAAAGTACTGACAAGTTGTGGCAAAGTAGTGGCAAAGCACTGAAAAGTGTGGCAAAGTACTGAAAAATTGTGGCAAAGTACTGAAAAGTAGTGGCAAACTTCTGAAAAGCATTGGCAACGTGCTGAAAAGTGTGGCAAAGTACTGAAAAGTTGTGGCAAAGTGGTGGCAAAGCACTGACAAGTTTGGCAAAGTACTGAAAAGTTGTGGCAAACTACTGAAAAGTTGTAGCAAAGTGCTGAAGAGTAGTTGCAAAGTACTGAAAAGTGTGGCAAAGTGCTGAAAAGTGTGACAAAGTACTGAAAAGTTGTGGCAAAGTACTGAAAAGTGTGGCAAACTACTGAAAAGTTGTAGCAAAGTGCTGAAGAGTAGTTGCAAAGTACTGAAAAGTGTGGCAAAGTGCTGAAAAGTAGTGGCAAACTAGTGAAAAGTGTGGCAAAGTACTGAAAAGTTGTGGCAAAGTGCTGAAAAGTAGTGGCAAAGTACTGAGAAGTGTGGCAAAGTTCTGAAAAGTTGTGGCAAAGTGCTGAAAAGTAGTGGCAAAGTACTGAAAAGTAGTGGCAAAGTACTGAAAATGTGGCAAAGTGGTGGCAAAGCACTGAAAAGTGTGGCAAAGTACTGAAAAGTTGTGGCAAAGTGCTAAAAAGTAGTGGCAAAGTACTGAGAAGTGTGTCAAAGTACAGAAAACTTGTGGCAATGTGCTAAAAAGTAGTGGCAAAGTATTGAAAAGCAGTGGCAAAGTGCTGAAAAGTGTGGCAAAGTACTGAAACGTTGTGCAAAGTAGTGGCAAAGCACTGAAATGTGTGGCAAAGTACTGAAAAGTTGTGGCAAAGTGCTGAAAAGTAGTGGCAAAGTACTGAAAAGTAGTGGCAAAGTGCTGAAAAGTGTGGCAAAGTACTGACAAGTTGTGGCAAAGTAGTGGCAAAGCACTGAAAAGAGTGGCAAAGTACTGACAAGTTGTGGCAAAGTGCTGAAAATTAGTGGCAAAGTACTGAAAAGCAGTGGTAAAGTACTGAAAAGTGTGGCAAAGTACTGAAAAGTTGTGGCAAAGTCGTGGCAAAGTACTGAAATAGTGGCAAAGTACTGAAAAGTATTGGCAAAGTGCTGAAAAGTAGTGGCAAAGTACTGAAAAGTAGTGGAAAAGTGCTGAAAAGTGTGGCAAAGTACTGACAAGTTGTGGCAAAGTAGAGGCAAAGCATGAATAGTGTGGCAAAGTACTGAAAAGTTGTGGAAAAGTTCTGAAAAGTAAGTGGCAAAGTATTGAAAAGCAGTGGCAAAGTGCTGAAAAGTGTGGCAAAGTACTGAAAAGTTGTGGCAAAGTGCTAAAAAGTAGTGGCAAAGTACTGAGAAGTGTGTCAAAGTACAGACAACTTGTGGCAATGTGCTAAAAAGTAGTGGCAAAGTACGGAAAAGCAGTGGCAAAGTGCTGAAAAGTGTGGCAAAGTACTGAAACGTTGTGGCAAAGTAGTGGCAAAGCACTGAAATGTGTGGCAAAGTACTGAAAAGTTGTGGCAAAGTGCTGAAAAGTTGTGGCAAAGTACTGAAAAGTAGTGACAAAGTGCTGAAAATTGTGGCAAAGTATTGACAAGTTGTGGCAAAGTAGTGGCAAAGCACTGAAAAGTGTGGCAAAGTACTGAACAGTTGTGGCAAAGTGCTTAAAAGTAGTTGCAAAGTTCTGAAAAGCAGTGGCAAAGTACTGAAAAGTGTGGCAAAGTACTGAAAAGTTGTGGCAAAGTCGTGGCAAAGTACTGAAAAGTGTGGCAAAGTACTGAAAAGTTGTAGCAAAGTGATGAAGAGTAGTAGCAAAGTACTGAAAAGTAGTGGCAAAGTGCTGAAAATTGTGGCAAAGTACTGAAAAGTTGTGGCAAAGTAGTGGCAAAGCACTGAAATGTGTGGCAAAGTACTGCAAAGTTGTGGCAAAGTGCTGAAAAGTATGGCAAAGTACTGAAACGTTGTGGCAAAGTAGTGGCAAAGCACTGAAATAGTGGCAAAGTACTGAAAAGTAGTGGCAAAGTGCTGAAAAGTAGTGGCAAAGTACTGAAAAGTAGTGGCAAAGTGCAGAAAAGTGTGGCAAAGTACTGACAAGTTGTGGCAAAGTAGTGGCAAAGCACTGAAAAGTGTGGCAAAGTACTGAAAAATTGTGGCAAAGTACTGAAAAGTAGTGGCAAACTTCTGAAAAGCATTGGCAACGTGCTGAAAAGTGTGGCAAAGTACTGAAAAGTTGTGGCAAAGTGGTGGCAAAGCACTGACAAGTTTGGCAAAGTACTGAAAAGTTGTGGCAAACTACTGAAAAGTTGTAGCAAAGTGCTGAAGAGTAGTTGCAAAGTACTGAAAAGTGTGGCAAAGTGCTGAAAAGTGTGACAAAGTACTGAAAAGTTGTGGCAAAGTACTGAAAAGTGTGGCAAACTACTGAAAAGTTGTAGCAAAGTGCTGAAGAGTAGTTGCAAAGTACTGAAAAGTGTGGCAAAGTGCTGAAAAGTAGTGGCAAACTAGTGAAAAGTGTGGCAAAGTACTGAAAAGTTGTGGCAAAGTGCTGAAAAGTAGTGGCAAAGTACTGAGAAGTGTGGCAAAGTTCTGAAAAGTTGTGGCAAAGTGCTGAAAAGTAGTGGCAAAGTACTGAAAAGTAGTGGCAAAGTACTGAAAAATGTGGCAAAGTGGTGGCAAAGCACTGAAAAGTGTGGCAAAGTACTGAAAAGTTGTGGCAAAGTGCTAAAAAGTAGTGGCAAAGTACTGAGAAGTGTGTCAAAGTACAGAAAACTTGTGGCAATGTGCTAAAAAGTAGTGGCAAAGTATTGAAAAGCAGTGGCAAAGTGCTGAAAAGTGTGGCAAAGTACTGAAACGTTGTGGCAAAGTAGTGGCAAAGCACTGAAATGTGTGGCAAAGTACTGAAAAGTTGTGGCAAAGTGCTGAAAAGTAGTGGCAAAGTACTGAAAAGTAGTGGCAAAGTGCTGAAAAGTGTGGCAAAGTACTGACAAGTTGTGGCAAAGTAGTGGCAAAGCACTGAAAAGAGTGGCAAAGTACTGACAAGTTGTGGCAAAGTGCTGAAAATTAGTGGCAAAGTACTGAAAAGCAGTGGTAAAGTACTGAAAAGTGTGGCAAAGTACTGAAAAGTTGTGGCAAAGTCGTGGCAAAGTACTGAAATAGTGGCAAAGTACTGAAAAGTATTGGCAAAGTGCTGAAAAGTAGTGGCAAAGTACTGAAAAGTAGTGGAAAAGTGCTGAAAAGTGTGGCAAAGTACTGACAAGTTGTGGCAAAGTAGAGGCAAAGCATGAATAGTGTGGCAAAGTACTGAAAAGTTGTGGAAAAGTTCTGAAAAGTAAGTGGCAAAGTATTGAAAAGCAGTGGCAAAGTGCTGAAAAGTGTGGCAAAGTACTGAAAAGTTGTGGCAAAGTGCTAAAAAGTAGTGGCAAAGTACTGAGAAGTGTGTCAAAGTACAGACAACTTGTGGCAATGTGCTAAAAAGTAGTGGCAAAGTACGGAAAAGCAGTGGCAAAGTGCTGAAAAGTGTGGCAAAGTACTGAAACGTTGTGGCAAAGTAGTGGCAAAGCACTGAAATGTGTGGCAAAGTACTGAAAAGTTGTGGCAAAGTGCTGAAAAGTTGTGGCAAAGTACTGAAAAGTAGTGACAAAGTGCTGAAAATTGTGGCAAAGTATTGACAAGTTGTGGCAAAGTAGTGGCAAAGCACTGAAAAGTGTGGCAAAGTACTGAACAGTTGTGGCAAAGTGCTTAAAAGTAGTTGCAAAGTTCTGAAAAGCAGTGGCAAAGTACTGAAAAGTGTGGCAAAGTACTGAAAAGTTGTGGCAAAGTCGTGGCAAAGTACTGAAAAGTGTGGCAAAGTACTGAAAAGTTGTAGCAAAGTGATGAAGAGTAGTAGCAAAGTACTGAAAAGTAGTGGCAAAGTGCTGAAAATTGTGGCAAAGTACTGAAAAGTTGTGGCAAAGTAGTGGCAAAGCACTGAAATGTGTGGCAAAGTACTGCAAAGTTGTGGCAAAGTGCTGAAAAGTATGGCAAAGTACTGAAACGTTGTGGCAAAGTAGTGGCAAAGCACTGAAATAGTGGCAAAGTACTGAAAAGTAGTGGCAAAGTGCTGAAAAGTAGTGGCAAAGTACTGAAAAGTAGTGGCAAAGTGCTGAAAAGTGTGGCAAAGTACTGACAAGTTGTGGCAAAGTGCTGAAAAGTAGTGGCAAACTACTGAAAATCAGTGGCAAAGCACTGAAAAGTGTGGCAAAGTACTGAACAGTTGTGGCAAAGTGCTTAAAAGTAGTTGCAAAGTACTGAAAAGCAGTGGCAAAGTACTGAAAAGTGTGGCAAAGTACTGAAAAGTTGTGGCAAAGTTCTGAAAAGTAAGTGGCAAAGTACTGAAAAGCAGTGGCAAAGTGCTGAAATGTGTGGCAAAGTACTGAAAAGCTGTGGCAAAGTGCTGAAAAGTAGTGGCAAAGTACTGAAAAGTAGTGGCAAAGTGCTGAAAAGTGTGGCAACGTACTGACAAGTTGTGGCAAATTAGTAACAAAGCACTGAAAAGTGTGGCAAAGTACTGAAAAGTTGGGGCAAAGTGCTGAAAAGTAGTGGCAAAGTACTGAAAAGTAGTGGCATAGTGCTGAAAAGTGTGGCAAAGTACTGACAAGTTGTGGCAAAGTAGTGGCAAAACACTGAAAAGTGAGGCAAAGTACTGAAAAGTTGTGGCAAAGTCGTGGCAAAGTGCTGAAAAGTGTGGCAAAGTACTGAAAAGTTGTGTCATTGTGCTGAAAAGTAGTGGCAAAGTACTGAGAAGTGTGTCAAAGTACAGAAAAGTTGTAGCAATGTGCTGAAAAGTAGTGGCAAAGTACTGAAAAGCTGTGGCAAAGTGCTGAAAAGTGTGGCAAAGTACTGAAAAGTGTGGCAAAGTACTGAAAAGTTGTGGCAAAGTACTGAAAAGTAGTGGCAAAGTGCTGAAAAGTGAGGCAAAGTGCTGAAAAGTAGTGGCAAAATAGTGGCAAAGTACTGAAAAGTGTGGCAAAGTACTGACAAGTTGTGGCAAAGTGCTGAAAAGTAGTGGCAAAGTACTGAAAATTAGTGGCAAAGTGCTGAAAATTGTGGCAAAGTACTGAAAAGTTGTGGCAAAGTAGTGGCAAAGCACTGAAATGTGTGGCAAAGTACTGCAAAGTTGTGGCAAAGTGCTGAAAAGTATGGCAAAGTACTGAAACGTTGTGGCAAAGTAGTGGCAAAGCACTGAAATAGTGGCAAAGTACTGAAAAGTAGTGGCAAAGTGCTGAAAAGTAGTGGCAAAGTACTGAAAAGTAGTGGCAAAGTGCTGAAAAGTGTGGCAAAGTACTGACAAGTTGTGGCAAAGTGCTGAAAAGTAGTGGCAAACTACTGAAAATCAGTGGCAAAGCACTGAAAAGTGTGGCAAAGTACTGAACAGTTGTGGCAAAGTGCTTAAAAGTAGTTGCAAAGTACTGAAAAGCAGTGGCAAAGTACTGAAAAGTGTGGCAAAGTACTGAAAAGTTGTGGCAAAGTTCTGAAAAGTAAGTGGCAAAGTACTGAAAAGCAGTGGCAAAGTGCTGAAATGTGTGGCAAAGTACTGAAAAGCTGTGGCAAAGTGCTGAAAAGTAGTGGCAAAGTACTGAAAAGTAGTGGCAAAGTGCTGAAAAGTGTGGCAACGTACTGACAAGTTGTGGCAAATTAGTAACAAAGCACTGAAAAGTGTGGCAAAGTACTGAAAAGTTGGGGCAAAGTGCTGAAAAGTAGTGGCAAAGTACTGAAAAGTAGTGGCATAGTGCTGAAAAGTGTGGCAAAGTACTGACAAGTTGTGGCAAAGTAGTGGCAAAACACTGAAAAGTGAGGCAAAGTACTGAAAAGTTGTGGCAAAGTCGTGGCAAAGTGCTGAAAAGTGTGGCAAAGTACTGAAAAGTTGTGTCATTGTGCTGAAAAGTAGTGGCAAAGTACTGAGAAGTGTGTCAAAGTACAGAAAAGTTGTAGCAATGTGCTGAAAAGTAGTGGCAAAGTACTGAAAAGCTGTGGCAAAGTGCTGAAAAGTGTGGCAAAGTACTGAAAAGTGTGGCAAAGTACTGAAAAGTTGTGGCAAAGTACTGAAAAGTAGTGGCAAAGTGCTGAAAAGTGAGGCAAAGTGCTGAAAAGTAGTGGCAAAATAGTGGCAAAGTACTGAAAAGTGTGGCAAAGTACTGACAAGTTGTGGCAAAGTGCTGAAAAGTAGTGGCAAAGTACTGAAAATTAGTGACAAAGTAATGAAATGTGTGGCAAAGTACTGCAAAGTTGTGGCAAAGTGCTGAAAAGTACGGCAAAGTACTGAAACGTTGTGGCAAAGTAGTGGCAAAGCACTGAAATAGTGGCAAAGTACTGAAAAGTAGTGGCAAAGTGCTGAAAAGTAGTGGCAAAGTACTGAAAAGTAGTGGCAAAGTGCTGAAAAGTGTGGCAAAGTACTGACAAGTTGTGGCAAAGTAGTGGCAAAGCAATGAAAATGTGGCAAAGTACTGAAAAGTTGTGGCAAAGTGCTGAAAAGTAGTGGCAAACTACTGAAAAGTAGTGGCAAAGTGCTGAAAAGTGTGGCAAAGTACTGACAAGTTGTGGCAAAGTGCTGAAAAGTAGTGGCAAACTACTGAAAAGCAGTGGCAAAGCACTGAAAAGTGTGGCAAAGTACTGAACAGTTGTGGCAAAGTGCTTAAAAGTAGTTGCAATGTACTGAAAAGCAGTGGCAAAGTACTGAAAAGTGTGGCAAAGTACTGAAAAGTTGTGGCAAAGTTCTGAAAAGTTATGGCAAAGAGCTGAAAAGTAGTTGCAAAGTAGTGAAAAGTAGTGGCAACGTGCTGAAAAGTGTGGCAAATTACTGAAAAGTTGTGGCAAAGTGCTGAAAAATAGTGGCAAAGTACTTAAAATTAGTGGCAAAGTGCTGAAAAGTGTGGCAAAGTACTGAAAAGTTGTGGCAAAGTAGTGGCAAAACACTGAAAAGTGTGGCAAAGTACTGAAAAGTTGTGGCAAAGTTCTGAAAAGTAGTGGCAAAGTAGTGGCAAAGCACTGAACCAGTGGCATAGTACTGAAAAGTAGTGGCAAAGTGCTGAAAAGTAGTGGCAAAGTACTGAAAAGTAGTGGCAAAGTGCAGAAAAGTGTGGCAAAGTACTGACAAGTTGTGGCAAAGTAGTGGCAAAGCACTGAAAAGTGTGGCAAATACTGAAAAATTGTGGCAAAGTACTGAAAAGTAGTGGCAAACTACTGAAAAGCATTGGCAACGTGCTGAAAAGTGTGGCAAAGTACTGAAAAGTTGTGGCAAAGTGGTGGCAAAGCACTGACAAGTTTGGCAAAGTACTGAAAAGTTGTGGCAAACTACTGAAAAGTTGTAGCAAAGTGCTGAAGAGTAGTTGCAAAGTACTGAAAAGTGTGGCAAAGTGCTAAAAAGTGTGACAAAGTACTGAAAAGTTGTGGCAAAGTACTGAAAAGTGTGGCAAACTACTGAAAAGTTGTAGCAAAGTGCTGAAGAGTAGTTGCAAAGTACTGAAAAGTGTGGCAAAGTGCTGAAAAGTAGTGGCAAACTAGTGAAAAGTGTGGCAAAGTACTGAAAAGTTGTGGCAAAGTGCTGAAAAGTAGTGGCAAAGTACTGAGAAGTGTGGCAAAGTTCTGAAAAGTTGTGGCAAAGTGCTGAAAAGTAGTGGCAAAGTACTGAAAAGTAGTGGCAAAGTACTGAAAAATGTGGCAAAGTGGTGGCAAAGCACTGAAAAGTGTGGCAAAGTACTGAAAAGTTGTGGCAAAGTGCTAAAAAGTAGTGGCAAAGTACTGAGAAGTGTGTCAAAGTACAGAAAACTTGTGGCAATGTGCTAAAAAGTAGTGGCAAAGTATTGAAAAGCAGTGGCAAAGTGCTGAAAAGTGTGGCAAAGTACTGAAACGTTGTGGCAAAGTAGTGGCAAAGCACTGAAATGTGTGGCAAAGTACTGAAAAGTTGTGGCAAAGTGCTGAAAAGTAGTGGCAAAGTACTGAAAAGTAGTGGCAAAGTGCTGAAAAGTGTGGCAAAGTACTGACAAGTTGTGGCAAAGTAGTGGCAAAGCACTGAAAAGAGTGGCAAAGTACTGACAAGTTGTGGCAAAGTGCTGAAAATTAGTGGCAAACTACTGAAAAGCAGTGGTAAAGTACTGAAAAGTGTGGCAAAGTACTGAAAAGTTGTGGCAAAGTCGTGGCAAAGTACTGAAAAGTGTGGCAAAGTGATGAAAAGTTGTAGCAAAGTGATGAAGAGTAGTAGCAAAGTATTGAAAAGTAGTGGCAAAGTGCTGAAAAGTGTGGCAAAGTACTGAAAAGTTGTAGCAAAGTAGTGGCAAAGCACTGAAATGTGTGGCAAAGTACTGCAAAGTTGTGGCAAAGTGCTGAAAAGTAGCGGCAAAGTACTGAAACGTTGTGGCAAAGTAGTGGCAAAGCACTGAAATAGTGGCAAAGTACTGAAAAGTATTGGCAAAGTGCTGAAAAGTAGTGGCAAAGTACTGAAAAGTAGTGGAAAAGTGCTGAAAAGTGTGGCAAAGTACTGACAAGTTGTGGCAAAGTAGTGGCAAAGCATGAATAGGTTGGCAAAGTACTGAAAAGTTGTGGAAAAGTTCTGAAAAGTAAGTGGCAAAGTATTGAAAAGCAGTGGCAAAGTGCTGAAAAGTGTGGCAAAGTACTGAAAAGTTGTGGCAAAGTGCTAAAAAGTAGTGGCAAAGTACTGAGAAGTGTGTCAAAGTACAGACAACTTGTGGCAATGTGCTAAAAAGTAGTGGCAAAGTACTGAAAAGCAGTGGCAAAGTGCTGAAAAGTAGTGGCAAAGTACTGAAAAGTAGTGGCAAAGTGCTGAAAAGTGTGGCAAAGTACTGACAAGTTGTGGCAAAGTAGTGGCAAAGCACTGAAAAGAGTGGCAAAGTACTGACAAGTTGTGGCAAAGTGCTGAAAATTAGTGGCAAACTACTGAAAAGCAGTGGTAAAGTACTGAAAAGTGTGGCAAAGTACTGAAAAGTTGTGGCAAAGTCGTGGCAAAGTACTGAAAAGTGTGGCAAAGTGATGAAAAGTTGTAGCAAAGTGATGAAGAGTAGTAGCAAAGTACTGAAAAGTAGTGGCAAAGTGCTGAAAAGTGTGGCAAAGTACTGAAAAGTTGTAGCAAAGTAGTGGCAAAGCACTGAAATGTGTGGCAAAGTACTGCAAAGTTGTGGCAAAGTGCTGAAAAGTAGCGGCAAAGTACTGAAACGTTGTGGCAAAGTAGTGGCAAAGCACTGAAATAGTGGCAAAGTACTGAAAAGTAGTGGCAAAGTGCTGAAAAGTAGTGGCAAAGTACTGAAAAGTAGTGGCAAAGTGCAGAAAAGTGTGGCAAAGTACTGACAAGTTGTGGCAAAGTAGTGGCAAAGCACTGAAAAGTGTGGCAAAGTACTGAAAAATTGTGGCAAAGTACTGAAAAGTAGTGGCAAACTTCTGAAAAGCATTGGCAACGTGCTGAAAAGTGTGGCAAAGTACTGAAAAGTTGTGGCAAAGTGGTGGCAAAGCACTGACAAGTTTGGCAAAGTACTGAAAAGTTGTGGCAAACTACTGAAAAGTTGTAGCAAAGTGCTGAAGAGTAGTTGCAAAGTACTGAAAAGTGTGGCAAAGTGCTGAAAAGTGTGACAAAGTACTGAAAAGTTGTGGCAAAGTACTGAAAAGTGTGGCAAACTACTGAAAAGTTGTAGCAAAGTGCTGAAGAGTAGTTGCAAAGCACTGAAAAGTGTGGCAAAGTACTGAAAAGTTGTGGCAAAGTGCTAAAAAGTAGTGGCAAAGTACTGAGAAGTGTGTCAAAGTACAGAAAACTTGTGGCAATGTGCTAAAAAGTAGTGGCAAAGTATTGAAAAGCAGTGGCAAAGTGCTGAAAAGTGTGGCAAAGTACTGAAACGTTGTGGCAAAGTAGTGGCAAAGCACTGAAATGTGTGGCAAAGTACTGAAAAGTTGTGGCAAAGTGCTGAAAAGTAGTGGCAAAGTACTGAAAAGTAGTGGCAAAGTGCTGAAAAGTAGTGGCAAAGTATTGACAAGTTGTGGCAAAGTGCTGAAAAGTAGTGGCAAAGTACTGAAAAGTAGTGGCAAAGTGCTGAAAAGTAGTGGCAAAGTACTGACAAGTTGTGGCAAAGTAGTGGCAAAGCACTGAAAAGAGTGGCAAAGTACTGACAAGTTGTGGCAAAGTGCTGAAAATTAGTGGCAAAGTACTGAAAAGCAGTGGTAAAGTACTGAAAAGTGTGGCAAAGTACTGAAAAGTTGTGGCAAAGTCGTGGCAAAGTACTGAAATAGTGGCAAAGTACTGAAAAGTATTGGCAAAGTGCTGAAAAGTAGTGGCAAAGTACTGAAAAGTAGTGGAAAAGTGCTGAAAAGTGTGGCAAAGTACTGACAAGTTGTGGCAAAGTAGAGGCAAAGCATGAATAGTGTGGCAAAGTACTGAAAAGTTGTGGAAAAGTTCTGAAAAGTAAGTGGCAAAGTATTGAAAAGCAGTGGCAAAGTGCTGAAAAGTGTGGCAAAGTACTGAAAAGTTGTGGCAAAGTGCTAAAAAGTAGTGGCAAAGTACTGAGAAGTGTGTCAAAGTACAGACAACTTGTGGCAATGTGCTAAAAAGTAGTGGCAAAGTACGGAAAAGCAGTGGCAAAGTGCTGAAAAGTGTGGCAAAGTACTGAAACGTTGTGGCAAAGTAGTGGCAAAGCACTGAAATGTGTGGCAAAGTACTGAAAAGTTGTGGCAAAGTGCTGAAAAGTTGTGGCAAAGTACTGAAAAGTAGTGACAAAGTGCTGAAAATTGTGGCAAAGTATTGACAAGTTGTGGCAAAGTAGTGGCAAAGCACTGAAAAGTGTGGCAAAGTACTGAACAGTTGTGGCAAAGTGCTTAAAAGTAGTTGCAAAGTTCTGAAAAGCAGTGGCAAAGTAGTGAAAAGTGTGGCAAAGTACTGAAAAGTTGTGGCAAAGTCGTGGCAAAGTACTGAAAAGTGTGGCAAAGTACTGAAAAGTTGTAGCAAAGTGATGAAGAGTAGTAGCAAAGTACTGAAAAGTAGTGGCAAAGTGCTGAAAATTGTGGCAAAGTACTGAAAAGTTGTGGCAAAGTAGTGGCAAAGCACTGAAATGTGTGGCAAAGTACTGCAAAGTTGTGGCAAAGTGCTGAAAAGTATGGCAAAGTACTGAAACGTTGTGGCAAAGTAGTGGCAAAGCACTGAAATAGTGGCAAAGTACTGAAAAGTAGTGGCAAAGTGCTGAAAAGTAGTGGCAAAGTACTGAAAAGTAGTGGCAAAGTGCTGAAAAGTGTGGCAAAGTACTGACAAGTTGTGGCAAAGTGCTGAAAAGTAGTGGCAAACTACTGAAAAGCAGTGGCAAAGCACTGAAAAGTGTGGCAAAGTACTGAACAGTTGTGGCAAAGTGCTTAAAAGTAGTTGCAAAGTACTGAAAAGCAGTGGCAAAGTACTGAAAAGTGTGGCAAAGTACTGAAAAGTTGTGGCAAAGTTCTGAAAAGTAAGTGGCAAAGTACTGAAAAGCAGTGGCAAAGTGCTGAAATGTGTGGCAAAGTACTGAAAAGCTGTGGCAAAGTGCTGAAAAGTAGTGGCAAAGTACTGAAAAGTAGTGGCAAAGTGCTGAAAAGTGTGGCAACGTACTGACAAGTTGTGGCAAATTAGTAACAAAGCACTGAAAAGTGTGGCAAAGTACTGAAAAGTTGGGGCAAAGTGCTGAAAAGTAGTGGCAAAGTACTGAAAAGTAGTGGCATAGTGCTGAAAAGTGTGGCAAAGTACTGACAAGTTGTGGCAAAGTAGTGGCAAAACACTGAAAAGTGAGGCAAAGTACTGAAAAATTGTGGCAAAGTGCTTAAAAGTAGTTGCAAAGTACTGAAAAGCAGTTTCAAAGTGCTGAAAAGTGTAGCAAAGTACTGAAAAGTTGTGGCAAAGTCGTGGCAAAGTGCTGAAAAGTGTGGCAAAGTACTGAAAAGTTGTGTCATTGTGCTGAAAAGTAGTGGCAAAGTACTGAGAAGTGTGTCAAAGTACAGAAAAGTTGTAGCAATGTGCTGAAAAGTAGTGGCAAAGTACTGAAAAGCTGTGGCAAAGTGCTGAAAAGTGTGGCAAAGTACTGAAAAGTGTGGCAAAGTACTGAAAAGTTGTGGCAAAATACTGAAAAGTAGTGGCAAAGTGCTGAAAAGTGAGGCAAAGTGCTGAAAAGTAGTTGCAAAATAGTGGCAAAGTACTGAAAAGTGTGGCAAAGTACTGACAAGTTGTGGCAAAGTGTTGAAAAGTAGTGGCAAAGTACTGAAAATTAGTGACAAAGTAATGAAATGTGTGGCAAAGTACTGCAAAGTTGTGGCAAAGTGCTGAAAAGTATGGCAAAGTACTGAAACGTTGTGGCAAAGTAGTGGCAAAGCACTGAAATAGTGGCAAAGTACTGAAAAGTAGTGGCAAAGTGCTGAAAAGTAGTGGCAAAGTACTGAAAAGTAGTGGCAAAGTGCTGAAAAGTGTGGCAAAGTACTGACAAGTTGTGGCAAAGTAGTGGCAAAGCAATGAAAATGTGGCAAAGTACTGAAAAGTTGTGGCAAAGTGCTGAAAAGTAGTGGCAAACTACTGAAAAGTAGTGGCAAAGTGCTGAAAAGTGTGGCAAAGTACTGACAAGTTGTGGCAAAGTGCTGAAAAGTAGTGGCAAACTACTGAAAAGCAGTGGCAAAGCACTGAAAAGTGTGGCAAAGTACTGAACAGTTGTGGCAAAGTGCTTAAAAGTAGTTGCAAAGTACTGAAAAGCAGTGGCAAAGTACTGAAAAGTGTGGCAAAGTACTGAAAAGTTGTGGCAAAGTTCTGAAAAGTTATGGCAAAGAGCTGAAAAGTAGTTGCAAAGTAGTGAAAAGTAGTGGCAACGTGCTGAAAAGTGTGGCAAATTACTGAAAAGTTGTGGCAAAGTGCTGAAAAATAGTGGCAAAGTACTTAAAATTAGTGGCAAAGTGCTGAAAAGTGTGGCAAAGTACTGAAAAGTTGTGGCAAAGTAGTGGCAAAACACTGAAAAGTGTGGCAAAGTACTGAAAAGTTGTGGCAAAGTTCTGAAAAGTAGTGGCAAAGTAGTGAAAAGTAGTTTCAAAGTGCTGAAAAGTGTGGCAAAGTACTGAAAAGTGTGGCAAAGTCCTGAAAAGTTGTGGCAAAGTACTGAAAAGTGTGGCAAAGTACTGAAAAGTGTGGCAAAGTACTGAAAAGTTGTGGCAAAGCACTGAAAAATGTGGCAAAGTACTGAAAAGTTGTGGCAAAGTGCATAAAAGTAGTGGGAAAGTAGTGAAAAGTAGTGGCAAAGTGATGAACAAGTGTGGCAAAGTACTGAAAAGTGTGGCAAAGTACTGAAAAGTTGGGGCAAAGTGCTGAAAATTAGTGGCAAAGTGCTGAAAAGTGTGGCAAAGTACTTACAAGTTGTGGCAAAGTAGTGGCAAAGCACTGAACCAGTGGCATAGTACTGAAAAGTAGTGGCAAAGTGCTGAAAAGTAGTGGCAAAGTACTGAAAAGTAGTGGCAAAGTGCAGAAAAGTGTGGCAAAGTACTGACAAGTTGTGGCAAAGTAGTGGCAAAGCACTGAAAAGTGTGGCAAAGTACTGAAAAATTGTGGCAAAGTACTGAAAAGTAGTGGCAAACTACTGAAAAGCATTGGCAACGTGCTGAAAAGTGTGGCAAAGTACTGAAAAGTTGTGGCAAAGTGGTGGCAAAGCACTGACAAGTTTGGCAAAGTACTGAAAAGTTGTGGCAAACTACTGAAAAGTTGTAGCAAAGTGCTGAAGAGTAGTTGCAAAGTACTGAAAAGTGTGGCAAAGTGCTAAAAAGTGTGACAAAGTACTGAAAAGTTGTGGCAAAGTACTGAAAAGTGTGGCAAACTACTGAAAAGTTGTAGCAAAGTGCTGAAGAGTAGTTGCAAAGTACTGAAAAGTGTGGCAAAGTGCTGAAAAGTAGTGGCAAACTAGTGAAAAGTGTGGCAAAGTACTGAAAAGTTGTGGCAAAGTGCTGAAAAGTAGTGGCAAAGTACTGAGAAGTGTGGCAAAGTTCTGAAAAGTTGTGGCAAAGTGCTGAAAAGTAGTGGCAAAGTACTGAAAAGTAGTGGCAAAGTACTGAAAAATGTGGCAAAGTGGTGGCAAAGCACTGAAAAGTGTGGCAAAGTACTGAAAAGTTGTGGCAAAGTGCTAAAAAGTAGTGGCAAAGTACTGAGAAGTGTGTCAAAGTACAGAAAACTTGTGGCAATGTGCTAAAAAGTAGTGGCAAAGTATTGAAAAGCAGTGGCAAAGTGCTGAAAAGTGTGGCAAAGTACTGAAACGTTGTGGCAAAGTAGTGGCAAAGCATGAATAGTGTGGCAAAGTACTGAAAAGTTGTGGAAAAGTTCTGAAAAGTAAGTGGCAAAGTATTGAAAAGCAGTGGCAAAGTGCTGAAAAGTGTGGCAAAGTACTGAAAAGTTGTGGCAAAGTGCTAAAAAGTAGTGGCAAAGTACTGAGAAGTGTGTCAAAGTACAGACAACTTGTGGCAATGTGCTAAAAAGTAGTGGCAAAGTACTGAAAAGCAGTGGCAAAGTGCTGAAAAGTAGTGGCAAAGTACTGAAAAGTAGTGGCAAAGTGCTGAAAAGTGTGGCAAAGTACTGACAAGTTGTGGCAAAGTAGTGGCAAAGCACTGAAAAGAGTGGCAAAGTACTGACAAGTTGTGGCAAAGTGTTGAAAATTAGTGGCAAACTACTGAAAAGCAGTGGTAAAGTACTGAAAAGTGTGGCAAAGTACTGAAAAGTTGTGGCAAAGTCGTGGCAAAGTACTGAAAAGTGTGGCAAAGTGATGAAAAGTTGTAGCAAAGTGATGAAGAGTAGTAGCAAAGTACTGAAAAGTAGTGGCAAAGTGCTGAAAAGTGTGGCAAAGTACTGAAAAGTTGTAGCAAAGTAGTGGCAAAGCACTGAAATGTGTGGCAAAGTACTGCAAAGTTGTGGCAAAGTGCTGAAAAGTAGCGACAAAGTACTGAAACGTTGTGGAAAAGTAGTGGCAAAGCACTGAAATAGTGGCAAAGTACTGAAAAGTATTGGCAAAGTGCTGAAAAGTAGTGGCAAAGTACTGAAAAGTAGTGGAAAAGTGCTGAAAAGTGTGGCAAAGTACTGACAAGTTGTGGCAAAGTAGTGGCAAAGCATGAATAGTGTGGCAAAGTACTGAAAAGTTGTGGAAAAGTTCTGAAAAGTAAGTGGCAAAGTATTGAAAAGCAGTGGCAAAGTGCTGAAAAGTGTGGCAAAGTACTGAAAAGTTGTGGCAAAGTGCTAAAAAGTAGTGGCAAAGTACTGAGAAGTGTGTCAAAGTACAGACAACTTGTGGCAATGTGCTAAAAAGTAGTGGCAAAGTACTGAAAAGCAGTGGCAAAGTGCTGAAAAGTGTGGCAAAGTACTGAAACGTTGTGGCAAAGTAGTGGCAAAGCACTGAAATGTGTGGCAAAGTACTGAAAAGTTGTGGCAAAGTGCTGAAAAGTTGTGGCAAAGTATTGACAAGTTGTGGCAAAGTGTGGCAAAGTACTGAACAGTTGTGGCAAAGTGCTTAAAAGTAGTTGCAAAGTTCTGAAAAGCAGTGGCAAAGTACTGAAAAGTGTGGCAAAGTACTGAAAAGTTGTGGCAAAGTCGTGGCAAAGTACTGAAAAGTGTGGCAAAGTACTGAAAAGTTGTAGCAAAGTGATGAAGAGTAGTAGCAAAGTACTGAAAAGTAGTGGCAAAGTGCTGAAAAGTGTGGCAAAGTACTGAAAAGTTGTGGCAAAGTAGTGGCAAAGAACTGGAATGTGTGGCAAAGTACTGAAAAGTTGTGGCAAAGTGCTGAAAAGTGTGGCAAAGTTCTGAAAAGTTGTGGCAAAGTGCTAAAAAGTAGTGGCAAAGTACTGAGAAGTGTGTCAAAGTACAGACAACTTGTGGCAATGTGCTAAAAAGTAGTGGCAAAGTACTGAAAAGCAGTGGCAAAGTGCTGAAAAGTAGTGGCAAAGTACTGAAAAGTAGTGGCAAAGTGCTGAAAAGTGTGGCAAAGTACTGACAAGTTGTGGCAAAGTAGTGGCAAAGCACTGAAAAGAGTGGCAAAGTACTGACAAGTTGTGGCAAAGTGCTGAAAATTAGTGGCAAACTACTGAAAAGCAGTGGTAAAGTACTGAAAAGTGTGGCAAAGTACTGAAAAGTTGTGGCAAAGTCGTGGCAAAGTACTGAAAAGTGTGGCAAAGTGATGAAAAGTTGTAGCAAAGTGATGAAGAGTAGTAGCAAAGTACTGAAAAGTAGTGGCAAAGTGCTGAAAATTGTGGCAAAGTACTGAAAAGTTGTAGCAAAGTAGTGGCAAAGCACTGAAATGTGTGGCAAAGTACTGCAAAGTTGTGGCAAAGTGCTGAAAAGTAGCGGCAAAGTACTGAAACGTTGTGGCAAAGTAGTGGCAAAGCACTGAAATAGTGGCAAAGTACTGAAAAGTATTGGCAAAGTGCTGAAAAGTAGTGGCAAAGTACTGAAAAGTAGTGGAAAAGTGCTGAAAAGTGTGGCAAAGTACTGACAAGTTGTGGCAAAGTAGTGGCAAAGCATGAATAGTGTGGCAAAGTACTGAAAAGTTGTGGAAAAGTTCTGAAAAGTAAGTGGCAAAGTATTGAAAAGCAGTGGCAAAGTGCTGAAAAGTGTGGCAAAGTACTGAAAAGTTGTGGCAAAGTGCTAAAAAGTAGTGGCAAAGTACTGAGAAGTGTGTCAAAGTACAGACAACTTGTGGCAATGTGCTAAAAAGTAGTGGCAAAGTACTGAAAAGCAGTGGCAAAGTGCTGAAAAGTGTGGCAAAGTACTGAAACGTTGTGGCAAAGTAGTGGCAAAGCACTGAAATGTGTGGCAAAGTACTGAAAAGTTGTGGCAAAGTGCTGAAAAGTTGTGGCAAAGTATTGACAAGTTGTGGCAAAGTGTGGCAAAGTACTGAACAGTTGTGGCAAAGTGCTTAAAAGTAGTTGCAAAGTACTGAAAAGCAGTGGCAAAGTACTGAAAAGTGTGGCAAAGTACTGAAAAGTTGTGGCAAAGTCGTGGCAAAGTACTGAAAAGTGTGGCAAAGTACTGAAAAGTTGTAGCAAAGTGATGAAGAGTAGTAGCAAAGTACTGAAAAGTAGTGGCAAAGTGCTGAAAAGTGTGGCAAAGTACTGAAAAGTTGTGGCAAAGTAGTGGCAAAGAACTGGAATGTGTGGCAAAGTACTGCAAAGTTGTGGCAAAGTGCTGAAAAGTAGCGGCAAAGTACTGAAAAGCAGGCTAAAAGTGCTGAAAAGTATGGCAATGTACTGAAACGTTGTAGCAAAGTAGTGGCAAAGCACTGAAATAGTGGCAAAGTACTGAAAAGTAGTGGCAAAGTGCTGAAAAGTAGTGGCAAAGTACTGAAAAGTAGTGGCAACGTGCTGAAAAGTGTGGCAAAGTACTGACAAGTTGTGGCAAAGTAGTGGCAAAGCACTGAAAAATGTGGCAAAGTACTGAAAAGTTGTGGCAAAGTGCTGAAAAGTAGTGGCAAACTAATGAAAACTATTGGCAAAGTGCTGAAAAGTGTGGCAAAGTACTGACAAGTTGTGGCAAAGTGCTAAAAAGTAGTGGAAAAGTACTGAAAAGCAGTGGCAAAGTTCTGAAAAGTGTGGCAAAGTACTGAAACGTGGGTGCAAAGTAGTGGCAAAGCACTGAAATGTGTGGCAAAGTACTGAAAAGTTGTGGCAAAGTGCTGAAAAGTTGTGTCAAAGTTCTGAAAAGTAGTGGCAAAGTGCTGAAAAGTGTGGCAAAGTACTGAAAAGTTGAGGCAAAGTAGTGGCAAAGCACTGAAAAGTGTGGCAAAGTACTGACAAGTTGTGGCAAAGTGCTGAAAAGTAGTGGCAAACTACTGAAAAGCAGTGGTAAAGTGCTGAAAAGTGTGGCAAAGTACTGAAAAGTTGTGGCAAAGCAGTGGCAAAGTACTGAAAAGTGTGGCAAAGTACTGAAAATTGTGGCAAAGCACTGAAATGTGTGGCAAAGTACTGCAAAGTTGTGGCAAAGTGCTGAAAAGTAGCGGCAAAGTACTGAAACGTTGTGGCAAAGTAGTGGCAAAGCACTGAAATAGTGGCAAAGTACTGAAAAGTATTGGCAAAGTGCTGAAAAGTAGTGGCAAAGTACTGAAAAGTAGTGGAAAAGTGCTGAAAAGTGTGGCAAAGTACTGACAAGTTGTGGCAAAGTAGTGGCAAAGCATGAATAGTGTGGCAAAGTACTGAAAAGTTGTGGAATAGTTCTGAAAAGTAAGTGGCAAAGTATTGAAAAGCAGTGGCAAAGTGCTGAAAAGTGTGGCAAAGTACTGAAAAGTTGTGGCAAAGTGCTAAAAAGTAGTGGCAAAGTACTGAGAAGTGTGTCAAAGTACAGACAACTTGTGGCAATGTGCTAAAAAGTAGTGGCAAAGTACTGAAAAGCAGTGGCAAAGTGCTGAAAAGTGTGGCAAAGTACTGAAACGTTGTGGCAAAGTAGTGGCAAAGCACTGAAATGTGTGGCAAAGTACTGAAAAGTTGTGGCAAAGTGCTGAAAAGTTGTGGCAAAGTATTGACAAGTTGTGGCAAAGTGTGGCAAAGTACTGAACAGTTGTGGCAAAGTGCTTAAAAGTAGTTGCAAAGTTCTGAAAAGCAGTGGCAAAGTACTGAAAAGTGTGGCAAAGTACTGAAAAGTTGTGGCAAAGTCGTGGCAAAGTACTGAAAAGTGTGGCAAAGTACTGAAAAGTTGTAGCAAAGTGATGAAGAGTAGTAGCAAAGTACTGAAAAGTAGTGGCAAAGTGCTGAAAAGTGTGGCAAAGTACTGAAAAGTTGTGGCAAAGTAGTGGCAAAGAACTGGAATGTGTGGCAAAGTACTGCAAAGTTGTGGCAAAGTGCTGAAAAGTAGCGGCAAAGTACTGAAAAGCAGGCTAAAAGTGCTGAAAAGTATGGCAATGTACTGAAACGTTGTAGCAAAGTAGTGGCAAAGCACTGAAATAGTGGCAAAGTACTGAAAAGTAGTGGCAAAGTGCTGAAAAGTAGTGGCAAAGTACTGAAAAGTAGTGGCAACGTGCTGAAAAGTGTGGCAAAGTACTGACAAGTTGTGGCAAAGTAGTGGCAAAGCACTGAAAAATGTGGCAAAGTACTGAAAAGTTGTGGCAAAGTGCTGAAAAGTAGTGGCAAACTAATGAAAACTATTGGCAAAGTGCTGAAAAGTGTGGCAAACTAATGAAAACTATTGGCAAAGTGCTAAAAAGTAGTGGAAAAGTACTGAAAAGCAGTGGCAAAGTTCTGAAAAGTGTGGCAAAGTACTGAAACGTGGGTGCAAAGTAGTGGCAAAGCACTGAAATGTGTGGCAAAGTACTGACAAGTTGTGGCAAAGTGCTGAAAAGGTGTGTCAAAGTTCTGAAAAGTAGTGGCAAAGTGCTGAAAAGTGTGGCAAAGTACTGAAAAGTTGTGGCAAAGTAGTGGCAAAGCACTGAAAAGTGTGGCAAAGTACTGACAAGTTGTGGCAAAGTGCTGAAAAGTAGTGGCAAACTACTGAAAAGCAGTGGTAAAGTGCTGAAAAGTGTGGCAAAGTACTGAAAAGTTGTGGCAAAGCAGTGGCAAAGTACTGAAAAGTGTGGCAAAGTACTGAAAATTGTGGCAAAGTACTGAAAAGTTGTAGCAAAGTGATGAACAGTAGTAGCAAAGTATTGAAAAGTAGTGGCAAAGTGCTGAAAAGTGTGGCAAAGTACTGAAAAGTTGTGGCAAAGTAGTGGCAAAGCACTGGAATGTGTGGCAAAGTACTGCAAAGTTGTGGTAAAGTGCTGAAAAGTAGCGGCAAAGTACTGAAAAGCAGGCTAAAAGTGCTGAAAAACTATGGCAAAGTACAGAAACTTTGTGGCAAAGTAGTGGCAAAGCACTGAAATAGTGGCAAAGTACTGAAAAGTAGTGGCAAAGTGCTGAAAAGTAGTGGCAAAGTACTGAAAAGTAGTGGCAAAGTGCTGAAAAGTGTGGCAAAGTACTGACAAGTTGTGGCAAATTAGTGGCAAAGCACGGAAAAATGTGGCAAAGTACTGAAAAGTTGTGGCAAAGTGCTGAAAAGTAGTGGCAAACTACTGAAAAGCAGTGGTAAAGTGCTGAAAAGTGTGGCAAAGTACTGAAAAGTAGTGGCAAAGTGCTGAAAAGTGTGGCAAAGTACTGACAAGTTGTGGCAAAGTGCTGAAAAGTAGTGGCAAACTACTGAAAAGCAGTGGTAAAGTGCTGAAAAGTGTGGCAAAGTATTGAAAAGTTGTGGCAAAGTAGTGGCAAAGCACTGAAAAGTGTGGCAAAGTACTGAACAGTTGTGGCAAAGTGCTTAAAAGTAGTTGCAAAGTACTGAAAAGCAGTGGCAAAGTACTGAAAAGTGTGGCAAAGTACTGAAAAGTTGTGGCAAAGTCGTGGCAAAGTACTGAAAAGTGTGGCAAAGTACTGAAAAGTTGTAGCAAAGTGATGAAGAGTAGTAGCAAAGTACTGAAAAGTATTGGCAAAGTGCTGAAAAGTAGTGGCAAAGTGCTGAAAAGTGTGGCAAAGTACTGAAAAGTTGTGGCAAAGTAGTGGCAAAGCACTGGAAAATGTGGCAAAGTTTTGAAAAGTTGTGGCAAAGTGCTGAAAAGTAGTGGCAAACTACTGAAAAGTAGTGGCAAAGTGCTGAAAAGTGTGGCAAAGTACTGAAAAGTTGTGGCAAAGTAGTGGCAAAGCACTGGAAAATGTGGCAAAGTTCTGAAAAGTTGTGGCAAAGTGCTGAAAAGTAGTGGCAAACTAATGAAAAGTAGTGGCAAAGTGCTGAAAAGTGTGGCAAAGTACTGAAAAGTTGTGGCAAAGTAGTGGCAAAGCATGAAAAGTGTGGCAAAGTACTGAAAAGTTGTGGAAAAGTTCTGAAAAGTAAGTGGCAAAGTACTGAAAAGCAGTGGCAAAGTGCTGACAAGTGTGGCAAAGTACTGAAAAGTTGTGGCATAGTGCTGAAAAGTAGTGGCAAAGTACTGAAAAGTAGTGGCAAAGTGCTGAAAAGTGTGGCAAAGTACTGACAAGTTGTGGCAAATTAGTAACAAAGCACTGAAAAGTGTGGCAAAGTACTGAAAAGTTGTGGCAAAGTCGTGGCAAAGCACCGAAATAGTGGCAAAGTACTGAAAAGTAGTGGCAAAGTGCTGAAAAGTAGTGGCAAAGTGCTGAAAAGTGTGGCAAAGTACTGAAAAGTGTGGCAAAGTACTGAAACGTTGTAGCAAAGTAGTGGCAAAGCACCGAAATAGTGGCAAAGTACTGAAAAGTAGTGGCAAAGTGCTGAAAAGTAGTGGCAAAGTACTGAAAAGTAGTGGCAAAGTGCTGAAAAGTGTGGCAAAGTACTGACAAGTTGTGGCAAAGTAGTGGCAAAGCACTGAAAAATGTGGCAAAGTACTGAAAAGTTGTGGCAAAGTGCTGAAAAGTAGTGGCAAACTACTGAAAAGCAGTGGTAAAGTGCTGAAAAGTGAGGCAAAGTACTGAAAAGTAGTGGCAAAGTGGTGAAAAGTGTGGCAAAGTACTGACAAGTTGTGGCAAAGTGCTGAAAAGTAGTGGCAAACTACTGAAAAGCAGTGGTAAAGTGCTGAAAAGTGTGGCAAAGTATTGAAAAGTTGTGGCAAAGTAGTGGCAAAGCACTGAAAAGTGTGGCAAAGTACTGAACAGTTGTGGCAAAGTGCTTAAAAGTAGTTGCAAAGTACTGAAAAGCAGTGGCAAAGTACTGAAAAGTGTGGCAAAGTACTGAAAAGTTGTGGCAAAGTCGTGGCAAAGTACTGAAAAGTGTGGCAAAGTACTGAAAAGTTGTAGCAAAGTGATGAAGAGTAGTAGCAAAGTACTGAAAAGTATTGGCAAAGTGCTGAAAAGTGTGGCAAAGTACTGAAAAGTTGTGGCAAAGTAGTGGCAAAGCACTGAAATGTGTGGCAAAGTACTGCAAAGTTGTGGCATAGTGCTGACAAGTAGCGGCAAAGTACTGAAAAGCAGGCTAAAAGTGCTGAAAATTATGGCAAAGTACTGAAACGTTGTGGCAAAGTAGTGGCAAAGCACTGGAAAATGTGGCAAAGTTCTGAAAAGTTGTGGCAAAGTGCTGAAAAGTAGTGGCAAACTAATGAAAAGTAGTGGCAAAGTGCTGAAAAGTGTGGCAAAGTACTGAAAAGTTGTGGCAAAGTAGTGGCAAAGCATGAAAAGTGTGGCAAAGTACTGAAAAGTTGTGGAAAAGTTCTGAAAAGTAAGTGGCAAAGTACTGAAAAGCAGTGGCAAAGTGCTGACAAGTGTGGCAAAGTACTGAAAAGTTGTGGCAAAGTGCTGAAAAGTAGTGGCAAAGTACTGAAAAGTAGTGGCAAAGTGCTGAAAAGTGTGGCAAAGTACTGACAAGTTGTGGCAAATTAGTAACAAAGCACTGAAAAGTGTGGCAAAGTACTGAAAAGTTGGGGCAAAGTGCTGAAAAGTAGTGGCAAAGTACTGAAAAGTAGTGGCAAACTACTGAAAAGCAGTGGTAAAGTGCTGAAAAGTGTGGCAAAGTACTGAAAAGTAGTGGCAAAGTGCTGAAAAGTGTGGCAAAGTACTGACAAGTTGTGGCAAAGTGCTAAAAGTAGTGGCAAACTACTGAAAAGCAGTGGTAAAGTGCTGAAAAGTGTGGCAAAGTACTGAAAAGTTGTGGCAAAGTAGTGGCAAAGCACGGAAAAGTGTGGCAAAGTACTGAACAGTTGTGGCAAAGTGCTTAAAAGTAGATGCAAAGTACTGAGAAGCAGTGGCAAAGTACTGAAAAGTGTGGCAAAGTACTGAAAAGTTGTGGCAAAGTCGTGGCAAAGTACTGAAAAGTGTGGCAAAGTACTGAAAAGTTGTAGCAAAGTGATGAAGAGTAGTAGCAAAGTACTGAAAAGTATTGGCAAAGTGCTGAAAAGTGTGGCAAAGTACTGAAAAGTTGTGGCAAAGTAGTGGCAAAGCACTGAAATGTGTGGCAAAGTACTGCAAAGTTGTGGCATAGTGCTGACAAGTAGCGGCAAAGTACTGAAAAGTAGTGGCAAAGTGCTGAAAAGTATGGCAAAGTACTGAAACGTTGTGGCAAGGTAGTGGCAAAGCACTGGAAAATGTGGCAAAGTTTTGAAAAGTTGTGGCAAAGTGCTGAAAAGTAGTGGCAAACTACTGAAAAGTAGTGGCAAAGTGCTGAAAAGTGTGGCAAAGTACTGAAAAGTTGTGGCAAAGTAGTGGCAAAGCATGAAAAGTGTGGCAAAGTACTGAAAAGTTGTGGAAAAGTTCTGAAAAGTAAGTGGCAAAGTTGTGAAAAGCAGTGGCAAAGTGCTGAAAAGTGTGGCAAAGTATTGAAAAGTTGTGGCAAAGTGCTGAAAAGTAGTGGCAAAGTAGTGAAAAGTAGTGGCAAAGTGCTGAAAAGTGTGGCAAAGTACTGACAAGTTGTGGCAAATTAGTAACAAAGCACTGAAAAGTGTGGCAAAGTACTGACAAGTTGTGGCAAAGTGCTGAAAAGTGTGGCAAAGTACTGAAAAGTTGTGGCAAAGTAGTGGCAAAGCACTGGAATGTGTGGCAAAGTACTGCAAAGTTGTGGCAAAGTGCTGAAAAGTAGCGGCAAAGTACTGAAAAGCAGGCTAAATGTGCTGAAAAGTATGGCAAAGTACTGAAACGTTGTGGCAAAGTAGTGGCAAAGCACTGAAATAGTGGCAAAGTACTGAAAAGTAGTGGCAAAGTGCTGAAAAGTAGTGGCAAAGTACTGAAAAGTAGTGGCAAAGTGCTGAAAAGTGTGGCAAAGTACTGAAAAGTTGTGGCAAAGTGCTGAAAAGTAGTGGCAAACTACTGAAAAGCAGTGGTAAAGGGCTGAAAAGTGTGGCAAAGTAATGAAAAGTAGTGGCAAAGTGCTGATAAGTGTGGCAAAGTACTGACAAGTTGTGGCAAAGTGCTGAAAAGTAGTGGCAAACTACTGAAAAGCAGTGGTAAAGTGCTGAAAAGTGTGGCAAAGTACTGAAAAGTTGTGGCAAAATCGTGGCAAAGTACTGAAAAGTGTGGCAAAGTACTGAAAAGTTGTAGCAAAGTGATGAAGAGTAGTAGCAAAGTACTGAAAAGTATTGGCAAAGTGCTGAAAAGTGTGGCAAAGTACTGAAAAGTTGTGGCAAAGTAGTGGCAAAGCACTGAAATGTGTGGCAAATTACTGAAAAGTTGTGGCAAAGTGCTGAAAAGTAGTGGCAAAGCACTGAAAAGTGTGGCAACGTACTGAAAAATTGTGGCAAAGTGCTTAAAAGTAGTTGCAAAGTGCTGAAAAGTTGGGGCAAAGTGCTGAAAAGTAGTGGTAAAAGTAGTGAAACGTTGTGGCAAAGTAGTGGCAAAGCACTGGAAAATGTGGCAAAGTTCTGAAAAGTTGTGGCAAAGTGCTGAAAAGTAGTGGCAAAGTACTGAAAAGTAGTGGCAAAGTGCTGAAAAGTGTGGCAAAGTACTGACAAGTTGTGGTAAATTAGTAACAATGCACTGAAAAGTGTGGCAAAGTACTGAAAAGTTGGGGCAAAGTGCTCAAAAGTAGTGGCAAAGTACTGAAAAGTAGTGGCATAGTGCTGAAAAGTGTGGCAAGTACTGACAAGTTGTGGCAAAGCACTGAAAAGTGTGGCAAAGTACTGAAAAATTGTGGCAAAGTGCTGAAAAGTTGGGGCAAAGTGCTGAAAAGTGTGGCAAAGTACTGACAAGTTGTGGTAAATTAGTAACAATGCACTGAAAAGTGCGGCAAAGTACTGAACAGTTGTGGCAAAGTGCTTAAAAGTAGTTGCAAAGTGCTGAAAAGTAGTGGCAAAGTGCTGAAAAGTGTGGCAAAGTACTAACAAGTTGTGGCAAAGTAGTGGCAAAGCACTGAAAAGTGTGGCAAAGTACTGACAAGTTGTGGCAAAGTGCTGAAAAGTAGTGGCAAAGTACTGAAAAGCAGTGGTGAAGTGCTGAAAAGTGTGGCAAAGTACTGAAAAGTTGTGGCAAAGTAGTGGCAAAGCACTGAAAAGTGTGGCAAAGTACTGAACAGTTGTGGCAAAGTGCATAAAAGTAGTTGCAAAGTACTGAAAAGCAGTGGCAAAGCACTGAAAAGTGTGGCAAAGTACTGAAAAGTTGTGGCAAAGTCGTGGCAAAGTACTGAAAAGTGTGGCAAAGCACTGGAATGTGTGGCAAAGTACTGCAAAGTTGTGGCAAAGTACTGACAAGTTGCGGCAAAGTGCTGAAAAGTAGTGGCAAAGTACTGAAAAGCAGTGGTAAAGTGCTGAAAAGTGTGGCAAAGTACTGACAAGTTGTGGCAAAGTAGTGGCAAAGCACTGAAAAATGTGGCAAAGTACTGAAAAGTTGTGGCAAAGTGCTGAAAAGTAGTGGCAAAGTACTGAAAAGTAGTGGCAACGTGCTGAAAAGTGTGGCAAAGTACTGACAAGTTGTGGCAAAGTAGTGGCAAAGCACTGAAAAATGTGGCAAAGTACTGAAAAGTTGTGGCAAAGTGCTGAAAAGTAGTGGCAAACTACTGAAAAGTAGTGGCAAAGTTCTGAAAAGTGTGGCAAAGTACTGACAAGTTGTGGCAAAGTGCTGAAAAGTAGTGGCAAACTACTGAAAAGCAGTGGTAAAGTGCTGAAAAGTGTAGCAAAGTACTGAAAAGTAGTGGCAAAGTGCTGAAAAGTGTGGCAAAGTGCTGACAAGTTGTGGCATAGTGCTGAAAAGTAGTGGCAAACTACTGAAAAGCAGTGGTAAAGTGCTGAAAAGTGTGGCAAAGTACTGAAAAGTTGTGGCAAAGTAGTGGCAAAGCACTGAAAAGTGTGGCAAAGTACTGAAAAGTTGTGGCAAAGTGCTGAAAAGTTGTGGCAAAGTCGTGGCAAAGTACTGAAAAGTGTGGCAAAATACTGAAAAGTTGTAGCAAAGTGATAAAGAGTAGTAGCAAAGTACTGAAACGTGGTGGCAAAGTGCTGAAAAGTAGTGGCAAAGTGCTGAAAAGTAGTGGCAAACTACTGAAAAGCAGTGGTAAAGTGCTGAAAAGTGTGGCAAAGTACTGAAAAGTTGTGGCAAAGTAATGGCAAAGTAATGAAAAGTGTGGCAAAGTACTAAAAAGTTGTGGCAAAGTCGTGGCAAAGTACTGAAAAGTGTGGCAAAGTACTGAAAAGTTGTAGCAAAGTGATGAAGAGTAGTAGCAAAGTACTGAAAAGTATTGGCAAAGTGCTGAAAAGTGTGGCAAAGTACTGAAAAGTTGTGGCAAAGTAGTGGCAAAGCACTGAAATGTGTGGCAAAGTACTGCAAAGTTGTGGCATAGTGCTGACAAGTAGCGGCAAAGTACTGAAAAGCAGGCTAAAAGTGCTGAAAAGTATGGCAAAGTACTGAAACGTTGTGGCAAAGTAGTGGCAAAGCACTGGAATATGTGGCAAAGTTCTGAAAAGTTGTGGCAAAGTGCTGAAAAGTAGTGGCAAACTACTGAAAAGTAGTGGCAAAGTGCTGAAAAGTGTGGCAAAGTACTGAAAAGTTGTGGCAAAGTAGTGGCAAAGCATGAAAAGTGTCGCAAAGTACTGAAAAGTTGTGGAAAAGTTCTGAAAAGTAAGTGGCAAAGTACTGAAAAGTAGTGGCAAAGTGCTGAAAAGTGTGGCAAAGTACTGACAAGTTGTGGCAAATTAGTAACAAAGCACTGAAAAGTGTGGCAAAGTACTGAAAAGTTGGGGCAAAGTGCTGAAAAGTAGTGGCAAAGTACTGAAAAGTAGTGGCATAGTGCTGAAAAGTGTGGCAAGTACTGACAAGTTGTGGCAAAGCACTGAAAAGTGTGGCAAAGTACTGAAAAATTGTGGCAAAGCACTGGAATGTGTGGCAAAGTACTGCAAAGTTGTGGCAAAGTACTGACAAGTTGCGGCAAAGTGCTGAAAAGTAGTGGCAAAGTACTGAAAAGCAGTGGTAAAGTGCTGAAAAGTGTGGCAAAGTACTGACAAGTTGTGGCAAAGTAGTGGCAAAGCACTGAAAAATGTGGCAAAGTACTGAAAAGTTGTGGCAAAGTGCTGAAAAGTAGTGGCAAAGTATTGAAAAGTAGTGGCAACGTGCTGAAAAGTGTGGCAAAGTACTGACAAGTTGTGGCAAAGTAGTGGCAAAGCACTGAAAAATGTGGCAAAGTACTGAAAAGTTGTGGCAAAGTGCTGAAAAGTAGTGGCAAACTACTGAAAAGTAGTGGCAAAGTTCTGAAAAGTGTGGCAAAGTACTGACAAGTTGTGGCAAAGTGCTGAAAAGTAGTGGCAAACTACTGAAAAGCAGTGGTAAAGTGCTGAAAAGTGTAGCAAAGTACTGAAAAGTAGTGGCAAAGTGCTGAAAAGTGTGGCAAAGTGCTGACAAGTTGTGGCATAGTGCTGAAAAGTAGTGGCAAACTACTGAAAAGCAGTGGTAAAGTGCTGAAAAGTGTGGCAAAGTACTGAAAAGTTGTGGCAAAGTAGTGGCAAAGCACTGAAAAGTGTGGCAAAGTACTGAAAAGTTGTGGCAAAGTGCTGAAAAGTTGTGGCAAAGTCGTGGCAAAGTACTGAAAAGTGTGGCAAAATACTGAAAAGTTGTAGCAAAGTGATAAAGAGTAGTAGCAAAGTACTGAAACGTGGTGGCAAAGTGCTGAAAAGTAGTGGCAAAGTGCTGAAAAGTAGTGGCAAACTACTGAAAAGCAGTGGTAAAGTGCTGAAAAGTGTGGCAAAGTACTGAAAAGTTGTGGCAAAGTAATGGCAAAGTAATGAAAAGTGTGGCAAAGTACTGAACAGTTGTGGCAAAGTGCTTAAAAGTAGTTGCAAAGTACTGAAAAGCAGTGGCAAAGTACTGAAAAGTGTGGCAAAGTACTAAAAAGTTGTGGCAAAGTCGTGGCAAAGTACTGAAAAGTGTGGCAAAGTACTGAAAAGTTGTAGCAAAGTGATGAAGAGTAGTAGCAAAGTACTGAAAAGTATTGGCAAAGTGCTGAAAAGTGTGGCAAAGTACTGAAAAGTTGTGGCAAAGTAGTGGCAAAGCACTGAAATGTGTGGCAAAGTACTGCAAAGTTGTGGCATAGTGCTGACAAGTAGCGGCAAAGTACTGAAAAGCAGGCTAAAAGTGCTGAAAAGTATGGCAAAGTACTGAAACGTTGTGGCAAAGTAGTGGCAAAGCACTGGAATATGTGGCAAAGTTCTGAAAAGTTGTGGCAAAGTGCTGAAAAGTAGTGGCAAACTACTGAAAAGTAGTGGCAAAGTGCTGAAAAGTGTGGCAAAGTACTGAAAAGTTGTGGCAAAGTAGTGGCAAAGCATGAAAAGTGTCGCAAAGTACTGAAAAGTTGTGGAAAAGTTCTGAAAAGTAAGTGGCAAAGTACTGAAAAGTAGTGGCAAAGTGCTGAAAAGTGTGGCAAAGTACTGACAAGTTGTGGCAAATTAGTAACAAAGCACTGAAAAGTGTGGCAAAGTACTGAAAAGTTGGGGCAAAGTGCTGAAAAGTAGTGGCAAAGTACTGAAAAGTAGTGGCATAGTGCTGAAAAGTGTGGCAAGTACTGACAAGTTGTGGCAAAGCACTGAAAAGTGTGGCAAAGTACTGAAAAATTGTGGCAAAGTGCTTAAAAGTAGTTGCAAAGTACTGAAAAGTTGGGGCAAAGTGCTGAAAAGTAGTGGCAAAGCAATGAAAAGTTGTGGCAAAGTAGTGGCAAAGCACTGAAAAGTGTGGCAAAGTAATGAAAAGTTGTGGCAAAGTGCTGAAAATTAGTGGCAAAGTGCTGAAAAGTGTGGCAAAGAACTGAAAAGTTGTGGCAAAGTAGTGGCAAAGCACTGAAAAGTGCGGCAAAGTACTGAACAGTTGTGGCAAAGTAGTGGCAAAGCACTGAAAAGTGTGGCAAAGTACTGACAAGTTGTGGCAAAGTGCTGAAAAGTAGTGACAAAGTAGTGAAAAGCAGTGGTAAAGTGCTGAAAAGTGTGGCAAAGTACTGACAAGTTGTGGCAAAGTAGTGGCAAAGCACTGGAATGTGTGGCAAAGTACTGCAAAGTTGTGGCAAAGTGCTGAAAAGTAGCGGCAAAGTACTGAAAAGCAGGCTAAAAGTGCTGAATAACTATGGCAAAGTACTGAAACGTTGTGGCAAAGTAGTGGCAAAGCACTGAAATAGTGGCAAAGTACTGAACAGTAGTGGCAAAGTGCTGAAAAGTAGTGGCAAAGTACTGAAAAGTAGTGGCAAAGTGCTGAAAAGTGTGGCAAAGTACTGACAAGTTGTGGCAAAGTAGTGGCAAAGCACTGAAAAATGTGGCAAAGTTCTGAAAAGTTGTGGCAAAGTGCTGAAAAGTAGTGGCAAACTACTGAAAAGTAGTGGCAAAGTGCTGAAAAGTGTGGCAAAGTACTGACAAGTTGTGGCAAAGTGCTGAAAAGTAGTGGCAAACTACTGAAATGCAGTGGTAAAGTGCTGAAAAGTGTAGCAAAGTACTGAAAAGTAGTGGCAAAGTGCTGAAAAGTGTGGCAAAGTGCTGACAAGTTGTGGCAAAGTGCTGAAAAGTAGTGGCAAACTACTAAAAAGCAGGGGTAAAGTGCTGAAAAGTGTGGCAAAGTACTGAAAAGTTGTGGCAAAGTAGTGGCAAAGCACTGAAAAGTGTGACAAAGTACTGAAAAGTTGTGGCAAAGTGCTGAAAAGTTGTGGCAAAGTCGTGGCAAAGTACTGAAAAGTGTGGCAAAATACTGAAAAGTTGTAGCAAAGTGATGAAGAGTAGTAGCAAAGTACTGAAAAGTAGTGGCAAAGTGCTGAAAAGTGTGGCAAAGTACTGAAAAGTTGTGGCAAAGTAGTGGCAAAACACTGGAATGTGTGGCAAAGTACAGCAAAGTTGTGGCAAAGTGCTGAAAAGTAGCGGCAAAGTACTGAAAAGCAGGCTAAAAGTGCTGAAAAGTATGGCAAAGTACTGAAACGTTGTGGCAAAGTAATGGCAAAGCACTGAAATAGTGGCAAAGTACTGAAAAGTTGTGGCAAAGTGCTTAAAAGTAGTTGCAAAGTACTGAAAAGCAGTGGCAAAGTACTGAAAAGTGTGGCAAAGTACTAAAAAGTTGTGGCAAAGTCGTGGCAAAGTACTTAAAAGTGTGGCAAAGTACTGAAAAGTTGTAGCAAAGTGATGAAGAGTAGTAGCAAAGTACTGAAAAGTATTGGCAAAGTGCTGAAAAGTGTGGCAAAGTACTGAAAAGTTGTGGCAAAGTAGTGGCAAAGCACTGAAATGTGTGGCAAAGTACTGCAAAGTTGTGGCATAGTGCTGACAAGTAGCGGCAAAGTACTGAAAAGCAGGCTAAAAGTGCTGAAAAGTATGGCAAAGTACTGAAACGTTGTGGCAAAGTAGTGGCAAAGCACTGGAATATGTGGCAAAGTTCTGAAAAGTTGTGGCAAAGTGCTGAAAAGTAGTGGCAAACTACTGAAAAGTAGTGGCAAAGTGCTGAAAAGTGTGGCAAAGTACTGAAAAGTTGTGGCAAAGTAGTGGCAAAGCATGAAAAGTGTCGCAAAGTACTGAAAAGTTGTGGAAAAGTTCTGAAAAGTAAGTGGCAAAGTACTGAAAAGTAGTGGCAAAGTGCTGAAAAGTGTGGCAAAGTACTGACAAGTTGTGGCAAATTAGTAACAAAGCACTGAAAAGTGTGGCAAAGTACTGAAAAGTTGGGGCAAAGTGCTGAAAAGTAGTGGCAAAGTACTGAAAAGTAGTGGCATAGTGCTGAAAAGTGTGGCAAGTACTGACAAGTTGTGGCAAAGCACTGAAAAGTGTGGCAAAGTACTGAAAAATTGTGGCAAAGTGCTTAAAAGTAGTTGCAAAGTACTGAAAAGTTGGGGCAAAGTGCTGAAAAGTAGTGGCAAAGCAATGAAAAGTTGTGGCAAAGTAGTGGCAAAGCACTGAAAAGTGTGGCAAAGTAATGAAAAGTTGTGGCAAAGTGCTGAAAATTAGTGGCAAAGTGCTGAAAAGTGTGGCAAAGAACTGAAAAGTTGTGGCAAAGTAGTGGCAAAGCACTGAAAAGTGCGGCAAAGTACTGAACAGTTGTGGCAAAGTAGTGGCAAAGCACTGAAAAGTGTGGCAAAGTACTGACAAGTTGTGGCAAAGTGCTGAAAAGTAGTGACAAAGTAGTGAAAAGCAGTGGTAAAGTGCTGAAAAGTGTGGCAAAGTACTGACAAGTTGTGGCAAAGTAGTGGCAAAGCACTGGAATGTGTGGCAAAGTACTGCAAAGTTGTGGCAAAGTACTGAACAGTAGTGGCAAAGTGCTGAAAAGTAGTGGCAAAGTACTGAAAAGTAGTGGCAAAGTGCTGAAAAGTGTGGCAAAGTACTGACAAGTTGTGACAAAGTAGTGGCAAAGCACTGAAAAATGTGGCAAAGTTCTGAAAAGTTGTGGCAAAGTGCTGAAAAGTAGTGGCAAACTACTGAAAAGTAATGGCAAAGCACTGAAATAGTGGCAAAGTACTGAAAAGTTGTGGCAAAGTGCTTAAAAGTAGTTGCAAAGTACTGAAAAGCAGTGGCAAAGTACTGAAAAGTGTGGCAAAGTACTAAAAAGTTGTGGCAAAGTCGTGGCAAAGTACTTAAAAGTGTGGCAAAGTACTGAAAAGTTGTAGCAAAGTGATGAAGAGTAGTAGCAAAGTACTGAAAAGTATTGGCAAAGTGCTGAAAAGTGTGGCAAAGTACTGAAAAGTTGTGGCAAAGTAGTGGCAAAGCACTGAAATGTGTGGCAAAGTACTGCAAAGTTGTGGCATAGTGCTGACAAGTAGCGGCAAAGTACTGAAAAGCAGGCTAAAAGTGCTGAAAAGTATGGCAAAGTACTGAAACGTTGTGGCAAAGTAGTGGCAAAGCACTGGAATATGTGGCAAAGTTCTGAAAAGTTGTGGCAAAGTGCTGAAAAGTAGTGGCAAACTACTGAAAAGTAGTGGCAAAGTGCTGAAAAGTGTGGCAAAGTACTGAAAAGTTGTGGCAAAGTAGTGGCAAAGCATGAAAAGTGTCGCAAAGTACTGAAAAGTTGTGGAAAAGTTCTGAAAAGTAAGTGGCAAAGTACTGAAAAGTAGTGGCAAAGTGCTGAAAAGTGTGGCAAAGTACTGACAAGTTGTGGCAAATTAGTAACAAAGCACTGAAAAGTGTGGCAAAGTACTGAAAAGTTGGGGCAAAGTGCTGAAAAGTAGTGGCAAAGTACTGAAAAGTAGTGGCATAGTGCTGAAAAGTGTGGCAAGTACTGACAAGTTGTGGCAAAGCACTGAAAAGTGTGGCAAAGTACTGAAAAATTGTGGCAAAGTGCTTAAAAGTAGTTGCAAAGTACTGAAAAGTTGGGGCAAAGTGCTGAAAAGTAGTGGCAAAGCAATGAAAAGTTGTGGCAAAGTAGTGGCAAAGCACTGAAAAGTGTGGCAAAGTAATGAAAAGTTGTGGCAAAGTGCTGAAAATTAGTGGCAAAGTGCTGAAAAGTGTGGCAAAGAACTGAAAAGTTGTGGCAAAGTAGTGGCAAAGCACTGAAAAGTGCGGCAAAGTACTGAACAGTTGTGGCAAAGTAGTGGCAAAGCACTGAAAAGTGTGGCAAAGTACTGACAAGTTGTGGCAAAGTGCTGAAAAGTAGTGACAAAGTAGTGAAAAGCAGTGGTAAAGTGCTGAAAAGTGTGGCAAAGTACTGACAAGTTGTGGCAAAGTAGTGGCAAAGCACTGGAATGTGTGGCAAAGTACTGCAAAGTTGTGGCAAAGTGCTGAAAAGTAGCGGCAAAGTACTGAAAAGCAGGCTAAAAGTGCTGAATAACTATGGCAAAGTACTGAAACGTTGTGGCAAAGTAGTGGCAAAGCACTGAAATAGTGGCAAAGTACTGAACAGTAGTGGCAAAGTGCTGAAAAGTAGTGGCAAAGTACTGAAAAGTAGTGGCAAAGTGCTGAAAAGTGTGGCAAAGTACTGACAAGTTGTGGCAAAGTAGTGGCAAAGCACTGAAAAATGTGGCAAAGTTCTGAAAAGTTGTGGCAAAGTGCTGAAAAGTAGTGGCAAACTACTGAAAAGTAGTGGCAAAGTGCTGAAAAGTGTGGCAAAGTACTGACAAGTTGTGGCAAAGTGCTGAAAAGTAGTGGCAAACTACTGAAATGCAGTGGTAAAGTGCTGAAAAGTGTAGCAAAGTACTGAAAAGTAGTGGCAAAGTGCTGAAAAGTGTGGCAAAGTGCTGACAAGTTGTGGCAAAGTGCTGAAAAGTAGTGGCAAACTACTAAAAAGCAGGGGTAAAGTGCTGAAAAGTGTGGCAAAGTACTGAAAAGTTGTGGCAAAGTAGTGGCAAAGCACTGAAAAGTGTGACAAAGTACTGAAAAGTTGTGGCAAAGTGCTGAAAAGTTGTGGCAAAGTCGTGGCAAAGTACTGAAAAGTGTGGCAAAATACTGAAAAGTTGTAGCAAAGTGATGAAGAGTAGTAGCAAAGTACTGAAAAGTAGTGGCAAAGTGCTGAAAAGTGTGGCAAAGTACTGAAAAGTTGTGGCAAAGTAGTGGCAAAACACTGGAATGTGTGGCAAAGTACAGCAAAGTTGTGGCAAAGTGCTGAAAAGTAGCGGCAAAGTACTGAAAAGCAGGCTAAAAGTGCTGAAAAGTATGGCAAAGTACTGAAACGTTGTGGCAAAGTAATGGCAAAGCACTGAAATAGTGGCAAAGTACTGAAAAGTTGTGGCAAAGTGCTTAAAAGTAGTTGCAAAGTACTGAAAAGCAGTGGCAAAGTACTGAAAAGTGTGGCAAAGTACTAAAAAGTTGTGGCAAAGTCGTGGCAAAGTACTTAAAAGTGTGGCAAAGTACTGAAAAGTTGTAGCAAAGTGATGAAGAGTAGTAGCAAAGTACTGAAAAGTATTGGCAAAGTGCTGAAAAGTGTGGCAAAGTACTGAAAAGTTGTGGCAAAGTAGTGGCAAAGCACTGAAATGTGTGGCAAAGTACTGCAAAGTTGTGGCATAGTGCTGACAAGTAGCGGCAAAGTACTGAAAAGCAGGCTAAAAGTGCTGAAAAGTATGGCAAAGTACTGAAACGTTGTGGCAAAGTAGTGGCAAAGCACTGGAATATGTGGCAAAGTTCTGAAAAGTTGTGGCAAAGTGCTGAAAAGTAGTGGCAAACTACTGAAAAGTAGTGGCAAAGTGCTGAAAAGTGTGGCAAAGTACTGAAAAGTTGTGGCAAAGTAGTGGCAAAGCATGAAAAGTGTCGCAAAGTACTGAAAAGTTGTGGAAAAGTTCTGAAAAGTAAGTGGCAAAGTACTGAAAAGTAGTGGCAAATTAGTAACAAAGCACTGAAAAGTGTGGCAAAGTACTGAAAAGTTGGGGCAAAGTGCTGAAAAGTAGTGGCAAAGTACTGAAAAGTAGTGGCATAGTGCTGAAAAGTGTGGCAAGTACTGACAAGTTGTGGCAAAGCACTGAAAAGTGTGGCAAAGTACTGAAAAATTGTGGCAAAGTGCTTAAAAGTAGTTGCAAAGTACTGAAAAGTTGGGGCAAAGTGCTGAAAAGTAGTGGCAAAGCAATGAAAAGTTGTGGCAAAGTAGTGGCAAAGCACTGAAAAGTGTGGCAAAGTAATGAAAAGTTGTGGCAAAGTGCTGAAAATTAGTGGCAAAGTGCTGAAAAGTGTGGCAAAGAACTGAAAAGTTGTGGCAAAGTAGTGGCAAAGCACTGAAAAGTGCGGCAAAGTACTGAACAGTTGTGGCAAAGTAGTGGCAAAGCACTGAAAAGTGTGGCAAAGTACTGACAAGTTGTGGCAAAGTGCTGAAAAGTAGTGACAAAGTAGTGAAAAGCAGTGGTAAAGTGCTGAAAAGTGTGGCAAAGTACTGACAAGTTGTGGCAAAGTAGTGGCAAAGCACTGGAATGTGTGGCAAAGTACTGCAAAGTTGTGGCAAAGTGCTGAAAAGTAGCGGCAAAGTACTGAAAAGCAGGCTAAAAGTGCTGAATAACTATGGCAAAGTACTGAAACGTTGTGGCAAAGTAGTGGCAAAGCACTGAAATAGTGGCAAGTACTGAACAGTAGTGGCAAAGTGCTGAAAAGTAGTGGCAAAGTACTGAAAAGTAGTGGCAAAGTGCTGAAAAGTGTGGCAAAGTACTGACAAGTTGTGACAAAGTAGTGGCAAAGCACTGAAAAATGTGGCAAAGTTCTGAAAAGTTGTGGCAAAGTGCTGAAAAGTAGTGGCAAACTACTGAAAAGTAGTGGCAAAGTGCTGAAAAGTGTGGCAAAGTACTGACAAGTTGTGGCAAAGTGCTGAAAAGTAGTGGCAAACTACTGAAATGCAGTGGTAAAGTGCTGAAAAGTGTAGCAAAGTACTGAAAAGTAGTGGCAAAGTGCTGAAAAGTGTGGCAAAGTGCTGACAAGTTGTGGCAAAGTGCTGAAAAGTAGTGGCAAACTACTAAAAAGCAGGGGTAAAGTGCTGAAAAGTGTGGCAAAGTACTGAAAAGTTGTGGCAAAGTAGTGGCAAAGCACTGAAAAGTGTGACAAAGTACTGAAAAGTTGTGGCAAAGTGCTGAAAAGTTGTGGCAAAGTCGCGGCAAAGTACTGAAAAGTGTGGCAAAATACTGAAAAGTTGTAGCAAAGTGATGAAGAGTAGTAGCAAAGTACTGAAAAGTAGTGGCAAAGTGCTGAAAAGTGTGGCAAAGTACTGAAAAGTTGTGGCAAAGTAGTGGCAAAACACTGGAATGTGTGGCAAAGTACTGCAAAGTTGTGGCAAAGTGCTGAAAAGTAGCGGCAAAGTACTGAAAAGCAGGCTAAAAGTGCTGAAAAGTATGGCAAAGTACTTAAACGTTGTGGCAAAGTAATGGCAAAGCACTGAAATAGTGGCAAAGTACTGAAAAGTAGTGGCAAAGTGCTGAAAAGTAGTGGCAAAGTAATGAAAATTAGTGGCAAAGTGCTGAAAAGTGTGGCAAAGTACTGACAAGTTTTGGCAAAGTAGTGGCAAAGCACTGAAAAATGTGGCAAAGTACTGAAAAGTTGTAGCAAAGTGATGAAGAGTAGTAGCAAAGTACTGAAAAGTATTGGCAAAGTGCTGAAAAGTAGTGGCAAACTACTGAAAAGTAGTGGCAAAGTGCTGAAAAGTGTGGCAAAGTACTGACAAGTTGTGGCAAAGTGCTGAAAAGTAGTGGCAAACTACTGAAAAGCAGTGGTAAAGTGCTGAAAGGTGTGGCAAAGTACTGAAAAGTAGTGGCAAAGTGCTGATAATTGTGGCAAAGTACTGACAAGTTGTGGCAAAGTGCTGAAAAGTAGTGGCAAACTACTGAAAAGCAGTGGTAAAGTGCTGAAAAGTGTGGCAAATTACTGAAAAGTTGTGGCAAAGTAATGGCAAAGCACTGAAAAGTGTGGCAAAGTACTGGACAGTTGTGGCAAAGTGCTTAAAAGTAGTTGCAAAGTACTGAAAAGCATTGGCAAAGTACTGAAAAGTGTGGCAAAGTACTGAAAAGTTGTGGCAAAGTCGTGGCAAACTACTGAAAAGTGTGGCAAAGTACAGAAAAGTTGTAGCAAAGTGATGAAGAGTAGTAGCAAAGTACTGAAAAGTATTGGCAAAGTGCTGAAAAGTGAGGCAAAGTACTGACAAGTTGTGGCAAAGTAGTGGCAAAGCACTGAAATGTGTGGCAAAGTACTGCAAAGTTGTGGCATAGTGCTGACAAGTAGCGGCAAAGTACTGAAAAGCAGGCTAAAAGTGCTGAAAAGTATGGCAAAGTACTGAAACGTTGTGGCAAAGTAGTGGCAAAGCACTGGAAAATGTGGCAAAATTCTGAAAAGTTGTGGCAAAGTGCTGAAAAGTAGTGGCAAACTACTGAAAAGTAGTGGCAATGTGCTGAAAAGTGTGGCAAAGTACTGAAAAGTTGTGGAAAAGTTCTGAAAAGTAACTGGCAAAGTACTGAAAAGCAGTGGCAAAGTGCTGAAAAGTGTGGCAAAGTACTGAAAAGTTGTGGCAAAGTGCTGAAAAGTAGTGGCAAAGTACTGAAAAGTAGTGGCAAAGTGCTGAAAAGTGTGGCAAAGTAATGACAAGTTGGGGCAAAGTGCTGAAAAGTAGTGGCAAAGTTCTAAAAAGTGTGGCAAGTACTGACAAGTTGTGGCAAAGCACTGAAAAGTGTGGCAAAGTACTGAAAAATTGTGGCAAAGTGCTTAAAAGTAGTTGCAAAGTGCTGAAAATTAGTGGCAAAGTGCTGAAAAGTGTGGCAAAGAACTGAAAAGTTGTGGCAAAGTAGTGGCAAAGCACTGAAAAGTGCGGCAAAGTACTGAACAGTTGTGGCAAAGTGCTGAAAAGTAGTGGCAAACTACTGAAAAGCAGTGGTAAAGTGCTGAAAAGTGTGGCAAAGTACTGAAAAGTTGTGGCAAAGTAGTGGCAAAGCACTGAAAAGTGTGGCAAAGTACTGAACAGTTGTGACAAAGTGCTTAAAAGTATTTGCAAAGTACTGAAAAGCAGTGGCAAAGTACTGAAAAGTGTGGCAAAGTACTGAAAAGTTGTGGCAAAGTCGTGGCAAAGTACTGAAAAGTGTGGCAAAGCACTGGAATGTGTGGCAAAGTACTGCAAAGTTGTGGCAAAGTGCTGAAAAGTAGCGGCAAAGTACTGAAAAGCAGGCTAACAGTGCTGAGTAACTATGGCAAAGTACTGAAACGTTGTGGCAAAGTAGTGGCAAGGCACTGAAATAGTGGCAAAGTACTGAAAAGTAGTGGCAAAGTGCTGAAAAGTAGTGGCAAAGTGCTGAAAAGTGTGGTAAAGTACTGACAAGATGTGGCAAAGTAGTGGCAAAGCACTGAAAAATGTGGCAAAGTACTGAAAATGTGTGGCAAAGTGCTGAAAAGTATTGGCAAACTACTGAAAAGTAGTGGCAAAGTGCTGAAAAGTGTGGCAAAGTACTGACAAGTTGTGGCAAAGTGCTGAAAAGTAGTGGCAAACTACTGAAAAGTAGTGGCAAAGTGATGAAATGTGTGGCAAAGTACTGACAAGTTGTGTCAAAGTGCTGAAAAGTAGTGGCAAACTACTGAAAAGCAGTGGTAAAGTGCTGAAAAGTGTGGCAAAGTACTGAAAAGTAGTGGCAAAGTGCTGAAAAGTGTGGAAAAGTTCTGACAAGTTGTGGCAAAGTGCTGAAAAGTAGTGGCAAACTACTGAAAAGCAGTGGTAAAGTGCTGAAAAGTGTGGCAAAGTACTGAAAAGTTGTGGCAAAGTAGTGGCAAAGCACTGAAAAGTGTGGCAAAGTACTGAAAAGTTGTGGCAAAGTGTTGAAAAGTTGTGGCAAAGTCGTGGCAAAGTACTGAAAAGTGTGGCAAAGTACTGAAAAGTTGTAGCAAAGTGATGAAGAGTAGTAGCAAAGTACTGAAAATTTGTGGCAAAGTAGTGGCAAAGCACTGGAATGTGTGGCAAAGTACTGCAAAGTTGTGGCAAAGTGCTGAAAAGTAGCGGCAAAGTACTGAAAAGCAGGCTAAAAGTGCTGAAAAGTATGGCAAAGTACTGAAACGTTGTGGCAAAGTAGTGGCAAAGTACTGAAAAGTAGTGGCAAAGTGCTGAAAAGTGTGGCAAAGTACTGAAAAGTTGTGGCAAAGTAGTGGCAAAGCACTGAAATGTGTGGCAAAGTACTGCAAAGTTGTGGCAAAGTGCTGAAAAGTAGTGGCAAAGTGCTGAAAAGTGTGGCAAAGTACTGAAAAGTTGTAGCAAAGTGATGAAGAGTAGTAGCAAAGTACTGAAAAGTAGTGGCAAAGCACTGAAAAATGTGGCAAAGTACTGAAAAGTTGTGGCAAAGTGCTGAAACGTAGTGGCAACTACTGAAAAGTAGTGGCAAAGTGCTGAAAAGTGTGGCAAAGTACTGACAAGTTGTGGCAAAGTGCTGAAAAGTAGTGGCAAACTACTGAAAAGCAGTGGTAAAGTGCTGAAAAGTGTGGCAAAGTACTGAAAAGTTGTGGCAAAGTAGTGGCAAAGCACTGAAAAGTGTGGCAAAGTACTGAACAGTTGTGGCAAAGTGCTTAAAAGTAGTGGCAAACTACTGAAAAGCAGTGGTAAAGTGCTGAAAAGTGTGGCAAAGTACTGAAAAGTTGTGGCAAAGTAGTGGCAAAGCACTGAAAAGTGTGGCAAAGTACTGAACAGTTGTGGCAAAGTGCTTAAAAGTAGTTGCAAAGTACTGAAAAGCAGTGGCAAAATACTGAAAAGTGTGGCAAAGTACTGAAAAGTTGTGGCAAAGTTCTGAAAAGTAAGTGGCAAAGTACTGAAAAGCAGTGGCAAAGTGCTGAAAAGTGTGGCAAAGTACTGAAAAGTTGTGGCAAAGTGCTGAAAAGTAGTGGCAAAGTACTGAAAAGTAGTGGCAAAGTGCTGAAAAGTGTGGCAACGTACTGACAAGTTGTGGCAAATTAGTAACAAAGCACTGAAAAGTGTGGCAAAGTACTGAAAAGTTGGGGCAAAGTGCTGAAAAGTAGTGGCAAAGTACTGAAAAGTAGTGGCATAGTGCTGAAAAGTGTGGCAAAGTACTGAAAAGCAGTGGTAAAGTGCTGAAAAGTGTGGCAAAGTACTGAAAAGTTGTGGCAAAGTAGTGGCAAAGCACTGAAAAGTGTGGCAAAGTACTGAAAAGTTGGGGCAAAGTGCTGAAAAGTAGTGGCAAAGTACTGAAAAGTAGTGGCAAAGTGCTGAAAAGTAGTGGCAAACTACTGAAAAGCAGTGGTAAAGTGCTGAAAAGTGTGGCAAAGTACTGAAAAGTTGTGGCAAAGTAGTGGCAAAGCACTGAAAAGTGTGGCAAAGTACTGAAAAGTTGTGACAAAGTGCTGAAAAGTTGTGGCAAAGTCGTGGCAAAGTACTGAAAAGTGTGGCAAAGTACTGCAAAGTTGTGGCAAAGTGCTGAAAAGTAGCGGCAAAGTACTGAAAAGCAGGCTAAAAGTGCTGAAAAGTATGGCAAAGTACTGAAACGTTGTGGCAAAGTAGTGGCAAAGCACTGAAATAGTGGCAAAGTACTGAAAAGTAGTGGCAAAGTGCTGAAAAGTAGTGGCAAAGCACTGAAATGTGTGGCAAAGTACTGCAAAGTTGTGGCAAAGTGCTGAAAAGTAGTGGCAAAGTGCTAAAAAGTGTGGCAAAGTACTGAGAAGTTGTGGCAAAGTAGTGGCAAAGCACTGAAAAGTGTGGCAAAGTACTGAAAAGTTGTAGCAAAGTGATGAAGAGTAGTAGCAAAGTACTGAAAAGTAGTGGCAAAGCACTGAAAAATGTGGCAAAGTACTGAAAAGTTGTGGCAAAGTGCTGAAAAGTAGTGGCAACTACTGAAAAGTAGTGGCAAAGTGCTGAAAAGTGTGGCAAAGTACTGACAAGTTGTGGCAAAGTGCTGAAAAGTAGTGGCAAACTACTGAAAAGCAGTGGTAAAGTGCTGAAAAGTGTGGCAAAGTACTGAAAAGTTGTGGCAAAGTAGTGGCAAAGCACTGAAAAGTGTGGCAAAGTACTGAACAGTTGTGGCAAAGTGCTTAAAAGTAGTTGCAAAGTACTGAAAAGCAGTGGCAAAGTACTGAAAAGTGTGGCAAAGTACTGAAAAGTTGTGGCAAAGTTCTGAAAAGTAAGTGGCAAAGTACTGAAAAGCAGTGGCAAAGTGCTGAAAAGTGTGGCAAAGTACTGAAAATTTGTGGCAAATTGCTGAAAAGTGTGGCAACGTACTGACAAGTTGTGGCAAATCAGTAACAAAGCACTGAAAAAGTGTGGCAAAGTACTGAAAAGTTGGGGCAAAGTGCTGAAAAGTAGTGGCAAAGTACTGAAAAGTAGTGGCATAGTGCTGAAAAGTGTGGCAAAGTACTGACAAGTTGTGGCAAAGTAGTGGCAAAGCACTGAAAAGTGTGGCAAAGTACTGAAAAATTGTGGCAAAGTGCTTAAAAGTAGTTGCAAAGTACTGAAAAGCAGTTTCAAAGTGCTGAAAAGTGTGGCAAAGTACTGAAAAGTTGTGGCAAAGTAGTGGCAAAGTACTGAAAAGTGTGGCAAAGTACTGAAAAGTTGTGTCAATGTGCTGAAAAGTAGCGGCAAAGTACTGAGAAGTGTGTCAAAGTACAGAAAAGTTGTAGCAATGTGCTGAAAAGTAGTGGCAAAGTACTGAAAAGCAGTGGCAAAGTGCTGAAAAGTGTGGCAAAGTACTGAAAAGTGTGGCAAAGTACTGAAAAGTGTTGCAAAGTACTGAAAAGTTGCGGCAAAGTACTGAAAAGTAGTGGCAAAGTGCTGAAAAGTGAGGCAAAGTGCTGAAAAGTAGTGGCAAAGTGCTGAACAGTAGTGGCAAAGTGCTGAAAAGTGTGGTAAAGTACTGACAAGATGTGGCAAAGTAGTGGCAAAGCACTGAAAAATGTGGCAAAGTACTGAAAATGTGTGGCAAAGTGCTGAAAAGTATTGGCAAACTACTGAAAAGTAGTGGCAAAGTGCTGAAAAGTGTGCCAAAGTACTGACAAGTTGTGGCAAAGTGCTGAAAAGTAGTGGCAAACTACTGAAAAGTAGTGGCAAAGTGATGAAATGTGTGGCAAAGTACTGACAAGTTGTGGCAAAGTGCTGAAAAGTAGTGGCAAACTACTGAAAAGCAGTGGTAAAGTGCTGAAAAGTGTGGCAAAGTACTGAAAAGTAGTGGCAAAGTGCTGAAAAGTGTGGCAAAGTTCTGACAAGTTGTGGCAAAGTGCTGAAAAGTAGTGGCAAACTACTGAAAAGCAGTGGTAAAGTGATGAAAAGTGTGGCAAAGTACTGAAAAGTTGTGGCAAAGTAGTGGCAAAGCACTGAAAAGTGTGGCAAAGTACTGAAAAGTTGTGGCAAAGTGCTGAAAAGTTGTGGCAAAGTCGTGGCAAAGTACTGAAAAGTGTGGCAAAGTACTGAAAAGTTGTAGCAAAGTGATGAAGAGTAGTAGCAAAGTACTGAAAATTTGTGGCAAAGTAGTGGCAAAGCACTGGAATGTGTGGCAAAGTACTGCAAAGTTGTGGCAAAGTGCTGAAAAGTAGCGGCAAAGTACTGAAAAGCAGGCTAAAAGTGCTGAAAAGTATGGCAAAGTACTGAAACGTTGTGGCAAAGTAGTGGCAAAGTACTGAAAAGTAGTGGCAAAGTGCTGAAAAGTGTGGCAAAGTACTGAAAAGTTGTGGCAAAGTAGTGGCAAAGCACTGAAATGTGTGGCAAAGTACTGCAAAGTTGTGGCAAAGTGCTGAAAAGTAGTGGCAAAGTGCTGAAAAGTGTGGCAAAGTACTGAAAAGTTGTAGCAAAGTGATGAAGAGTAGTAGCAAAGTACTGAAAAGTAGTGGCAAAGCACTGAAAAATGTGGCAAAGTACTGAAAAGTTGTGGCAAAGTGCTGAAACGTAGTGGCAACTACTGAAAAGTAGTGGCAAAGTGCTGAAAAGTGTGGCAAAGTACTGACAAGTTGTGGCAAAGTGCTGAAAAGTAGTGGCAAACTACTGAAAAGCAGTGGTAAAGTGCTGAAAAGTGTGCCAAAGTACTGAAAAGTTGTGGCAAAGTAGTGGCAAAGCACTGAAAAGTGTGGCAAAGTACTGAACAGTTGTGGCAAAGTGCTTAAAAGTAGTGGCAAACTACTGAAAAGCAGTGGTAAAGTGCTGAAAAGTGTGGCAAAGTACTGAAAAGTTGTGGCAAAGTAGTGGCAAAGCACTGAAAAGTGTGGCAAAGTACTGAACAGTTGTGGCAAAGTGCTTAAAAGTAGTTGCAAAGTACTGAAAAACAGTGGCAAAGTACTGAAAAGTGTGGCAAAGTACTGAAAAGTTGTGGCAAAGTTCTGAAAAGTAAGTGGCAAAGTACTGAAAAGCAGTGGCAAAGTGCTGAAAAGTGTGGCAAAGTACTGAAAAGTTGTGGCAAAGTGCTGAAAAGTAGTGGCAAAGTACTGAAAAGTAGAGGCAAAGTGCTGAAAAGTGTGGCAACGTACTGACAAGTTGTGGCAAATTAGTAACAAAGCACTGAAAAGTGTGGCAAAGTACTGAAAAGTTGGGGCAAAGTGCTGAAAAGTAGTGGCAAAGTACTGAAAAGTAGTGGCATAGTGCTGAAAAGTGTGGCAAAGTACTGACAAGTTGTGGCAAAGTGCTGAAAAGTAGTGGCAAACTACTGAAAAGCAGTGGTAAAGTGCTGAAAAGTGTGGCAAAGTACTGAAAAGTTGTGGCAAAGTAGTGGCAAAGCACTGAAAAGTGTGGCAAAGTACTGAAAAGTTGTGGCAAAGTGCTGAAAAGTTGTGGCAAAGTCGTGGCAAAGTACTGAAAAGTGTGGCAAAGTACTGCAAAGTTGTGGCAAAGTGCTGAAAAGTAGCGGCAAAGTACTGAAAAGCAGGCTAAAAGTGCTGAAAAGTATGGCAAAGTACTGAAACGTTGTGGCAAAGTAGTGGCAAAGCACTGAAATAGTGGCAAAGTACTGAAAAGTAGTGGCAAAGTGCTGAAAAGTAGTGGCAAAGCACTGAAATGTGTGGCAAAGTACTGCAAAGTTGTGGCAAAGTGCTGAAAAGTAGTGGCAAAGTGCTGAAAAGTGTGGCAAAGTACTGACAAGTTGTGGCAAAGTAGTGGCAAAGCACTGAAAAGTGTGGCAAAGTACTGAAAAGTTGTAGCAAAGTGATGAAGAGTAGTAGCAAAGTACTGAAAAGTAGTGGCAAAGCACTGAAAAATGTGGCAAAGTACTGAAAAGTTGTGGCAAAGTGCTGAAAAGTAGTGGCAACTACTGAAAAGTAGTGGCAAAGTGCTGAAAAGTGTGGCAAAGTACTGACAAGTTGTGGCAAAGTGCTGAAAAGTAGTGGCAAACTACTGAAAAGCAGTGGTAAAGTGCTGAAAAGTGTGGCAAAGTACTGAAAAGTTGTGGCAAAGTAGTGGCAAAGCACTGAAAAGTGTGGCAAAGTACTGAACAGTTGTGGCAAAGTGCTTAAAAGTAGTTGCAAAGTACTGAAAAGCAGTGGCAAAGTACTGAAAAGTGTGGCAAAGTACTGAAAAGTTGTGGCAAAGTTCTGAAAAGTAAGTGGCAAAGTACTGAAAAGCAGTGGCAAAGTGCTGAAAAGTGTGGCAAAGTACTGAAAATTTGTGGCAAATTGCTGAAAAGTGTGGCAACGTACTGACAAGTTGTGGCAAATCAGTAACAAAGCACTGAAAAGGTGTGGCAAAGTACTGAAAAGTTGGGGCAAAGTGCTGAAAAGTAGTGGCAAAGTACTGAAAAGTAGTGGCATAGTGCTGAAAAGTGTGGCAAAGTACTGACAAGTTGTGGCAAAGTAGTGGCAAAGCACTGAACAGTGTGGCAAAGTACTGAAAAATTGTGGCAAAGTGCTTAAAAGTAGTTGCAAAGTACTGAAAAGCAGTTTCAAAGTGCTGAAAAGTGTGGCAAAGTACTGAAAAGTTGTGGCAAAGTAGTGGCAAAGTACTGAAAAGTGTGGCAAAGTACTGAAAAGTTGTGTCAATGTGCTGAAAAGTAGCGGCAAAGTACTGAGAAGTGTGTCAAAGTACAGAAAAGTTGTAGCAATGTGCTGAAAAGTAGTGGCAAAGTACTGAAAAGCAGTGGCAAAGTGCTGAAAAGTGTGGCAAAGTACTGAAAAGTGTGGCAAAGTACTGAAAAGTGTTGCAAAGTACTGAAAAGTTGCGGCAAAGTACTGAAAAGTAGTGGCAAAGTGCTGAAAAGTGAGGCAAAGTGCTGAAAAGTAGTGGCAAAATAGTGGCAAAGTACTGAAAAGTGTGGCAAAGTACTGACAAGTTGTGGCAAAGTGCTGAAAAGTAGTGGCAAAGTACTGAAAATTAGTGACAAAGTAATGAAAAGTCGTGGCAAAGTACTGAAAAGTGTGGCAAAGTACTGAACAGTTGTAGCAAAGTGATGAAGAGTAGTAGCAAAGTGCTGAAAAGTAGCGGCAAAGTACTGAAAAGCAGGCTAAAAGTGCTGAAAAGTATGGCAAAGTACTGAAATGTTGTGGCAAAGTGCTTAAAAGTAGTTGCAAAGTACTGAAAAGCAGTTTCAAAGTGCTGAAAAGTGTGGCAAAGTACTGACAAGTTGTGGCAAAGTAGTGGCAAAGCACTGAAAAGTGTGGCAAAGTACTGAAAAATTGTGGCAAAGTGCTTAAAAGTAGTTGCAAAGTACTGAAAAGCAGTTTCAAAGTGCTGAAAAGTGTGGCAAAGTACTGAAAAGTTGTGGCAAAGTCGTGGCAAAGTACTGAAAAGTGTGGCAAAGTACTGAAAAGTTGTGTCAATGTGCTGAAAAGTAGCGGCAAACTACTGAAAAGTAGTGGCAAAGTGCTGAAAAGTGTGGCAAAGTACTGAAAAGTTGTGGCAAAGTAGTGGCAAAGCATGAAAAGTGTGGCAAAGTACTGAAAAGTTGTGGAAAAGTTCTGAAAAGTAAGTGGCAAAGTACTGAAAAGTAGTGGCAAAGTGCTGAAAAGTGTGGCAAAGTACTGACAAGTTGTGGCAAATTAGTAACAAAGCACTGAAAAGTGTGGCAAAGTACTGAAAAGTTGGGGCAAAGTGCTGAAAAGTAGTGGCAAAGTACTGAAAAGTAGTGGCATAGTGCTGAAAAGTGTGGCAAGTACTGACAAGTTGTGGCAAAGCACTGAATAGTGTGGCAAAGTACTGAAAAATTGTGGCAAAGTGCTTAAAAGTAGTTGCAAAGTACTGAAAAGTTGGGGCAAAGTGCTGAAAAGTAGTGGCAAAGCAATGAAAAGTTGTGGCAAAGTAGTGGCAAAGCACTGAAAAGTGTGGCAAAGTAATGAAAAGTTGTGGAAAAGTGCTGAAAATTAGTGGCAAAGTGCTGAAAAGTGTGGCAAAGAACTGAAAAGTTGTGGCAAAGTAGTGGCAAAGCACTGAAAAGTGCGGCAAAGTACTGAACAGTTGTGGCAAAGTAGTGGCAAAGCACTGAAAAGTGTGGCAAAGTACTGACAAGTTGTGGCAAAGTGCTGAAAAGTAGTGACAAAGTAGTGAAAAGCAGTGGTAAAGTGCTGAAAAGTGTGGCAAAGTACTGACAAGTTGTGGCAAAGTAGTGGCAAAGCACTGGAATGTGTGGCAAAGTACTGCAAAGTTGTGGCAAAGTGCTGAAAATTAGCGGCAAAGTACTGAAAAGCAGGCTAAAAGTGCTGAATAACTATGGCAAAGTACTGAAACGTTGTGGCAAAGTAGTGGCAAAGCACTGAAATAGTGGCAAAGTACTGAACAGTAGTGGCAAAGTGCTGAAAAGTAGTGGCAAAGTACTGAAAAGTAGTGGCAAAGTGCTGAAAAGTGTGGCAAAGTACTGACAAGTTGTGGCAAAGTAGTGGCAAAGCACTGAAAAATGTGGCAAAGTTCTGAAAAGTTGTGGCAAAGTGCTGAAAAGTAGTGGCAAACTACTGAAAAGTAGTGGCAAAGTGCTGAAAAGTGTGGCAAAGTACTGACAAGTAGTGGCAAAGTGCTGAAAAGTAGTGGCAAACTACTGAAATGCAGTGGTAAAGTGCTGAAAAGTGTAGCAAAGTACTGAAAAGTAGTGGCAAAGTGCTGAAAAGTGTGGCAAAGTGCTGACAAGTTGTGGCAAAGTGCTGAAAAGTAGTGGCAAACTACTAAAAAGCAGGGGTAAAGTGCTGAAAAGTGTGGCAAAGTACTGAAAAGTTGTGGCAAAGTAGTGGCAAAGCACTGAAAAGTGTGACAAAGTACTGAAAAGTTGTGGCAAAGTGCTGAAAAGTTGTGGCAAAGTCGTGGCAAAGTACTGAAAAGTGTGGCAAAATACTGAAAAGTTGTAGCAAAGTAATGAAGAGTAGTAGCAAAGTACTGAAAAGTAGTGGCAAAGTGCTAAAAAGTGTGGCAAAGTACTGAAAAGTTGTGGCAAAGTAGTGGCAAAACACTGGAATGTGTGGCAAAGTACTGCAAAGTTGTGGCAAAGTGCTGAAAAGTAGCGGCAAAGTACTGAAAAGCAGGCTAAAAGTGCTGAAAAGTATGGCAAAGTACTGAAACGTTGTGGCAAAGTAATGGCAAAGCACTGAAATAGTGGCAAAGTACTGAAAAGTAGTGGCAAAGTGCTGAAAAGTAGTGGCAAAGTACTGAAAATTAGTGGCAAAGTGCTGAAAAGTGTGGCAAAGTACTGACAAGTTGTGGCAAAGTAGTGGCAAAGCACTGAAAAATGTGGCAAAGTACTGAAAAGTTGTAGCAAAGTGATGAAGAGTAGTAGCAAAGTACTGAAAAGTATTGGCAAAGTGCTGAAAAGTAGTGGCAAACTACTGAAAAGTAGTGGCAAAGTGCTGAAAAGTGTGGCAAAGTACTGAAAAGTTGTGGCAAAGTGCTGAAAAGTAGTGGCAAACTACTGAAAAGCAGTGGTAAAGTGCTGAAAGGTGTGGCAAAGTACTGAAAAGTAGTGGCAAAGTGCTGATAAGTGTGGCAAAGTACTGACAAGTTGTGGCAAAGTGCTGAAAAGTAGTGGCAAACTACTGAAAAGCAGTGGTAAAGTGCTGAAAAGTGTGGCAAATTACTGAAAAGTTGTGGCAAAGTAATGGCAAAGCACTGAAAAGTGTGGCAAAGTACTGAACAGTTGTGGCAAAGTGCTTAAAAGTAGTTGCAAAGTACTGAAAAGCAGTGGCAAAGTACTGAAAAGTGTGGCAAAGTACTGAAAAGTTGTGGCAAAGTCGTGGCAAACTACTGAAAAGTGTGACAAAGTACTGAAAAGTTGTAGCAAAGTGATGAAGAGTAGTAGCAAAGTAATGAAAAGTATTGGCAAAGTGCTGAAAAGTGAGGCAAAGTACTGAAAAGTTGTGGCAAAGTAGTGGCAAAGCACTGAAATGTGTGGCAAAGTACTGCAAAGTTGTGGCATAGTGCTGACAAGTAGCGGCAAAGTACTGAAAAGCAGGCTAAAAGTGCTGAAAAGTATGGCAAAGTACTGAAACGTTGTGGCAAAGTAGTGGCAAAGCACTGGAAAATGTGGCAAAGTTCTGAAAAGTTGTGGCAAAGTGCTGAAAAGTAGTGGCAAACTACTGAAAAGTAGTGGCAATGTGCTGAAAAGTGTGGCAAAGTACTGAAAAGTTGTGGAAAAGTTCTGAAAAGTAACTGGCAAAGTACTGAAAAGCAGTGGCAAAGTGCTGAAAAGTGTGGCAAAGTACTGAAAAGTTGTGGCAAAGTGCTGAAAAGTAGTGGCAAAGTACTGAAAAGTAGTGGCAAAGTGCTGAAAAGTGTGGCAAAGTAATGACAAGTTGGGGCAAAGTGCTGAAAAGTAGTGGCAAAGTGCTGAAAAGTGTGGCAAGTACTGACAAGTTGTGGCAAAGCACTGAAAAGTGTGGCAAAGTACTGAAAAATTGTGGCAAAGTGCTTAAAAGTAGTTGCAAAGTGCTGAAAATTAGTGGCAAAGTGCTGAAAAGTGTGGCAAAGAACTGAAAAGTTGTGGCAAAGTCGTGGCAAAGCACTGAAAAGTGCGGCAAAGTACTGAACAGTTGTGGCAAAGTGCTGAAAAGTAGTGGCAAACTACTGAAAAGCAGTGGTAAAGTGCTGAAAAGTGTGGCAAAGTACTGAAAAGTTGTGGCAAAGTAGTGGCAAAGCACTGAAAAGTGTGGCAAAGTACTGAACAGTTGTGGCAAAGTGCTTAAAAGTAGTTGCAAAGTACTGAAAAGCAGTGGCAAAGTACTGAAAAGTGTGGCAAAGTACTGAAAAGTTGTGGCAAAGTCGTGGCAAAGTACTGAAAAGTGTGGCAAAGCACTGCAATGTGTGGCAAAGTACTGCAAAGTTGTGGCAAAGTGCTGAAAAGTAGCGGCAAAGTACTGAAAAGCAGGCTAACAGTGCTGAGTAACTATGGCAAAGTACTGAAACGTTGTGGCAAAGTAGTGGCAAGGCACTGAAATAGTGGCAAAGTACTGAAAAGTAGTGGCAAAGTGCTGAAAAGTAGTGGCAAAGTGCTGAAAAGTGTGGTAAAGTACTGACAAGATGTGGCAAAGTAGTGGCAAAGCACTGAAAAATGTGGCAAAGTACTGAAAATTTGTGGCAAAGTGCTGAAAAGTATTGGCAAACTACTGAAAAGTAGTGGCAAAGTGCTGAAAAGTGTGGCAAAGTACTGACAAGTTGTGGCAAAGTGCTGAAAAGTAGTGGCAAACTACTGAAAAGTAGTGGCAAAGTGCTGAAAAGTGTGGCAAAGTACTGACAAGTTGTGGCAAAGTGCTGAAAATTAGTGGCAAACTACTGAAAAGCAGTGGTAAAGTGCTGAAAAGTGTGGCAAAGTACTGAAAAGTAGTGGCAAAGTGCTGAAAAGTGTGGCAAAGTTCTGACAAGTTGTGGCAAAGTGCTGAAAAGTAGTGGCAAACTACTGAAAAGCAGTGGTAAAGTGCTGAAAAGTGTGGCAAAGTACTGAAAAGTTGTGGCAAAGTAGTGGCAAAGCACTGAAAAGTGTGGCAAAGAACTGAAAAGTTGTGGCAAAGTGCTGAAAAGTTGTGGCAAAGTGCTGAAAAGTAGCGGCAAAGTACTGAAAAGCAGGCTAACAGTGCTGAGTAACTATGGCAAAGTACTGAAACGTTGTGGCAAAGTAGTGGCAAGGCACTGAAATAGTGGCAAAGTACTGAAAAGTAGTGGCAAAGTGCTGAAAAGTAGTGGCAAAGTGCTGAAAAGTGTGGTAAAGTACTGACAAGATGTGGCAAAGTAGTGGCAAAGCACTGAAAAATGTGGCAAAGTACTGAAAATTTGTGGCAAAGTGCTGAAAAGTATTGGCAAACTACTGAAAAGTAGTGGCAAAGTGCTGAAAAGTGTGGCAAAGTACTGACAAGTTGTGGCAAAGTGCTGAAAAGTAGTGGCAAACTACTGAAAAGTAGTGGCAAAGTGCTGAAAAGTGTGGCAAAGTACTGACAAGTTGTGGCAAAGTGCTGAAAATTAGTGGCAAACTACTGAAAAGCAGTGGTAAAGTGCTGAAAAGTGTGGCAAAGTACTGAAAAGTAGTGGCAAAGTGCTGAAAAGTGTGGCAAAGTTCTGACAAGTTGTGGCAAAGTGCTGAAAAGTAGTGGCAAACTACTGAAAAGCAGTGGTAAAGTGCTGAAAAGTGTGGCAAAGTACTGAAAAGTTGTGGCAAAGTAGTGGCAAAGCACTGAAAAGTGTGGCAAAGAACTGAAAAGTTGTGGCAAAGTGCTGAAAAGTTGTGGCAAAGTCGTGGCAAAGTACTGAAAAGTGTGGCAAAGTACTGAAAAGTTGTAGCAAAGTGATGAAGAGTAGTAGCAAAGTACTGAAAATTTGTGGCAAAGTAGTGGCAAAGCACTGGAATGTGTGGCAAAGTACTGCAAAGTTGTGGCAAAGTGCTGAAAAGTAGCGGCAAAGTACTGAAAAGCAGGCTAAAAGTGCTGAAAATTATGGCAAAGTACTGAAACGTTGTGGCAAAGTAGTGGCAAAGTACTGAAAAGTAGTGGCAAAGTGCTGAAAAGTGTGGCAAAGTACTGAAAAGTTGTGGCAAAGTAGTGGCAAAGCACTGAAATGTGTGGCAAAGTACTGCAAAGTTGTGGCAAAGTGCTGAAAAGTAGTGGCAAAGTGCTGAAAAGTGTGGCAAAGTACTGAAAAGTTGTAGCAAAGTGATGAAGAGTAGTAGCAAAGTACTGAAAAGTAGTGGCAAAGCACTGAAAAATGTGGCAAAGTACTGAAAAGTTGTGGCAAAGTGCTGAAACGTAGTGGCAACTACTGAAAAGTAGTGGCAAAGTGCTGAAAAGTGTGGCAAAGTACTGACAAGTTGTGGCAAAGTGCTGAAAAGTAGTGGCAAACTACTGAAAAGCAGTGGTAAAGTGCTGAAAAGTGTGGCAAAGTACTGAAAAGTTGTGGCAAAGTAGTGGCAAAGCACTGAAAAGTGTGGCAAAGTACTGAACAGTTGTGGCAAAGTGCTTAAAAGTAGTGGCAAACTACTGAAAAGCAGTGGTAAAGTGCTGAAAAGTGTGGCAAAGTACTGAAAAGTTGTGGCAAAGTAGTGGCAAAGCACTGAAAAGTGTGGCAAAGTACTGAACAGTTGTGGCAAAGTGCTTAAAAGTAGTTGCAAAGTACTGAAAAGCAGTGGCAAAGTACTGAAAAGTGTGGCAAAGTACTGAAAAGTTGTGGCAAAGTTCTGAAAAGTAAGTGGCAAAGTACTGAAAAGCAGTGGCAAAGTGCTGAAAAGTGTGGCAAAGTACTGAAAAGTTGTGGCAAAGTGCTGAAAAGTAGTGGCAAAGTACTGAAAAGTAGTGGCAAAGTGCTGAAAAGTGTGGCAACGTACTGACAAGTTGTGGCAAATTAGTAACAAAGCACTGAAAAGTGTGGCAAAGTACTGAACAGTTGGGGCAAAGTGCTGAAAAGTAGTGGCAAAGTACTGAAAAGTAGTGGCATAGTGCTGAAAAGTGTGGAAAAGTACTGACAAGTTGTGGCAAAGTGCTGAAAAGTAGTGGCAAACTACTGAAAAGCAGTGGTAAAGTGCTGAAAAGTGTGGCAAAGTACTGAAAAGTTGTGGCAAAGTAGTGGCAAAGCACTGAAAAGTGTGGCAAAGTACTGAAAAGTTGTGGCAAAGTGCTGAAAAGTTGTGGCAAAGTCGTGGCAAAGTACTGAAAAGTGTGGCAAAGTACTGAAAAGTAGTGGCAAAGTGCTGAAAAGTGTGGCAAAGTGCTGACAAGTTGTGGCAAAGTGCTGAAAAGTAGTGGCAAACTACTAAAAAGCAGGGGTAAAGTGCTGAAAAGTGTGGCAAAGTACTGAAAAGTTGTGGCAAAGTAGTGGCAAAGCACTGAAAAGTGTGACAAAGTACTGAAAAGTTGTGGCAAAGTGCTGAAAAGTTGTGGCAAAGTCGTGGCAAAGTACTGAAAAGTGTGGCAAAATACTGAAAAGTTGTAGCAAAGTAATGAAGAGTAGTAGCAAAGTACTGAAAAGTAGTGGCAAAGTGCTAAAAAGTGTGGCAAAGTACTGAAAAGTTGTGGCAAAGTAGTGGCAAAACACTGGAATGTGTGGCAAAGTACTGCAAAGTTGTGGCAAAGTGCTGAAAAGTAGCGGCAAAGTACTGAAAAGCAGGCTAAAAGTGCTGAAAAGTATGGCAAAGTACTGAAACGTTGTGGCAAAGTAATGGCAAAGCACTGAAATAGTGGCAAAGTACTGAAAAGTAGTGGCAAAGTGCTGAAAAGTAGTGGCAAAGTACTGAAAATTAGTGGCAAAGTGCTGAAAAGTGTGGCAAAGTACTGACAAGTTGTGGCAAAGTAGTGGCAAAGCACTGAAAAATGTGGCAAAGTACTGAAAAGTTGTAGCAAAGTGATGAAGAGTAGTAGCAAAGTACTGAAAAGTATTGGCAAAGTGCTGAAAAGTAGTGGCAAACTACTGAAAAGTAGTGGCAAAGTGCTGAAAAGTGTGGCAAAGTACTGAAAAGTTGTGGCAAAGTGCTGAAAAGTAGTGGCAAACTACTGAAAAGCAGTGGTAAAGTGCTGAAAGGTGTGGCAAAGTACTGAAAAGTAGTGGCAAAGTGCTGATAAGTGTGGCAAAGTACTGACAAGTTGTGGCAAAGTGCTGAAAAGTAGTGGCAAACTACTGAAAAGCAGTGGTAAAGTGCTGAAAAGTGTGGCAAATTACTGAAAAGTTGTGGCAAAGTAATGGCAAAGCACTGAAAAGTGTGGCAAAGTACTGAACAGTTGTGGCAAAGTGCTTAAAAGTAGTTGCAAAGTACTGAAAAGCAGTGGCAAAGTACTGAAAAGTGTGGCAAAGTACTGAAAAGTTGTGGCAAAGTCGTGGCAAACTACTGAAAAGTGTGACAAAGTACTGAAAAGTTGTAGCAAAGTGATGAAGAGTAGTAGCAAAGTAATGAAAAGTATTGGCAAAGTGCTGAAAAGTGAGGCAAAGTACTGAAAAGTTGTGGCAAAGTAGTGGCAAAGCACTGAAATGTGTGGCAAAGTACTGCAAAGTTGTGGCATAGTGCTGACAAGTAGCGGCAAAGTACTGAAAAGCAGGCTAAAAGTGCTGAAAAGTATGGCAAAGTACTGAAACGTTGTGGCAAAGTAGTGGCAAAGCACTGGAAAATGTGGCAAAGTTCTGAAAAGTTGTGGCAAAGTGCTGAAAAGTAGTGGCAAACTACTGAAAAGTAGTGGCAATGTGCTGAAAAGTGTGGCAAAGTACTGAAAAGTTGTGGAAAAGTTCTGAAAAGTAACTGGCAAAGTACTGAAAAGCAGTGGCAAAGTGCTGAAAAGTGTGGCAAAGTACTGAAAAGTTGTGGCAAAGTGCTGAAAAGTAGTGGCAAAGTACTGAAAAGTAGTGGCAAAGTGCTGAAAAGTGTGGCAAAGTAATGACAAGTTGGGGCAAAGTGCTGAAAAGTAGTGGCAAAGTGCTGAAAAGTGTGGCAAGTACTGACAAGTTGTGGCAAAGCACTGAAAAGTGTGGCAAAGTACTGAAAAATTGTGGCAAAGTGCTTAAAAGTAGTTGCAAAGTGCTGAAAATTAGTGGCAAAGTGCTGAAAAGTGTGGCAAAGAACTGAAAAGTTGTGGCAAAGTCGTGGCAAAGCACTGAAAAGTGCGGCAAAGTACTGAACAGTTGTGGCAAAGTGCTGAAAAGTAGTGGCAAACTACTGAAAAGCAGTGGTAAAGTGCTGAAAAGTGTGGCAAAGTACTGAAAAGTTGTGGCAAAGTAGTGGCAAAGCACTGAAAAGTGTGGCAAAGTACTGAACAGTTGTGGCAAAGTGCTTAAAAGTAGTTGCAAAGTACTGAAAAGCAGTGGCAAAGTACTGAAAAGTGTGGCAAAGTACTGAAAAGTTGTGGCAAAGTCGTGGCAAAGTACTGAAAAGTGTGGCAAAGCACTGGAATGTGTGGCAAAGTACTGCAAAGTTGTGGCAAAGTGCTGAAAAGTAGCGGCAAAGTACTGAAAAGCAGGCTAACAGTGCTGAGTAACTATGGCAAAGTACTGAAACGTTGTGGCAAAGTAGTGGCAAGGCACTGAAATAGTGGCAAAGTACTGAAAAGTAGTGGCAAAGTGCTGAAAAGTAGTGGCAAAGTGCTGAAAAGTGTGGTAAAGTACTGACAAGATGTGGCAAAGTAGTGGCAAAGCACTGAAAAATGTGGCAAAGTACTGAAAATTTGTGGCAAAGTGCTGAAAAGTATTGGCAAACTACTGAAAAGTAGTGGCAAAGTGCTGAAAAGTGTGGCAAAGTACTGACAAGTTGTGGCAAAGTGCTGAAAAGTAGTGGCAAACTACTGAAAAGTAGTGGCAAAGTGCTGAAAAGTGTGGCAAAGTACTGACAAGTTGTGGCAAAGTGCTGAAAATTAGTGGCAAACTACTGAAAAGCAGTGGTAAAGTGCTGAAAAGTGTGGCAAAGTACTGAAAAGTAGTGGCAAAGTGCTGAAAAGTGTGGAAAAGTTCTGACAAGTTGTGGCAAAGTGCTGAAAAGTAGTGGCAAACTACTGAAAAGCAGTGGTAAAGTGCTGAAAAGTGTGGCAAAGTACTGAAAAGTTGTGGCAAAGTAGTGGCAAAGCACTGAAAAGTGTGGCAAAGTACTGAAAAGTTGTGGCAAAGTGTTGAAAAGTTGTGGCAAAGTCGTGGCAAAGTACTGAAAAGTGTGGCAAAGTACTGAAAAGTTGTAGCAAAGTGATGAAGAGTAGTAGCAAAGTACTGAAAATTTGTGGCAAAGTAGTGGCAAAGCACTGGAATGTGTGGCAAAGTACTGCAAAGTTGTGGCAAAGTGCTGAAAAGTAGCGGCAAAGTACTGAAAAGCAGGCTAAAAGTGCTGAAAAGTATGGCAAAGTACTGAAACGTTGTGGCAAAGTAGTGGCAAAGTACTGAAAAGTAGTGGCAAAGTGCTGAAAAGTGTGGCAAAGTACTGAAAAGTTGTGGCAAAGTAGTGGCAAAGCACTGAAATGTGTGGCAAAGTACTGCAAAGTTGTGGCAAAGTGCTGAAAAGTAGTGGCAAAGTGCTGAAAAGTGTGGCAAAGTACTGAAAAGTTGTAGCAAAGTGATGAAGAGTAGTAGCAAAGTACTGAAAAGTAGTGGCAAAGCACTGAAAAATGTGGCAAAGTACTGAAAAGTTGTGGCAAAGTGCTGAAACGTAGTGGCAACTACTGAAAAGTAGTGGCAAAGTGCTGAAAAGTGTGGCAAAGTACTGACAAGTTGTGGCAAAGTGCTGAAAAGTAGTGGCAAACTACTGAAAAGCAGTGGTAAAGTGCTGAAAAGTGTGGCAAAGTACTGAAAAGTTGTGGCAAAGTAGTGGCAAAGCACTGAAAAGTGTGGCAAAGTACTGAACAGTTGTGGCAAAGTGCTTAAAAGTAGTGGCAAACTACTGAAAAGCAGTGGTAAAGTGCTGAAAAGTGTGGCAAAGTACTGAAAAGTTGTGGCAAAGTAGTGGCAAAGCACTGAAAAGTGTGGCAAAGTACTGAACAGTTGTGGCAAAGTGCTTAAAAGTAGTTGCAAAGTACTGAAAAGCAGTGGCAAAATACTGAAAAGTGTGGCAAAGTACTGAAAAGTTGTGGCAAAGTTCTGAAAAGTAAGTGGCAAAGTACTGAAAAGCAGTGGCAAAGTGCTGAAAAGTGTGGCAAAGTACTGAAAAGTTGTGGCAAAGTGCTGAAAAGTAGTGGCAAAGTACTGAAAAGTAGTGGCAAAGTGCTGAAAAGTGTGGCAACGTACTGACAAGTTGTGGCAAATTAGTAACAAAGCACTGAAAAGTGTGGCAAAGTACTGAAAAGTTGGGGCAAAGTGCTGAAAAGTAGTGGCAAAGTACTGAAAAGTAGTGGCATAGTGCTGAAAAGTGTGGCAAAGTACTGAAAAGCAGTGGTAAAGTGCTGAAAAGTGTGGCAAAGTACTGAAAAGTTGTGGCAAAGTAGTGGCAAAGCACTGAAAAGTGTGGCAAAGTACTGAAAAGTTGGGGCAAAGTGCTGAAAAGTAGTGGCAAAGTACTGAAAAGTAGTGGCAAAGTGCTGAAAAGTAGTGGCAAACTACTGAAAAGCAGTGGTAAAGTGCTGAAAAGTGTGGCAAAGTACTGAACAGTTGTGGCAAAGTAGTGGCAAAGCACTGAAAAGTGTGGCAAAGTACTGAAAAGTTGTGACAAAGTGCTGAAAAGTTGTGGCAAAGTCGTGGCAAAGTACTGAAAAGTGTGGCAAAGTACTGCAAAGTTGTGGCAAAGTGCTGAAAAGTAGCGGCAAAGTACTGAAAAGCAGGCTAAAAGTGCTGAAAAGTATGGCAAAGTACTGAAACGTTGTGGCAAAGTAGTGGCAAAGCACTGAAATAGTGGCAAAGTACTGAAAAGTAGTGGCAAAGTGCTGAAAAGTAGTGGCAAAGCACTGAAATGTGTGGCAAAGTACTGCAAAGTTGTGGCAAAGTGCTGAAAAGTAGTGGCAAAGTGCTGAAAAGTGTGGCAAAGTACTGACAAGTTGTGGCAAAGTAGTGGCAAAGCACTGAAAAGTGTGGCAAAGTACTGAAAAGTTGTAGCAAAGTGATGAAGAGTAGTAGCAAAGTACTGAAAAGTAGTGGCAAAGCACTGAAAAATGTGGCAAAGTACTGAAAAGTTGTGGCAAAGTGCTGAAAAGTAGTGGCAACTACTGAAAAGTAGTGGCAAAGTGCTGAAAAGTGTGGCAAAGTACTGACAAGTTGTGGCAAAGTGCTGAAAAGTAGTGGCAAACTACTGAAAAGCAGTGGTAAAGTGCTGAAAAGTGTGGCAAAGTACTGAAAAGTTGTGGCAAAGTAGTGGCAAAGCACTGAAAAGTGTGGCAAAGTACTGAACAGTTGTGGCAAAGTGCTTAAAAGTAGTTGCAAAGTACTGAAAAGCAGTGGCAAAGTACTGAAAAGTGTGGCAAAGTACTGAAAAGTTGTGGCAAAGTTCTGAAAAGTAAGTGGCAAAGTACTGAAAAGCAGTGGCAAAGTGCTGAAAAGTGTGGCAAAGTACTGAAAATTTGTGGCAAATTGCTGAAAAGTGTGGCAACGTACTGACAAGTTGTGGCAAATCAGTAACAAAGCACTGAAAAAGTGTGGCAAAGTACTGAAAAGTTGGGGCAAAGTGCTGAAAAGTAGTGGCAAAGTACTGAAAAGTAGTGGCATAGTGCTGAAAAGTGTGGCAAAGTACTGACAAGTTGTGGCAAAGTAGTGGCAAAGCACTGAAAAGTGTGGCAAAGTACTGAAAAATTGTGGCAAAGTGCTTAAAAGTAGTTGCAAAGTACTGAAAAGCAGTTTCAAAGTGCTGAAAAGTGTGGCAAAGTACTGAAAAGTTGTGGCAAAGTAGTGGCAAAGTACTGAAAAGTGTGGCAAAGTACTGAAAAGTTGTGTCAATGTGCTGAAAAGTAGCGGCAAAGTACTGAGAAGTGTGTCAAAGTACAGAAAAGTTGTAGCAATGTGCTGAAAAGTAGTGGCAAAGTACTGAAAAGCAGTGGCAAAGTGCTGAAAAGTGTGGCAAAGTACTGAAAAGTGTGGCAAAGTACTGAAAAGTGTTGCAAAGTACTGAAAAGTTGCGGCAAAGTACTGAAAAGTAGTGGCAAAGTGCTGAAAAGTGAGGCAAAGTGCTGAAAAGTAGTGGCAAAGTGCTGAACAGTAGTGGCAAAGTGCTGAAAAGTGTGGTAAAGTACTGACAAGATGTGGCAAAGTAGTGGCAAAGCACTGAAAAATGTGGCAAAGTACTGAAAATGTGTGGCAAAGTGCTGAAAAGTATTGGCAAACTACTGAAAAGTAGTGGCAAAGTGCTGAAAAGTGTGGCAAAGTACTGACAAGTTGTGGCAAAGTGCTGAAAAGTAGTGGCAAACTACTGAAAAGTAGTGGCAAAGTGATGAAATGTGTGGCAAAGTACTGACAAGTTGTGGCAAAGTGCTGAAAAGTAGTGGCAAACTACTGAAAAGCAGTGGTAAAGTGCTGAAAAGTGTGGCAAAGTACTGAAAAGTAGTGGCAAAGTGCTGAAAAGTGTGGCAAAGTTCTGACAAGTTGTGGCAAAGTGCTGAAAAGTAGTGGCAAACTACTGAAAAGCAGTGGTAAAGTGATGAAAAGTGTGGCAAAGTACTGAAAAGTTGTGGCAAAGTAGTGGCAAAGCACTGAAAAGTGTGGCAAAGTACTGAAAAGTTGTGGCAAAGTGCTGAAAAGTTGTGGCAAAGTCGTGGCAAAGTACTGAAAAGTGTGGCAAAGTACTGAAAAGTTGTAGCAAAGTGATGAAGAGTAGTAGCAAAGTACTGAAAATTTGTGGCAAAGTAGTGGCAAAGCACTGGAATGTGTGGCAAAGTACTGCAAAGTTGTGGCAAAGTGCTGAAAAGTAGCGGCAAAGTACTGAAAAGCAGGCTAAAAGTGCTGAAAAGTATGGCAAAGTACTGAAACGTTGTGGCAAAGTAGTGGCAAAGTACTGAAAAGTAGTGGCAAAGTGCTGAAAAGTGTGGCAAAGTACTGAAAAGTTGTGGCAAAGTAGTGGCAAAGCACTGAAATGTGTGGCAAAGTACTGCAAAGTTGTGGCAAAGTGCTGAAAAGTAGTGGCAAAGTGCTGAAAAGTGTGGCAAAGTACTGAAAAGTTGTAGCAAAGTGATGAAGAGTAGTAGCAAAGTACTGAAAAGTAGTGGCAAAGCACTGAAAAATGTGGCAAAGTACTGAAAAGTTGTGGCAAAGTGCTGAAACGTAGTGGCAACTACTGAAAAGTAGTGGCAAAGTGCTGAAAAGTGTGGCAAAGTACTGACAAGTTGTGGCAAAGTGCTGAAAAGTAGTGGCAAACTACTGAAAAGCAGTGGTAAAGTGCTGAAAAGTGTGGCAAAGTACTGAAAAGTTGTGGCAAAGTAGTGGCAAAGCACTGAAAAGTGTGGCAAAGTACTGAACAGTTGTGGCAAAGTGCTTAAAAGTAGTGGCAAACTACTGAAAAGCAGTGGTAAAGTGCTGAAAAGTGTGGCAAAGTACTGAAAAGTTGTGGCAAAGTAGTGGCAAAGCACTGAAAAGTGTGGCAAAGTACTGAACAGTTGTGGCAAAGTGCTTAAAAGTAGTTGCAAAGTACTGAAAAACAGTGGCAAAGTACTGAAAAGTGTGGCAAAGTACTGAAAAGTTGTGGCAAAGTTCTGAAAAGTAAGTGGCAAAGTACTGAAAAGCAGTGGCAAAGTGCTGAAAAGTGTGGCAAAGTACTGAAAAGTTGTGGCAAAGTGCTGAAAAGTAGTGGCAAAGTACTGAAAAGTAGAGGCAAAGTGCTGAAAAGTGTGGCAACGTACTGACAAGTTGTGGCAAATTAGTAACAAAGCACTGAAAAGTGTGGCAAAGTACTGAAAAGTTGGGGCAAAGTGCTGAAAAGTAGTGGCAAAGTACTGAAAAGTAGTGGCATAGTGCTGAAAAGTGTGGCAAAGTACTGACAAGTTGTGGCAAAGTGCTGAAAAGTAGTGGCAAACTACTGAAAAGCAGTGGTAAAGTGCTGAAAAGTGTGGCAAAGTACTGAAAAGTTGTGGCAAAGTAGTGGCAAAGCACTGAAAAGTGTGGCAAAGTACTGAAAAGTTGTGGCAAAGTGCTGAAAAGTTGTGGCAAAGTCGTGGCAAAGTACTGAAAAGTGTGGCAAAGTACTGCAAAGTTGTGGCAAAGTGCTGAAAAGTAGCGGCAAAGTACTGAAAAGCAGGCTAAAAGTGCTGAAAAGTATGGCAAAGTACTGAAACGTTGTGGCAAAGTAGTGGCAAAGCACTGAAATAGTGGCAAAGTACTGAAAAGTAGTGGCAAAGTGCTGAAAAGTAGTGGCAAAGCACTGAAATGTGTGGCAAAGTACTGCAAAGTTGTGGCAAAGTGCTGAAAAGTAGTGGCAAAGTGCTGAAAAGTGTGGCAAAGTACTGACAAGTTGTGGCAAAGTAGTGGCAAAGCACTGAAAAGTGTGGCAAAGTACTGAAAAGTTGTAGCAAAGTGATGAAGAGTAGTAGCAAAGTACTGAAAAGTAGTGGCAAAGCACTGAAAAATGTGGCAAAGTACTGAAAAGTTGTGGCAAAGTGCTGAAAAGTAGTGGCAACTACTGAAAAGTAGTGGCAAAGTGCTGAAAAGTGTGGCAAAGTACTGACAAGTTGTGGCAAAGTGCTGAAAAGTAGTGGCAAACTACTGAAAAGCAGTGGTAAAGTGCTGAAAAGTGTGGCAAAGTACTGAAAAGTTGTGGCAAAGTAGTGGCAAAGCACTGAAAAGTGTGGCAAAGTACTGAACAGTTGTGGCAAAGTGCTTAAAAGTAGTTGCAAAGTACTGAAAAGCAGTGGCAAAGTACTGAAAAGTGTGGCAAAGTACTGAAAAGTTGTGGCAAAGTTCTGAAAAGTAAGTGGCAAAGTACTGAAAAGCAGTGGCAAAGTGCTGAAAAGTGTGGCAAAGTACTGAAAATTTGTGGCAAATTGCTGAAAAGTGTGGCAACGTACTGACAAGTTGTGGCAAATCAGTAACAAAGCACTGAAAAGGTGTGGCAAAGTACTGAAAAGTTGGGGCAAAGTGCTGAAAAGTAGTGGCAAAGTACTGAAAAGTAGTGGCATAGTGCTGAAAAGTGTGGCAAAGTACTGACAAGTTGTGGCAAAGTAGTGGCAAAGCACTGAAAAGTGTGGCAAAGTACTGAAAAATTGTGGCAAAGTGCTTAAAAGTAGTTGCAAAGTACTGAAAAGCAGTTTCAAAGTGCTGAAAAGTGTGGCAAAGTACTGAAAAGTTGTGGCAAAGTAGTGGCAAAGTACTGAAAAGTGTGGCAAAGTACTGAAAAGTTGTGTCAATGTGCTGAAAAGTAGCGGCAAAGTACTGAGAAGTGTGTCAAAGTACAGAAAAGTTGTAGCAATGTGCTGAAAAGTAGTGGCAAAGTACTGAAAAGCAGTGGCAAAGTGCTGAAAAGTGTGGCAAAGTACTGAAAAGTGTGGCAAAGTACTGAAAAGTGTTGCAAAGTACTGAAAAGTTGCGGCAAAGTACTGAAAAGTAGTGGCAAAGTGCTGAAAAGTGAGGCAAAGTGCTGAAAAGTAGTGGCAAAATAGTGGCAAAGTACTGAAAAGTGTGGCAAAGTACTGACAAGTTGTGGCAAAGTGCTGAAAAGTAGTGGCAAAGTACTGAAAATTAGTGACAAAGTAATGAAAAGTCGTGGCAAAGTACTGAAAAGTGTGGCAAAGTACTGAACAGTTGTAGCAAAGTGATGAAGAGTAGTAGCAAAGTGCTGAAAAGTAGCGGCAAAGTACTGAAAAGCAGGCTAAAAGTGCTGAAAAGTATGGCAAAGTACTGAAATGTTGTGGCAAAGTGCTTAAAAGTAGTTGCAAAGTACTGAAAAGCAGTTTCAAAGTGCTGAAAAGTGTGGCAAAGTACTGACAAGTTGTGGCAAAGTAGTGGCAAAGCACTGAAAAGTGTGGCAAAGTACTGAAAAATTGTGGCAAAGTGCTTAAAAGTAGTTGCAAAGTACTGAAAAGCAGTTTCAAAGTGCTGAAAAGTGTGGCAAAGTACTGAAAAGTTGTGGCAAAGTCGTGGCAAAGTACTGAAAAGTGTGGCAAAGTACTGAAAAGTTGTGTCAATGTGCTGAAAAGTAGCGGCAAACTACTGAAAAGTAGTGGCAAAGTGCTGAAAAGTGTGGCAAAGTACTGAAAAGTTGTGGCAAAGTAGTGGCAAAGCATGAAAAGTGTGGCAAAGTACTGAAAAGTTGTGGAAAAGTTCTGAAAAGTAAGTGGCAAAGTACTGAAAAGTAGTGGCAAAGTGCTGAAAAGTGTGGCAAAGTACTGACAAGTTGTGGCAAATTAGTAACAAAGCACTGAAAAGTGTGGCAAAGTACTGAAAAGTTGGGGCAAAGTGCTGAAAAGTAGTGGCAAAGTACTGAAAAGTAGTGGCATAGTGCTGAAAAGTGTGGCAAGTACTGACAAGTTGTGGCAAAGCACTGAATAGTGTGGCAAAGTACTGAAAAATTGTGGCAAAGTGCTTAAAAGTAGTTGCAAAGTACTGAAAAGTTGGGGCAAAGTGCTGAAAAGTAGTGGCAAAGCAATGAAAAGTTGTGGCAAAGTAGTGGCAAAGCACTGAAAAGTGTGGCAAAGTAATGAAAAGTTGTGGAAAAGTGCTGAAAATTAGTGGCAAAGTGCTGAAAAGTGTGGCAAAGAACTGAAAAGTTGTGGCAAAGTAGTGGCAAAGCACTGAAAAGTGCGGCAAAGTACTAAACAGTTGTGGCAAAGTAGTGGCAAAGCACTGAAAAGTGTGGCAAAGTACTGACAAGTTGTGGCAAAGTGCTGAAAAGTAGTGACAAAGTAGTGAAAAGCAGTGGTAAAGTGCTGAAAAGTGTGGCAAAGTACTGACAAGTTGTGGCAAAGTAGTGGCAAAGCACTGGAATGTGTGGCAAAGTACTGCAAAGTTGTGGCAAAGTGCTGAAAATTAGCGGCAAAGTACTGAAAAGCAGGCTAAAAGTGCTGAATAACTATGGCAAAGTACTGAAACGTTGTGGCAAAGTAGTGGCAAAGCACTGAAATAGTGGCAAAGTACTGAACAGTAGTGGCAAAGTGCTGAAAAGTAGTGGCAAAGTACTGAAAAGTAGTGGCAAAGTGCTGAAAAGTGTGGCAAAGTACTGACAAGTTGTGGCAAAGTAGTGGCAAAGCACTGAAAAATGTGGCAAAGTTCTGAAAAGTTGTGGCAAAGTGCTGAAAAGTAGTGGCAAACTACTGAAAAGTAGTGGCAAAGTGCTGAAAAGTGTGGCAAAGTACTGACAAGTAGTGGCAAAGTGCTGAAAAGTAGTGGCAAACTACTGAAATGCAGTGGTAAAGTGCTGAAAAGTGTAGCAAAGTACTGAAAAGTAGTGGCAAAGTGCTGAAAAGTGTGGCAAAGTGCTGACAAGTTGTGGCAAAGTGCTGAAAAGTAGTGGCAAACTACTAAAAAGCAGGGGTAAAGTGCTGAAAAGTGTGGCAAAGTACTGAAAAGTTGTGGCAAAGTAGTGGCAAAGCACTGAAAAGTGTGACAAAGTACTGAAAAGTTGTGGCAAAGTGCTGAAAAGTTGTGGCAAAGTCGTGGCAAAGTACTGAAAAGTGTGGCAAAATACTGAAAAGTTGTAGCAAAGTAATGAAGAGTAGTAGCAAAGTACTGAAAAGTAGTGGCAAAGTGCTAAAAAGTGTGGCAAAGTACTGAAAAGTTGTGGCAAAGTAGTGGCAAAACACTGGAATGTGTGGCAAAGTACTGCAAAGTTGTGGCAAAGTGCTGAAAAGTAGCGGCAAAGTACTGAAAAGCAGGCTAAAAGTGCTGAAAAGTATGGCAAAGTACTGAAACGTTGTGGCAAAGTAATGGCAAAGCACTGAAATAGTGGCAAAGTACTGAAAAGTAGTGGCAAAGTGCTGAAAAGTAGTGGCAAAGTACTGAAAATTAGTGGCAAAGTGCTGAAAAGTGTGGCAAAGTACTGACAAGTTGTGGCAAAGTAGTGGCAAAGCACTGAAAAATGTGGCAAAGTACTGAAAAGTTGTAGCAAAGTGATGAAGAGTAGTAGCAAAGTACTGAAAAGTATTGGCAAAGTGCTGAAAAGTAGTGGCAAACTACTGAAAAGTAGTGGCAAAGTGCTGAAAAGTGTGGCAAAGTACTGAAAAGTTGTGGCAAAGTGCTGAAAAGTAGTGGCAAACTACTGAAAAGCAGTGGTAAAGTGCTGAAAGGTGTGGCAAAGTACTGAAAAGTAGTGGCAAAGTGCTGATAAGTGTGGCAAAGTACTGACAAGTTGTGGCAAAGTGCTGAAAAGTAGTGGCAAACTACTGAAAAGCAGTGGTAAAGTGCTGAAAAGTGTGGCAAATTACTGAAAAGTTGTGGCAAAGTAATGGCAAAGCACTGAAAAGTGTGGCAAAGTACTGAACAGTTGTGGCAAAGTGCTTAAAAGTAGTTGCAAAGTACTGAAAAGCAGTGGCAAAGTACTGAAAAGTGTGGCAAAGTACTGAAAAGTTGTGGCAAAGTCGTGGCAAACTACTGAAAAGTGTGACAAAGTACTGAAAAGTTGTAGCAAAGTGATGAAGAGTAGTAGCAAAGTAATGAAAAGTATTGGCAAAGTGCTGAAAAGTGAGGCAAAGTACTGAAAAGTTGTGGCAAAGTAGTGGCAAAGCACTGAAATGTGTGGCAAAGTACTGCAAAGTTGTGGCATAGTGCTGACAAGTAGCGGCAAAGTACTGAAAAGCAGGCTAAAAGTGCTGAAAAGTATGGCAAAGTACTGAAACGTTGTGGCAAAGTAGTGGCAAAGCACTGGAAAATGTGGCAAAGTTCTGAAAAGTTGTGGCAAAGTGCTGAAAAGTAGTGGCAAACTACTGAAAAGTAGTGGCAATGTGCTGAAAAGTGTGGCAAAGTACTGAAAAGTTGTGGAAAAGTTCTGAAAAGTAACTGGCAAAGTACTGAAAAGCAGTGGCAAAGTGCTGAAAAGTGTGGCAAAGTACTGAAAAGTTGTGGCAAAGTGCTGAAAAGTAGTGGCAAAGTACTGAAAAGTAGTGGCAAAGTGCTGAAAAGTGTGGCAAAGTAATGACAAGTTGGGGCAAAGTGCTGAAAAGTAGTGGCAAAGTGCTGAAAAGTGTGGCAAGTACTGACAAGTTGTGGCAAAGCACTGAAAAGTGTGGCAAAGTACTGAAAAATTGTGGCAAAGTGCTTAAAAGTAGTTGCAAAGTGCTGAAAATTAGTGGCAAAGTGCTGAAAAGTGTGGCAAAGAACTGAAAAGTTGTGGCAAAGTCGTGGCAAAGCACTGAAAAGTGCGGCAAAGTACTGAACAGTTGTGGCAAAGTGCTGAAAAGTAGTGGCAAACTACTGAAAAGCAGTGGTAAAGTGCTGAAAAGTGTGGCAAAGTACTGAAAAGTTGTGGCAAAGTAGTGGCAAAGCACTGAAAAGTGTGGCAAAGTACTGAACAGTTGTGGCAAAGTGCTTAAAAGTAGTTGCAAAGTACTGAAAAGCAGTGGCAAAGTACTGAAAAGTGTGGCAAAGTACTGAAAAGTTGTGGCAAAGTCGTGGCAAAGTACTGAAAAGTGTGGCAAAGCACTGCAATGTGTGGCAAAGTACTGCAAAGTTGTGGCAAAGTGCTGAAAAGTAGCGGCAAAGTACTGAAAAGCAGGCTAACAGTGCTGAGTAACTATGGCAAAGTACTGAAACGTTGTGGCAAAGTAGTGGCAAGGCACTGAAATAGTGGCAAAGTACTGAAAAGTAGTGGCAAAGTGCTGAAAAGTAGTGGCAAAGTGCTGAAAAGTGTGGTAAAGTACTGACAAGATGTGGCAAAGTAGTGGCAAAGCACTGAAAAATGTGGCAAAGTACTGAAAATTTGTGGCAAAGTGCTGAAAAGTATTGGCAAACTACTGAAAAGTAGTGGCAAAGTGCTGAAAAGTGTGGCAAAGTACTGACAAGTTGTGGCAAAGTGCTGAAAAGTAGTGGCAAACTACTGAAAAGTAGTGGCAAAGTGCTGAAAAGTGTGGCAAAGTACTGACAAGTTGTGGCAAAGTGCTGAAAATTAGTGGCAAACTACTGAAAAGCAGTGGTAAAGTGCTGAAAAGTGTGGCAAAGTACTGAAAAGTAGTGGCAAAGTGCTGAAAAGTGTGGCAAAGTTCTGACAAGTTGTGGCAAAGTGCTGAAAAGTAGTGGCAAACTACTGAAAAGCAGTGGTAAAGTGCTGAAAAGTGTGGCAAAGTACTGAAAAGTTGTGGCAAAGTAGTGGCAAAGCACTGAAAAGTGTGGCAAAGAACTGAAAAGTTGTGGCAAAGTGCTGAAAAGTTGTGGCAAAGTGCTGAAAAGTAGCGGCAAAGTACTGAAAAGCAGGCTAACAGTGCTGAGTAACTATGGCAAAGTACTGAAACGTTGTGGCAAAGTAGTGGCAAGGCACTGAAATAGTGGCAAAGTACTGAAAAGTAGTGGCAAAGTGCTGAAAAGTAGTGGCAAAGTGCTGAAAAGTGTGGTAAAGTACTGACAAGATGTGGCAAAGTAGTGGCAAAGCACTGAAAAATGTGGCAAAGTACTGAAAATTTGTGGCAAAGTGCTGAAAAGTATTGGCAAACTACTGAAAAGTAGTGGCAAAGTGCTGAAAAGTGTGGCAAAGTACTGACAAGTTGTGGCAAAGTGCTGAAAAGTAGTGGCAAACTACTGAAAAGTAGTGGCAAAGTGCTGAAAAGTGTGGCAAAGTACTGACAAGTTGTGGCAAAGTGCTGAAAATTAGTGGCAAACTACTGAAAAGCAGTGGTAAAGTGCTGAAAAGTGTGGCAAAGTACTGAAAAGTAGTGGCAAAGTGCTGAAAAGTGTGGCAAAGTTCTGACAAGTTGTGGCAAAGTGCTGAAAAGTAGTGGCAAACTACTGAAAAGCAGTGGTAAAGTGCTGAAAAGTGTGGCAAAGTACTGAAAAGTTGTGGCAAAGTAGTGGCAAAGCACTGAAAAGTGTGGCAAAGAACTGAAAAGTTGTGGCAAAGTGCTGAAAAGTTGTGGCAAAGTCGTGGCAAAGTACTGAAAAGTGTGGCAAAGTACTGAAAAGTTGTAGCAAAGTGATGAAGAGTAGTAGCAAAGTACTGAAAATTTGTGGCAAAGTAGTGGCAAAGCACTGGAATGTGTGGCAAAGTACTGCAAAGTTGTGGCAAAGTGCTGAAAAGTAGCGGCAAAGTACTGAAAAGCAGGCTAAAAGTGCTGAAAATTATGGCAAAGTACTGAAACGTTGTGGCAAAGTAGTGGCAAAGTACTGAAAAGTAGTGGCAAAGTGCTGAAAAGTGTGGCAAAGTACTGAAAAGTTGTGGCAAAGTAGTGGCAAAGCACTGAAATGTGTGGCAAAGTACTGCAAAGTTGTGGCAAAGTGCTGAAAAGTAGTGGCAAAGTGCTGAAAAGTGTGGCAAAGTACTGAAAAGTTGTAGCAAAGTGATGAAGAGTAGTAGCAAAGTACTGAAAAGTAGTGGCAAAGCACTGAAAAATGTGGCAAAGTACTGAAAAGTTGTGGCAAAGTGCTGAAACGTAGTGGCAACTACTGAAAAGTAGTGGCAAAGTGCTGAAAAGTGTGGCAAAGTACTGACAAGTTGTGGCAAAGTGCTGAAAAGTAGTGGCAAACTACTGAAAAGCAGTGGTAAAGTGCTGAAAAGTGTGGCAAAGTACTGAAAAGTTGTGGCAAAGTAGTGGCAAAGCACTGAAAAGTGTGGCAAAGTACTGAACAGTTGTGGCAAAGTGCTTAAAAGTAGTGGCAAACTACTGAAAAGCAGTGGTAAAGTGCTGAAAAGTGTGGCAAATTACTGAAAAGTTGTGGCAAAGTAGTGGCAAAGCACTGAAAAGTGTGGCAAAGTACTGAACAGTTGTGGCAAAGTGCTTAAAAGTAGTTGCAAAGTACTGAAAAGCAGTGGCAAAGTACTGAAAAGTGTGGCAAAGTACTGAAAAGTTGTGGCAAAGTTCTGAAAAGTAAGTGGCAAAGTACTGAAAAGCAGTGGCAAAGTGCTGAAAAGTGTGGCAAAGTACTGAAAAGTTGTGGCAAAGTGCTGAAAAGTAGTGGCAAAGTACTGAAAAGTAGTGGCAAAGTGCTGAAAAGTGTGGCAACGTACTGACAAGTTGTGGCAAATTAGTAACAAAGCACTGAAAAGTGTGGCAAAGTACTGAACAGTTGGGGCAAAGTGCTGAAAAGTAGTGGCAAAGTACTGAAAAGTAGTGGCATAGTGCTGAAAAGTGTGGAAAAGTACTGACAAGTTGTGGCAAAGTGCTGAAAAGTAGTGGCAAACTACTGAAAAGCAGTGGTAAAGTGCTGAAAAGTGTGGCAAAGTACTGAAAAGTTGTGGCAAAGTAGTGGCAAAGCACTGAAAAGTGTGGCAAAGTACTGAAAAGTTGTGGCAAAGTGCTGAAAAGTTGTGGCAAAGTCGTGGCAAAGTACTGAAAAGTGTGGCAAAGTACTGAAAAGTAGTGGCAAAGTGCTGAAAAGTGTGGCAAAGTGCTGACAAGTTGTGGCAAAGTGCTGAAAAGTAGTGGCAAACTACTAAAAAGCAGGGGTAAAGTGCTGAAAAGTGTGGCAAAGTACTGAAAAGTTGTGGCAAAGTAGTGGCAAAGCACTGAAAAGTGTGACAAAGTACTGAAAAGTTGTGGCAAAGTGCTGAAAAGTTGTGGCAAAGTCGTGGCAAAGTACTGAAAAGTGTGGCAAAATACTGAAAAGTTGTAGCAAAGTAATGAAGAGTAGTAGCAAAGTACTGAAAAGTAGTGGCAAAGTGCTAAAAAGTGTGGCAAAGTACTGAAAAGTTGTGGCAAAGTAGTGGCAAAACACTGGAATGTGTGGCAAAGTACTGCAAAGTTGTGGCAAAGTGCTGAAAAGTAGCGGCAAAGTACTGAAAAGCAGGCTAAAAGTGCTGAAAAGTATGGCAAAGTACTGAAACGTTGTGGCAAAGTAATGGCAAAGCACTGAAATAGTGGCAAAGTACTGAAAAGTAGTGGCAAAGTGCTGAAAAGTAGTGGCAAAGTACTGAAAATTAGTGGCAAAGTGCTGAAAAGTGTGGCAAAGTACTGACAAGTTGTGGCAAAGTAGTGGCAAAGCACTGAAAAATGTGGCAAAGTACTGAAAAGTTGTAGCAAAGTGATGAAGAGTAGTAGCAAAGTACTGAAAAGTATTGGCAAAGTGCTGAAAAGTAGTGGCAAACTACTGAAAAGTAGTGGCAAAGTGCTGAAAAGTGTGGCAAAGTACTGAAAAGTTGTGGCAAAGTGCTGAAAAGTAGTGGCAAACTACTGAAAAGCAGTGGTAAAGTGCTGAAAGGTGTGGCAAAGTACTGAAAAGTAGTGGCAAAGTGCTGATAAGTGTGGCAAAGTACTGACAAGTTGTGGCAAAGTGCTGAAAAGTAGTGGCAAACTACTGAAAAGCAGTGGTAAAGTGCTGAAAAGTGTGGCAAATTACTGAAAAGTTGTGGCAAAGTAATGGCAAAGCACTGAAAAGTGTGGCAAAGTACTGAACAGTTGTGGCAAAGTGCTTAAAAGTAGTTGCAAAGTACTGAAAAGCAGTGGCAAAGTACTGAAAAGTGTGGCAAAGTACTGAAAAGTTGTGGCAAAGTCGTGGCAAACTACTGAAAAGTGTGACAAAGTACTGAAAAGTTGTAGCAAAGTGATGAAGAGTAGTAGCAAAGTAATGAAAAGTATTGGCAAAGTGCTGAAAAGTGAGGCAAAGTACTGAAAAGTTGTGGCAAAGTAGTGGCAAAGCACTGAAATGTGTGGCAAAGTACTGCAAAGTTGTGGCATAGTGCTGACAAGTAGCGGCAAAGTACTGAAAAGCAGGCTAAAAGTGCTGAAAAGTATGGCAAAGTACTGAAACGTTGTGGCAAAGTAGTGGCAAAGCACTGGAAAATGTGGCAAAGTTCTGAAAAGTTGTGGCAAAGTGCTGAAAAGTAGTGGCAAACTACTGAAAAGTAGTGGCAATGTGCTGAAAAGTGTGGCAAAGTACTGAAAAGTTGTGGAAAAGTTCTGAAAAGTAACTGGCAAAGTACTGAAAAGCAGTGGCAAAGTGCTGAAAAGTGTGGCAAAGTACTGAAAAGTTGTGGCAAAGTGCTGAAAAGTAGTGGCAAAGTACTGAAAAGTAGTGGCAAAGTGCTGAAAAGTGTGGCAAAGTAATGACAAGTTGGGGCAAAGTGCTGAAAAGTAGTGGCAAAGTGCTGAAAAGTGTGGCAAGTACTGACAAGTTGTGGCAAAGCACTGAAAAGTGTGGCAAAGTACTGAAAAATTGTGGCAAAGTGCTTAAAAGTAGTTGCAAAGTGCTGAAAATTAGTGGCAAAGTGCTGAAAAGTGTGGCAAAGAACTGAAAAGTTGTGGCAAAGTCGTGGCAAAGCACTGAAAAGTGCGGCAAAGTACTGAACAGTTGTGGCAAAGTGCTGAAAAGTAGTGGCAAACTACTGAAAAGCAGTGGTAAAGTGCTGAAAAGTGTGGCAAAGTACTGAAAAGTTGTGGCAAAGTAGTGGCAAAGCACTGAAAAGTGTGGCAAAGTACTGAACAGTTGTGGCAAAGTGCTTAAAAGTAGTTGCAAAGTACTGAAAAGCAGTGGCAAAGTACTGAAAAGTGTGGCAAAGTACTGAAAAGTTGTGGCAAAGTCGTGGCAAAGTACTGAAAAGTGTGGCAAAGCACTGGAATGTGTGGCAAAGTACTGCAAAGTTGTGGCAAAGTGCTGAAAAGTAGCGGCAAAGTACTGAAAAGCAGGCTAACAGTGCTGAGTAACTATGGCAAAGTACTGAAACGTTGTGGCAAAGTAGTGGCAAGGCACTGAAATAGTGGCAAAGTACTGAAAAGTAGTGGCAAAGTGCTGAAAAGTAGTGGCAAAGTGCTGAAAAGTGTGGTAAAGTACTGACAAGATGTGGCAAAGTAGTGGCAAAGCACTGAAAAATGTGGCAAAGTACTGAAAATTTGTGGCAAAGTGCTGAAAAGTATTGGCAAACTACTGAAAAGTAGTGGCAAAGTGCTGAAAAGTGTGGCAAAGTACTGACAAGTTGTGGCAAAGTGCTGAAAAGTAGTGGCAAACTACTGAAAAGTAGTGGCAAAGTGCTGAAAAGTGTGGCAAAGTACTGACAAGTTGTGGCAAAGTGCTGAAAATTAGTGGCAAACTACTGAAAAGCAGTGGTAAAGTGCTGAAAAGTGTGGCAAAGTACTGAAAAGTAGTGGCAAAGTGCTGAAAAGTGTGGCAAAGTTCTGACAAGTTGTGGCAAAGTGCTGAAAAGTAGTGGCAAACTACTGAAAAGCAGTGGTAAAGTGCTGAAAAGTGTGGCAAAGTACTGAAAAGTTGTGGCAAAGTAGTGGCAAAGCACTGAAAAGTGTGGCAAAGAACTGAAAAGTTGTGGCAAAGTGCTGAAAAGTTGTGGCAAAGTGCTGAAAAGTAGCGGCAAAGTACTGAAAAGCAGGCTAACAGTGCTGAGTAACTATGGCAAAGTACTGAAACGTTGTGGCAAAGTAGTGGCAAGGCACTGAAATAGTGGCAAAGTACTGAAAAGTAGTGGCAAAGTGCTGAAAAGTAGTGGCAAAGTGCTGAAAAGTGTGGTAAAGTACTGACAAGATGTGGCAAAGTAGTGGCAAAGCACTGAAAAATGTGGCAAAGTACTGAAAATTTGTGGCAAAGTGCTGAAAAGTAGTGGCAAACTACTGAAAAGTAGTGGCAAAGTGCTGAAAAGTGTGGCAAAGTACTGACAAGTTGTGGCAAAGTGCTGAAAAGTAGTGGCAAACTACTGAAAAGTAGTGGCAAAGTGCTGAAAAGTGTGGCAAAGTACTGACAAGTTGTGGCAAAGTGCTGAAAATTAGTGGCAAACTACTGAAAAGCAGTGGTAAAGTGCTGAAAAGTGTGGCAAAGTACTGAAAAGTAGTGGCAAAGTGCTGAAAAGTGTGGCAAAGTTCTGACAAGTTGTGGCAAAGTGCTGAAAAGTAGTGGCAAACTACTGAAAAGCAGTGGTAAAGTGCTGAAAAGTGTGGCAAAGTACTGAAAAGTTGTGGCAAAGTAGTGGCAAAGCACTGAAAAGTGTGGCAAAGAACTGAAAAGTTGTGGCAAAGTGCTGAAAAGTTGTGGCAAAGTCGTGGCAAAGTACTGAAAAGTGTGGCAAAGTACTGAAAAGTTGTAGCAAAGTGATGAAGAGTAGTAGCAAAGTACTGAAAATTTGTGGCAAAGTAGTGGCAAAGCACTGGAATGTGTGGCAAAGTACTGCAAAGTTGTGGCAAAGTGCTGAAAAGTAGCGGCAAAGTACTGAAAAGTAGTGGCAAAGTGCTGAAAAGTGTGGCAAAGTACTGACAAGTTGTGGCAAAGTGCTGAAAATTAGTGGCAAACTACTGAAAAGCAGTGGTAAAGTGCTGAAAAGTGTGGCAAAGTACTGAAAAGTAGTGGCAAAGTGCTGAAAAGTGTGGCAAAGTTCTGACAAGTTGTGGCAAAGTGCTGAAAAGTAGTGGCAAACTACTGAAAAGCAGTGGTAAAGTGCTGAAAAGTGTGGCAAAGTACTGAAAAGTTGTGGCAAAGTAGTGGCAAAGCACTGAAAAGTGTGGCAAAGAACTGAAAAGTTGTGGCAAAGTGCTGAAAAGTTGTGGCAAAGTCGTGGCAAAGTACTGAAAAGTGTGGCAAAGTACTGAAAAGTTGTAGCAAAGTGATGAAGAGTAGTAGCAAAGTACTGAAAATTTGTGGCAAAGTAGTGGCAAAACACTGGAATGTGTGGCAAAGTACTGCAAAGTTGTGGCAAAGTGCTGAAAAGTAGCGGCAAAGTACTGAAAAGCAGGCTAAAAGTGCTGAAAAGTATGGCAAAGTACTGAAACGTTGTGGCAAAGTAATGGCAAAGCACTGAAATAGTGGCAAAGTACTGAAAAGTAGTGGCAAAGTGCTGAAAAGTAGTGGCAAAGTACTGAAAATTAGTGGCAAAGTGCTGAAAAGTGTGGCAAAGTACTGACAAGTTGTGGCAAAGTAGTGGCAAAGCACTGAAAAATGTGGCAAAGTACTGAAAAGTTGTAGCAAAGTGATGAAGAGTAGTAGCAAAGTACTGAAAAGTATTGGCAAAGTGCTGAAAAGTAGTGGCAAACTACTGAAAAGTAGTGGCAAAGTGCTGAAAAGTGTGGCAAAGTACTGAAAAGTTGTGGCAAAGTGCTGAAAAGTAGTGGCAAACTTCTGAAAAGCAGTGGTAAAGTGCTGAAAGGTGTGGCAAAGTACTGAAAAGTAGTGGCAAAGTGCTGATAAGTGTGGCAAAGTACTGACAAGTTGTGGCAAAGTGCTGAAAAGTAGTGGCAAACTACTGAAAAGCAGTGGTAAAGTGCTGAAAAGTGTGGCAAATTACTGAAAAGTTGTGGCAAAGTAATGGCAAAGCACTGAAAAGTGTGGCAAAGTACTGAACAGTTGTGGCAAAGTGCTTAAAAGTAGTTGCAAAGTACTGAAAAGCAGTGGCAAAGTACTGAAAAGTGTGGCAAAGTACTGAAAAGTTGTGGCAAAGTCGTGGCAAACTACTGAAAAGTGTGACAAAGTACTGAAAAGTTGTAGCAAAGTGATGAAGAGTAGTAGCAAAGTAATGAAAAGTATTGGCAAAGTGCTGAAAAGTGAGGCAAAGTACTGAAAAGTTGTGGCAAAGTAGTGGCAAAGCACTGAAATGTGTGGCAAAGTACTGCAAAGTTGTGGCATAGTGCTGACAAGTAGCGGCAAAGTACTGAAAAGCAGGCTAAAAGTGCTGAAAAGTATGGCAAAGTACTGAAACGTTGTGGCAAAGTAGTGGCAAAGCACTGGAAAATGTGGCAAAGTTCTGAAAAGTTGTGGCAAAGTGCTGAAAAGTAGTGGCAAACTACTGAAAAGTAGTGGCAATGTGCTGAAAAGTGTGGCAAAGTACTGAAAAGTTGTGGAAAAGTTCTGAAAAGTAACTGGCAAAGTACTGAAAAGCAGTGGCAAAGTGCTGAAAAGTGTGGCAAAGTACTGAAAAGTTGTGGCAAAGTGCTGAAAAGTAGTGGCAAAGTACTGAAAAGTAGTGGCAAAGTGCTGAAAAGTGTGGCAAAGTAATGACAAGTTGGGGCAAAGTGCTGAAAAGTAGTGGCAAAGTGCTGAAAAGTGTGGCAAGTACTGACAAGTTGTGGCAAAGCACTGAAAAGTGTGGCAAAGTACTGAAAAATTGTGGCAAAGTGCTTAAAAGTAGTTGCAAAGTGCTGAAAATTAGTGGCAAAGTGCTGAAAAGTGTGGCAAAGAACTGAAAAGTTGTGGCAAAGTCGTGGCAAAGCACTGAAAAGTGCGGCAAAGTACTGAACAGTTGTGGCAAAGTGCTGAAAAGTAGTGGCAAACTACTGAAAAGCAGTGGTAAAGTGCTGAAAAGTGTGGCAAAGTACTGAAAAGTTGTGGCAAAGTAGTGGCAAAGCACTGAAAAGTGTGGCAAAGTACTGAACAGTTGTGGCAAAGTGCTTAAAAGTAGTTGCAAAGTACTGAAAAGCAGTGGCAAAGTACTGAAAAGTGTGGCAAAGTACTGAAAAGTTGTGGCAAAGTCGTGGCAAAGTACTGAAAAGTGTGGCAAAGCACTGGAATGTGTGGCAAAGTACTGCAAAGTTGTGGCAAAGTGCTGAAAAGTAGCGGCAAAGTACTGAAAAGCAGGCTAACAGTGCTGAGTAACTATGGCAAAGTACTGAAACGTTGTGGCAAAGTAGTGGCAAGGCACTGAAATAGTGGCAAAGTACTGAAAAGTAGTGGCAAAGTGCTGAAAAGTAGTGGCAAAGTGCTGAAAAGTGTGGTAAAGTACTGACAAGATGTGGCAAAGTAGTGGCAAAGCACTGAAAAATGTGGCAAAGTACTGAAAATTTGTGGCAAAGTGCTGAAAAGTATTGGCAAACTACTGAAAAGTAGTGGCAAAGTGCTGAAAAGTGTGGCAAAGTACTGACAAGTTGTGGCAAAGTGCTGAAAAGTAGTGGCAAACTACTGAAAAGTAGTGGCAAAGTGCTGAAAAGTGTGGCAAAGTACTGACAAGTTGTGGCAAAGTGCTGAAAATTAGTGGCAAACTACTGAAAAGCAGTGGTAAAGTGCTGAAAAGTGTGGCAAAGTACTGAAAAGTAGTGGCAAAGTGCTGAAAAGTGTGGCAAAGTTCTGACAAGTTGTGGCAAAGTGCTGAAAAGTAGTGGCAAACTACTGAAAAGCAGTGGTAAAGTGCTGAAAAGTGTGGCAAAGTACTGAAAAGTTGTGGCAAAGTAGTGGCAAAGCACTGAAAAGTGTGGCAAAGAACTGAAAAGTTGTGGCAAAGTGCTGAAAAGTTGTGGCAAAGTGCTGAAAAGTAGCGGCAAAGTACTGAAAAGCAGGCTAACAGTGCTGAGTAACTATGGCAAAGTACTGAAACGTTGTGGCAAAGTAGTGGCAAGGCACTGAAATAGTGGCAAAGTACTGAAAAGTAGTGGCAAAGTGCTGAAAAGTAGTGGCAAAGTGCTGAAAAGTGTGGTAAAGTACTGACAAGATGTGGCAAAGTAGTGGCAAAGCACTGAAAAATGTGGCAAAGTACTGAAAATTTGTGGCAAAGTGCTGAAAAGTATTGGCAAACTACTGAAAAGTAGTGGCAAAGTGCTGAAAAGTGTGGCAAAGTACTGACAAGTTGTGGCAAAGTGCTGAAAAGTAGTGGCAAACTACTGAAAAGTAGTGGCAAAGTGCTGAAAAGTGTGGCAAAGTACTGACAAGTTGTGGCAAAGTGCTGAAAATTAGTGGCAAACTACTGAAAAGCAGTGGTAAAGTGCTGAAAAGTGTGGCAAAGTACTGAAAAGTAGTGGCAAAGTGCTGAAAAGTGTGGCAAAGTTCTGACAAGTTGTGGCAAAGTGCTGAAAAGTAGTGGCAAACTACTGAAAAGCAGTGGTAAAGTGCTGAAAAGTGTGGCAAAGTACTGAAAAGTTGTGGCAAAGTAGTGGCAAAGCACTGAAAAGTGTGGCAAAGAACTGAAAAGTTGTGGCAAAGTGCTGAAAAGTTGTGGCAAAGTCGTGGCAAAGTACTGAAAAGTGTGGCAAAGTACTGAAAAGTTGTAGCAAAGTGATGAAGAGTAGTAGCAAAGTACTGAAAATTTGTGGCAAAGTAGTGGCAAAGCACTGGAATGTGTGGCAAAGTACTGCAAAGTTGTGGCAAAGTGCTGAAAAGTAGCGGCAAAGTACTGAAAAGCAGGCTAAAAGTGCTGAAAATTATGGCAAAGTACTGAAACGTTGTGGCAAAGTAGTGGCAAAGTACTGAAAAGTAGTGGCAAAGTGCTGAAAAGTGTGGCAAAGTACTGAAAAGTTGTGGCAAAGTAGTGGCAAAGCACTGAAATGTGTGGCAAAGTACTGCAAAGTTGTGGCAAAGTGCTGAAAAGTAGTGGCAAAGTGCTGAAAAGTGTGGCAAAGTACTGAAAAGTTGTAGCAAAGTGATGAAGAGTAGTAGCAAAGTACTGAAAAGTAGTGGCAAAGCACTGAAAAATGTGGCAAAGTACTGAAAAGTTGTGGCAAAGTGCTGAAACGTAGTGGCAACTACTGAAAAGTAGTGGCAAAGTGCTGAAAAGTGTGGCAAAGTACTGACAAGTTGTGGCAAAGTGCTGAAAAGTAGTGGCAAACTACTGAAAAGCAGTGGTAAAGTGCTGAAAAGTGTGGCAAAGTACTGAAAAGTTGTGGCAAAGTAGTGGCAAAGCACTGAAAAGTGTGGCAAAGTACTGAACAGTTGTGGCAAAGTGCTTAAAAGTAGTGGCAAACTACTGAAAAGCAGTGGTAAAGTGCTGAAAAGTGTGGCAAAGTACTGAAAAGTTGTGGCAAAGTAGTGGCAAAGCACTGAAAAGTGTGGCAAAGTACTGAACAGTTGTGGCAAAGTGCTTAAAAGTAGTTGCAAAGTACTGAAAAGCAGTGGCAAAGTACTGAAAAGTGTGGCAAAGTACTGAAAAGTTGTGGCAAAGTTCTGAAAAGTAAGTGGCAAAGTACTGAAAAGCAGTGGCAAAGTGCTGAAAAGTGTGGCAAAGTACTGAAAAGTTGTGGCAAAGTGCTGAAAAGTAGTGGCAAAGTACTGAAAAGTAGTGGCAAAGTGCTGAAAAGTGTGGCAACGTACTGACAAGTTGTGGCAAATTAGTAACAAAGCACTGAAAAGTGTGGCAAAGTACTGAACAGTTGGGGCAAAGTGCTGAAAAGTAGTGGCAAAGTACTGAAAAGTAGTGGCATAGTGCTGAAAAGTGTGGAAAAGTACTGACAAGTTGTGGCAAAGTGCTGAAAAGTAGTGGCAAACTACTGAAAAGCAGTGGTAAAGTGCTGAAAAGTGTGGCAAAGTACTGAAAAGTTGTGGCAAAGTAGTGGCAAAGCACTGAAAAGTGTGGCAAAGTACTGAAAAGTTGTGGCAAAGTGCTGAAAAGTTGTGGCAAAGTCGTGGCAAAGTACTGAAAAGTGTGGCAAAGTACTGAAAAGTTGTAGCAAAGTGATGAAGTGTAGTAGCAAAGTACTGAAAAGTAGTGGCAAAGTGCTGAAAAGTGTGGCAAAGTACTGAAAAGTTGTGGCAAAGTAGTGGCAAAGCACTGGAATGTGTGGCAAAGTACTGCAAAGTTGTGGCAAAGTGCTGAAAAGTAGCGGCAAAGTACTGAAAAGCAGGCTAAAAGTGCTGAAAAGTATGGCAAAGTACTGAAACGTTGTGGCAAAGTAGTGGCAAAGCACTGAAATAGTGGCAAAGTACTGAAAAGTAGTGGCAAAGTGCTGAAAAGTAGTGGCAAAGCACTGAAATGTGTGGCAAAGTACTGCAAAGTTGTGGCAAAGTGCTGAAAAGTAGTGGCAAAGTGCTGAAAAGTGTGGCAAAGTACTGACAAGTTGTGGCAAAGTAGTGGCAAAGCACTGAAAAGTGTGGCAAAGTACTGAAAAGTTGTAGCAAAGTGATGAAGAGTAGTAGCAAAGTACTGAAAAGTAGTGGCAAAGCACTGAAAAATGTGGCAAAGTACTGAAAAGTTGTGGCAAAGTGCTGAAAAGTAGTGGCAACTACTGAAAAGTAGTGGCAAAGTGCTGAAAAGTGTGGCAAAGTACTGACAAGTTGTGGCAAAGTGCTGAAAAGTAGTGGCAAACTACTGAAAAGCAGTGGTAAAGTGCTGAAAAGTGTGGCAAAGTACTGAAAAGTTGTGGCAAAGTAGTGGCAAAGCACTGAAAAGTGTGGCAAAGTACTGAACAGTTGTGGCAAAGTGCTTAAAAGTAGTTGCAAAGTACTGAAAAGCAGTGGCAAAGTACTGAAAAGTGTGGCAAAGTACTGAAAAGTTGTGGCAAAGTTCTGAAATGTAAGTGGCAAAGTACTGAAAAGCAGTGGCAAAGTGCTGAAAAGTGTGGCAAAGTACTGAAAATTTGTGGCAAATTGCTGAAAAGTGTGGCAACGTACTGACAAGTTGTGGCAAATCAGTAACAAAGCACTGAAAAGGTGTGGCAAAGTACTGAAAAGTTGGGGCAAAGTGCTGAAAAGTAGTGGCAAAGTACTGAAAAGTAGTGGCATAGTGCTGAAAAGTGTGGCAAAGTACTGACAAGTTGTGGCAAAGTAGTGGCAAAGCACTGAAAAGTGTGGCAAAGTACTGAAAAATTGTGGCAAAGTGCTTAAAAGTAGTTGCAAAGTACTGAAAAGCAGTTTCAAAGTGCTGAAAAGTGTGGCAAAGTACTGAAAAGTTGTGGCAAAGTCGTGGCAAAGTACTGAAAAGTGTGGCAAAGTACTGAAAAGTTGTGTCAATGTGCTGAAAAGTAGCGGCAAAGTACTGAGAAGTGTGTCAAAGTACAGAAAAGTTGTAGCAATGTGCTGAAAAGTAGTGGCAAAGTACTGAAAAGCAGTGGCAAAGTGCTGAAAAGTGTGGCAAAGTACTGAAAAGTGTGGCAAAGTACTGAAAAGTGTTGCAAAGTACTGAAAAGTTGCGGCAAAGTACTGAAAAGTAGTGGCAAAGTGCTGAAAAGTGAGGCAAAGTGCTGAAAAGTAGTGGCAAAATAGTGGCAAAGTACTGAAAAGTGTGGCAAAGTACTGACAAGTTGTGGCAAAGTGCTGAAAAGTAGTGGCAAAGTACTGAAAATTAGTGACAAAGTAATGAAAAGTCGTGGCAAAGTACTGAAAAGTGTGGCAAAGTACTGAACAGTTGTAGCAAAGTGATGAAGAGTAGTAGCAAAGTACTGAAAAGTAGTGGCAAAGTGCTGAAAAGTGTGGCAAAGTAATGAAAAGTTGTGGCAAAGAAGTGGCAAAGCACTGGAATGTGTGGCAAAGTACTGCAAAGTTGTGGCAAAGTGCTGAAAAGTAGCGGCAAAGTACTGAAAAGCAGGCTAAAAGTGCTGAAAAGTATGGCAAAGTACTGAAATGTTGTGGCAAAGTGCTTAAAAGTAGTTGCAAAGTACTGAAAAGCAGTTTCAAAGTGCTGAAAAGTGTGGCAAAGTACTGAAAAGTTGTGGCAAAGTCGTGGCAAAGTACTGAAAAGTGTGGCAAAGTACTGAAAAGTTGTGTCAATGTGCTGAAAAGTAGCGGCAAAGTACTGAGAAGTGTGTCAAAGTACAGAAAAGTTGTAGCAATGTGCTGAAAAGTAGTGGCAAAGTACTGAAAAGCAGTGGCAAAGTGCTGAAAAGTGTGGCAAAGTACTGAAAAGTGTGGCAAAGTACTGAAAAGTGTTGCAAAGTACTGAAAAGTTGCGGCAAAGTACTGAAAAGTAGTGGCAAAGTGCCGAAAAGTGAGGCAAAGTGCTGAAAAGTAGTGGCAAAATAGTGGCAAAGTACTGAAAAGTGTGGCAAAGTACTGACAAGTTGTGGCAAAGTGCTGAAAAGTAGTGGCAAAGTACTGAAAATTAGTGACAAAGTAATGAAAAGTCGTGGCAAAGTACTGAAAAGTGTGGCAAAGTACTGAACAGTTGTAGCAAAGTGATGAAGAGTAGTAGCAAAGTACTGAAAAGTAGTGGCAAAGTGCTGAAAAGTGTGTCAAAGTAATGAAAAGTTGTGGCAAAGAAGTGGCAAAGCACTGGAATGTGTGGCAAAGTACTGCAAAGTTGTGGCAAAGTGCTGAAAAGTAGCGGCAAAGTACTGAAAAGCAGGCTAAAAGTGCTGAAAAGTATGGCAAAGTACTGAAATGTTGTGGCAAAGTGCTTAAAAGTAGTTGCAAAGTACTGAAAAGCAGTTTCAAAGTGCTGAAAAGTGTGGCAAAGTACTGACAAGTTGTGGCAAAGTAGTGGCAAAGCACTGAAAAGTGTGGCAAAGTACTGAAAAATTGTGGCAAAGTGCTTAAAAGTAGTTGCAAAGTACTGAAAAGCAGTTTCAAAGTGCTGAAAAGTGTGGCAAAGTACTGAAAAGTTGTGGCAAAGTCGTGGCAAAGTACTGAAAAGTGTGGCAAAGTACTGAAAAGTTGTGTCAATGTGCTGAAAAGTAGCGGCAAAGTACTGAGAAGTGTGTCAAAGTACAGAAAAGTTGTAGCAATGTGCTGAAAAGTAGTGGCAAAGTACTGAAAAGCAGTGGCAAAGTGCTGAAAAGTGTGGCAAAGTACTGAAAAGAGTGGCAAAGTACTGAAAAGTTGTGGCAAAGTACTGAAAAGTAGTGGCAAAGTGCTGAAAAGTGAGGCAAAGTGCTGAAAAGTAGTGGCAAAATAGTGGCAAAGTACTGAAAAGTGTGGCAAAGTACTGACAAGTTGTGGCAAAGTGCTGAAAAGTAGTGGCAAAGTACTGAAAATTAGTGACAAAGTAATGAAAAGTCGTGGCAAAGTACTGAAAAGTGTGGCAAAGTACTGAAAAGTTGTAGCAAAGTGATGAAGAGTAGTAGCAAAGTACTGAAAAGTAGTGGCAAAGTGCTGAAAAGTGTGGCAAAGTAATGAAAAGTTGTGGCAAAGTAGTGGCAAAGCACTGGAATGTGTGGCAAAGTACTGCAAAGTTGTGGCAAAGTGCTGAAAAGTAGCGGCAAAGTACTGAAAAGCAGGCTAAAAGTGCTGAAAAGTATGGCAAAGTACTGAAACGTTGTGGCAAAGTAGTGGCAAAGCACTGAAATAGTGGCAAAGTACTGAAAAGTAGTGGCAAAGTGCTGAAAAGTAGTGGCAAAGTACTGAAAAGTAGCGGCAAAGTGCTGAAAAGTGTGGCAAAGTACTGACAAGTTGTGGCAAAGTAGTGGCAAAGCACTGAAAAATGTGGCAAAGTACTGAAAAGTTGTGGCAAAGTGCTGAAAAGTAGTGGCAAACTACTGAAAAGTAGTGGCAAAGTGCTGAAAAGTGTGGCAAAGTACTGACAAGTTGTGGCAAAGTGCTGAAAAGTAGTGGCAAACTACTGAAAAGTAGTGGCAAAGTGCTGAAAAGTGTGGCAAATTACTGACAAGTTGTGGCAAAATGCTGAAAAGTAGTGGCAAACTACTGAAAAGCAGTGGTAAAGTGCTGAAAAGTGTGGCAAAGTACTGAAAAGTTGTGGCAAAGTAGTGGCAAAGCTCTGAAAAGTGTGGCAAAGTACTGAACAGTTGTGGCAAAGTGCTTAAAAGCAGTTGCAATGTACTGAAAAGCAGTGGCAAAGTACTGAAAAGTGTGGCAAAGTACTGAAAAGTTGAGGCAAAGTCGTGGCAAAGTACTGAAAAGTGTGGCAAAGTACTGAAAAGTTGTAGCAAAGTGATGAAGAGTAGTAGCAAAGTACTGAAAAGTAGTGGCAAAGTGCTGAAAAGTAGTTGCAAAGTACTGAAAAGCAGTGGCAAAGTACTGAAAAGTGTGGCAAAATACTGAAAAGTTGTGGCAAAGTCGTGGCAAAGTACTGAAAAGTTGTGTCAATGTGCTGAAAAGTAGCGGCAAAGTACTGAGAAGTGTGTCAAAGTACAGAAAAGTTGTAGCAATGTGCTGAAAAGTAGTGGCAAAGTACTGAAAAGCAGTGGCAAAGTGCTGAAAAGTGTGGCAAAGTACTGAAAAGAGTGGCAAAGTACTGAAAAGTTGTGGCAAAGTACTGAAAAGTAGTGGCAAAGTGCTGAAAAGTGAGGCAAAGTGCTGAAAAGTAGTGGCAAAATAGTGGCAAAGTACTGAAAAGTGTGGCAAAGTACTGACAAGTTGTGGCAAAGTGCTGAAAAGTAGTGGCAAAGTACTGAAAATTAGTGACAAAGTAATGAAAAGTCGTGGCAAAGTACTGAAAAGTGTGGCAAAGTACTGAAAAGTTGTAGCAAAGTGATGAAGAGTAGTAGCAAAGTACTGAAAAGTAGTGGCAAAGTGCTGAAAAGTGTGGCAAAGTAATGAAAAGTTGTGGCAAAGTAGTGGCAAAGCACTGGAATGTGTGGCAAAGTACTGCAAAGTTGTGGCAAAGTGCTGAAAAGTAGCGGCAAAGTACTGAAAAGCAGGCTAAAAGTGCTGAAAAGTATGGCAAAGTACTGAAACGTTGTGGCAAAGTAGTGGCAAAGCACTGAAATAGTGGCAAAGTACTGAAAAGTAGTGGCAAAGTGCTGAAAAGTAGTGGCAAAGTACTGAAAAGTAGCGGCAAAGTGCTGAAAAGTGTGGCAAAGTACTGACAAGTTGTGGCAAAGTAGTGGCAAAGCACTGAAAAATGTGGCAAAGTACTGAAAAGTTGTGGCAAAGTGCTGAAAAGTAGTGGCAAACTACTGAAAAGTAGTGGCAAAGTGCTGAAAAGTGTGGCAAAGTACTGACAAGTTGTGGCAAAGTGCTGAAAAGTAGTGGCAAACTACTGAAAAGTAGTGGCAAAGTGCTGAAAAGTGTGGCAAATTACTGACAAGTTGTGGCAAAATGCTGAAAAGTAGTGGCAAACTACTGAAAAGCAGTGGTAAAGTGCTGAAAAGTGTGGCAAAGTACTGAAAAGTTGTGGCAAAGTAGTGGCAAAGCTCTGAAAAGTGTGGCAAAGTACTGAACTGTTGTGGCAAAGTGCTTAAAAGCAGTTGCAATGTACTGAAAAGCAGTGGCAAAGTACTGAAAAGTGTGGCAAAGTACTGAAAAGTTGAGGCAAAGTCGTGGCAAAGTACTGAAAAGTGTGGCAAAGTACTGAAAAGTTGTAGCAAAGTGATGAAGAGTAGTAGCAAAGTACTGAAAAGTAGTGGCAAAGTGCTGAAAAGTAGTTGCAAAGTACTGAAAAGCAGTGGCAAAGTACTGAAAAGTGTGGCAAAATACTGAAAAGTTGTGGCAAAGTCGTGGCAAAGTACTGAAAAGTGTGGCAAAGTACTGAAAATGTGGCAAAGTACTGAAAAGTCGTGGCAAAGTGCTGAAAAGTAGTGGCAAACTACTGAAAAGTAGTGGCAAAGTGCTGAAAAGTGTGGCAAAGTACTGACAAGTTGTGGCAAAGTGCTGAAAAGTAGTGGCAAACTACTGAAAAGCAGTGGTAAAGTGCTGAAAAGTGTGGCAAAGTACTGAAAAGTTGTGGCAAAGTAGTGGCAAAGCATTGAAAAGTCAGGCAAAGTACTGAACAGTTCTGGCAAAGTGCTTAAAAGTAGTTGCAAAGTACTGAAAAGCAGTGGCAAAGTACTGAAAAGTGTGGCAAAGTACTGAAAAGTTGTGGCAAAGTTCTGAAAAGTAAGTGGCAAAGTACTGAAAAGCAGTGGCAAAGTGCTGAAAAGTGTGGCAAAGTACTGAAAAGTTGTGGCAAAGTGCTGAAAAGTAGTGGCAAAGTACTGAAAAGTAGTGGCAAAGTGCAGAAAAGTGTGGCAACGTACTGACAAGTTGTGGCAAATTAGTAACAAAGCACTGAAAAGTGTGGCAAAGTACTGAAAAGTTTTGGCAAAGTGCTGACAAGTAGTGGCAAAGTACTGAAAAGTAGTGGCATAGTGCTGAAAAGTGTGGCAAAGTACTGACAAGTTGTGGCAAAGTAGTGGCAAAGCACTGAAAAGTGTGGCAAAGTACTGAAAAATTGTGGCAAAGTGCTTAAAAGTAGTTGCAAAGTACTGAAAAGCAGTTTCAAAGTGCTGAAAAGTGTGGCAAAGTACTGAAAAGTTGTGGCAAAGTCGTGGCAAAGCACTGAAAATTTTGCCAAAGTACTGAAAAGTTGTGGCAAAGTGCTGAAAAGTAGTAGCAATGTACTGAAAAGTGTGGCAAAGTACTGAAAAGTTGTGGCAAAGTGCTAAAAAGTAGTGGCAAAGTGCTGAAAAGGGTGGCAAATTACTGTAAATTTGTGTCAAAGTAGTGGCAAAGCACTAAAAATTGTGCCAAAGTAATGAAAAGTTTTGGCAAAGTGCTGAAAAGTAGTAGCAAAGTACTGAAAAGTGTGGCAAAGTACTGAAAAGTTGTGGCATCAAGTTGCCACACATTTCAGTACTTTGCCACTACTTTTCAGCACTTTGCCACAACTTTTCAGTTCTTTGCCACACTTTTCATCACTTGGCCACTACCTTTCAGTACTTTGCCACTACTTTTCAGAACTTTGCCACAACTTTTCAGTACTTTGCCACACTTTTCAGTACTTTGCCACGACTTTGCCACAACTTTTCAGTACTTTGCCACACTTTTCAGTACTTTGCCACACTTTTCAGCACATTGCCACAACATTTCAGAACTTTGCCATGACTTTGGCACAACTTTTCAGTACTTTGCCACACATTTCAGTACTTTGCCACTACTTTTCAGCACTTTGCCACAACTTTGCAGTACTTTGCCACCCTTTTCAGTACTTTGCAACTGCTTTTCAGTACTTTGCCACTAATTTTCAGCACTTTGCCACAACTTTTCAGTACTTTGCCACACTTTTCAGCACTTTGCCTCAACTTTTCTGTAATTTGCCACACTTTTCAGTACTTTGCCACGTCTTTGCCACAACTTTGCAGTACTTTGCCACCCTTTTCAGTACTTTTCAACTGCTTTTCAGTACTTTGCCACTAATTTTCAGCACTTTGCCACAACTTTTCAGTACTTTGCCACACTTTTCAGCACTTTGCCACTACTTTTCAGTACTTTGCCACTACTTTTCAGCACTTTGCCACGACTTTGCCGCAACTTTTCAGTACTTTGCCACACTTTTCAGTACTTTGCCACTACTTTTCAGCACTTTGCCACACTTTTCAGTACTTTGCCACTGCTTTTCCGTACTTTGCCACTACTTTTCAGCACTTTGCCACAACTTTTCAGTAATTTGCCACACTTTTCAGCACTTTGCCACTACTTTTTAATACTTTGCCACTACTTTTCAGCACTTTGCCACAACTTTTCATTACTTTGCCACACTTTTCAGTAATTTGCCTCTACTTTTCAGCACTTTGCCACAACTTTTCAGTACTTTGACACACTTTTCAGTACTTTGCCACGACTTTGCCACAACTTTTCAGTACTTTTCCACACTTTTCAGTACTTTGCCACTGATTTTCAGTACTTTGCCACAACTTGTCAGCACTTTGCCACATTTTTTCAGTACTTTGCCACACTTGTTCAGTTCTTTGCCACTACTTTTCCGCACTTTGCCACCGCCTCTCAGTATTTGCCACAACTTTTCAGTACTTTGCTACTACTTTTCAGCACTTTGCCACAACTTTTTAGTACTTTGCCACACTTTTCAGCACATTGCCACTACTTTTCAGTACTTTGCCACACTTTTCAGTACTTTTCAAGACTTTGCCACAACTTTTCAGTACTTTGCCACACTTTTCAGCACATTGCCACAACATTTCAGTACTTTGCCATGACTTTGCCACAACTTTTCAGTACTTTGCCACACATTTCAGTACTTTGCCACTACTTTTCAGCACTTTGCCACAACTTTTCAGTTCTTTGCCACACTTTTCATCACTTGGCCACTACCTTTCAGTACTTTGCCACTACTTTTCAGAACTTTGCCACAACTTTTCAGTACTTTGCCACACTTTTCAGTACTTTGCCACGACTTTGCCACAACTTTTCAGTACTTTGCCACACTTTTCAGTACTTTGCCACACTTTTCAGTACTTTTCCACGACTTTGCCACAACTTTTCAGTACTTTGCCACACTTTTCAGCACATTGCCACAACATTTCAGAACATTGCCATGACTTTGCCACAACTTTTCAGTACTTTGCCACACATTTCAGTACTTTGCCACTACTTTTCAGCACTTTGCCACAACTTTTCAGTACTTTGCCACACTTTTCAGTACTTTGCCACTCTTTTCAGTACTTTGCCACGACTTTGCCACAACTTTTCAGTACTTTGCCACACTTTTCAGTACTTTGCCACGACTTTGCCACAACTTTTCAGTACTTTGCCACACTTTTCAGTACTTTGCCACACTTTTCAGCACATTGCCACAACATTTCAGAACTTTGCCATGACTTTGGCACAACTTTTCAGTACTTTGCCACACATTTCAGTACTTTGCCACTACTTTTCAGCACTTTGCCACAACTTTGCAGTACTTTGCCACCCTTTTCAGTACTTTGCAACTGCTTTTCAGTACTTTGCCACTAATTTTCAGCACTTTGCCACAACTTTTCAGTACTTTGCCACACTTTTCAGCACTTTGCCTCAACTTTTCTGTAATTTGCCACACTTTTCAGTACTTTGCCACGTCTTTGCCACAACTTTGCAGTACTTTGCCACCCTTTTCAGTACTTTTCAACTGCTTTTCAGTACTTTGCCACTAATTTTCAGCACTTTGCCACAACTTTTCAGTACTTTGCCACACTTTTCAGCACTTTGCCACTACTTTTCAGTACTTTGCCACTACTTTTCAGCACTTTGCCACGACTTTGCCGCAACTTTTCAGTACTTTGCCACACTTTTCAGTACTTTGCCACTACTTTTCAGCACTTTGCCACACTTTTCAGTACTTTGCCACTGCTTTTCCGTACTTTGCCACTACTTTTCAGCACTTTGCCACAACTTTTCAGTAATTTGCCACACTTTTCAGCACTTTGCCACTACTTTTTAATACTTTGCCACTACTTTTCAGCACTTTGCCACAACTTTTCATTACTTTGCCACACTTTTCAGTAATTTGCCTCTACTTTTCAGCACTTTGCCACAACTTTTCAGTACTTTGACACACTTTTCAGTACTTTGCCACGACTTTGCCACAACTTTTCAGTACTTTTCCACACTTTTCAGTACTTTGCCACTGATTTTCAGTACTTTGCCACAACTTGTCAGCACTTTGCCACATTTTTTCAGTACTTTGCCACACTTGTTCAGTTCTTTGCCACTACTTTTCCGCACTTTGCCACCGCCTCTCAGTATTTGCCACAACTTTTCAGTACTTTGCTACTACTTTTCAGCACTTTGCCACAACTTTTTAGTACTTTGCCACACTTTTCAGCACATTGCCACTACTTTTCAGTACTTTGCCACACTTTTCAGTACTTTTCAAGACTTTGCCACAACTTTTCAGTACTTTGCCACACTTTTCAGCACATTGCCACAACATTTCAGTACTTTGCCATGACTTTGCCACAACTTTTCAGTACTTTGCCACACATTTCAGTACTTTGCCACTACTTTTCAGCACTTTGCCACAACTTTTCAGTTCTTTGCCACACTTTTCATCACTTGGCCACTACCTTTCAGTACTTTGCCACTACTTTTCAGAACTTTGCCACAACTTTTCAGTACTTTGCCACACTTTTCAGTACTTTGCCACGACTTTGCCACAACTTTTCAGTACTTTGCCACACTTTTCAGTACTTTGCCACACTTTTCAGTACTTTTCCACGACTTTGCCACAACTTTTCAGTACTTTGCCACACTTTTCAGCACATTGCCACAACATTTCAGAACATTGCCATGACTTTGCCACAACTTTTCAGTACTTTGCCACACATTTCAGTACTTTGCCACTACTTTTCAGCACTTTGCCACAACTTTGCATTACTTTGCCACCCTTTTCAGTACTTTGCAACTACTTTTCAGTACTTTGCCACTAATTTTCAGCACTTTGCCACAACTTTTCAGTACTTTGCCACACTTTTCAGCACTTTGCCACAACTTTTCTGTAATTTGCCACACTTTTCAGTACTTTGCCATGACTTTGCCACAACTTTGCAGTACTTTGCCACCCTTTTCAGTACTTTTCAACTGCTTTTCAGTACTTTGCCACTAATTTTCAGCACTTTGCCACAACTTTTCAGTACTTTGCCACACTTTTCAGCACTTTGCCACTACTTTTCAGTACTTTGCCACTTCTTTTCAGCACTTTGCCACGACTTTGCCGCAACTTTTCAGTACTTTGCCACACTTTTCAGTACTTTGCCACTACTTTTCAGCACTTTGCCACACTTTTCAGTACTTTGCCACTGCTTTTCCGTACTTTGCCACTACTTTTCAGAACTTTGCCACAACTTTTCAGTAATTTGCCACACTTTTCAGCACTTTGCCACTACTTTTCAATACTTTGCCACTACTTTTCAGCACTTTGCCACAGCTTTTCATTACTTTGCCACACTTTTCAGTAATTTGCCTCTACTTTTCAGCACTTTGCCACAACTTTTCAGTACTTTGCCACACTTTTCAGTACTTTGCCACGACTTTGCCACAACTTTTCAGTACTTTTCCACACTTGTCAGTACTTTGCCACTGATTTTCAGTACTTTGCCACAACTTGTCAGCACTTTGCCACAACTTTTCAGTACTTTGCCACACTTTTTCAGTACTTTGCCACTACTTTTCCGCACTTCGCCACCGCCTCTCAGTACTTTGCCACAACTTTTCAGTACATTGCTACTACTTTTCAGCACTTTGCCACAACTTTTCAGTATTTTGCCACACTTTTCAGCACTTTGCCACTACTTTTCAGTACTTTGCCACACTTTTCAGTACTTTTCCAAGACTTTGCCACAACCTTTCAGTACTTTGCCACACTTTTCAGCACATTGCCACAACATTTCAGTACTTTGCCATGACTTTGCCACAACTTTTCAGTACTTTGCCACACATTTCAGTACTTTGCCACTACTTTTCAGCACTTTGCCACAACTTTTCAGTTCTTTGCCACACTTTTCATCACTTGGCCACTACCTTTCAGTACTTTGCCACTACTTTTCAGAACTTTGCCACAACTTTTCAGTACTTTGCCACACTTTTCAGTACTTTGCCACGACTTTGCCACAACTTTTCAGTACTTTGCCACACTTTTCAGTACTTTGCCACACTTTTCAGTACTTTTCCACGACTTTGCCACAACTTTTCAGTACTTTGCCACACTTTTCAGCACATTGCCACAACATTTCAGAACTTTGCCATGACTTTGCCACAACTTTTCAGTACTTTGCCACACATTTCAGTACTTTGCCACTACTTTTTAGCACTTTGCCACAACTTTGCAGTACTTTGCCACTCTTTTCAGTACTTTGCAACTGCTTTTCAGTACTTTGCCACTAATTTTCAGCACTTTGCCAAAACTTTTCAGTACTTTGCCACACTTTTCAGCACTTTGCCACAACTTTTCTGTAATTTGCCACACTTTTCAGTACTTTGCCACGACTTTGCCACAACTTTGCAGTACTTTGCCACCCTTTTCAGTACTTTTCAACTGCTTTTCAGTACTTTGCCACTAATTTTCAGCACTTTGCCACAACTTTTCAGTACTTTGCCACACTTTTCAGCACTTTGCCACTACTTTTCAGTACTTTGCCACTTCTTTTCAGCACTTTGCCACGACTTTGCCGCAACTTTTCAGTACTTTGCCACACTTTTCTGTACTTTGCCACAACTTTTCTGTACTTTGCCACGCTTTTCAGTACTTTGCCATGACTTTGCCACAACTTGTCAGTACTTTGCCGCACTTTTCAGCACTTTGCCTCTACTTTTCAGTACTTTGCCACTACTTTTCAGCACTTTGTCACAACTTTTCTGCACTTTGCCACACTTTTCAGTACTTTGCCACAACTTTTCAGTACTTTGCCACACTTTTCAGTACTTTGCCACTGCTTTTCCGTACTTTGCCACTACTTTTCAGCACTTTGCCACAACTTTTCAGTAATTTGCCACACTTTTCAGCACTTTGCCACTATTTTTCAATACTTTGCCACTACTTTTCAGCACTTTGCCACAACTTTTCATTACTTTGCCACACTTTTCAGTAATTTGCCTCTACTTTTCAGCACTTTGCCACAACTTTTCAGTACTTTGCCACACTTTTCAGTACTTTGCCACGACTTTGCCACAACTTTTCAGTACTTTTCCACACTTTTCAGTACTTTGCCACTGATTTTCAGTACTTTGCCACAACTTGTCAGCACTTTGCCACAACTTTTCAGTACTTTGCCACACTTTTTCAGTACTTTGCCACTACTTTTCCGCACTTCGCCACCGCCTCTCAGTACTTTGCCACAACTTTTCAGTACTTTGCTACTACTTTTCAGCACTTTGCCACAACTTTTCAGTACTTTGCCACACTTTTCAGCACTTTGCCACTACTTTTCAGTACTTTGCCACACCTTTCAGTACTTTTCCAAGACTTTGCCACAACTTGTCAGTACTTTGCCACACTTTTCAGCACATTGCCACAACATTTCAGTACTTTGCCATGGCTTTGCCACAACTTTTCAGTACTTTGCCACACATTTCAGTACTTTGCCACTACTTTTCAGCACTTTGCCACAACTTTTCAGTTCTTTGCCACACTTTTCATCACTTGGCCACTACCTTTCAGTACTTTGCCACTACTTTTCAGAACTTTGCCACAACTTTTCAGTACTTTGCCACACTTTTCAGTACTTTGCCACGACTTTGTCACACTTTTCAGTACTTTGCCACACTTTTCAGTACTTTGCCTCTACTTTTCAGTACTTTGCCACTACTTTTCAGCACTTTGTCACAACTTTTCTGCACTTTGCCACACTTTTCAGTACTTTGCCACAACTTTTCAGTACTTTGCCACACTTTTCAGTACTTTGCCACTGCTTTTCCGTACTTTGCCACTACTTTTCAGCACTTTGCCACAACTTTTCAGTAATTTGCCACACTTTTCAGCACTTTGCCACTACTTTTCAATACTTTGCCACTACTTTTCAGCACTTTGCCACAACTTTTCATTACTTTGCCACACTTTTCAGTAATTTGCCTCTACTTTTCAGCACTTTGCCACAACTTTTCAGTACTTTGCCACACTTTTCAGTACTTTGCCACGACTTTGCCACAACTTTTCAGTACTTTTCCACACTTTTCAGTACTTTGCCACTGATTTTCAGTACTTTGCCACAACTTGTCAGCACTTTGCCACAACTTTTCAGTACTTTGCCACACTTTTTCAGTACTTTGCCACTACTTTTCCGCACTTCGCCACCGCCTCTCAGTACTTTGCCACAACTTTTCAGTACTTTGCTACTACTTTTCAGCACTTTGCCACAACTTTTCAGTACTTTGCCACACTTTTCAGCACTTTGCCACTACTTTTCAGTACTTTGCCACACCTTTCAGTACTTTTCCAAGACTTTGCCACAACTTGTCAGTACTTTGCCACACTTTTCAGCACATTGCCACAACATTTCAGTACTTTGCCATGGCTTTGCCACAACTTTTCAGTACTTTGCCACACATTTCAGTACTTTGCCACTACTTTTCAGCACTTTGCCACAACTTTTCAGTTCTTTGCCACACTTTTCATCACTTGGCCACTACCTTTCAGTACTTTGCCACTACTTTTCAGAACTTTGCCACAACTTTTCAGTACTTTGCCACACTTTTCAGTACTTTGCCACGACTTTGTCACACTTTGTAGTACTTTGCCACACTTTTCAGTACTTTTCCACGACTTTGCCACAACTTTTCAGTACTTTGCCACACTTTTCAGCACATTGCCACAACATTTCAGAACTTTGCCATGACTTTGCCACAACTTTTCAGTACTTTGCCACACATTTCAGTACTTTGCCACTACTTGTCAGCACTTTGCCACAACTTTGCAGTACTTTGCCACCCTTTTCAGTACTTTGCAACTGCTTTTTAGTACTTTGCCACTAATTTTCAGCACTTTGCCACAACTTTTCAGTACTTTGCCACACTTTTCAGCACTTTGCCTCTACTTTTCAATACTTTGCCACTTCTTTTCAGCACTTTGCCACGACTTTGCCACAACTTTTCAGTACATTGCCACACTTTTCAGAACTTTGCCACTACTTTTCAGCACTTTGCCACAACTTTTCTGTACTTTGCCACGCTTTTCAGTACTTTGCCACTACTTTTCAGCATTTTGACAAAACTTGTCAGTACTTTGACACACTTTTCAGTACTTTGCCACGACTTTGCCACAACTTTTCAGTACTTTGCCACACTTTTCATCACATTGCCACTACCTTTCAGTACTTTGCCACTACTTTTCAGAACTTTGCCACAACTTTTCAGTACTTTGCCACACTTTTCAGTACTTTGCCACGACTTTGCCACAACTTTTAAGTACTTTGCCACACTTTTCAGTACTTTGCCACACTTTTCAGTACTTTTCCACGACTTTGCCACAACTTTTCAGTACTTTGCCACACTTTTCAGCACATTGCCACAACATTTCAGTACTTTGCCATGACTTTGCCACAACTTTTCAGTACTTTGCCACACATTTCAGTACTTTGCCACTACTTTTCAGCACTTTGCCACAACTTTGCAGTACTTTGCCACACTTTTCAGTACTTTGCAACTGCTTTTCAGTACTTTGCCACAACATTTCAGCACTTTGCCACAACTTTTCAGTACTTTGCCACACTTTTCAGCACTTTGCCACAACTTTTCTGTAATTTGCCACACCTTTCAGTACTTTGCCACAACTTTGCCACAGCTTTGCAGTACTTTGCCACTTCTTTTCAGCAATTTGCCACGACTTTGCCGCAACTTTTCAGTACTTTGCCACACTTTTCAGTACTTTGCCACTACTTTTCAGCACTTTGCCACAACTTTTCTGTACTTTGCCACGCTTTTCAGTACTTTGCCACTACTTTTCAGCACTTTGCCACAACGTTTCTGTACTTTGCCACGCTTTTCAGTGCTTTGCCACGACTTTGCCACAACTTGTCAGCACCTTGCCACACTTTTCAGCACTTTGCCACTACTTTTCAGTACTTTGCCACTACTTTTCAGTACTTTTCCAAGACTTTGCCACAACCTTTCAGTACTTTGCCACACTTTTCAGCACATTGCCACAACATTTCAGTACTTTGCCATGACTTTGCCACAACTTTTCAGTACTTTGCCACACATTTCAGTACTTTGCCACTACTTTTCAGCACTTTGCCACAACTTTTCAGTACTTTGCCACACATTTCAGTACTTTGCCACTACTTGTCAGCACTTTGCCACAACTTTGCAGTACTTTGCCACCCTTTTCAGTACTTTGCAACTGCTTTTTAGTACTTTGCCACTAATTTTCAGCACTTTGCCACAACTTTTCAGTACTTTGCCACACTTTTCAGCACTTTGCCCCTACTTTTCAATACTTTGCCACTTCTTTTCAGCACTTTGCCACGACTTTGCCACAACTTTTCAGTACATTGCCACACTTTTCAGAACTTTGCCACTACTTTTCAGCACTTTGCCACAACTTTTCTGTACTTTGCCACGCTCTTCAGTACTTTGCCACTACTTTTCAGCATTTTGACAAAACTTGTCAGTACTTTGACACACTTTTCAGTACTTTGCCACGACTTTGCCACAACTTTTCAGTACTTTGCCACTCTTTTCATCACTTTGACACTACCTTTCAGTACTTTGCCACTACTTTTCAGAACTTTGCCACAACTTTTCAGTACTTTGCCACACTTTTCAGTACATTGCCACGACTTTGCCACAACTTTTAAGTACTTTGCCACACTTTTCAGTACTTTGCCACACTTTTCAGTACTTTTCCACGACTTTGCCACAACTTTTCAGTACTTTGCCACACTTTTCAGCACATTGCCACAACATTTCAGTACTTTGCCATGACTTTGCCACAACTTTTCAGTACTTTGCCACACATTTCAGTACTTTGCCACTACTTTTCAGCACTTTGCCACAACTTTGCAGTACTTTGCCACCCTTTTCAGTACTTTGCAACTGCTTTTCAGTACTTTGCCACTAATTTTCAGCACTTTGCCACAACTTTTCAGTACTTTGCCACACTTTTCAGCACTTTGCCACAACTTTTCTGTAATTTGCCACACTTTTCAGTACTTTGCCACTTCTTTTCAGCACTTTGCCACGACTTTGCCGCAACTTTTCAGTACTTTGCCACACTTTTCAGTACTTTGCCACTACTTTTCAGCACTTTGCCACAACTTTTCTGTACTTTGCCACGCTTTTCAGTACTTTGCCACTACTTTTCAGCACTTTGCCACAACGTTTCTGTACTTTGCCACGCTTTTCAGTGCTTTGCCACGACTTTGCCACAACTTGTCAGCACCTTGCCACACTTTTCAGCACTTTGCCACTACTTTTCAGTACTTTGCCACTACTTTTCAGTACTTTTCCAAGACTTTGCCACAACCTTTCAGTACTTTGCCACACTTTTCAGCACATTGCCACAACATTTCAGTACTTTGCCATGACTTTGCCACAACTTTTCAGTACTTTGCCACACATTTCAGTACTTTGCCACTACTTTTCAGCACTTTGCCACAACTTTTCAGTTCTTTGCCACACTTTTCATCACTTGGCCATTACCTTTCAGTACTTTGCCACTACTTTTCAGAACTTTGCCACAACTTTTCAGTACTTTGCCACACTTTTCAGTACTTTGCCACGACTTTGCCACAACTTTTCAGTACTTTGCCACACTTTTCAGTACTTTGCCACACTTTTCAGTACTTTTCCACGACTTTGCCACAACTTTTCAGTACTTTGCCACACTTTTCAGCACATTGCCACAACATTTCAGAACTTTGCCATGACTTTGCCACAACTTTTCAGTACTTTGCCACACATTTCAGTACTTTGCCACTACTTTTCAGCACTTTGCCACAACTTTGCCGTACTTTGCCACCCTTTTCAGTACTTTGCAACTGCTTTTCAGTACTTTGCCACTAATTTTCAGCACTTTGCCAAAACTTTTCAGTACTTTGCCACACTGTTCAGCACTTTGCCACAACTTTTCTGTAATTTGCCACACTTTTCAGTACTTTGCCACGACTTTGCCACAACTTTGCAGTACTTTGCCACCCTTTTCAGTACTTTTCAACTGCTTTTCAGTACTTTGCCACTAATTTTCAGCACTTTGCCACAACTTTTCAGTACTTTGCCACACTTTTCAGCACTTTGCCACTACTTTTCAGTACTTTGCCACTTCTTTTCAGCACTTTGCCACGACTTTGCCGCAACTTTTCAGTACTTTGCCACACTTTTCTGTACTTTGCCACAACTTTTCTGTACTTTGCCACGCTTTTCAGTACTTTGCCATGACTTTGCCACAACTTGTCAGTACTTTGCCGCACTTTTCAGCACTTTGCCTCTACTTTTCAGTACTTTGCCACTACTTTTCAGCACTTTGCCACAACTTTTCTGCACTTTGCCACACTTTTCAGTACTTTGCCACAACTTTTCAGTACTTTGTCACACTTTTCAGTACTTTGCCACTGCTTTTCCGTACTTTGCCACTACTTTTCAGCACTTTGCCACAACTTTTCAGTAATTTGCCACACTTTTCAGCACTTTGCCACTACTTTTCAATACTTTGCCACTACTTTTCAGCACTTTGCCACAACTTTCCATTACTTTGCCACACTTTTCAGTAATTTGCCTCTACTTTTCAGCACTTTGCCACAACTTTTCAGTACTTTGCCACACTTTTCAGTACTTTGCCACGACTTTGCCACAACTTTTCAGTACTTTTCCACACTTTTCAGTACTTTGCCACTGATTTTCAGTACTTTGCCACAACTTGTCAGCACTTTGCCACAACTTTTCAGTACTTTGCCACACTTTTTCAGTACTTTGCCACTACTTTTCCGCACTTCGCCACTGCCTCTCAGTACTTTGCCACAACTTTTCAGTACTTTGCTACTACTTTTCAGCACTTTGCCACAACTTTTCAGTACTTTGCCACACTTTTCAGCACTTTGCCACTACTTTTCAGTACTTTGCCACACCTTTCAGTACTTTTCCAAGACTTTGCCACAACTTTTCAGTACTTTGCCACACTTTTCAGCACATTGCCACAACATTTCAGTACTTTGCCATGACTTTGCCACAACTTTTCAGTACTTTGCCACACATTTCAGTACTTTGCCACTACTTTTCAGCACTTTGCCACAACTTTTCAGTTCTTTGCCACACTTTTCATCACTTGGCCACTACCTTTCAGTACTTTGCCACTACTTTTCAGAACTTTGCCACAACTTTTCAGTACTTTGCCACACTTTTCAGTACTTTGCCACGACTTTGTCACACTTTTCAGTACTTTGCCACACATTTCAGTACTTTGCCACTACTTGTCAGCACTTTGCCACAACTTTGCAGTACTTTGCCACCCGTTTCAGTACTTTGCAACTGCTTTTTAGTACTTTGCCACTAATTTTCAGCTCTTTGCCACAACTTTTCAGTACTTTGCCACACTTTTCAGCACTTTGCCCCTACTTTTCAATACTTTGCCACTTCTTTTCAGCACTTTGCCACGACTTTGCCACAACTTTTCAGTACATTGCCACACTTTTCAGAACTTTGCCACTACTTTTCAGCACTTTGCCACAACTTTTCTGTACTTTGCCACGCTTTTCAGTACTTTGCCACTACTTTTCAGCATTTTGACAAAACTTGTCAGTACTTTGACACACTTTTCAGTACTTTGCCACGACTTTGCCACAACTTTTCAGTACTTTGCCACACTTGTCAGCACATTGCCACAACATTTCAGAACTTTGCCATGACTTTGCCACAACTTTTCAGTACTTTGCCACACATTTCAGTACTTTGCCACTACTTTTCAGCACTTTGCCACAACTTTGCAGTACTTTGCCACCCTTTTCAGTACTTTGCAACTGCTTTTCAGTACTTTGCCACTAATTTTCAGCACTTTGCCAAAACTTTTCAGTACTTTGCCACACTGTTCAGCACTTTGCCACAACTTTTCTGTAATTTGCCACACTTTTCAGTACTTTGCCACGACTTTGCCACAACTTTGCAGTACTTTGCCACCCTTTTCAGTACTTTTCAACTGATTTTCAGTACTTTGCCACTAATTTTCAGCACTTTGCCACCACTTTTCAGTACTTTGCCACACTTTTCAGCACTTTGCCACTACTTTTCAGTACTTTGCCACTTCTTTTCAGCACTTTGCCACGACTTTGCCGCAACTTTTCAGTACTTTGCCACACTTTTCTGTACTTTGCCACAACTTTTCTGTACTTTGCCACGCTTTTCAGTACTTTGCCATGACTTTGCCACAACTTGTCAGTACTTTGCCGCACTTTTCAGCACTTTGCCTCTACTTTTCAGTACTTTGCCACTACTTTTCAGCACTTTGCCACAACTTTTCTGCACTTTGCCACACTTTTCAGTACTTTGCCACAACTTTTCAGTACTTTGCCACACTTTTCAGTACTTTGCCACTGCTTTTCCGTACTTTGCCACTACTTTTCAGCTCTTTGCCACAACTTTTCAGTAATTTGCCACACTTTTCAGCACTTTGCCACTACTTTTCAATACTTTGCCACTACTTTTCAGCACTTTGCCACAACTTTCCATTACTTTGCCACACTTTTCAGTAATTTGCCTCTACTTTTCAGCACTTTGCCACAACTTTTCAGTACTTTGCCACACTTTTCAGTACTTTGCCACGACTTTGCCACAACTTTTCAGTACTTTTCCACACTTTTCAGTACTTTGCCACTGATTTTCAGTACTTTGCCACAACTTGTCAGCACTTTGCCACAACTTTTCAGTACTTTGCCACACTTTTTCAGTACTTTGCCACTACTTTTCCGCACTTCGCCACCGCCTCTCAGTACTTTGCCACAACTTTTCAGTACTTTGCTACTACTTTTCAGCACTTTGCCACAACTTTTCAGTACTTTGCCACACTTTTCAGCACTTTGCCACTACTTTTCAGTACTTTGCCACACCTTTCAGTACTTTTCCAAGACTTTGCCACAACTTTTCAGTACTTTGCCACACTTTTCAGCACATTGCCACAACATTTCAGTACTTTGCCATGACTTTGCCACAACTTTTCAGTACTTTGCCACACATTTCAGTACTTTGCCACTACTTTTCAGCACTTTGCCACAACTTTTCAGTTCTTTGCCACACTTTTCATCACTTGGCCACTACCTTTCAGTACTTTGCCACTACTTTTCAGAACTTTGCCACAACTTTTCAGTACTTTGCCACACTTTTCAGTACTTTGCCACGACTTTGTCACACTTTTCAGTACTTTGCCACACATTTCAGTACTTTGCCACTACTTGTCAGCACTTTGCCACAACTTTGCAGTACTTTGCCACCCGTTTCAGTACTTTGCAACTGCTTTTTAGTACTTTGCCACTAATTTTCAGCTCTTTGCCACAACTTTTCAGTACTTTGCCACACTTTTCAGCACTTTGCCCCTACTTTTCAATACTTTGCCACTTCTTTTCAGCACTTTGCCACGACTTTGCCACAACTTTTCAGTACATTGCCACACTTTTCAGAACTTTGCCACTACTTTTCAGCACTTTGCCACAACTTTTCTGTACTTTGCCACGCTTTTCAGTACTTTGCCACTACTTTTCAGCATTTTGACAAAACTTGTCAGTACTTTGACACACTTTTCAGTACTTTGCCACGACTTTGCCACAACTTTTCAGTACTTTGCCACACTTTTCAGTACTTTGCCACACTTTTCAGTACTTTTCCACGACTTTGCCACAACTTTTCAGTACTTTGCCACACTTTTCAGCACATTGCCACAACATTTCAGTACTTTGCCATGACTTTGCCACAACTTTTCAGTACTTTGCCACACATTTCAGTACTTTGCCACTACTTTTCAGCACTTTGCCACAACTTTGCAGTACTTTGCCACCCTTTTCAGTACTTTGCAACTGCTTTTCAGTACTTTGCCACTAATTTTCAGCACTTTGCCACAACTTTTCAGTACTTTGCCACACTTTTCAGCACTTTGCCACAACTTTTCTGTAATTTGCCACACTTTTCAGTACTTTGCCACGACTTTGCCACAGCTTTGCAGTACTTTGCCACTTCTTTTCAGCACTTTGCCACGACTTTGCCGCAACTTTTCAGTACTTTGCCACACTTTTCAGTACTTTGCCATTACTTTTCAGCACTTTGCCACAACTTTTCTGTACTTTGCCACGCTTTTCAGTACTTTGCCACTACTTTTCAGCACTTTGCCACAACGTTTCTGTACTTTGCCACGCTTTTCAGTGCTTTGCCACGACATTGCCACAACTTGTCAGCACCTTGCCACACTTTTCAGCACTTTGACACTACTTTTCAGTACTTTGCCACTACTTTTCAGCACTTTGTCACAACTTTTCTGTACTTTGTCACACTTTTCAGTACTTTGCCACAACTTTTCAGTACTTTGCCACACTTTTCAGTACTTTGCCACTGATTGTCAGTACATTGCCACTACTTTTCAGCACTTTGCCACAACTTTTCATTACTTTGCCACTACTTTTCAGTATTTTGCCACTACTTTTCAGCACTTTGCCACAACTTTTCAGTACTTTGCCACACTTTTCAGTACTTTATCAAGGCTTTTCAGCACTTTGCCACAACTTTTCAGTACTTTGCTACACTTTTCAGTACTTTGCCACTACTTTTCAGCATTTTGACAAAACTTTTCAGTACTTTGACACACTTTTCAGTACTTTGCCACACTTTTCAGTACTTTGCCACGACTTTGCCACAAATTTTCAGTACATTGCCTCACTTTTCATTACTTTGCCACTGATTTTCAGTACTTTGCCACTACTTTTCAGCACTTTGCCACAACTTTTCAGTACTTTGCCACGACTTTGCCACAACTTTTCAGTACATTGCCACACTTTTCAGTACTTTGCCACTACTTTTCAGCACTTTGCCACAACGTTTCTGTACTTTGCCACGCTTTTCAGTGCTTTGCCACGACTTTGCCACAACTTGTCAGTACCTTGCCACACTTTTCAGCACTTTGCCACTACTTTTCAGTACTTTGCCACTACTTTTCAGGACTTTGTCACAACTTTTCTGTACTTTGTCACACTTTTCAGTACTTTGCCACAACTTTTCAGTACTTTGCCACACTTTTCAGTACTTTGCCACTGCTTTTCAGTACTTTGCCACTACTTTTCAGCAATTTGCCACAACTTTTCAGTACTTTGCCACACTCTTCAGCACTTTGCCACAACTTTTCAGTACTTTGCCACTACTTTTCAGCACTTTGCCACAACTTTTCAGTACTTTGCCACACTTTTCAGTACTTTATCAAGGCTTTTCAGCACTTTGCCACAACTTTTCAGTACTTTGCTACACTTTTCAGTACTTTGCCACTACTTTTCAGCATTTTGACAACACTTTTCAGTACTTTGACACACTTTTCAGCACTTTGCCAAAACTTTTCAGTACTTTGCCACACTTTTCAGCACTTTGCCACAACTTTTCTGTAATTTGCCACACTTTTCAGTACTTTGCCACGACTTTGCCACAACTTTGCAGTACTTTGCCACCCTTTTCAGTACTTTTCAACTGCTTTTCAGTACTTTGCCACTAATTTTCAGCACTTTGCCACAACTTTTCAGTACTTTGCCACACTTTTCAGCACTTTGCCACTACTTTTCAGTACTTTGCCACTTCTTTTCAGCACTTTGCCACGACTTTGCCGCAACTTTTCAGTACTTTGCCACACTTTTCTGTACTTTGCCACAACTTTTCTGTACTTTGCCACGCTTTTCAGTACTTTGCCATGACTTTGCCACAACTTGTCAGTACTTTGCCGCACTTTTCAGCACTTTGCCTCTACTTTTCAGTACTTTGCCACTACTTTTCAGCACTTTGCCACAACTTTTCTGCACTTTGCCACACTTTTCAGTACTTTGCCACAACTTTTCAGTACTTTGCCACACTTTTCAGTACTTTGCCACTGCTTTTCCGTACTTTGCCACTACTTTTCAGCACTTTGCCACAACTTTTCAGTAATTTGCAACATTTTTCAGAACTTTGCCACTACTTTTCAATACTTTGCCACTACTTTTCAGCACTTTGCCACAACTTTTCATTACTTTGCCACATTTTTCAGTAATTTGCCTCTACTTTTCAGCACTTTGCCACAGCTTTTCAGTACTTTGCCACACTTTTCAGTACTTTGCCACGACTTTGCCACAACTTTTCAGTACTTTTCCACACTTTTCAGTACTTTGCCACTGATTTTCAGTACTTTGCCACAACTTGTCAGCACTTTGCCACAACTTTTCAGTACTTTGCCACACTTTTTCAGTACTTTGCCACTACTTTTCCGCACTTCGCCACCGCCTCTCAGTACTTTGCCACAACTTTTCAGTACTTTGCTACTACTTTTCAGCACTTTGCCACAACTTTTCAGTACTTTGCCACACTTTTCAGCACTTTGCCACTACTTTTCAGTACTTTGCCACACCTTTCAGTACTTTTCCAAGACTTTGCCACAACTTTTCAGTACTTTGCCACACTTTTCAGCACATTGCCACAACATTTCAGTACTTTGCCATGACTTTGCCACAACTTTTCAGTACTTTGCCACACATTTCAGTACTTTGCCACTACTTTTCAGCACTTTGCCACAACTTTTCAGTTCTTTGCCACACTTTTCATCACTTGGCCACTACCTTTCAGTACTTTGCCACTACTTTTCAGAACTTTGCCACAACTTTTCAGTACTTTGCCACACTTTTCAGTACTTTGCCACGACTTTGTCACACTTTTCAGTACTTTGCCACACTTTTCAGTACTTTTCCACGACTTTGCCACAACTTTTCAGTACTTTGCCACACTTTTCAGCACATTGCCACAACATTTCAGAACTTTGCCATGACTTTGCCACAACTTTTCAGTACTTTGCCACACATTTCAGTACTTTGCCACTACTTGTCAGCACTTTGCCAGAACTTTGCAGTACTTTGCCACCCTTTTCAGTACTTTGCAACTGCTTTTTAGTACTTTGCCACTAATTTTCAGCACTTTGCCACAACTTTTCAGTACATTGCCACACTTTTCAGAACTTTGCCACTACTTTTCAGCACTTTGCCACAACTTTTCTGTACTTTGCCACGCTTTTCAGTACTTTGCCACTACTTTTCAGCATTTTGACAAAACTTGTCAGTACTTTGACACACTTTTCAGTACTTTGCCACGACTTTGCCACAACTTTTCAGTACTTTGCCACACTTTTCAGTACTTTGCCACACTTTTCATCACTTGGCCACTACCTTTCAGTACTTTGCCACTACTTTTCAGAACTTTGCCACAACTTTTCAGTACTTTGCCACACTTTTCAGTACTTTGCCACGACTTTGTCACACTTTTCAGTACTTTGCCACACATTTCAGTACTTTGCCACTACTTGTCAGCACTTTGCCACAACTTTGCAGTACTTTGCCACCCGTTTCAGTACTTTGCAACTGCTTTTTAGTACTTTGCCACTAATTTTCAGCTCTTTGCCACAACTTTTCAGTACTTTGCCACACTTTTCAGCACTTTGCCCCTACTTTTCAATACTTTGCCACTTCTTTTCAGCACTTTGCCACGACTTTGCCACAACTTTTCAGTACATTGCCACACTTTTCAGAACTTTGCCACTACTTTTCAGCACTTTGCCACAACTTTTCTGTACTTTGCCACGCTTTTCAGTACTTTGCCACTACTTTTCAGCATTTTGACAAAACTTGTCAGTACTTTGACACACTTTTCAGTACTTTGCCACGACTTTGCCACAACTTTTCAGTACTTTGCCACACTTTTCAGTACTTTGCCACACTTTTCAGTACTTTTCCACGACTTTGCCACAACTTTTCAGTACTTTGCCACACTTTTCAGCACATTGCCACAACATTTCAGTACTTTGCCATGACTTTGCCACAACTTTTCAGTACTTTGCCACACATTTCAGTACTTTGCCACTACTTTTCAGCACTTTGCCACAACTTTGCAGTACTTTGCCACCCTTTTCAGTACTTTGCAACTGCTTTTCAGTACTTTGCCACTAATTTTCAGCACTTTGCCACAACTTTTCAGTACTTTGCCACACTTTTCAGCACTTTGCCACAACTTTTCTGTAATTTGCCACACTTTTCAGTACTTTGCCACGACTTTGCCACAGCTTTGCAGTACTTTGCCACTTCTTTTCAGCACTTTGCCACGACTTTGCCGCAACTTTTCAGTACTTTGCCACACTTTTCAGTACTTTGCCATTACTTTTCAGCACTTTGCCACAACTTTTCTGTACTTTGCCACGCTTTTCAGTACTTTGCCACTACTTTTCAGCACTTTGCCACAACGTTTCTGTACTTTGCCACGCTTTTCAGTGCTTTGCCACGACATTGCCACAACTTGTCAGCACCTTGCCACACTTTTCAGCACTTTGACACTACTTTTCAGTACTTTGCCACTACTTTTCAGCACTTTGTCACAACTTTTCTGTACTTTGTCACACTTTTCAGTACTTTGCCACAACTTTTCAGTACTTTGCCACACTTTTCAGTACTTTGCCACTGATTGTCAGTACATTGCCACTACTTTTCAGCACTTTGCCACAACTTTTCATTACTTTGCCACTACTTTTCAGTATTTTGCCACTACTTTTCAGCACTTTGCCACAACTTTTCAGTACTTTGCCACACTTTTCAGTACTTTATCAAGGCTTTTCAGCACTTTGCCACAACTTTTCAGTACTTTGCTACACTTTTCAGTACTTTGCCACTACTTTTCAGCATTTTGACAAAACTTTTCAGTACTTTGACACACTTTTCAGTACTTTGCCACACTTTTCAGTACTTTGCCACGACTTTGCCACAAATTTTCAGTACATTGCCTCACTTTTCATTACTTTGCCACTGATTTTCAGTACTTTGCCACTACTTTTCAGCACTTTGCCACAACTTTTCAGTACTTTGCCACGACTTTGCCACAACTTTTCAGTACATTGCCACACTTTTCAGTACTTTGCCACTACTTTTCAGCACTTTGCCACAACGTTTCTGTACTTTGCCACGCTTTTCAGTGCTTTGCCACGACTTTGCCACAACTTGTCAGTACCTTGCCACACTTTTCAGCACTTTGCCACTACTTTTCAGTACTTTGCCACTACTTTTCAGGACTTTGTCACAACTTTTCTGTACTTTGTCACACTTTTCAGTACTTTGCCACAACTTTTCAGTACTTTGCCACACTTTTCAGTACTTTGCCACTGCTTTTCAGTACTTTGCCACTACTTTTCAGCAATTTGCCACAACTTTTCAGTACTTTGCCACACTCTTCAGCACTTTGCCACAACTTTTCAGTACTTTGCCACTACTTTTCAGCACTTTGCCACAACTTTTCAGTACTTTGCCACACTTTTCAGTACTTTATCAAGGCTTTTCAGCACTTTGCCACAACTTTTCAGTACTTTGCTACACTTTTCAGTACTTTGCCACTACTTTTCAGCATTTTGACAACACTTTTCAGTACTTTGACACACTTTTCAGCACTTTGCCAAAACTTTTCAGTACTTTGCCACACTTTTCAGCACTTTGCCACAACTTTTCTGTAATTTGCCACACTTTTCAGTACTTTGCCACGACTTTGCCACAACTTTGCAGTACTTTGCCACCCTTTTCAGTACTTTTCAACTGCTTTTCAGTACTTTGCCACTAATTTTCAGCACTTTGCCACAACTTTTCAGTACTTTGCCACACTTTTCAGCACTTTGCCACTACTTTTCAGTACTTTGCCACTTCTTTTCAGCACTTTGCCACGACTTTGCCGCAACTTTTCAGTACTTTGCCACACTTATCTGTACTTTGCCACAACTTTTCTGTACTTTGCCACGCTTTTCAGTACTTTGCCATGACTTTGCCACAACTTGTCAGTACTTTGCCGCACTTTTCAGCACTTTGCCTCTACTTTTCAGTACTTTGCCACTACTTTTCAGCACTTTGCCACAACTTTTCTGCACTTTGCCACACTTTTCAGTACTTTGCCACAACTTTTCAGTACTTTGCCACACTTTTCAGTACTTTGCCACTGCTTTTCCGTACTTTGCCACTACTTTTCAGCACTTTGCCACAACTTTTCAGTAATTTGCAACACTTTTCAGCACTTTGCCACTACTTTTCAATACTTTGCCACTACTTTTCAGCACTTTGCCACAACTTTTCATTACTTTGCCACATTTTTCAGTAATTTGCCTCTACTTTTCAGCACTTTGCCACAGCTTTTCAGTACTTTGCCACACTTTTCAGTACTTTGCCACGACTTTGCCACAACTTTTCAGTACTTTTCCACACTTTTCAGTACTTTGCCACTGATTTTCAGTACTTTGCCACAACTTGTCAGCACTTTGCCACAACTTTTCAGTACTTTGCCACACTTTTTCAGTACTTTGCCACTACTTTTCCGCACTTCGCCACCGCCTCTCAGTACTTTGCCACAACTTTTCAGTACTTTGCTACTACTTTTCAGCACTTTGCCACAACTTTTCAGTACTTTGCCACACTTTTCAGCACTTTGCCACTACTTTTCAGTACTTTGCCACACCTTTCAGTACTTTTCCAAGACTTTGCCACAACTTTTCAGTACTTTGCCACACTTTTCAGCACATTGCCACAACATTTCAGTACTTTGCCATGACTTTGCCACAACTTTTCAGTACTTTGCCACACATTTCAGTACTTTGCCACTACTTTTCAGCACTTTGCCACAACTTTTCAGTTCTTTGCCACACTTTTCATCACTTGGCCACTACCTTTCAGTACTTTGCCACTACTTTTCAGAACTTTGCCACAACTTTTCAGTACTTTGCCACACTTTTCAGTACTTTGCCACGACTTTGTCACACTTTTCAGTACTTTGCCACACTTTTCAGTACTTTTCCACGACTTTGCCACAACTTTTCAGTACTTTGCCACACTTTTCAGCACATTGCCACAACATTTCAGAACTTTGCCATGACTTTGCCACAACTTTTCAGTACTTTGCCACACATTTCAGTACTTTGCCACTACTTGTCAGCACTTTGCCACAACTTTGCAGTACTTTGCCACCCTTTTCAGTACTTTGCAACTGCTTTTTAGTACTTTGCCACTAATTTTCAGCACTTTGCCACAACTTTTCAGTACATTGCCACACTTTTCAGAACTTTGCCACTACTTTTCAGCACTTTGCCACAACTTTTCTGTACTTTGCCACGCTTTTCAGTACTTTGCCACTACTTTTCAGCATTTTGACAAAACTTGTCAGTACTTTGACACACTTTTCAGTACTTTGCCACGACTTTGCCACAACTTTTCAGTACTTTGCCACACTTTTCAGTACTTTGCCACGCTTTTCAGTACTTTTCCACGACTTTGCCACAACTTTTCAGTACTTTGCCACACTTTTCAGCACATTGCCACAACATTTCAGTACTTTGCCATGACTTTGCCACAACTTTTCAGTACTTTGCCACACATTTCAGTACTTTGCCACTACTTTTCAGCACTTTGCCACACTTTTCAGCACTTTGCCACAACTTTTCTGTAATTTGCCACACTTTTCAGTACTTTGCCACGACTTTGCCACAGCATTGCAGTACTTTGCCACTTCTTTTCAGCACTTTGCCACGACTTTGCCGCAACTTTTCAGTACTTTGCCACACTTTTCAGTACTTTGCCACTACTTTTCAGCACTTTGCCACAACTTTTCTGTACTTTGCCACGCTTTTCAGTACTTTGCCACTACTTTTCAGCACTTTGCCACAACGTTTCTGTACTTTGCCACGCTTTTCAGTGCTTTGCCACGACTTTGCCACAACTTGTCAGCACCTTGCCACACTTTTCAGCACTTTGCCACTACTTTTCAGTACTTTGCCACTACTTTTCAGCACTTTGTCACAACTTTTCTGTACTTTGTCACACTTTTCAGTACTTTGCCACAACTTTTCAGTACTTTGCCACACTTTTCAGTACTTTGCCACTGATTTTCAGTACTTTGCCACTATTTTTCAGCACTTTGCCACAACTTTTCATTACTTTGCCACACTTTTCAGCACTTTGCCACTACTTTTCAGTACTTTGCCACTACTTTTCAGCACTTTGCCACAACTTTTCAGTACTTTGCCACACTTTTCAGTACTTTATCAAGGCTTTTCAGCACTTTGCCACAACTTTTCAGTACTTTGCTACACTTTTCAGTACTTTGCCACTACTTTTCAGCATTTTGACAAAACTTTTCAGTACTTTGACACACTTTTCAGTACTTTGCCACGACTTTGCCACAAATTTTCAGTACATTGCCTCACTTTTCATTACTTTGCCACTGATTTTCAGTACTTTGCCACTACTTTTCAGCACTTTGCCACAACTTTTCAGTACTTTGCCACAACTTTGCCACAACTTTTCAGTACATTGCCACACTTTTCAGTACTTTGCCACTACTTTTCAGCACTTTGCCACAACGTTTCTGTACTTTGCCACGCTTTTCAGTGCTTTGCCACGACTTTGCCACAACTTGTCAGTACCTTGCCACACTTTTCAGCACTTTGCCACTACTTTTCAGTACTTTGCCACTACTTTTCAGCACTTTGTCACAACTTTTCTGTACTTTGTCACACTTTTCAGTACTTTGCCACAACTTTTCAGTACTTTAGCACACTTTTCAGTACTTTGCCACTGCTTTTCAGTACTTTGCCACTACTTTTCAGCAATTTGCCACAACTTTTCAGTACTTTGCCACACTCTTCAGCACTTTGCCACAACTTTTCAGTACTTTGCCACTACTTTTCAGCACTTTGCCACAACTTTTCAGTACTTTGCCACACTTTTAAGTACTTTATCAAGGCTTTTCAGCACTTTGCCACAACTTTTCAGTACTTTGCTACACTTTTCAGTACTTTGCCACTACTTTTCAGCATTTTGACAACACTTTTCAGTACTTTGACACACTTTTCAGGACTTTGCCACAAATTTTCAGTACATTGCCTCACTTTTCATTACTTTGCCACTGCTTTTCAGTACTTTGCCACTACTTTTCAGCACTTTGCCACAACTTTTCAGTACTTTGCCACACTTTTCATCACTTTGCCACTACCTTTCAATACTTTGCCACTACTTTTCAGAACTTTGCCACAACTTTTCAGTACTTTGCCACACTTTTCAGTACTTTGCCACACTTTTCAGTACTTTTCCACGACTTTGCCACAACTTTTCAGTACTTTGCCACACTTTTCAGCACATTGCCACAACATTTCAGTACTTTGCCATGACTTTGCCACAACTTTTTAGTACTTTGCCACACATTTCAGTACTTTGCCACTACTTTTCAGCACTTTGCCACAACTTTGCAGTACTTTGCCACCCTTTTCAGTACTTTGCAACTGCTTTTCAGTACTTTGCCACTAATTTTCAGCACTTTGCCACAACTTTTCAGTACTTTGCCACACTTTTCAGCACTTTGCCACTACTTTTCAGTACTTTGCCACTTCCTTTCAGCACTTTGCCACGACTTTGCCGCAACTTTTCAGTACTTTGCCACACTTTTCAGTACTTTGCCACTACTTTTCAGCACTTTGCCACAACTTTTCTGTACTTTGCCACGCTTTTCAGTACTTTGCCACGACTTTGCCACAACTTGTCAGTACTTTGCCGCACTTTTCAGCACTTTGCCTCTACTTTTCAGTACTTTGCCACTACTTTTCAGCACTTTGCCACAACTTTTCTGTACTTTGCCACACTTTTCAGTACTTTGCCACAACTTTTCAGTACTTTGCCACACTTTTCAGTACTTTGCCACTGCTTTTCCGTACTTTGCCACTACTTTTCAGCACTTTGCCACAACTTTTCAGTAATTTGCCACACTTTTCAGCACTTTGCCACTACTTTTCAATACTTTGCCACTACTTTTCAGCACTTTGCCACAACTTTTCATTACTTCGCCACACTTTTCAGTAATTTGCCTCTACTTTTCAGCACTTTGCCACAACTTTTCAGTACTTTGCCACACTTTTCAGTACTTTGCCACGAATTTGCCACAACTTTTCAGTACTTTTCCACACTTTTCAGTACTTTGCCACTGATTTTCAGTACTTTGCCACAACTTGTCAGCACTTTGCCACAACTTTTCAGTACTTTGCCACACTTTTTCAGTACTTTGCCACTATTTTTCCGCACTTCGCCACCGCCTCACTGTACTTTGCCACAACTTTTCAGTAATTTGCTACTACTTATCAGCACTTTGCCACAACTTTTCAGTACTTTGCCACACTTTTCAGCACTTTGCCACTACTTTTCAGTACTTTGCCACACTTTTCAGTACTTTTCCAAGACTTTGCCACAACTTTTCAGTACTTTGCCACATTTTTCAGCACATTGCCACAACATTTCAGTACTTTGCCATGACTTTGCCACAACTTTTCAGTATATTGCCACTACTTTTCAGCACTTTGCCACAACTTTTCAGTACTTTGCCACACTTTTCATCACTTGGCCACTACCTTTCAGTACTTTGCCACTACTTTTCAGAACTTTGCCACAACTTTTCAGTACTTTGCCACACTTTTCAGTACTTTGCCACGACTTTGCCACAACTTTTCAGTACTTTGCCACACTTTTCAGTACTTTTCCACGACTTTGCCACAACTTTTCAGTACTTTGCCACACTTTTCTGCACATTGCCACAACATTTCAGAATTTTGCCATGACTTTGCCACAACTTTTCAGTACTTTGCCACACATTTCAGAACTTTGCCACTACTTTTCAGCACTTTGCCACAACTTTGCAGTACTTTGCCACCCTTTTCAGTACTTTGCAACTGCTTTTTAGTACTTTGCCACTAATTTTCAGCACTTTGCCACAACTTTTCAGTACTTTGCCACACTTTTCAGCACTTTGCCCCTACTTTTCAATACTTTGCCACTTCTTTTCAGCACTTTGCCACGACTTTGCCACAACTTTTCAGTACATTGCCACACTTTTCAGAACTTTGCCACTACTTTTCAGCACTTTGCCACAACTTTTGTGTACTTTGCCACGCTTTTCAGTACTTTGCCACTACTTTTCAGCATTTTGACAAAACTTTTCAGTACTTTGACACACTTTTCAGTACTTTGCCACGACTTTGCCACAAATTTTCAGTACATTGCCTCAACTTTTCATTACTTTGCCACTGCTTTTCAGTACTTTGCCACTACTTTTCAGCACTTTGCCACAACTTTTCAGTACTTTGCCACACTTTTCATCACTTTGCCACTACCTTTCAGTACTTTGCCACTACTTTTCAGAACTTTGCCACAACTTTTCAGTACTTTGCCACACTTTTCAGTACTTTGCCACGACTTTGCCACAACTTTTCAGTACTTTGCCACACTTTTCAGTACTTTTCCACGACTTTGCCACAACTTTTCAGTACTTTGCCACACTTTTCAGCACATTGCCACAACATTTCAGTACTTTGCCATGACTTTGCCACAACTTTTCAGTACTTTGCCACACATTTCAGTACATTGCCACTACTTTTCAGCACTTTGTCACAACTTTTCTGTACTTTGTCACACTTTTCAGTACTTTGCCACAACTTTTCAGTACTTTGCCACATTTTTCAGTACTTTGCCACTGATTTTCAGTACTTTGCCACTACTTTTCAGCACTTTGCCACAACTTTTCATTACTTTGCCACACTTTTCAGCACTTTGCCACTACTTTTCAGTACTTTGCCGCTACTTTTCAGCACTTTGCCAAAACTTTTCAGTACTTTGCCACACTTTTCAGTACTTTATCAAGGCTTTTCAGCACTTTGCCACAACTTTTCAGTACTTTGCTACACTTTTCAGTACTTTGCCACTACTTTTCAGCATTTTGACAAAACTTTTCAGTACTTTGACACACTTTTCAGTACTTTGCCACGACTTTGCCACAAATATTCAGTACATTGCCTCACTTTTCATTACTTTGCCACTGATTTTCAGTACTTTGCCACTACTTTTCAGCACTTTGCCACAACTTTTCAGTACTTTGCCACAACTTTTCAGTACATTGCCACACTTTTCAGTACTTTGCCACTACTTTTCAGCACTTTGCCACAACGTTTCTGTACTTTGCCACGCTTTTCAGTGCTTTGCCACGACTTTGCCACAACTTGTCAGTACCTTGCCACACTTTTCAGCACTTTGCCACAACTTTTCAGTACTTTGCCACACTTTTCAGTACTTTGCCACACTTTTCAGTACTTTTCCACGACTTTGCCACAACTTTTCAGTACTTTGCCACACTTTTCAGAACTTTGCCATGACTTTGCCACAACTTTTCAGTACTTTGCCACACATTTCAGAACTTTGCCACTACTTTTCAGCACTTTGCCACAACTTTGCAGTACTTTGCCACCCTTTTCAGTACTTTGCAACTGCTTTTTAGTACTTTGCCACTAATTTTCAGCACTTTGCCACAACTTTTCAGTACTTTGCCACACTTTTCAGCACTTTGCCCCTACTTTTCAATACTTTGCCACTTCTTTTCAGCACTTTGCCACGACTTTGCCACAACTTTTCAGTACATTGCCACACTTTTCAGAACTTTGCCACTACTTTTCAGCACTTTGGAACAACTTTTGTGTACTTTGCCACGCTTTTCAGTACTTTGCCACTACTTTTCAGCATTTTGACAAAACTTTTCAGTACTTTGACACACTTTTCAGTACTTTGCCACGACTTTGCCACAAATTTTCAGTACATTGCCTCAACTTTTCATTACTTTGCCACTGCTTTTCAGTACTTTGCCACTACTTTTCAGCACTTTGCCACAACTTTTCAGTACTTTGCCACACTTTTCATCACTTTGCCACTACCTTTCAGTACTTTGCCACTACTTTTCAGAACTTTGCCACAACTTTTCAGTACTTTGCCACACTTTTCAGTACTTTGCCACGACTTTGCCACAACTTTTCAGTACTTTGCCACACTTTTCAGTACTTTTCCACGACTTTGCCACAACTTTTCAGTACTTTGCCACACTTTTCAGCACATTGCCACAACATTTCAGTACTTTGCCATGACTTTGCCACAACTTTTCAGTACTTTGCCACACATTTCAGTACATTGCCACTACTTTTCAGCACTTTGCCACAACTTGTCAGCACCTTGCCACACTTTTCAGCACTTTGCCACTACTTTTCAGTACTTTGCCACTACTTTTCAGCACTTTGTCACAACTTTTCTGTACTTTGTCACACTTTTCAGTACTTTGCCACAACTTTTCAGTACTTTGCCACACTTTTCAGTACTTTGCCACTGATTTTCAGTACTTTGCCACTACTTTTCAGCACTTTGCCACAACTTTTCATTACTTTGCCACACTTTTCAGCACTTTGCCACTACTTTTCAGTACTTTGCCACTACTTTTCAGCACTTTGCCAAAACTTTTCAGTACTTTGCCACACTTTTCAGTACTTTATCAAGGCTTTTCAGCACTTTGCCACAACTTTTCAGTACTTTGCTACACTTTTCAGTACTTTGCAACTACTTTTCAGCATTTTGACAAAACTTTTCAGTACTTTGACACACTTTTCAGTACTTTGCCACGACTTTGCCAGAAATTTTCAGTACATTGCCTCACTTTTCATTACTTTGCCACTGATTTTCAGTACTTTGCCACTACTTTTCAGCACTTTGCCACAACTTTTCAGTACTTTGCCACGACTTTGCCACAACTTTTCAGTACATTGCCACACTTTTCAGTACTTTGCCACTACTTTTCAGCACTTTGCCACAACGTTTCTGTACTTTGCCACGCTTTTCAGTGCTTTGCCACGACTTTGCCACAACTTGTCAGTACCTTGCCACACTTTTCAGCACTTTGCCACTACTTTTCAGTACTTTGCCACTACTTTTCAGCACTTTGTCACAACTTTTCTGTACTTTGTCACACTTTTCAGTACTTTGCCACAACTTTTCAGTACTTTGCCACACTTTTCAGTACTTTGCCACTGCTTTTCAGTACTTTGCCACTACTTTTCAGCAATTTGCCACAACTTTTCAGTACTTTGCCACACTCTTCAGCACTTTGCCACAACTTTTCAGTACTTTGCCACTACTTTTCAGCACTTTGCCACAACTTTTCAGTACTTTGCCACACTTTTCAGTACTTTATCAAGGCTTTTCAGCACTTTGCCACAACTTTTCAGTACTTTGCTACACTTTTCAGTACTTTGCCACTACTTTTCAGCATTTTGACAACACTTTTCAGTACTTTGACACACTTTTCAGGACTTTGCCACAAATTTTCAGTACATTGCCTCACTTTTCATTACTTTGCCACTGCTTTTCAGTACTTTGCCACTACTTTTCAGCACTTTGCCACAACTTTTCAGTACTTTGCCACACTTTTCATCACTTTGCCACTACCTTTCAATACTTTGCCACTACTTTTCAGAACTTTGCCACAACTTTTCAGTACTTTGCCACACTTTTCAGTACTTTGCCACACTTTTCAGTACTTTTCCACGACTTTGCCACAACTTTTCAGTACTTTGCCACACTTTTCAGCACATTGCCACAACATTTCAGTACTTTGCCATGACTTTGCCACAACTTTTTAGTACTTTGCCACACATTTCAGTACTTTGCCACTACTTTTCAGCACTTTGCCACAACTTTGCAGTACTTTGCCACCCTTTTCAGTACTTTGCAACTGCTTTTCAGTACTTTGCCACTAATTTTCAGCACTTTGCCACAACTTTTCAGTACTTTGCCACACTTTTCAGCACTTTGCCACAACTTTTCTGTAATTTGCCACACTTTTCAGTACTTTGCCACGACTTTGCCACAACTTTACAGTACTTTGCCACCCTTTTCAGTACTTTTCAACTGCTTTTCAGTACTTTGCCACTAATTTTCAGCACTTTGCCACAACTTTTCAGTACTTTGCCACACTTTTCAGCACTTTGCCACTACTTTTCAGTACTTTGCCACTTCTTTTCAGCACTTTGCCACGACTTTGCCGCAACTTTTCAGTACTTTGCCACACTTTTCAGTACTTTGCCACTACTTTTCAGCATTTTGCCACAACTTTTCTGTACTTTGCCACGCTTTTCAGTACTTTGCCACGACTTTGCCACAACTTTCAGTACTTTGCCGCACTTTTCAGCACTTTGCCTCTACTTTTCAGTACTTTGCCACTACTTTTCAGCACTTTGCCACAACTTTTCTGTACTTTGCCACACTTTTCAGTACTTTGCCACAACTTTTCAGTACTTTGCCACACTTTTCAGTACTTTGCCACTGCTTTTCCGTACTTTGCCACTACTTTTCAGCACTTTGCCACAACTTTTCAGTAATTTGCCACACTTTTCAGCACTTTGCCACTACTTTTCAATACTTTGCCACTACTTTTCAGCACTTTGCCACAACTTTTCATTACTTTGCCACACTTTTCAGTAATTTGCCTCTACTTTTCAGCACTTTGCCACAACTTTTCAGTACTTTGCCACACTTTTCAGTACTTTGCCACGAATTTGCCACAACTTTTCAGTACTTTTCCACACTTTTCAGTACTTTGCCACTGATTTTCAGTACTTTGCCACAACTTGTCAGCACTTTGCCACAACTTTTCAGTACTTTGCCACACTTTTTCAGTACTTTGCCACTATTTTTCCGCCCTTCGCCACCGCCTCACTGTACTTTGCCACAACTTTTCAGTACTTTGCTACTACTTATCAGCACTTTGCCACAACTTTTCAGTACTTTGCCACACTTTTCAGCACTTTGCCACTACTTTTCAGTACTTTGCCACAATTTTCAGTACTTTTCCAAGACTTTGCCACAACTTTTCAGTACTTTGCCACACTTTTCAGCACATTGCCACAACATTTCAGTACTTTGCCATGACTTTGCCACAACTTTTCAGTACTTTGTCACACATTTCAGTACATTGCCACTACTTTTCAGCACTTTGCCACAACTTTTCAGTACTTTGCCACACTTTTCATCACTTGGCCACTACCTTTCAGTACTTTGCCACTACTTTTCAGAACTTTGCCACAACTTTTCAGTACTTTGCCACACTTTTCAGTACTTTGCCACGACTTTGCCACAACTTTTCAGTACTTTGCCACACTTTTCAGTACTTTTCCACGACTTTGCCACAACTTTTCAGTACTTTGCCACACATTTCAGAACTTTGCCACTACTTTTCAGCACTTTGCCACAACTTTGCAGTACTTTGCCACCCTTTTCAGTACTTTGCAACTGCTTTTTAGTACTTTGCCACTAATTTTCAGCACTTTGCCACAACTTTTCAGTACTTTGCCACACTTTTCAGCACTTTGCCCCTACTTTTCAATACTTTGCCACTTCTTTTCAGCACTTTGCCACGACTTTGCCACAACTTTTCAGTACATTGCCACACTTTTCAGAACTTTGCCACTACTTTTCAGCACTTTGCCACAACTTTTCAGTACTTTGCCACAAATTTTCAGTACATTGCCTCAACTTTTCATTACTTTGCCACTGCTTTTCAGTACTTTGCAACTGCTTTTTAGTACTTTGCCACTAATTTTCAGCACTTTGCCACAACTTTTCAGTACTTTGCCACAACTTTTCAGTACTTTGCCACACTTTTCATCACTTTGCCACTACCTTTCAGTACTTTGCCACTACTTTTCAGAACTTTGCCACAACTTTTCAGTACTTTGCCACACTTTTCAGTACTTTGCCACGACTTTGCCACAACTTTTCAGTACTTTGCCACACTTTTCAGTACTTTTCCACGACTTTGCCACAACTTTTCAGTACTTTGCCACACATTTCAGTACTTTGCCACTACTTTTCAGCACTTTGCCACAACTTTGCAGTACTTTGCCACCCTTTTCAGTACTTTGCAACTGCTTTTCAGTACTTTGCCACTAATTTTCAGCACTCTGCCACAACTTTTCAGTACTTTGCCACAATTTTCAGCACTTGCCACAACTTTTCTGTAATTTGACACACTTTTCAGTACTATGCCACGACTTTGCCACAACTTTGCAGTACTTTGCCACCCTTTTCAGTACTTTTCAACTGCTTTTCAGTACTTTGCCACTACTTTTCAGCACTTTGCCACAACTTTTCAGTACTTTGCCACACTTTTCAGCACTTTGCCACTACTTTTCAGTACTTTGCCACTTCTTTTCAGCACTTTGCCACGACTTTGCCGCAACTTTTCAGTACTTTGCCATACTTTTCAGTACTTTGCCACTATTTTTCAGCACTTTGCCACAACTTTTCTGTACTTTGCCACGCTTTTCAGTACTTTGCCACGACTTTGCCACAACTTGTCAGTACTTTGCCGCACTTTTCAGTACTTTTCCACGACTTTGCCACAACTTTTCAGTACTTTGCCACACTTTTCAGCACATTGCCACAACATTTCAGTACTTTGCCATGACTTTGCAACAACTTTTCAGTACTTTGCCACACTTTTCAGTACTTTGTCACTACTTTTCAGCACTTTGCCACAACTTTTCTGTACTTTGCCACACTTTTCAGTACTTTGCCACAACTTTTCAGTACTTTGCCACACTTTTCAGTACTTTGCCACTGCTTTTCCGTACTTTGCCACTACTTTTCAGCACTTTGCCACACCTTTTCAGTACTTTGCCACACTTTTCAGCACTTTGCCACTACTTATCAATACTTTGCCACTACTTTTCAGCACTTTGCCACAACTTTTCATTACTTTGCCACACTTTTCAGTAATTTGCCTCTACTTTTCAGCACTTTGCCACAACTTTTCAGTACTTTGCCACACTTTTCAGTACTTTGCCACTGATTTTCAGTACTTTGCCACAACTTGTCAGCACTTTGCCACAACTTTTCAGTACTTTGCCACACTTTTTTCAGTACTTTGCCACTACTTTTCCGCACTTCGCCACCGCCTCTCAGTACTTTGCCACAACTTTTCAGTACTTTGCTACTACTTTTCAGCACTTTGCCACAACTTGTCAGTACTTTGCCACACTTTTCAGCACTTTGCCACTACTTTTCAGTACTTTGCCACACTTTTCAGTACTTTTCCACGACTTTGCCACAACTTTTCAGTACTTTGCCACTACTTTTCAGCACTTTGCCACAACTTTGCAGTACTTTGCCACCCTTTTCAGTACTTTGCAACTGCTTTTCAGTACTTTGCCACTAATTTTCAGCACTTTGCCACAACTTTTCAGTACTTTGCCACACTTTTCAGCACTTTGCCACAACTTTTCTGTAATTTGCCACACTTTTCAGTACTTTGCCACGACTTTGCCACAACTTTGCAGTACTTTGCCACCCTTTTCACTACTTTTCAACTGCTTTTCAGTACTTTGCCACTAATTTTCAGCACTTTGCCACAACTTTTCAGTACTTTGCCACACTTTTCAGCACTTTGCCACTACTTTTCAGTACTTTGCCACTTCTTTTCAGCACTTTGCCACGACTTTGCCGCAACTTTTCAGTACTTTGCCACACTTTTCAGTACTTTGCCACTACTTTTCAGCACTTTGCCACAACTTTTCTGTACTTTGCCGCGCTTTTCAGTACTTTGCCACGACTTTGCCACAACTTGTCAGTACTTTGCCGCACTTTTCAGCACTTTGCCTCTACTTTTCAGTACTTTGCCACTACTTTTCAGCACTTTGCCACAACTTTTCTGTACTTTGCCACACTTTTCAGTACTTTGCCACAACTTTTCAGTACTTTGCCACACTTTTCAGTACTTTGCCACTGCTTTTCCGTACTTTGCCACTACTTTTCAGCACTTTGCCACAACTTTTCAGTAATTTGCCACACTTTTCAGCACTTTGCCACTACTTTTCAATACTTTGCCACTACTTTTCAGCACTTTGCCACAACTTTTCATTACTTTGCCACACTTTTCAGTAATTTGCCTCTACTTTTCAGCACTTTGCCACAACTTTTCAGTACTTTGCCACACTTTTCAGTACTTTGCCACGAATTTGCCACAACTTTTCAGTACTTTTCCACACTTTTCAGTACTTTGCCACTGATTTTCAGTACTTTGCCACAACTTGTCAGCACTTTGCCACAACTTGTCAGTACTTTGCCACACTTTTTCAGTACTTTGCCACTATTTTTCCGCACTTCGCCACCGCCTCACTGTACTTTGCCACAACTTTTCAGTACTTTGCTACTACTTATCAGCACTTTGCCACAACTTTTCAGTACTTTGCCACACTTTTCAGCACTTTGCCACTACTTTTCAGTACTTTGCCACACTTTTCAGTACTTTTCCAAGACTTTGCCACGACTTTTCAGTACTTTGCCACACTTTTCAGTACATTGCCACAACATTTCAGTACTTTGCCATGACTTTGCCACAACTTTTCATTACTTTGTCACACATTTCAGTACATTGCCACTACTTTTCAGCACTTTGCCACAACTTTTCAGTACTTTGCCACACTTTTCATCACTTGGCCACTACCTTTCAGTACTTTGCCACTACTTTTCAGAACTTTGCCACAACTTTTCAGTACTTTGCCACACTTTTCAGTACTTTGCCACGACTTTGCCACAACTTTTCAGTACTTTGCCACACTTTTCAGTACTTTTCCACGACTTTGCCACAACTTTTCAGTACTTTGCCACACTTTTCAGCACATTGCCACAACATTTCAGAACTTTGCCATGACTTTGCCACAACTTTTCAGTACTTTGCCACACATTTCAGAACTTTGCCACTACTTTTCAGCACTTTGCCACAACTTTGCAGTACTTTGCCACCCTTTTCAGTACTTTGCAACTGCTTTTTAGTACTTTGCCACTAATTTTCATCACTTTGCCACAACTTTTCAGTACTTTGCCACACTTTTCAGCACTTTGCCCCTACTTTTCAATACTTTGCCACTTCTTTTCAGCACTTTGCCACGACTTTGCCACAACTTTTCAGTACATTGCCACACTTTTCAGAACTTTGCCACTACTTTTCAGCACTTTGCCACAACTTTTGTGTACTTTGCCACGCTTTTCAGTACTTTGCCACTACTTTTCAGCATTTTGACAAAACTTTTCAGTACTTTGACACACTTTTCAGTACTTTGCCACGACTTTGCCACAAATTTTCAGTACATTGCCTCAACTTTTCATTACTTTGCCACTGCTTTTCAGTACTTTGCCACTACTTTTCAGCACTTTGCCACAACTTTTCAGTACTTTGCCACACTTTTCATCACTTTGCCACTACCTTTCAGTACTTTGCCACTACTTTTCAGAACTTTGCCACAACTTTTCAGTACTTTGACACACTTTTCAGTACTTTGCCACGACTTTGCCACAACTTTTCAGTACTTTGCCACACTTTTCAGTACTTTTCCACGACTTTGCCACAACTTTTCAGTACTTTACCACACTTTTCAGCACATTGCCACAACATTTCAGTACTTTGCCATGACTTTGCCACAACTTTTCAGTACTTTGCCACACATTTCAGTACTTTGCCACTACTTTTCAGCACTTTGCCACAACTTTGCAGTACTTTGCCACCCTTTTCAGTACTTTGCAACTGCTTTTCAGTACTTTGCCACTAATTTTCAGCACTCTGCCACAACTTTTCAGTACTTTGCCTCAATTTTCAGCACTTGCCACAACTTTTCTGTAATTTGCCACACTTTTCAGTACTATGCCACGACTTTGCCACAACTTTGCAGTACTTTGCCACCCTTTTCAGTACTTTTCAACTGCTTTTCAGTACTTTGCCACTAATTTTCAGCACTTTGCCACAACTTTTCAGTACTTTGCCACACTTTTCAGCACTTTGCCACTACTTTTCAGTACTTTGCCACTTCTTTTCAGCACTTTGCCACGACTTTGCCGCAACTTTTCAGTACTTTGCCACACTTTTCAGTACTTTGTCACTACTTTTCAGCACTTTGCCACAACTTTTCTGTACTTTGCCACGCTTTTCAGTACTTTGCCACGACTTTGCCACAACTTGTCAGTACTTTGCCGCACTTTTCAGTACTTTTCCACGACTTTGCCACAACTTTTCAGTACTTTGCCACACTTTTCAGCACATTGCCACAACATTTCAATACTTTGCCATGACTTTGCAACAACTTTTCAGTACTTTGCCACACTTTTCAGTACTTTGTCACTACTTTTCAGCACTTTGCCACAACTTTTCTGTACTTTGCCACACTTTTCAGTACTTTACCACAACTTTTCAGTACTTTGCCACACTTTTCAGTACTTTGCCACTGCTTTTCCGTACTTTCCCACTACTTTTCAGCACTTTGCCACAACTTTTCAGTACTTTGCCACACTTTTCAGCACTTTGCCACTACTTTTCAATACTTTGCCACTACTTTTCAGCACTTTGCCACAACTTTTCATTACTTTGCCACACTTTTCAGTAATTTGCCTCTACTTTTCAGCACTTTGCCACAACTTTTCAGTACTTTGCCACACTTTTCAGTACTTTGCCACTGATTTTCAGTACTTTGCCACAACTTGTCAGCACTTTGCCACAACTTTTCAGTACTTTGCCACACTTTTTTCAGTACTTTGCCACTACTTTTCCGCACTTCGCCACCGCCTCTCAGTATTTTGCCACAACTTTTCAGTACTTTGCTACTACTTTTCAGCACTTTGCCACAACTTGTCAGTACTTTGCCACACTTTTCAGCACTTTGCCACTACTTTTCAGTACTTTGCCACACTTTTCAGTACTTTTCCACGACTTTGCCACAACTTTTCAGTACTTTGCCACACTTTTCAGCACATTGCCACAACATTTCAGTACTTTGCCATGACTTTGCCACAACTTTTCAGTACTTTGCCACACATTTCAGTACTTTGCCACTACTTTTCAGCACTTTGCCACAACTTTTCAGTACTTTGCCACACTTTAAATCACTTGGCCACTACCTTTCAGAACTTTGCCACAACTTTTCAGTACTTTGCCACACTTTTCAGTACTTTTCCTAGACTTTGCCACAACTTTTCAGTACTTTGCCACACTTTTCAGTACTTTGCCACATTTTTCAGTACTTTTCCACGACTTTGCCACCACTTTTCAGTACTTTGCCACACTTTTCAGCACATTGCCACAACATTTCAGTACTTTGCCATGACTTTGCAACAACTTTTCAGTACTTTGCCACACATTTCAGTACTATGCCACTACTTTTCAGCACTTTGCCACAACTTTGCTGTACTTTGCCACCCTTTTCAGTACTTTGCAACTGCTTTTCAGTACTTTGCCACTAATTTTCAGCACTCTGCCACAACTTTTCAGTACTTTGCCACAATTTTCAGCACTTTGCCGCAACTTTTCTGTAATTTGCCACACTTTTCAGCACTATGCCACGACTTTGCCACAACTTTGCAGTACTTTGCCACCCTTTTCAGTACTTTTCAACTGCTTTTCAGTACTTTGCCACTAATTTTCAGCACTTTGCCACAACTTTTCAGTACTTTGCCACACTTTTCAGCACTTTGCCACTACTTTTCAGTACTTTGCCACTTCTTTTCAGCACTTTGCCACGACTTTGCCGCAACTTTTCAGTACTTTGCCACACTTTTCAGTACTTTGCCACTACTTTTCAGCACTTTGCCACAACTTTTCTGTACTTTGCCACGCTTTTCAGTACTTTGCCACGACTTTGCCACAACTTGTCAGTACTTTGCCGCACTTTTCAGCACTTTGCCTCTACTTTTCAGTACTTTGCCACTACCTTTCAGCACTTTGCCACAACTTTTCTGTACTTTGCCACACTTTTCAGTACTTTGCCACAACTTTTCAGTACTTTGCCACACTTTTCAGTACTTTGCCACTGCTTTTCCGTACTTTGCCACTACTTTTCAGCACTTTGCCACAACTTTTCAGTACTTTGCCACACTTTTCAGCACTTTGCCACTACTTTTCAATACTTTGCCACTACTTTTCAGCACTTTGCCACAACTTTTCATTACTTTGCCACACTTTTCAGTAATTTGCCTCTACTTTTCAGCACTTTGCCACAACTTTTTAGTACTTTGCCACCCTTTTCAGTACTTTGCAACTGCTTTTCAGTACTTTGCCACTAATTTTCAGCACTCTGCCACAACTTTTCAGTACTTTGCCTCAATTTTCAGCACTTGCCACAACTTTTCTGTAATTTGCCACACTTTTCAGTACTATGCCACGACTTTGCCACAACTTTGCAGTACTTTGCCACCCTTTTCAGTACTTTTCAACTGCTTTTCAGTACTTTGCCACTAATTTTCAGCACTTTGCCACAACTTTTCAGTACTTTGCCACACTTTTCAGCACTTTGCCACTACTTTTCAGTACTTTGCCACTTCTTTTCAGCACTTTGCCACGACTTTGCCGCAACTTTTCAGTACTTTGCCACACTTTTCAGTACTTTGTCACTACTTTTCAGCACTTTGCCACAACTTTTCTGTACTTTGCCACGCTTTTCAGTACTTTGCCACGACTTTGCCACAACTTGTCAGTACTTTGCCGCACTTTTCAGTACTTTTCCACGACTTTGCCACAACATTTCAGTACTTTGCCACACTTTTCAGCACATTGCCACAACATTTCAATACTTTGCCATGACTTTGCAACAACTTTTCAGTACTTTGCCACACTTTTCAGTACTTTGTCACTACTTTTCAGCACTTTGCCACAACTTTTCTGTACTTTACCACAACTTTTCAGTACTTTGCCACACTTTTCAGTACTTTGCCACTGCTTTTCCGTACTTTCCCACTACTTTTCAGCACTTTGCCACAACTTTTCAGTACTTTGCCACACTTTTCAGCACTTTGCCACTACTTTTCAATACTTTGCCACTACTTTTCAGCACTTTGCCACAACTTTTCATTACTTTGCCACACTTTTCAGTAATTTGCCTCTACTTTTCAGCACTTTGCCACAACTTTTCAGTACTTTGCCACACTTTTCAGTACTTTGCCACTGATTTTCAGTACTTTGCCACAACTTGTCAGCACTTTGCCACAACTTTTCAGTACTTTGCCACACTTTTTTCAGTACTTTGCCACTACTTTTCCGCACTTCGCCACCGCCTCTCAGTATTTTGCCACAACTTTTCAGTACTTTGCTACTACTTTTCAGCACTTTGCCACAACTTGTCAGTACTTTGCCACACTTGTCAGCACTTTGCCACTACTTTTCAGTACTTTGCCACACTTTTCAGTACTTTTCCACGACTTTGCCACAACTTTTCAGTACTTAGCCACACTTTTCAACACATTGCCACAACATTTCAGTACTTTGCCATGACTTTGCCACAACTTTTCAGTACTTTGCCACACATTTCAGTACTTTGCCACTACTTTTCAGCACTTTGCCACAACTTTTCAGTACTTTGCCACACTTTAAATCACTTGGCCACTACCTTTCAGAACTTTGCCACAACTTTTCAGTACTTTGCCACACTTTTCAGTACTTTTCCTAGACTTTGCCACAACTTTTCAGTACTTTGCCACACTTTTCAGTACTTTGCCACATTTTTCAGTACTTTTCCACGACTTTGCCACCACTTTTCAGTACTTTGCCACACTTTTCAGCACATTGCCACAACATTTTAGTACTTTGCCATGACTTTGCAACAACTTTTCAGTACTTTGCCACACATTTCAGTACTTTGCCACTACTTTTCAGCACTTTGCCACAACTTTGCTGTACTTTGCCACCCTTTTCAGTACTTTGCAACTGCTTTTCAGTACTTTGCCACTAATTTTCAGCACTCTGCCACAACTTTTCAGTACTTTGCCACAATTTTCAGCACTTTGCCGCAACTTTTCTGTAATTTGCCACACTTTTCAGCACTATGCCACGACTTTGCCACAACTTTGCAGTACTTTGCCACCCTTTTCAGTACTTTTCAACTGCTTTTCAGTACTTTGCCACTAATTTTCAGCACTTTGCCACAACTTTTCAGTACTTTGCCACACTTTTCAGCACTTTGCCACTACTTTTCAGTACTTTGCCACTTCTTTTCAGCACTTTGCCACGACTTTGCCGCAACTTTTCAGTACTTTGCCACACTTTTCAGTACTTTGCCACTACTTTTCAGCACTTTGCCACAACTTTTCTGTACTTTGCCACGCTTTTCAGTACTTTGCCACGACTTTGCCACAACTTGTCAGTACTTTGCCGCACTTTTCAGCACTTTGCCTCTACTTTTCAGTACTTTGCCACTACCTTTCAGCACTTTGCCACAACTTTTCTGTACTTTGCCACACTTTTCAGTACTTTGCCACAACTTTTCAGTACTTTGCCACACTTTTCAGTACTTTGCCACTGCTTTTCCGTACTTTGCCACTACTTTTCAGCACTTTGCCACAACTTTTCAGTACTTTGCCACACTTTTCAGCACTTTGCCACTACTTTTCAATACTTTGCCACTACTTTTCAGCACTTTGCCACAACTTTTCATTACTTTGCCACACTTTTCAGTAATTTGCCTCTACTTTTCAGCACTTTGCCACAACTTTTTAGTACTTTGCCACACTTTTCAGTACTTTGCCACTGATTTTCAGTACTTTGCCACAACTTGTCAGCACTTTGCCACAACTTTTCAGTACTTTGCCACACTTTTTCAGTACTTTGCCACTACTTTTCCGCACTTCGCCACCGCCTCTCAGTACTTTGCCACAACTTTTCAGTACTTTGCTACTACTTTTCAGCATTTTGCCACAACTTTTCAGTACTTTGCCACACTTTTCAGCACTTTGCCACTACTTTTCAGTACTTTGCCACACTTTTCAGTACTTTTCCACGACTTTGCCACAACTTTTCAGTACTTTGCCACTACTTTTCAGCACTTTGCCACAACTTTTCAGTACTTTGCCACACTTTAAATCACTTGGCCACTCACTACCTTTCAGTACTTTGCCACTACTTTTCAGAACTTTGCCACAACTTTTCAGTACTTTGCCACACTTTTCAGTACTTTGCCACGACTTTGCCACAACTTTTCAGTACTTTGCCACACTTTTCAGTACTTTGCCACACTTTTCAGTACTTTTCCACGACTTTGCCACAACTTTTCAGTACTTTGCCACACTTTTCAGCACATTGCCACAACATTTCAGAACTTTGCCATGACTTTGCCACAAATTTTCAGCACTTTGCCACTACTTTTCAGTACTTTGCCACACTTTTCAGTACTTTTCCACGACTTTGCCACAACTTTTCAGTACTTTGCCACACTTTTCAGCACATTACCACAACATTTCAGTACTTTACCATGACTTTGCCACAACTTTTCAGTACTTTGCCACACATTTCAGTACTTTGCCACTACTTTTCAGCACTTTGCCACAACTTTTCAGTACTTTGCCACACTTTAAATCACTTGGCCACTACCTTTCAGTACTTTGCCACTACTTTTCAAAACTTTGCCACAACTTTTCAGTACTTTGCCATACTTTTCAGTACTTTGCCACGACTTTGCCACAATTTTTCAGTACTTTGCCACACTTTTCAGAACTTTGTCACAACTTTTCTGTACTTTGTCACACTTTTCAGTACTTTGCCACAACTTTTCAATACTTTGCCACACTTTTCAGTACTTTGCCACTACTTTTCAGCACTTTGCCACAACTTTTCAGTACTTTGCCACACTTTTCAGCACTTTGCCACAACTTTTCAGTACTTTGCCACTACTTTTCAGCACTTTGCCACAACTTTTCTGTAATTTGCCACACTTTTCAGTACCTTGCCACGACTTTGCCACAACTTTGCAGTACTTTGCCACCCTTTTCAGTACTTTTCAACTGCTTTTCAGTACTTTGCCACTAATTTTCAGCACTTTGCCACAACTTTTCAGTACTTTGCCACACTTTTCAGCACTTTGCCACTACTTTTCAGTACTTTGCCACTTTTTTTCAGCACTTTGCCACGACTTTGCCGCAACTTTTCAGTACTTTGCCACACTTTTCAGTACTTTGCCACTACTTTTCAGCACTTTGCCACAACTTTTCTGTACTTTGCCACGCTTTTCAGTACTTTGCCACTACTTTTCAGCATTTTGACAACACTTTTCAGTACTTTGACACACTTTTCAGGACTTTGCCACACATTTTCAGTACATTGCCTCACTTTTCATTACTTTGCCACTGCTTTTCAGTACTTTGCCACTAATTTTTCAGCACTTTGCCACAACTTTTCAGTACTTTGCCACACTTTTCATCACTTTGCCACTACCTTTCAGTACTTTGCCACTACTTTTCAGAACTTTGCCACAACTTTTCAGTACTTTGCCACACTTTTCCGTACTTTGCCACGACTTTGCCACAACTTTTCAGTACTTTGCCACACTTTTCAGTACTTTGCCACACTTTTCAGTACTTTTCCACGACTATGCCACAACTTTTCAGTACTTTGCCACACTTTTCAGCACATTGCCACAACATTTCAGTACTTTGCCATGACTTTGCCACACATTTCAGTACTTTGCCACTACTTTTCAGCACTTTGCCACAACTTTGCAGTACTTTGCCACCCTTTTCAGTACTTTGCAACTGCTTTTCAGTACTTTGCCACTAATTTTCAGCACTTTGCCACAACTTTTCAGTACTTTGCCACACTTTTCAGCACTTTGCCACAACTTTTCTGTAATTTGCCACACTTTTCAGTACTTTGCCACGACTTTGCCACAACTTTGCAGTACTTTGCCACCCTTTTCAGTACTTTTCAACTGCTTTTCAGTACTTTGCCACTAATTTTCAGCACTTTGCCACAACTTTTCAGAACTTTGCCACACTTTTCAACACTTTGCCACTACTTTTCAGTACTTTGCCACTTCTTTTCAGCACTTTGCCACGACTTTGCCGCAACTTTTCAGTACTTTGCCACACTTTTCAGTACTTTGCCACTACTTTTCAGCACTTTGCCACAACTTTTCTGTACTTTGCCACGCTTTTCAGTACTTTGCCACGACTTTGCCACAACTTGTCAGTACTTTGCCGCACTTTTCAGCACTTTGCCTCTATTTTTCAGTACTTTGCCACTACTTTTCAGCACTTTGCCACAACTTTTCTGTACTTTGCCACACTTTTCAGTACTTTGCCACAACTTTTCAGTACTTTGCCACACTTTTCAGTACTTTGCCACTGCTTTTCCGTACTTTGCCACTACTTTTCAGCACTTTGCCACATCTTTTCAGTAATTTGCCACACTTTTAAGCACTTTGCCACTACTTTTCAATACTTTGCCACTACTTTTCAGCACTTTGCCTCAACTTTTCATTACTTTGCCACACTTTTCAGTAATTTGCCTCTACTTTTCAGCACTTTGCCACAACTTTTCAGTACTTTGCCACATTTTTCAGTACTTTGCCACGACTTTGCCACAACTTTTCAGTACTTTTCCACACTTTTCAGTACTTTGCCACTGATTTTCAGTACTTTGCCACAATTTGTCAGCACTTTGCCACAACTTTTCAGTACTTTGCCACACTTTTTCAGTACTTTGCCACTACTTTTCCGCACTTCGCCACCGCCTCTCAGTACTTTGCCACAACTTTTCAGTACTTTGCTACTACTTATCAGCACTTTGCCACAACTTTTCAGTACTTTGCCACACTTTTCAGCACTTTGCCACTACTTTTCAGTACTTTACCACAATTTTTAGTACTTTTCCAAGACTTTGCCACAACTTTTCAGTACTTTGCCACACTTTTCAGCACATTGCCACAACATTTCAGTACATTGCCATGACTTTGCCACAACTTTTCAGTACTTTGCCACACATTTCAGTACTTTGCCACTACTTTTCAGCACTTTGCCACAACTGTTCAGTACTTTGCCACACTTTTCATCACTTGGCCACTACCTTTCAGTACTTTGCCACTACTTTTCAGAACTTTGCCACAACTTTTCAGTACTTTGCCACCCTTTTCAGTACTTTGCCACGACTTTGCCACAACTTTTCAGTACTTTGCCACACTTTTCAGTACTTTGCCACACTTTTCAGTACTTTTCCACGACTTTGCCACAACTTTTCAGTACTTTGCCACACTTTTCAGCACTTTGCCACAACTTTTCATTACTTTGCCACACTTTTCAGTAATTTGCCTCTACTTTTCAGCACTTTGCCACAACTTTTCAGTACTTTGCCACACTTTTCAGTACTTTTCCACGACTTTGCCGCAACTTTTCATTACTTTGCCACACTTTTCAGCACTTTGCCACAACTTTTCATTACTTTGCCACACTTTTCAGTAATTTGCCTCTTCTTTTTAGCACTTTGCCTCAACTTTTCATTACTTTGCCACACTTTTCAGTACTTTGCCACGACTTTGCCACAACTTTTAAGCACTTTGCCACTACTTTTCAATACTTTGCCACTACTTTTCAGCACTTTGCCACAACTTTTCATTACTTTGCCACACTTTTCAGTAATTTGCCTCTACTTTTCAGCACTTTGCCACAACTTTTCAGTACTTTGCCACACTTTTCAGTACTTTGCCACGACTTTGCCACAACTTTTCAGTACTTTTCCACACTTTTCAGTACTTTGCCACTGATTTTCAGTACTTTGCCACAACTTGTCAGCACTTTGCCACAACTTTTCAGTACTTTGCCACACTTTTTCAGTACTTTGCCACTACTTTTCCGCACTTCGCCACCGCCTCTCAGTACTTTGCCACAACTTTTCAGTACTTTGATACTACTTATCAGCACTTTGCCACAACTTTTCAGTACTTTGCCACAATTTTCAGCACTTTGCCACTACTTTTCAGTACTTTGCCACATTTTTCAGTACTTTTCCAAGACTTTGCCACAACTTTTCAGTACTTTGCCACACTTTTCAGCACATTGCCACAACATTTCAGTACTTTGCCATGACTTTGCCACAACTTTTCAGTACTTTGCCACACATTTCAGTACTTTGCCACTACTTTTCAGCACTTTGCCACAACTGTTCAGTACTTTGCCACACTTTTCATCACTTGGTCACTACCTTTCAGTACTTTGTCACTACTTTTCAGAACTTTGCCACAACTTTTCAGTACTTTGCCACACTTTTCAGTACTTTGTCACGACTTTGCCACAACTTTTCAGTACTTTGCCACACTTTTCAGTACTTTGCCACACTTTTCATTACTTTTCCACGACTTTGCCACAACTTTTCAGTACTTTGCCACACTTTTCAGCACATTGCCACAACATTTCAGAACTTTGCCATGACTTTGCCACAACTTTTCAGTACTTTGCCACACATTTCAGTACTTTGCCACTACTTTTCAGCACTTTGCCACAACTTTGCAGTACTTTGCCACCCTTTTCAGTACTTTGCAACTGCTTTTTAGTACTTTGCCACTAATTTTCAGCACTTTGCCACAACTTTTCAGTACTTTGCCACACTTTTCAGCACTTTGCCCCTACTTTTCAATACTTTGCCACTTCTTTTCAGCACTTTGCCACGACTTTGCCACAACTTTTCAGTACATTGCCACACTTTTCAGAACTTTGCCACTACTTTTCAGCACTTTGCCACAACTTTTCTGTACTTTGCCACACTTTTCAGTACTTTGCCGCGACTTTGCCACAAATTTTCAGTACATTGCCTCACTTCTCATTACTTTGCCACTGCTTTTCAGTACTTTGCCACTACTTTTCAGCACTTTGCCACAACTTTTCAGTACTTTGCCACACTTTTCATCACTTTGCCACTACCTTTCAGTACTTTGCCACTACTTTTCAGAACTTTGCCACAACTTTTCAGTACTTTGCCACACTTTTCAGTACTTTGCCACGACTTTGCCACAACTTTTCAGTACTTTGCCAGACTTTTCAGTACTTTTCCACGACTTTGCCACAACTTTTCAGTACTTTGCCACACTTTTCAGCACATTGCCACAATATTTCAGTACTTTGCCATGACTTTGCCACAACTTTTCAGTACTTTGCCACACATTTCAGTACTTTGCCACTACTTTTCAGCACTTTGCCACAACTTTGCAGTACTTTGCCACCCTTTTCAGTACTTTGCAACTGCTTTTCAGTACTTTGCCACTAATTTTCAGCACTTTGCCACGACTTTTCAGTACTTTGCCACACTTTTCAGCACTTTGCCACAACTTTTCTGTAATTTGCCACACTTTTCAGTACTTTGCCACGACTTTGCCAAAACTTTGCAGTACTTTGCCACCCTTTTCAGTACTTTTCAACTGCTTTTCAGTACTTTGCCACTAATTTTCAGCACTTTGCCACAACTTTTCAGTACTTTGCCACACTTTTCAGCACTTTGCCACTACTTTTCAGTACTTTGCCACTTCTTTTCAGCACTTTGCCACGACTTTGCCGCAACTTTTCAGTACTTTGCCACACGTTTCAGCACTTTGCCTCTACTTTTCAGTACTTTGCCACTACATTTCAGCACTTTGCCACAACTTTTCTGTACTTTGCCACACTTTTCAGTACTTTGCCACAACTTTTCAGTACTTTGCCACACTTTTCAGTACTTTGCCACTGCTTTTCCGTACTTTGCCACTACTTTTCAGCACTTTGCCACAACTTTTCAGTACTTTGCCACACTTTTCAGCACTTTGCCACTACTTTTCAATACTTTGCCACTACTTTTCAGCACTTTGCCACTACTTTTCATTACTTTGCCACACTTTTCAGTAATTTGCCTCTACTTTTCAGCACTTTGCCACAACTTTTCAGTACTTTGCCACACTTTTCAGTTTTTTGCCACAACTTTGCCACAACTTTTCAGTACTTTTCCACACTATTCAGTACTTTGCCACTGATTTTCAGTACTTTGCCACAACTTGTCAGCACTTTGCCACAACTTTTCAGTACTTTGCCACACTTTTTCAGTACTTTGCCACTACTTTTCCGCACTTCGCCACCGCCTCTCAGTACTTTGCCACAACTTTTCAGTACTTTGCTACTACTTTTCAGCACTTTGCCACAACTTTTCAGTACTTTGCCACACTTTTCAGCACTTTGCCACTACTTTTCAGTACTTTGCCACACTTTTCAGTACTTTTCCACGACTTTGCCACAACTTTTCAATACTTTGCCACACTTTTCAGCACATTGCCACAACATTTCAGTACTTTGCCATGACTTTGCCACAACTTTTCAGTACTTTGCCACACATTTCAGTACTTTGCCACTACTTTTCAGCACTTTGCCACAACTTTTCAGTACTTTGCCACACTTTAAATCACTTGGCCACTACCTTTCAGTACTTTGCCACTACTTTTCAGAACTTTGCCACAACTTTTCAGTACCTTGCCACACTTTTCAGAACATTGCCACGACTTTGCCACAACTTTTCAGTACTTTGCCACACTTTTCAGTACTTTGCCACACTTTTCAGTACTTTTCCACGACTTTGCCACAACTTTTCAGTACTTTGCCACACTTTTCAGCACATTGCCACAACATTTCAGAACTTTGCCATGAGTTTGCCACAACTTTTCAGCACTTTGCCACTACTTTTCAGTACTTTGCCACACTTTTCAGTACTTTTCCACGACTTTGCCACAACTTTTCAGTACTTTGCCACACTTTTCAGCACATTGCCACAACATTTCAGAACTTTGCCATGACTTTGCCACAACTTTTCAGCACTTTGCCACTACTTTTCAGTACTTTGCCACACTTTTCAGTACTTTTCCACGACTTTGCCACAACTTTTCAGTACTTTGCCACTACTTTTCAGTACTTTGCCACACTTTTCAGTACTTTTCCATGACTTTGCCACAACTTTTCAGTACTTTGCCACACTTTTCAGCACATTGCCACAACATTTCAGTACTTTGCCATGACTTTGCCACAACTTTTCAGTACTTTGCCACACATTTCAGTACTTTGCCACTACTTTTCAGCACTTTGCCACAACTTTTCAGTACATTGCCACACTTTTCAGTACTTTGCCACGACTTTGCCACAACTTGTCAGTACTTTGCCACACTTTTCAGTACTTTGCCACACTTTTCATTACTTTTCCACGACTTTGCCATAACTTTTCAGTACTTTGCCACACTTTTCAGCACATTGCCACAACATTTCAGAACTTTGCCATGACTTTGCCACAACTTTTCAGTACTTTGCCACACATTTCAGTACTTTGCCACTACTTTTCAGCACTTTGCCACAACTTTGCAGTACTTTGCCACCCTTTTCAGTACTTTGCAACTGCTTTTTAGTACTTTGCCACTAATTTTCAGCACTTTGCCACAACTTTTCAGTACTTTGCCACACTTTTCAGCACTTTGCCCCTACTTTTCAATACTTTGCCACTTCTTTTCAGCACTTTGCCACGACTTTGCCACAACTTTTCAGTACATTGCCACACTTTTCAGTACTTTGCCACTACTTTTCAGCACTTTGCCACAACTTTTCTGTACTTTGCCACGCTTTTCAGTACTTTGCCACGACTTTGCCACAACTTGTCAGTACTTTGCAACACTTTTCAGCACTTTGCCACAACTTTTCTGTACTTTGCAACACTTTTCAGAACTTTGCCACTACTTTTCAGTACTTTGCCACTACTTTTCAGCACTTTGTCACAACTTTTCTGTACTTTGCCACAACTTTTCAGTACTTTGCCACACTTTTCAGCACTTTGCCACTACTTTTCAGTACTTTGCCACTACTTTTCAGCACTTTGCCACAACTTTTCAGTACTTTGCCACAACTTTTCAGCATTTTGACAAAACTTTTCAGTACTTTGCCACACTTTTCAGTACTTTGCCACGACTTTGCCACAAATTTTCAGTACATTGCCTCACTTTTCATTACTTTGCCACTGCTTTTCAGTACTTTGCCACTACTTTTCAGCACTTTGCCACAACTTTTCAGTACTTTGCCACACTTTTCATCACTTTGCCACTACCTTTCAGTACTTTGCCACTACTTTTCAGAACTTTGCCACAACTTTTCAGTACTTTGCCACACTTTTCAGTACTTTGCCACGACTTTGCCACAACTTTTCAGTACTTTGCCACACATTTCAGTACTTTGCCACTACTTTTCAGCACTTTGCCACAACTTTGCAGTACTTTGCCACCCTTTTCAGTACTTTGCAACTGCTTTTTAGTACTTTGCCACTAATTTTCAGCACTTTGCCACAACTTTTCAGTACTTTGCCACACTTTTCAGCACTTTGTCCCTACTTTTCAATACTTTGCCACTTCTTTTCAGCACTTTGCCACGACTTTGCCACAACTTTTCAGTACATTGCCACACTTTTCAGTACTTTGCCACTACTTTTCAGCACTTTGCCACAACTTTTCTGTACTTTGCCACGCTTTTCAGTACTTTGCCACGACTTTGCCACAACTTGTCAGTACTTTGCAACACTTTTCAGCACTTTGCCACAACTTTTCTGTACTTTGCAACACTTTTCAGAACTTTGCCACTACTTTTCAGTACTTTGCCACTACTTTTCAGCACTTTGTCACAACTTTTCTGTACTTTGCCACAACTTTTCAGTACTTTGCCACACTTTTCAGCACTTTGCCACTACTTTTCAGTACTTTGCCACTACTTTTCAGCACTTTGCCACAACTTTTCAGTACTTTGCCACAACTTTTCAGCATTTTGACAAAACTTTTCAGTACTTTGCCACACTTTTCAGTACTTTGCCACGACTTTGCCACAAATTTTCAGTACATTGCCTCACTTTTCATTACTTTGCCACTGCTTTTCAGTACTTTGCCACTACTTTTCAGCACTTTGCCACAACTTTTCAGTACTTTGCCACACTTTTCATCACTTTGCCACTACCTTTCAGTACTTTGCCACTACTTTTCAGAACTTTGCCACAACTTTTCAGTACTTTGCCACACTTTTCAGTACTTTGCCACGACTTTGCCACAACTTTTCAGTACTTTGCCACACTTTTCAGTACTTTGCCACACTTTTCAGTACTTTGCCACACTTTTCAGCACATTGCCACAACATTTCAGTACTTTGCCATGACTTTGCCACAACTTTTCAGTACTTTGCCACACATTTCAGTACTTTACCACTACTTTTCAGCACTTTGCCACAACTTTGCAGTACTTTGCCACCCTTTTCAGTACTTTGCCACTACTTTTCAGAACTTTGCCACAACTTTTCATTACTTTGCCACACTTTTCAGTACTTTGCCACGACTTTGCCACAACTTTTCAGTACTTTGCCACACTTTTCAGTACTTTGCCACACTTTTCAGTACTTTTCCACGACTTTGCCACAACTTTTCAGTACTTTGCCACACTTTTCAGCACATTGCCACAACATTTCAGAACTTTGCCATGACTTTGCCACAACTTTTCAGTACTTTGCCACACATTTCAGTACGTTGCCACTACTTTTCAGCACTTTGCCACAACTTTGCAGTACTTTGCCACCCTTTTCAGTACTTTGCAACTGCTTTTTAGTACTTTGCCACTAATTTTCAGCACTTTGCCACAACTTTTCAGTACTTTGCCACACTTTTCAGCACTTTGCCCCTACTTTTCAATACTTTGCCACTTCTTTTAAGCACTTTGCCACGACTTTGCCACAACTTTTCAGTACATTGCCACACTTTTCAGTACTTTGCCACTACTTTTCAGCACTTTGCCACAACTTTTCAGTACTTTGCCACACTTTTCAGTACTTTGCCACACTTTTCAGTACTTTGCCACACTTTTCAGCACATTGCCACAACATTTCAGTACTTTGCCATGACTTTGCCACAACTTTTCAGTACTTTGCCACACATTTCAGTACTTTACCACTACTTTTCAGCACTTTGCCACAACTTTGCAGTACTTTGCCACCCTTTTCAGTACTTTGCCACTACTTTTCAGAACTTTGCCACAACTTTTCATTACTTTGCCACACTTTTCAGTACTTTGCCACGACTTTGCCACAACTTTTCAGTACTTTGCCACACTTTTCAGTACTTTGCCACACTTTTCAGTACTTTTCCACGACTTTGCCACAACTTTTCAGTACTTTGCCACACTTTTCAGCACATTGCCACAACATTTCAGAACTTTGCCATGACTTTGCCACAACTTTTCAGTACTTTGCCACACATTTCAGTACGTTGCCACTACTTTTCAGCACTTTGCCACAACTTTGCAGTACTTTGCCACCCTTTTCAGTACTTTGCAACTGCTTTTTAGTACTTTGCCACTAATTTTCAGCACTTTGCCACAACTTTTCAGTACTTTGCCACACTTTTCAGCACTTTGCCCCTACTTTTCAATACTTTGCCACTTCTTTTAAGCACTTTGCCACGACTTTGCCACAACTTTTCAGTACATTGCCACACTTTTCAGTATTTTGCCACTACTTTTCAGCACTTTGCCACAACTTTTCTGTACTTTGCCACGATTTTCAGTACTTTGCCACGAATTTGCCACAACTTGTCAGTACTTTGCAACACTTTTCAGAACTTTGCCACTACTTTTCAGTACTTTGCCACTACTTTTCAGCACTTTGTCACAACTTTTCTGTACTTTGCCACAACTTTTCAGTACTTTGCCACACTTTTCAGCACTTTGCCACTACTTTTCAGTACTTTGCCACTACTTTTCAGCACTTTGCCACAACTTTTCAGTACTTTGCCACACTTTTCAGTACTTTATCAAGGCTTTTCAGCACTTTGCCACAACTTTTCAGCATTTTGACAAAACTTTTCAGTACTTTGCCACACTTTTCATTACTTTGCCACGACTTTGCCACAAATTTTCAGTACATTGCCTAACTTTTCATTACTTTGCCACTGCTTTTCAGTACTTTGCCACTACTTTTCAGCACTTTGCCACAACTTTTCAGTACTTTGCCACACTTTTCATCACTTTGCCACTACCTTTCAGTACTTTGCCACTACTTTTCAGAACTTTGCCACAACTTTTCAGTACTTTGCCACACTTTTCAGTACTTTGCCACGACTTTGCCACAACTTTTCAGTACTTTGCCACACTTTTCAGTACTTTGCCACATTTGTCAGTACTTTGCCACACTTTTCAGCACATTGCCACAACATTTCAGTACTTTGCCATGACTTTGCCACAACTTTTCAGTACTTTGCCACACATTTCAGTACTTTACCACTACTTTTCAGCACTTTGCCACAACTTTGCAGTACTTTGCCACCCTTTTCAGTACTTTGCAACTGCTTTTCAGTACTTTGCCACTGCTTTTCAGTACTTTGCCACAACTTTTCAGTACTTTGCCATACTTTTCAGCACTTTGCCACTACTTTTCAGTACTTTGCCACTTCTTTTCAGCACTTTGCCACGACTTTGCAGTACTTTGCCACACTTTTCAGCACTTTGCCACTACTTTTCAATACTTTGCCACTACTTTTCAGCACTTTGCCACAACTTTTCATTACTTTGCCACACTTTTCAGTAATTTGCCTCTACTTTTCAGCACTTTGCCACAACTTTTCAGTACTTTGCCACACTTTTCAGTACTTTGCCACGACTTTGCCACAACTTTTCAGTACTTTTCCACACTTTTCATTACTTTGCCACTGATTTTCAGTACTTTGCAACAACTTGTCAGCACTTTGCCACAACTTTTCAGTACTTTGCCACACTTTTTCAGTACTTTGCCACTACTTTTCCGCACTTCGCCACCGCCTCTCAGTACTTTGCCACAACTTTTCAGTACTTTGCTACTACTTTTCAGCACTTTGCCACAACTTTTCAGTACTTTGCCACACTTTTCAGCACTTTGCCACTACTTTTCAGTACTTTGCCACACTTTTCAGTACTTTTCCACGACTTTGCCACAACTTTTCATTACTTTGCCACACTTTTCAGCACATTGCCTCAACATTTCAGTACTTTGCCATGACTTTGCCACAACTTTTCAGTACTTTGCCACACATTTCAGTACTTTGCCACTACTTTTCAGTACTTTGCCACACTTTTCAGTACTTTTCCACGACTTTGCCACAACTTTTCAGTACTTTGCCACTACTTTTCAGTACTTTGCCACACTTTTCAGTACTTTTCCACGACTTTGCCACAACTTTTCAGTACTTTGCCACACTTTTCAGCACATTGCCACAACATTTCAGTACTTTGCCATGACTTTTCCACAACTTTTCAGTACTTTGCCACACATTTCAGTACTTTGCCACTACTTTTCAGCACTTTGCCACAACTTTTCAGTACATTGCCACACTTTTCAGTACTTTGCCACGACTTTGCCACAACTTTTCAGTACTTTGCCACACTTTTCAGTACTTTGCCACACTTTTCATTACTTTTCCACGACTTTGCCATAACTTTTCAGTACTTTGCCACACTTTTCAGCACATTGCCACAACATTTCAGAACTTTGCCATGACTTTGCCACAACTTTTCAGTACTTTGCCACACATTTCAGTACTTTGCCGCTACTTTTCAGCACTTTGCCACAACTTTGCAGTACTTTGCCACCCTTTTCAGTACTTTGCAACTGCTTTTTAGTACTTTGCCACTAATTTTCAGCACTTTGCCACAACTTTTCAGTACTTTGCCACACTTTTCAGCACTTTGCCCCTACTTTTCAATACTTTGCCACTTCTTTTCAGCACTTTGCCACGACTTTGCCACAACTTTTCAGTACATTGCCACACTTTTCAGTACTTTGCCACTACTTTTCAGCACTTTGCCACAACTTTTCTGTACTTTGCCACGCTTTTCAGTACTTTGCCACGACTTTGCCACAACTTGTCAGTACTTTGCAACACTTTTCAGCACTTTGCCACAACTTTTCTGTACTTTGCAACACTTTTCAGAACTTTGCCACTACTTTTCAGTACTTTGCCACTACTTTTCAACACTTTGTCACAACTTTTCTGTACTTTGCCACAACTTTTCAGTACTTTTCCACACTTTTCAGCACTTTGCCACTACTTTTCAGTACTTTGCAACTACTTTTCAGCACTTTGCCACAACTTTTCAGTACTTTGCCACACTTTTCAGTACTTTATCAAGGCTTTTCAGCACTTTGCCACAACTTTTCAGCATTTTGACAAAACTTTTCAGTACTTTGCCACACTTTTCAGTACTTTGCCACGACTTTGCCACAAATTTTCAGTACATTGCCTCACTTTTCATTACTTTGCCACTGCTTTTCAGTACTTTGCCACTACTTTTCAGCACTTTGCCACAACTTTTCAGTACTTTGCCACACTTTTCATCACTTTGCCACTACCTTTCAGTACTTTGCCACTACTTTTCAGAACTTTGCCACAACTTTTCAGTACTTTGCCACACTTTTCAGTACTTTGCCACGACTTTGCCACAACTTTTCAGTACTTTGCCACACTTTTCAGTACTTTGCCACACTTTTCAGTACTTTGCCACACTTTTCAGCACATTGCCACAACATTTCAGTACTTTGCCATGACTTTGCCACAACTTTTCAGTACTTTGCCACACTTTTCAGTACTTTTCCACGACTTTGCCACAACTTTTCAGTACTTTGCCACACTTTTCAGTACTTTTCCACGACTTTGCCACAACTTTTCAGTACTTTGCCACATTTTTCAGCACATTGCCACAACATTTCAGAACTTTGCCATGACTTTGCCACAACTTTTCAGTACTTTGCCACACATTTCAGTACTTTGCCACTACTTTTCAGCACTTTGCCACAACTTTGCAGTACTTTGCCACCCTTTTCAGTACTTTGCAACTGCTTTTTAGTACTTTGCCACTAATTTTCAGCACTTTGCCACAACTTTTCAGTACTTTGCCACACTTTTCAGCACTTTGCCCCTACTTTTCAATACTTTGCCACTTCTTTTCAGCACTTTGCCACGACTTTGCCACAACTTTTCAGTACATTGCCACACTTTTCAGTACTTTGCCACTACTTTTCAGCACTTTGCCACAACTTTTCTGTACTTTGCCACGCTTTTCAGTACTTTGCCACGACTTTGCCACAACTTGTCAGTACTTTGCAACACTTTTCAGCACTTTGCCACAACTTTTCTGTACTTTGCAACACTTTTCAGAACTTTGCCACTACTTTTCAGTACTTTGCCACTACTTTTCAACACTTTGTCACAACTTTTCTGTACTTTGCCACAACTTTTCAGTACTTTTCCACACTTTTCAGCACTTTGCCACTACTTTTCAGTACTTTGCAACTACTTTTCAGCACTTTGCCACAACTTTTCAGTACTTTGCCACACTTTTCAGTACTTTATCAAGGCTTTTCAGCACTTTGCCACAACTTTTCAGCATTTTGACAAAACTTTTCAGTACTTTGCCACACTTTTCAGTACTTTGCCACGACTTTGCCACAAATTTTCAGTACATTGCCTCACTTTTCATTACTTTGCCACTGCTTTTCAGTACTTTGCCACTACTTTTCAGCACTTTGCCACAACTTTTCAGTACTTTGCCACACTTTTCATCACTTTGCCACTACCTTTCAGTACTTTGCCACTACTTTTCAGAACTTTGCCACAACTTTTCAGTACTTTGCCACACTTTTCAGTACTTTGCCACGACTTTGCCACAACTTTTCAGTACTTTGCCACACTTTTCAGTACTTTGCCACACTTTTCAGTACTTTGCCACACTTTTCAGCACATTGCCACAACATTTCAGTACTTTGCCATGACTTTGCCACAACTTTTCAGTACTTTGCCACACTTTTCAGTACTTTTCCACGACTTTGCCACAACTTTTCAGTACTTTGCCACACTTTTCAGTACTTTTCCACGACTTTGCCACAACTTTTCAGTACTTTGCCACATTTTTCAGCACATTGCCACAACATTTCAGAACTTTGCCATGACTTTGCCACAACTTTTCAGCACTTTGCCACTACTTTTCAGTACTTTGCCACACTTTTCAGTACTTTTCCACGACTTTGCCACAACTTTTCAGTACTTTGCCACACTTTTCAGCACATTGCCACAACATTTCAGTACTTTGCCATGACTTTGCCACAACTTTTCAGTACTTTGCCACACATTTCAGTACTTTGCCACTACTTTTCAGCACTTTGCCACAACTTTTCAGTACTTTGCCACACTTTTCAGTACTTTGCCACGACTTTGCCACAACTTTTCAGTACTTTGCCACACTTTTCAGTACTTTGCCACACTTTTCAGTACTTTTCCACGACTTTGCCATAACTTTTCAGTACTTTGCCACACTTTTCAGCACATTGCCACAACATTTCAGAACTTTGCCATGACTTTACCACAACTTTTCAGTACTTTGCCACACATTTCAGTACGTTGCCACTACTTTTCAGCACTTTGCCACAACTTTGCAGTACTTTGCCACCATTTTCAGTACTTTGCAACTGCTTTTTAGTACTTTGCCACTAATTTTCAGCACTTTGCCACAACTTTTCAGTACTTTGCCACACTTTTCAGCACTTTGCCCCTACTTTTCAATACTTTGCCACTTCTTTTAAGCACTTTGCCACGACTTTGCCACAACTTTTCAGTACATTGCCACACTTTTCAGTACTTTGTCACTACTTTTCAGCACTTTGCCACAACTTTTCTGTACTTTGCCACGCTTTTCAGTACTTTGCCACGAATTTGCCACAACTTGTCAGTACTTTGCAACACTTTTCAGAACTTTGCCACTACTTTTCAGTACTTTGCCACTACTTTTCAGCACTTTGTCACAACTTTTCTGTACTTTGCCACACTTGTCAGCACTTTGCCACTACTTTTCAGTACTTTGCCACTACTTTTCAGCACTTTGCCACAACTTTTCAGTACTTTGCCACACTTTTCAGTACTTTATCAAGGCTTTTCAGCACTTTGCCACAACTTTTCAGCATTTTGACAAAACTTTTCAGTACTTTGCCACACTTTTCAATACTTTGCCACGACTTTGCCACAAATTTTCAGTACATTGCCTCACTTTTCATTACTTTGCCACTGCTTTTCAGTACTTTGCCACTACTTTTCAGCACTTTGCCACAACTTTTCAGTACTTTGCCACACTTTTCATCACTTTGCCACTACCTTTCAGTACTTTGCCACTACTTTTCAGAACTTTGCCACAACTTTTCAGTACTTTGCCACACTTTTCAGTACTTTGCCACGACTTTGCCACAACTTTTCAGTACTTTGCCACACTTTTCAGTACTTTGCCACATTTTTCAGTACTTTGCCACACTTTTTCAGCACATTGCCACAACATTTCAGTACTTTGCCATGACTTTGCCACAACTTTTCAGTACTTTGCCACACATTTCAGTACTTTACCACTACTTTTCAGCACTTTGCCACAACTTTGCAGTACTTTGCCACCCTTTTCAGTACTTTGCAACTGCTTTTCAGTACTTTGCCACTGCTTTTCAGTACTTTGCCACAACTTTTCAGTACTTTGCCACACTTTTCAGCACTTTGCCACTACTTTTCAGTACTTTGCCACTTCTTTTCAGCACTTTGCCACGACTTTGCCGCAACTTTTCAGTACTTTGCCGCACTTTTCAGCACTTTGCCTCTACTTTTCAGTACTTTGCCACTACTTTTCAGCACTTTGCCACAACTTTTCTGTACTTTGCCACACTTTTCAGTACTTTGCCACAACTTTTCAGTACTTTGCCACACTTTTCAGTACTTTGCCACTGCTTTTCCGTACTTTGCCACTACTTTTCAGCACTTTGCCACAACTTTTCAGTACTTTGCCACACTTTTCAGCACTTTGCCACTACTTGTCAATACTTTGCCACTACTTTTCAGCACTTTGCCACAACTTTTCATTACTTTGCCACACTTTTCAGTAATTTGCCTCTACTTTTCAGCACTTTGCCACAACTTTTCAGTACTTTGCCACACTTTTCAGTACTTTGCCACGACTTTGCCACAACTTTTCAGTACTTTTCCACACTTTTCATTACTTTGCCACTGATTTTCAGTACTTTGCAACAACTTGTCAGCACTTTGTCACAACTTTTCAGTACTTTGCCACACTTTTTCAGTACTTTGCCACTACTTTTCCGCACTTCGCCACCGCCTCTCAGTACTTTGCCACAACTTTTCAGTACTTTGCTACTACTTTTCAGCACTTTGCCACAACTTTTCAGTACTTTGCCACACTTTTCAGCACTTTGCCACTACTTTTCAGTACTTTGCCACACTTTTCAGTACTTTTCCACGACTTTGCCACAACTTTTCATTACTTTGCCACACTTTTCAGCACATTGCCTCAACATTTCAGTACTTTGCCATGACTTTGCCACAACTTTTCAGTACTTTGCCACACATTTCAGTACTTTGCCACTACTTTTCAGCACTTTGCCACAACTTTTCAGTACTTTGCCACACTTTAAATCACTTGGCCACTACCTTTCAGTACTTTGCCACTACTTTTCAGAACTTTGCCACAACTTTTCAGTACTTTGCCACACTTTTCAGTACTTTGCCACGACTTTGCCACAACTTTTCAGTACTTTGCCACACTTTTCAGTACTTTGCCACACTTTTCAGTACATTTCCACGACTTTGCCATAACTTTTCAGTACTTTGCCACACTTTTCAGCACATTGCCACAACATTTCAGAACTTTGCCATGACTTTGCCACAACTTTTCAGTACTTTGCCACACATTTCAGTACTTTGCCACTACTTTTCAGCACTTTGCCACAACTTTGCAGTACTTTGCCACCCTTTTCAGTACTTTGCAACTGCTTTTTAGTACTTTGCCACTAATTTTCAGCACTTTGCCACAACTTTTCAGTACTTTGCCACACTTTTCAGCACTTTGCCCCTACTTTTCAATACTTTGCCACTTCTTTTCAGCACTTTGCCACGACTTTGCCACAACTTTTCAGTACATTGCCACACTTTTCAGTACTTTGCCACTACTTTTCAGCACTTTGCCACAACTTTTCTGTACTTTGCCACGCTTTTCAGTACTTTGCCACGACATTGCCACAACTTGTCAGTACTTTGCAACACTTTCAGGACTTTGCCACTACTTTTCAGTACTTTGCCACTACTTTTCAGCACTTTGTCACAACTTTTCTGTACTTTGCCACAACTTTTCAGTACTTTGCCACACTTTTCAGCACTTTGCCACTACTTTTCAGTACTTTGCCACTACTTTTTCAGCACTTTGCCACTTTTCAGTACTTTGCCACACTTTTCAGTACTTTATCAAGGCTTTTCAGCACTTTGCCACAACTTTTCAGCATTTTGACAAAACTTTTCAGTACTTTGCCACACTTTTCAGTACTTTGCCACGACTTTGCCACAAATTTTCAGTACATTGCCTCACTTTTCATTACTTTGCCACTGCTTTTCAGTACTTTGCCACTACTTTTCAGCACTTTGCCACAACTTTTCAGTACTTTGCCACACTTTTCATCACTTTGCCACTACCTTTCAGTACTTTGCCACTATTTTTCAGAACTTTGCCACAACTTTTCAGTACTTTGCCACACTTTTCAGTACTTTGCCACGACTTTGCCACAACTTTTCAGTACTTTGCCACACTTTTCAGTACTTTGCCACACTTTTCAGTACTTTGCCACACTTTTCAGCACATTGCCACAACATTTCAGTACTTTGCCATGACTTTGCCACAACTTTTCAGTACTTTGCCACACATTTCAGTACTTTACCACTAATTTTCAGCACTTTGCCACAACTTTGCAGTACTTTGCCACCCTTTTCAGTACTTTGCAACTGATTTTCAGTACTTTGCCACTGCTTTTCAGTACTTTGCCACAACTTTTCAGTACTTTGCCACACTTTTCAGCACTTTGCCACTACTTTTCAGTACTTTGCCACTTCTTTTCAGCACTTTGCCACGACTTTGCCGCAACTTTTCATTACTTTGCCGCACTTTTCAGCACTTTGCCTCTACTTTTCAGTACTTTGCCACTACTTTTCAGCACTTTGCCACAACTTTTCTGTACTTTGCCACACTTTTCAGTACTTTGCCACAACTTTTCAGTACTTTGCAATACTTTTCAGTACTTTGCCTCACTTTTCCGTACTTTGCCACTACTTTTCAGCACTTTGCCACAACTTTTCAGTACTTTGCCACACTTTTCAGCACTTTGCCACACTTTTCAGTAATTTGCCTCTACTTTTCAGCACTTTGCCACAACTTTTCAGTACTTTGCCACACTTTTCAGTACTTTGCCACAACTTTGCCACAACTTTTCAGTACTTTTCCACACTTTTCAGTACTTTGCCACTGATTTTCAGTACTTTGCCACAACTTGTCAGCACTTTGCCACAACTTTTCAGTACTTTGCCACACTTTTTCAGTACTTTGCCACTACTTTTCCGCACTTCGCCACCGCCTCTCAGTACTTTGCCACAACTTTTCAGTACTTTGCTACTACTTTTCAGCACTTTGCCACAACTTTTCAGTACGTTGCCACACTTTTCAGCACTTTGCCACTACTTTTCAGTACTTTGCCACACTTTTCAGTACTTTTCCACGACTTTGCCACAACTTTTCAGTACTTTGCCACACTTTTCAGCACATTGCCACAACATTTCATTACTTTGCCATGACTTTGCCACAACTTTTTCAGTACTTTGCCACATATTTCAGTACTTTGCCACTACCTGTCAGCACTTTGCCACAACTTTTCAGTACTTTGCCACTACTTTTCAGAACTTTGCCACAACTTTTCAGTACTTTGCCACACTTTTCAGTACTTTGCCACGACTTTGCCACAACTTGTCAGTACTTTGCCACACTTTTCAGTACTTTGCCACACTTTTCAGTACTTTTCCACGACTTTGCCACAACTTTTCAGTACTTTGCCACACTTTTCAGCACATTGGAACAACATTTCAGAAATTTGCCATGACTTTGCCACAACTTTTCAGTACTTTGCCACACATTTCAGTACTTTGCCACTACTTTTCAGCACTTTGCCACAATTTTGCAGTACTTTGCCACCCTTTTCAGTACTTTGCAACTGCTTTTTAGTACTTTGCCACTAATTTTCAGCACTTTGCCACAACTTTTCAGTACTTTGCCACACTTTTCAGCACTTTGCCCCTACTTTTCAATACTTTGCCACTTCTTTTCAACACTTTGCCACGACTTTGCCACAACTTTTCAGTACATTGCCACATTTTTCAGTACTTTGCCACTACTTTTCAGCACTTTGCCACAACTTTTCTGTACTTTGCCACGCTTTTCAGTACTTTGCCACGACTTTGCCACAACTTGTCAGTACTTTGCCACACTTTTCAGCACTTTGCCACTACTTTTCAGTACTTTGCCACTACTTTTCAGCACTTTGTTACAACTTTTCTGTACTTTGCCACAACTTTTCAGTACTTTGCCACACTTTTCAGCACTTTGCCACTACTTTTCAGTAATTTGCCACTACTTATCAGCACTTTGCCACAACTTTTCAGTACTTTGCCACACTTTTCAGTACTTTGCCTCTACTTTTCAGCACTTTGCCACAACTTTTCAGTACTTTGCCACACTTTTCAGTATTTGCCACGACTTTGCCACAACTTTTCAGTACTTTTCCACACTTTTCAGTACATTGCCACTGATTTTCAGTATTTTGCCACAACTTGTCAGCACTTTGCCACAACTTTTCAGTACTTTGCCACACTTTTTCAGTACTTTGCCACTACTTTTCAGCACTTCGCCACTGCCTTTCAGTACTTTGCCACAACCTTTCAGTACTTTGCCACAACTTTTCAGAACTTTGCCACTACTTTTCATCACTTTGCCACACTTTTCAACACTTTGTCACTGCTTTTCAGTACTTTGCCACTACTTTTCAGCCATTTGGCACAACTTTTCAGTACTTGGCCACACTTTTCAGGACGTTGCCACACTTTTTAGTACTTTGCCACTACTTTTCAGTACTTTGCCACACTTTTCAGCACTTTGCCACAACTTGTCAGTACTTTGCCACACTTTTCAGTACTTTGCCTCTACTTTTCAGCACTTTGCCACAACTTTTCAGTACTTTGCCACACTTTTCAGTACTTTGCCACTACTTTTCAGCACTTTGCCCCTACTTTTCAATACTTTGCCACTTCTTTTCAGCACTATGCCACGACTTTGCCACAACTTTTCAGTACATTGCCACACTTTTCAGTACTTTGCCACTACTTTTCAGCACTTTGCCACAACTTTTCTGTACTTTGCCACGCTTTTCAGTACTTTGCCACGACATTGCCACAACTTGTCAGTACTTTGCAACACTTTCAGGACTTTGCCACTACTTTTCAGTACTTTGCCACTACTTTTCAGCACTTTGTTACAACTTTTCTGTACTTTGCCACAACTTTTCAGTACTTTGCCACACTTTTCAGCACTTTGCCACTACTTTTCAATACTTTGCCACTACTTTTTCAGCACTTTGCCACTTTTCAGTACTTTGCCACACTTTTCAGTACTTTATCAAGGCTTTTCAGCACTTTGCCACAACTTTTCAGCATTTTGACAAAACTTTTCAGTACTTTGCCACACTTTTCAGTACTTTGCCACGACTTTGCCACAAATTTTCAGTACATTGCCTCACTTTTCATTACTTTGCCACTGCTTTTCAGTACTTTGCCACTACTTTTCAGCACTTTGCCACAACTTTTCAGTACTTTGCCACACTTTTCATCACTTTGCCACTACCTTTCAGTACTTTGCCACTACTTTTCAGTACTTTGCCACAACTTTTCAGTACTTTGCAATACTTTTCAGTACTTTGCCTCACTTTTCCGTACTTTGCCACTACTTTTCAGCACTTTGCCACAACTTTTCAGTACTTTGCCACACTTTTCAGCACTTTGCCACACTTTTCAGTAATTTGCCTCTACTTTTCAGCACTTTGCCACAACTTTTCAGTACTTTGCCACACTTTTCAGTACTTTGCCACAACTTTGCCACAACTTTTCAGTACTTTTCCACACTTTTCAGTACTTTGCCACTGATTTTCAGTACTTTGCCACAACTTGTCAGCACTTTGCCACAACTTTTCAGTACTTTGCCACACTTTTTCAGTACTTTGCCACTACTTTTCCGCACTTCGCCACCGCCTCTCAGTACTTTGCCACAACTTTTCAGTACTTTGCTACTACTTTTCAGCACTTTGCCACAACTTTTCAGTACGTTGCCACACTTTTCAGCACTTTGCCACTACTTTTCAGTACTTTGCCACACTTTTCAGTACTTTTCCACGACTTTGCCACAACTTTTCAGTACTTTGCCACACTTTTCAGCACATTGCCACAACATTTCATTACTTTGCCATGACTTTGCCACAACTTTTTCAGTACTTTGCCACATATTTCAGTACTTTGCCACTACCTGTCAGCACTTTGCCACAACTTTTCAGTACTTTGCCACACTTTTCATCACTTGGCCACTACCTTTCAGTACTTTGCCACTACTTTTCAGAACTTTGCCACAACTTTTCAGTACTTTGCCACACTTTTCAGTACTTTGCCACGACTTTGCCACAACTTGTCAGTACTTTGCCACACTTTTCAGTACTTTGCCACACTTTTCAGTACTTTTCCACGACTTTGCCACAACTTTTCAGTACTTTGCCACACTTTTCAGCACATTGGAACAACATTTCAGAAATTTGCCATGACTTTGCCACAACTTTTCAGTACTTTGCCACACATTTCAGTACTTTGCCACTACTTTTCAGCACTTTGCCACAATTTTGCAGTACTTTGCCACCCTTTTCAGTACTTTGCAACTGCTTTTTAGTACTTTGCCACTAATTTTCAGCACTTTGCCACAACTTTTCAGTACTTTGCCACACTTTTCAGCACTTTGCCCCTACTTTTCAATACTTTGCCACTTCTTTTCAACACTTTGCCACGACTTTGCCACAACTTTTCAGTACATTGCCACATTTTTCAGTACTTTGCCACTACTTTTCAGCACTTTGCCACAACTTTTCTGTACTTTGCCACGCTTTTCAGTACTTTGCCACGACTTTGCCACAACTTGTCAGTACTTTGCCACACTTTTCAGCACTTTGCCACTACTTTTCAGTACTTTGCCACTACTTTTCAGCACTTTGTTACAACTTTTCTGTACTTTGCCACAACTTTTCAGTACTTTGCCACACTTTTCAGCACTTTGCCACTACTTTTCAGTACTTTGCCACTACTTATCAGCACTTTGCCACAACTTTTCAGTACTTTGCCACACTTTTCAGTACTTTGCCTCTACTTTTCAGCACTTTGCCACAACTTTTCAGTACTTTGCCACACTTTTCAGTATTTGCCACGACTTTGCCACAACTTTTCAGTACTTTTCCACACTTTTCAGTACATTGCCACTGATTTTCAGTATTTTGCCACAACTTGTCAGCACTTTGCCACAACTTTTCAGTACTTTGCCACACTTTTTCAGTACTTTGCCACTACTTTTCAGCACTTCGCCACTGCCTTTCAGTACTTTGCCACAACCTTTCAGTACTTTGCCACAACTTTTCAGAACTTTGCCACTACTTTTCATCACTTTGCCACACTTTTCAACACTTTGTCACTGCTTTTCAGTACTTTGCCACTACTTTTCAGCCATTTGGCACAACTTTTCAGTACTTGGCCACACTTTTCAGGACGTTGCCACACTTTTTAGTACTTTGCCACTACTTTTCAGTACTTTGCCACACTTTTCAGCACTTTGCCACAACTTGTCAGTACTTTGCCACACTTTTCAGTACTTTGCCTCTACTTTTCAGCACTTTGCCACAACTTTTCAGTACTTTGCCACACTTTTCAGTACTTTGCCACTACTTTTCAGCACTTTGCCCCTACTTTTCAATACTTTGCCACTTCTTTTCAGCACTATGCCACGACTTTGCCACAACTTTTCAGTACATTGCCACACTTTTCAGTACTTTGCCACTACTTTTCAGCACTTTGCCACAACTTTTCTGTACTTTGCCACGCTTTTCAGTACTTTGCCACGACATTGCCACAACTTGTCAGTACTTTGCAACACTTTCAGGACTTTGCCACTACTTTTCAGTACTTTGCCACTACTTTTCAGCACTTTGTTACAACTTTTCTGTACTTTGCCACAACTTTTCAGTACTTTGCCACACTTTTCAGCACTTTGCCACTACTTTTCAATACTTTGCCACTACTTTTTCAGCACTTTGCCACTTTTCAGTACTTTGCCACACTTTTCAGTACTTTATCAAGGCTTTTCAGCACTTTGCCACAACTTTTCAGCATTTTGACAAAACTTTTCAGTACTTTGCCACACTTTTCAGTACTTTGCCACGACTTTGCCACAAATTTTCAGTACATTGCCTCACTTTTCATTACTTTGCCACTGCTTTTCAGTACTTTGCCACTACTTTTCAGCACTTTGCCACAACTTTTCAGTACTTTGCCACACTTTTCATCACTTTGCCACTACCTTTCAGTACTTTGCCACTACTTTTCAGAACTTTGCCACAACTTTTCAGTACTTTGCCACACTTTTCAGTACTTTGCCACGACTTTGCCACAACTTTTCAGTACTTTGCCACACTTTTCAGTACTTTGCCACACTTTTCAGTACTTTGCCACACTTTTCAGCACATTGCCACAACATTTCAGTACTTTGCCATGACTTTGCCACAACTTTTCAGTACTTTGCCACACATTTCAGTACTTTACCACTACTTTTCAGCACTTTGCCACAACTTTGCAGTACTTTGCCACCCTTTTCAGTAATTTGCAACTGCTTTTCAGTACTTTGCCACTGCTTTTCAGTACTTTGCCACAACTTTTCAGTACTTTGCCACACTTTTCAGCACTTTGCCACTATTTTTCAGTACTTTGCCACTTCGTTTCAGCACTTTGCCACGACTTTGCCGCAACTTTTCATTACTTTGCCGCACTTTTCAGCACTTTGCCTCTACTTTTCAGTACTTTGCCACTACTTTTCAGCACTTTGCCACACTTTTCAGTACTTTGCCACAACTTTTCAGTACTTTGCAATACTTTTCAGTACTTTGCCTCACTTTTCCGTACTTTGCCACTACTTTTCAGCACTTTGCCACAACTTTTCAGTACTTTGCCACACTTTTCAGCACTTTGCCACTACTTTTCAATACTTTGCCACTACTTTTCAGCACTTTGCCACAACTTTTCATTACTTTGCCACACTTTTCAGTAATTTGCCTCTACTTTTCAGCACTTTGCCACAACTTTTCAGTACTTTGCCACACTTTTCAGTACTTTGCCACAACTTTGCCACAACTTTTCAGTACTTTTCCACACTTTTCAGTACTTTGCCACTGATTTTCAGTACTTTGCCACAACTTGTCAGCACTTTGCCACAACTTTTCAGTACTTTGCCACACTTTTTCAGTACTTTGCCACTACTTTTCCGCACTTCGCCACCGCCTCTCAGTACTTTGCCACAACTTTTCAGTACTTTGCTACTACTTTTCAGCACTTTGCCACAACTTTTCAGTACGTTGCCACACTTTTCAGCACTTTGCCACTACTTTTCAGTACTTTGCCACACTTTTCAGTACTTTTCCACGACTTTGCCACAACTTTTCAGTACTTTGCCACACTTTTCAGCACATTGCCACAACATTTCATTACTTTGCCATGACTTTGCCACAACTTTTTCAGTACTTTGCCACATATTTCAGTACTTTGCCACTACCTGTCAGCACTTTGCCACAACTTTTCAGTACTTTGCCACACTTTTCATCACTTGGCCACTACCTCTCAGTACTTTGCCACTACTTTTCAGAACTTTGCCACAACTTTTCAGTACTTTGCCACACTTTTCAGTACTTTTCCACGACTTTGCCACAACTTTTCAGTACTTTGCCACACTTTTCAGCACATTGGAACAACATTTCAGAACTTTGCCATGACTTTGCCACAACTTTTCAGTACTTTGCCACACATTTCAGTACTTTGCCACTACTTTTCAGCACTTTGCCACAACTTTGCAGTACTTTGCCACCCTTTTCAGTACTTTGCAACTGCTTTTTAGTACTTTGCCACTAATTTTCAGCACTTTGCCACAACTTTTCAGTACTTTGCCACACTTTTCAGCACTTTGCCCCTACTTTTCAATACTTTGCCACTTCTTTTCAGCACTTTGCCACGACTTTGCCACAACTTTTCAGTACATTGCCACACTTTTCAGTACTTTGCCACTACTTTTCAGCACTTTGCCACAACTTTTCTGTACTTTGCCACGCTTTTCAGTACTTTGCCACGACTTTGCCACAACTTGTCAGTACTTTGCCACACTTTTCAGCACTTTGCCACTACTTTTCAGTACTTTGCCACTACTTTTCAGCACTTTGTTACAACTTTTCTGTACTTTGCCACAACTTTTCAGTACTTTGCCACACTTTTCAGCACTTTGCCACTACTTTTCAGTACTTTGCCACTACTTATCAGCACTTTGCCACAACTTTTCAGTACTTTGCCACACTTTTCAGTACTTTGCCTCTACTTTTCAGCACTTTGCCACAACTTTTCAGTACTTTGCCACACTTTTCAGTATTTGCCACGACTTTGCCACAACTTTTCAGTACTTTTCCACACTTTTCAGTACATTGCCACTGATTTTCAGTATTTTGCCACAACTTGTCAGCACTTTGCCACAACTTTTCAGTACTTTGCCACACTTTTTCAGTACTTTGCCACTACTTTTCAGCACTTCGCCACTGCCTTTCAGTACTTTGCCACAACCTTTCAGTACTTTGCCACTACTTTTCAGCACTTTGCCACTACTTTTCAGCACTTTGCCACAACTTTTCAGAACTTTGCCACTACTTTTCATCACTTTGCCACACTTTTCAACACTTTGTCACTGCTTTTCAGTACTTTGCCACTACTTTTCAGCCATTTGGCACAACTTTTCAGTACTTGGCCACACTTTTCAGGACGTTGCCACACTTTTTAGTACTTTGCCACTACTTTTCAGTACTTTGCCACACTTTTCAGCACTTTGCCACAACTTGTCAGTACTTTGCCACACTTTTCAGTACTTTGCCTCTACTTTTCAGCACTTTGCCACAACTTTTCAGTACTTTGCCACACTTTTCAGTACTTTGCCACTACTTTTCAGCACTTTGCCACAACTTTTCAGTACTTTGCCACAAATTTTCACTACTTTGCCACACTTTTCAGTACTTTGTCACTGCTTTTCAGTACTTTGCCACAACTTTTCAGCGCTTTGCCACAACTTTTCAGTACTTTGCCACACTTTTTCAGTACTTTGCCACTACTTTTCAGTACTTTGCCACACTTTTCAGTACTTTGCCACTACTTTTCAGCACTTTGCCACAACTTTTCAGTACTTTGCCACAAATTTTCACTACTTTGCCACACTTTTCAGTACTTTGTCACTGCTTTTCAGTACTTTGCCACAACTTTTCAGCGCTTTGCCACAACTTTTCAGTACTTTGCCACACTTTTTCAGTACTTTGCCACTACTTTTCAGCACTTCGCCACTGAATTGCAGTACTTTGCCACAATTTTTCAGTACTTTGCCACTATATTTCACCACTTTGCCACAACTTTTCAGTACTTTGCCACACTTTTCAGCACTTTGCCACTACTTTTCAGTACTTTGCCACTACTTTTCAGCACTTTGCCACAACTTTTCAGTACTTTGCCACACTTTTCAGTACTTTGTCAAGGCTTTTCAGCACTTTGCCACAACTTTTCAGTACTTTGCTACACTTTTCAGTACTTTACCACTACTTTTCAGGATTTTGACAAAACTTTTCAGTACTTTGCCACACTTTTCAGTACTTTGCCACGACTTTGCCACAACTTTTCAGTACATTGCCTCACTTTTCATTACTTTGCCACAGCATTTCAGTACTTTGCCACTACTTTTCATCACATTGCTACAACTTTTCAGTACTTTGCCTCACTTTTCATCACTTTGCCACTACTTTTCAGAACTTTGCCACAACTTTTCAGTACTTTGCCACACTTTTCAGTACTTTGCCACGCCTTTGCCACAATTTTTCAGTACTTTGCCATACTTTTCAGTACTTTGTCACACTTTTCAGTACTTTTCAGTACTTTGCAACACTTTTCAGTACTTTGCCACACTTTTCAGCACATTGCCACAACATTTCAGTACTTTACCATGACTTTGCCAAAACTTTTCTGTACTTTGCCACACATTTCAGTACTTTGCCACTACTTTTCAGCACTTTGCCACAACTTTGCAGTATTTTGCCACCCTTTTCAGTACTTTGCAACTGCTTTTCAGTACTTTGCCACTAATTTTCAGCACTTTGCCACAACTTTTCAGTACTTTGCCACATTGTCAGCACTTTGCCACAACTTTTCTGTAATTTGCCACACTTTTCAGCACGTTGCCACTACTTTTCAGTACTTTGCCACTTCTTTTCAGCACTTTGCCACAACTTTTCAGTACTTTGCCACACTTTTCAGTACTTTGTCAAGGCTTTTCAGCACTTTGCCACAATTTTTCAGTACTTTGCTACACTTTTCAGTACTTTGCCACTACTTTTCAGCATTTTGACAAAACTTTTCAGTACTTTGCCACAATTTTCAGTACTTTGCCACGACTTTGCCACAACTTTTCAGTACATTGCCTCACTTTTCATTACTTTGTCACTGCTTTTCAGTACTTTGCCACTACTTTTCAACACTTTGCCACAACTTTTCAGTACTTTGCCACACTTTTCATCACTTTGCCACTACCTTTCAGTACTTTGCCACTACTTTTCAGAACTTTGCCACAACTTTTCAGTACTTTGCCACACTTTTCAGTACTTTGCCACGACTTTGCCACAACTTTTCAGTACTTTGCCACACTTTTCATTACTTTGCCACACTTTTCAGTACTTTTCCACGACTTTGCCACAACTTTTCAGTACTTTGCCACACTTTTCAGCACATTGCCACAACATTTCAGTACTTTGCCATGACTTTGCCACAACTTTTCAGTACTTTGCCACACATTTCAGTACTTTGCCACTACTTTTCATCACTTTGCCACAACTTTGCAGTACTTTGCCACCCTTTTCACTACTTTGCAACTGGTTTTCAGTACTTTGCCACACTTTTCAGCACTTTGCTACAACTGTTCTGTAATTTGCCACACTTTTCAGTACTTTGCCACAACTTTGCAGTACTTTGCCACCTTTTTCAGTATTTTTCAACTGCTTTTCAGTACTTTGCCACTAATTTTCAGCACTTTGCCACAACTTTTCAGTACTTTGCCACACTTTATGCACTTTGCCACTACTTTTCAGTACTTTGTCACGACTTTGCCGCAACTTTTCAGTACTTTGCCACACTTTTCAGTACTTTGCCACTACTTTTCAGCACTTTGCCACAACTTTTCTGTACTTTGCCACGCTTTTCAGTTCTTTGCCACGACTTTGCCACAACTTGTCAGTACTTTGCCGCACTTTTCAGCACTTTGCCTCTACTTTTCAGTACTTTGCCACTACTTTTCAGCACATTGCCACAACATTTCAGTACTTTGCCATGACTTTGCCACAACTTTTCAGTACTTTGCCACACATTTCAGTACTTTGCCACTACTTTTCAGCACTTTGCCACAACTTTTCAGTAATTTGCCACTACTTTTCAGCACTTTGCCACAACTTTTCTGTACTTTGCCACACTTTTCAGTACTTTGCCACAACTTTTCAGTACTTTGCCACACTTTTCAGTACTTTGCCATGACTTTGCCACAACTTTTCAGTACTTTTCCACACTTTTCAGTACTTTGCCACTGATTTTCAGTACTTTGCCACAACTTGTCAGCACTTTGCCACAACTTTTCAGTACTTTGCCACACTTTTTCAATACTTTGCCACTACTTTTCCGCACTTCGCCACCACCTCTCAGTACTTTGCCACAACTTTTCAGTACTTTGCTACTACTTTTCAGCACTTTGCCACAACTTTTCAGTACTTTGCCACACTTTTCAGCACTTTGCCACTACTTTTCAGTACTTTGCCACACTTTTCAGTACTTTTCCACGACTTTGCCACAACTTTTCAGTACTTTGCCACACTTTTCAGCAAATTGCCACAACATTTCAGTACTTTGCCATGACTTTGCCACAACTTTTCAGTACTTTGCCACACATTTCAGTACTTTGCCACTACTTTTCAGCACTTTGCCACAACTTTTCAGTACTTTGCCACACTTTTCATCACTTGGCCACTACTTTTCAGTACTTTGCCACTTCTTTTCAGCACTTTGCCACGACTTTGCAGCAACTTTTCAGTACTTTGCCGCACTTTTCAGCACTTTGCCTCTACTTTTCAGTACTTTGCCACTAATTTTCAGCACTTTGCCACAACTTTTCTGTACTTTGCCACACTTTTCAGTACTTTGCCACACATTTCAGTACTTTGCCACTAATTTTCAGCACTTTGCCACAACTTTTCAGTACTTTGCCACACTTTTCAGCACTTTGCCCCTACTTTTCAATACTTTGCCACTTCTTTTCAGTACTTTGCCACGACTTTGCCACAACTTTTCAGTACATTGCCTCACTTTTCATTACTTTGCCACTGCTTTTCAGTACTTTGCCACTATTTTTCAACACTTTGCCACAACTTTTCAGTACTTTGCCACACTTTTCATCACTTTGCCACTACCTTTCAGTACTTTGCCACTACTTTTCAGAACTTTGCCACAACTTTTCAGTACTTTGCCACACTTTTCAGTACTTTGCCACGACTTTGCCACAACTTTTCAGTACTTTGCAACACTTTTCATTACTTTGCCACACTTTTCAGTACTTTTCCACGACTTTGCCACAACTTTTCAGTACTTTGCCACACTTTTCAGCACATTGCCACAACATTTCAGTACTTTGCCATGACTTTGCCACAACTTTTCAGTACTTTGCCACACATTTCAGTACTTTGCCACTACTTTTCAGCACTTTGCCACAACTTTGCAGTACTTTGCCACCCTTTTCACTACTTTGCAACTGCTTTTCAGTACTTTGCCACAACTTTTCAGTACTTTGCCACACTTTTCAGCACTTTGCTACAACTGTTCTTTAATTTGCCACACTTTTCAGTACTTTGCCACAACTTTGCCACAACTTTGCAGTACTTTGCCACCTTTTTCAGTACTTTTCAACTGCTTTTCAGTACTTTGCCACTAATTTTCAGCACTTTGCCACAACTTTTCAGTACTTTGCCACACTTTTCAGCACTTTGCCACTACTTTTCAGTACTTTGCCACTTCTTTTCAGCACTTTGCCACGACTTTGCCGCAACTTTTCAGTACTTTGCCACACTTTTCAGTACTTTGCCACTACTTTTCAGCACTTTGCCACAACTTTTCTGTACTTTGCCACGCTTTTCAGTTCTTTGCCACGACTTTGCCACAACTTGTCAGTACTTTGCCGCACTTTTCAGCACTTTGCCTCTACTTTTCAGTACTTTGCCACTACTTTTCAGCACATTGCCACAACATTTCAGTACTTTGCCATGACTTTGCCACAACTTTTCAGTACTTTGCCACACATTTCAGTACTTTGCCACTACTTTTCAGCACTTTGCCACAACTTTTCAGTACTTTGCCCCACTTTTCATCACTTGGCCACTACCTTTCAGTACTTTGCCACTACTTTTCAGAACGTTGCCACAACTTTTCAGTACTTTGCCACACTTTTTCAGTACTTTGCCACTACTTTTCCGCACTTCGCCACCGCCTCTCAGTTTTGCCACAACTTTTCAGTACTTTGCTACTACTTTTCAGCACTTTGCCACAACTTTTCAGTACTTTGCACACTTTTCAGCACTTTGCCACTACTTTTCAGTACTTTGCCACACTTTTCAGTACTTTGCCACACTTTTCAGCACTTTGCCACTACTTTTCAGCACTTTGCCACAACTTTTCAGTACTTTGCCACTACTTTTCAGCACTTTGCCACAACTTTTCTGTACTTTGCCACACTTTTCAGTGCTTTGCCACAACTTTTCAGTACTTTGCCACACTTTTCAGTACTTTGCCACTGCTTTTCCGTACTTTGCCACTACTTTTCAGCACTTTGCCACAACTTTTCAGTACTTTGCCACACTTTTCAGCACTTTGCCACTACTTTTCAATACTTTGCCACTACTTTTCAGAACGTTGCCACAACTTTTCAGTACTTTGCCACACTTTTCAGTACTTTGCCACGACTTTGCCACAACTTTTCAGTACTTTGCCACACTTTTTCAGTACTTTGCCACTACTTTTCCGCACTTCGCCACCGCCTCTCAGTTTTGCCACAACTTTTCAGTACTTTGCTACTACTTTTCAGCACTTTGCCACAACTTTTCAGTACTTTGCACACTTTTCAGCACTTTGCCACTACTTTTCAGTACTTTGCCACACTTTTCAGTACTTTGCCACACTTTTCAGCACTTTGCCACTACTTTTCAGCACTTTGCCACAACTTTTCAGTACTTTGCCACTACTTTTCAGCACTTTGCCACAACTTTTCTGTACTTTGCCACACTTTTCAGTGCTTTGCCACAACTTTTCAGTACTTTGCCACACTTTTCAGTACTTTGCCACTGCTTTTCCGTACTTTGCCACTACTTTTCAGCACTTTGCCACAACTTTTCAGTACTTTGCCACACTTTTCAGCACTTTGCCACTACTTTTCAATACTTTGCCACTACTTTTCAGCACTTTGCCACCACTTTTCAGTACTTGCCACACTTTTCAGTAATTTGCCTCTACTTTTCAGCACTTTGCCACAACTTTTCAGTACTTTGCCACACTTTTCAGTACTTTGCCATGACTTTGCCACAACTTTTCAGTACTTTTCCACACTTTTCAGTACTTTGCCACTGATTTTCAGTACTTTGCCACAACTTGTCAGCACTTTGCCACAATTTTTCAGTACTTTGCCACACTTTTTCAATACTTTGCCACTACTTTTCCGCACTTCGCCACCGCCTCTCAGTACTTTGCCACAACTTTTCAGTACTTTGCTACTACTTTTCAGCACTTTGCCACAACTTTTCAGTACTTTGCCACACTTTTCAGCACTTTGCCACTACTTTTTAGTACTTTGCCACACTTTTCAGTACTTTTCCACGACTTTGCCACAACTTTTCAGTACTTTGCCACACTTTTCAGCACATTGCCACAACATTTCAGTACTTTGCCACAACTTTTCATTACTTTGCCACACATTTCATTACTTTGCCACTACTTTTCAGCACTTTGCCACAACTTTTCAGTACTTTGCCACACTTTTCATCACTTGGCCACTACCTTTCAGTACTTTGCCACTACTTTTCAGAACTTTGCCACAACTTTTCAGTACTTAGCCACACTTTTCAGTACTTTGCCACGACTTTGCCACAACTTTTCAGTACATTGCCACACTTTTCAGTACTTTGCCACACTTTTCAGTACTTTTCCATGACTTTGCCACAACTTTTCTGTACTTTGCCACACTTTTCAGCACATTGCCACAATATTTCAGTACTTTGCCATGACTTTGCCACAACTTTTCAGTACTTTGCCACACATTTCAGTACTTTGCCACTAATTTTCAGCACTTTGCCACAACTTTTCAGTACTTTGCCACACTTTTCAGCACTTTGCCCCTACTTTTCAATACTTTGCCACTTCTTTTCAGCACTTTGCCACGACTTTGCCACAACTTTTCAGTACATTGCCACACTTTTCAGTACTTTGCCACTACTTTTCAGCACTTTGCCACAACTTTTCTGTACTTTGCCACGCTTTTCTGTACTTTGCCACGACTTTGCCACAACTTGTCAGTACTTTGCCACACTTTTCAGCACTTTCCCACTACTTATCAGTACTTTGCCACTACTTTGCCACAACTTTTCAGTACTTTGCCATGACTTTGCCACAACTTTTCAGTACTTTGCCACACATTTCAGTACTTTGCCACTACTTTTCAGCACTTTGCCACAACTTTTCAGTACTTTGCCACTACTTTTCAGCACGTTGCCACAACTTTTCTGTACTTTGCCACACTTTTCAGTACTTTGCCACAACTTTTCAGTACTTTGCCACACTTTTCAGTACTTTGCCACTGCTTTTCCGTACTTTGCCACTACTTTTCAGCACTTTGCCACAACTTTTCAGTACTTTGCCACACTTTTCAGCACTTTGCCACTACTTTTCAATACTTTGCCACTACTTTTCAGCACTTTGCCACAACTTTTCAGTACTTTGCCACACTTTTCAGTAATTTGCCTCTACTTTTCAGCACTTTGCCACAACTTTTCAGTACTTTGCCACACTTTTCAGTACTTTGCCATGACTTTGCCACAACTTTTCAGTACTTTTCCACACTTTTCAGTACTTTGCCACTGATTTTCAGTACTTTGCCACAACTTGTCAGCACTTTGCCACAACTTTTCAGTACTTTGCCACACTTTTTCAGTACTTTGCCACTACTTTTCCGCACTTCGCCACCGCCTCTCAGTACTTTGCCACAACTTTTCAGTACTTTGCTACTACTTTTCAGCACTTTGCCACAACTTTTCAGTACTTTGCCACACTTTTCAGCACTTTGCCACTACTTTTCAGTACTTTGCCTCACTTTTCAGTACTTTTCCACGACCTTGCCACAACTTTTCAGTACTTTGCCACACTTTTCAGCACATTGCCACAACATTTCAGTACTTTGCCATGACTTTGCCACAACTTTTCAGTACTTTGCCACACATTTCAGTACTTTGCCACTACTTTTCAGCACTTTGCCACAACTTTTCAGTACTTTGCCACACTTTTCATCACTTGGCCACTACCTTTCAGTACTTTGCCACTACTTTTCAGAATTTTGCCACAACTTTTCAGTACTTAGCCACACTTTTCAGTACTTTGCCACGACTTTGCCACAACTTTTCAGTACTTTGCCACACTTTTCAGTACTTTGCCACACTTTTCAGTACTTTTCCACGACTTTGCCACAACTTTTCTGTACTTTGCCACACTTTTCAGCACATTGCCACAATATTTCAGTACTTTGCCATGACTTTGCCACAACTTTTCAGTACTTTGCCACACATTTCAGTACTTTGCCACTAATTTTCAGCACTTTGCCACAACTTTTCAGTACTTTGCCACACTTTTCAGCACTTTACCCCTACTTTTCAATACTTTGCCACTTCTTTTCAGCACTTTGCCACGACTTTGCCACAACTTTTCAGTACATTGCCACAATTTTCAGTACTTTGCCACTACTTTTCAGCACTTTGCCACAACTTTTCTGTACTTTGCCACGCTTTTCTGTACTTTGCCACGACTTTGCCACAACTTGTCAGTACTTTGCCACACTTTTCAGCACTTTGCCACTACTTTTCAGTACTTTGCCACTACTTTTCAGCACTTTGTCACAACTTTTCTTTACTTTGCCACACTTTTCAGTACTTTGCCACAACTTTTCACTACTTTGCCTCACTTTTCAGTAATTTGCCACTGCTTTTCAGTACTTTGCCAGTACTTTTCAGCACTTTGCCACAACTTTTCAGTACTTTGCCACACTTTTCAGCACTTTGCCAATACTTTTCAGTACTTTGCCACTACTTTTCAGCACTTTGCCACAACTTTTCAGTACTTTGCCACACTTTTCAGTATTTTGCCTCTACTTTTCAGCACTTTGCCACAACTTTTCAGTACTTTGCCACACTTTTCAGTACTTTGCCACGACTTTGCCACAACTTTTCAGTACTTTTCCACACTTTTCAGTACTTTGCCACTACTTTTCAGCACTTCGCCACTGCCTTTCAGTACTTTGCCACAACTTTTCAGTACTTTGCCACTACTTTTCAGCACTTTGCCACAACTTTTCAGTACTTTGCAACACTTTTCAGTACTTTGCCACTACTTTTCAGCACTTTGCCACAACTTTTCAGTACTTTGCCACTACTTGTCATCACTTTGCCACACTTTTCAACACTTTGTCACTACTTGTCATCACTTTGCCACACTTTTCAACACTTTGTCACTGCTTTTCAGTACTTTGCCTCTACTTTTCAGCACTTTGCCACAACTTTTCAGTACTTGGCCACACTTGTCAGGACGTTGCCACACTTTTTAGTACTTTGACGCTACTTTTCAGTACTTTGCCACACTTTTCAGTACTTTGCCACTGCTTTTCCGTACTTTGCCACTACTTTTCAGCACTTTGCCACAACTTTTCAGTACTTTGCCACACTTTTCAGCACTTTGCCACTACTTTTCAATACTTTGCCACTACTTTTCAGCACTTTGCCACAACTTTTCAGTAATTTGCCACACTTTTCAGTACTTTGCCACGACTTTGCCACAATTTTTCAGTACTTTGCCACACTTTTCAGTACTTTGCCACACTTTTCAGCACATTGCCACAACATTTCAGTACTTTGCCATGACTTTGCCACAACTTTTCAGTACTTTGCCACACATTTCAGTACTTTGCCACTACTTTTCAGCACTTTGCCACAACTTTTCGGTACTTTGCCAGACTTTTCAGTACTTTGCCACACCTTTTCAGTACTTTGCCTCACTTTTCAGTAATTTGCCACTGCTTTTCAGTACTTTGCCACTACTTTTCACACTTTGCCACAACTTTTCAGTACTTTGCCACACTTTTCAGCACTTTGCCACTACTTTTCAGTACTTTGCCACCACTTTTCAGCACTTTGAAACAACTTTTCAGTACTTTGCCACACTTTTCAGTATTTTGCCTCTACTTTTCAGCACTTTGTCACAACTTTTCAGTACTTTGCCACACTTTTCAGTACTTTGCCACGACTTTGCCACAACTTTTCAGTACTTTTCCACACTTTTCAGTACATTGCCACTGATTTTAAGTATTTTGCCACAACTTGTCAGTACTTTGCCACAACTTTTCAGTACTTTGCCACACTTTTTCAGTACTTTGCCACTACTTTTCAGCACTTCGCCACTGCCTTTCAGTACTTTGCCACAACCTTTCAGTACTTTGCCACTACTTTTCAGCACTTTGCCACAACTTTTCAGTACTTTGCAACACTTTTCAGTTCTTTGCCACTACTTTTCAGCACTTTGCCACAACTTTTCAGTACTTTGCCACTACTTTTCATCACTTTGCCACACTTTTCAACACTTTGTCACTGCTTTTCAGTACTTTGCCACTACTTTTCAGCACTTTGCCACAACTTTTCAGTACTTGGCCACACTTTTCAGGACGTTGCCACACTTTTTAGTACTTTGCCACTGCTTTTCAGTACTTTGCCACACTTTTCAGCACTTTGCCACAACTTGTCAGTACTTTGCCACACTTTTCAGTACTTTGCCTCTACTTTTCAGCACTTTGCCACAACTTTTCAGTACTTTGCCACACTTTTCAGTACTTTGCCACTACTTTTCAGCACTTTGCCAAAACTTTTCAGTACTTTGCCACAACTTTTCAGTACTTTGCCACGCTTTTTCAGTACTTTGCCACTACTTTTCAGCACTTTGCCACAACTTTTCAGTACTTTGCCACACTTTTTAGTACTTTGCCACTACTTTTCAGTACATTGCCACACTTTTCAGCACTTTGCCACAACTTGTCAGTACTTTGCCACACTTTTCAGTACTTTGTCACTGCTTTTCAGTACTTTGCCACAACTTTTCAGTACTTTGCCACGCTTTTTCAGTACTTTGCCACTACTTTTCAGTACTTTGCCACGACTTTGCCACAACTTTTCAGTACTTTGCCACACTTTTCATTACTTTGCCACACTTTTCAGTACTTTTCCACGACTTTGCCACAACTTTTCAGTACTTTGCCACACTTTTCAGCACATTGCCACAACATTTCAGTACTTTGCCATGACTTTGCCACAACTTTTCAGTACTTTGCCACACATTTCAGTACTTTGCCACTACTTTTCAGCACTTTGCCACAACTTTGCAGTACTTTGCCACCCTTTTCACTACTTTGCAACTGCTTTTCAGTACTTTGCCACAACTTTTCAGTACTTTGCCACACTTTTCAGCACTTTGCTACAACTGTTCTGTAATTTGCCACACTTTTCAGTACTTTGCCACAACTTTGCCACAACTTTGCAGTACTTTGCCACCTTTTTCAGTACTTTTCAACTGCTTTTCAGTACTTTGCCACTAATTTTCAGCACTTTGCCACACTTTTCAGTACTTTGCCACTACTTTTCAGCACTTTGCCACAACTTTTTCAGTACTTGGCCACACTTGTCAGGACGTTGCCACACTTTTTAGTACTTTGACGCTACTTTTCAGTACTTTGCCACACTTTTCAGTACTTTGCCACTGCTTTTCCGTACTTTGCCACTACTTTTCAGCACTTTGCCACAACTTTTCAGTACTTTGCCACACTTTTCAGCACTTTGCCACTACTTTTCAATACTTTGCCACTACTTTTCAGCACTTTGCCACAACTTTTCAGTACTTTGCCACACTTTTCAGTACTTTGCCACGACTTTGCCACAATTTTTCAGTACTTTGCCACACTTTTCAGTACTTTGCCACACTTTTCAGCACATTGCCACAACATTTCAGTACTTTGCCATGACTTTGCCACAACTTTTCAGTACTTTGCCACACATTTCAGTACTTTGCCACTACTTTTCAGCACTTTGCCACAACTTTTCTATACTTTGCCAGACTTTTCAGTACTTTGCCACACCTTTTCAGTACTTTGCCTCACTTTTCAGTAATTTGCCACTGCTTTTCAGTACTTTGCCACTACTTTTCACACTTTGCCACAACTTTTCAGTACTTTGCCACACTTTTCAGCACTTTGCCACTACTTTTCAGTACTTTGCCACCACTTTTCAGCACTTTGAAACAACTTTTCAGTACTTTGCCACACTTTTCAGTATTTTGCCTCTACTTTTCAGCACTTTGTCACAACTTTTCAGTACTTTGCCACACTTTTCAGTACTTTGCCACGACTTTGCCACAACTTTTCAGTACTTTTCCACACTTTTCAGTACATTGCCACTGATTTTAAGTATTTTGCCACAACTTGTCAGTACTTTGCCACAACTTTTCAGTACTTTGCCACACTTTTTCAGTACTTTGCCACTACTTTTCAGCACTTCGCCACTGCCTTTCAGTACTTTGCCACAACCTTTCAGTTCTTTGCCACTACTTTTCAGCACTTTGCCACAACTTTTCAGTACTTTGCAACACTTTTCAGTACTTTGCCACTACTTTTCAGCACTTTGCCACAACTCTTCAGTACTTTGCCACTACTTTTCATCACTTTGCCACACTTTTCAACACTTTGTCACTGCTTTTCAGTACTTTGCCACTACTTTTCAGCACTTTGCCACAACTTTTCAGTACTTGGCCACACTTTTCAGGACGTTGCCACACTTTTTAGTACTTTGCCACTGCTTTTCAGTACTTTGCCACACTTTTCAGCACTTTGCCACAACTTGTCAGTACTTTGCCACACTTTTCAGTACTTTGCCTCTACTTTTCAGCACTTTGCCACAACTTTTCAGTACTTTGCCACACTTTTCAGTACTTTGCCACTACTTTTCAGCACTTTGCCAAAACTTTTCAGTACTTTGCCACAACTTTTCAGTACTTTGCCACGCTTTTTCAGTACTTTGCCACTACTTTTCAGCACTTTGCCACAACTTTTCAGTACTTTGCCACACTTTTTAGTACTTTGCCACTACTTTTCAGTACATTGCCACACTTTTCAGCACTTTGCCACAACTTGTCAGTACTTTGCCACACTTTTCAGTACTTTGTCACTGCTTTTCAGTACTTTGCCACAACTTTTCAGTACTTTGCCACGCTTTTTCAGTACTTTGCCACTACTTTTCAGTACTTTGCCACGACTTTGCCACAACTTTTCAGTACTTTGCCACACTTTTCATTACTTTGCCACACTTTTCAGTACTTTTCCACGACTTTGCCACAACTTTTCAGTACTTTGCCACACTTTTCAGCACATTGCCACAACATTTCAGTACTTTGCCATGACTTTGCCACAACTTTTCAGTACTTTGCCACACATTTCAGTACTTTGCCACTACTTTTCAGCACTTTGCCACAACTTTGCAGTACTTTGCCACCCTTTTCACTACTTTGCAACTGCTTTTCAGTACTTTGCCACAACTTTTCAGTACTTTGCCACACTTTTCAGCACTTTGCTACAACTGTTCTGTAATTTGCCACACTTTTCAGTACTTTGCCACAACTTTGCCACAACTTTGCAGTACTTTGCCACCTTTTTCAGTACTTTTCAACTGCTTTTCAGTACTTTGCCACTAATTTTCAGCACTTTGCCACACTTTTCAGTACTTTGCCACTACTTTTCAGCACTTTGCCACAACTTTTTTGTACTTTGCCACGCTTTTCAGTTCTTTGCCACGACTTTGCCACAACTTGTCATTACTTTGCCGCACTTTTCAGCACTTTGCCTCTACTTTTCAGTACTTTGCCACTACTTTTCAGCACATTGCCACAACATTTCAGTACTTTGCCATGACTTTGCCACAACTTTTCAGTACTTTGCCACACATTTCAGTACTTTGCCACTACTTTTCAGCACTTTGCCACAACTTTTCAGTACTTTGCCCCACTTTTCGTCACTTGGCCACTACCTTTCAGTACTTTGCCACTACTTTTCAGAACGTTGCTACAACTTTTCAGTACTTTGCCACACTTTTCAGTACTTTGCCACGACTTTGCCACAACTTTTCAGTACTTTGCCACACTTTTTCAGTACTTTGCCACTACTTTTCCGCACTTCGCCACCGCCTCTCAGTTTTGCCACAACTTTTCAGTACTTTGCTACTACTTTTCAGCACTTTGCCACAACTTTTCAGTACTTTGCACACTTTTCAGCACTTTGCCACTACTTTTCAGTACTTTGCCACACTTTTCAGTACTTTTCCACGACTTTGCCACAAATTTTCAGTACTTTGCCACACTTTTCAGCACATTGCCACAACATTTCAGTACTTTGCCATGACTTTGCCACAACTTTTCAGTACTTTGCCACACATTTCAGTACTTTGCCACTACTTTTCAGCACTTTGCCACAACTTTTCAGTACTTTGCCACTACTTTTCAGCACTTTGCCACAACTTTCTGTACTTTGCCACACTTTTCAGTGCTTTGCCACAACTTTTCAGTACTTTGCCACACTTTTCAGTACTTTGCCACTGCTTTTCCGTAATTTGCCACTACTTTTCAGCACTTTGCCACAACTTTTCAGTACTTTGCCACACTTTTCAGCACTTTGCCACTACTTTTCAATACTTTGCCACTACTTTTCAGCACTTTGCCACCACTTTTCAGTACTTTGCCACACTTTTCAGTAATTTGCCTCTACTTTTCAGCACTTTGCCACAACTTTTCAGTACTTTGCCACACTTTTCAGTACTTTGCCATGACTTTGCCACAACTTTTCAGTACTTTTCCACACTTTTCAGTACTTTGCCACTGATTTTCAGTACTTTGCCACAACTTGTCAGCACTTTGCCACAACTTTTCAGTACTTTGCCACACTTTTTCAATACTTTGCCACTACTTTTCCGCACTTCGCCACCGCCTCTCAGTACTTTGCCACAACTTTTCAGTACTATGCTACTACTTTTCAGCACTTTGCCACAACTTTTCAGTACTTTGCCACACTTTTCAGCACTTTGCCACTACTTTTCAGTACTTTGCCACACTTTTCAGTACTTTTCCACGACTTTGCCACAACTTTTCAGTACTTTGCCACACTTTTCAGCACATTGCCACAACATTTCAGTACTTTGCCACAACTTTTCAGTACTTTGCCACACATTTCATTACTTTGCCACTACTTTTCAGTACTTTGCCACAACTTTTCAGTACATTGCCACACTTTTCATCACTTGGCCACTACCTTTCATTACTTTGCCACTACTTTTCAGAACTTTGCCACAACTTTTCAGTACTTAGCCACACTTTTCAGTACTTTGCCACGACTTTGCCACAACTTTTCAGTACTTTGCCACACTTTTCAGTACTTTGCCACACTTTTCAGTACTTTTCCACGACTTTGCCACAACTTTTCTGTACTTTGCCACACTTTTCAGCACATTGCCACAATATTTCAGTACTTTGCCATGACTTTGCCACAACTTTTCAGTACTTTGCCACACATTTCAGTACTTTGCAACTAATTTTCAGCACTTTGCCACAACTTTTCAGTACTTTGCCACACTTTTCAGCACTTTGCCCCTACTTTTCAATATTTTGCCACTTCTTTTCAGCACTTTGCCACGACTTTGCCACAACTTTTCAGTACATTGCCACACTTTTCAGTACTTTGCCACTACTTTTCAGCACTTTGCCACAACTTTTCTGTACTTTGCCACGCTTTTCTGTACTTTGCCACGACTTTGTCACAACTTGTCAGTACTTTGCCACACTTTTCAGCACTTTGCCACTACTTTTCAGTACTTTGCCACTACTTTGCCACAACTTTTCAGTACTTTGCCATGACTTTGCCACAACTTTTCAGTACTTTGCCACACATTTCAGTACTTTGCCACTACTTTTCAGCACTTTGCCACAACTTTTCAGTACTTTGCCACTACTTTTCAGCACTTTGCCACAACTTTTCTGTACTTTGCCACACTTTTCAGTACTTTGCCACAACTTTTCAGTACTTTGCCACACTTTTCAGTACTTTGCCACTGCTTTTCCGTAATTTGCCACTACTTTTCAGCACTTTGCCACAACTTTTCAGTACTTTGCCACACTTTTCAGCACTTTGCCACTACTTTTCAATACTTTGCCACTACTTTTCAGCACTTTGCCACAACTTTTCAGTATTTTGCCACACTTTTCAGTAATTTGCCTCTACTTTTCAGCACTTTGCCACAACTTTTCAGTACTTTGCCACACTTTTCAGTACTTTGCCATGACTTTGCCACAACTTTTCAGTACTTTTCCACACTTTTCAGTACTTTGCCACTGATTTTCAGTACTTTGCCACAACTTGTCAGCACTTTGCCACAACTTTTCAGTACTTTGCCACACTTTTTCAGTACTTTGCCACTACTTTTCCGCACTTCGCCACCGCCTCTCAGTACTTTGCCACAACTTTTCAGTACTTTGCTACTACTTTTCAGCACTTTGCCACAACTTTTCAGTACTTTGCCACACTTTTCAGCACTTTGCCACTACTTTTCAGTACTTTGCCACACTTTTCAGTACTTTTCCACGACTTTGCCACAACTTTTCAGTACTTTGCCACACTTTTCAGTACTTTGCCACTGCTTTTCCGTAATTTGCCACTACTTTTCAGCACTTTGCCACAACTTTTCAGTACTTTGCCACACTTTTCAGCACTTTGCCACTACTTTTCAATACTTTGCCACTAATTTTCAGCACTTTGCCACCACTTTTCAGTACTTTGCCACACTTTTCAGTAATTTGCCTCTACTTTTCAGCACTTTGCCACAACTTTTCAGTACTTTGCCACACTTTTCAGTACTTTGCCATGACTTTGCCACAACTTTTCAGTACTTTTCCACACTTTTCAGTACTTTGCCACTGATTTTCAGTACTTTGCCACAACTTGTCAGCACTTTGCCACAACTTTTCAGTACTTTGCCACACTTTTTCAATACTTTGCCACTACTTTTCCGCACTTCGCCACCGCCTCTCAGTACTTTGCCACAACTTTTCAGTACTTTGCTACTACTTTTCAGCACTTTGCCACAACTTTTCAGTACTTTGCCACACTTTTCAGCACTTTGCCACTACTTTTCAGTACTTTGCCACACTTTTCAGTACTTTTCCACGACTTTGCCACAACTTTTCAGTACTTTGCCACACTTTTCAGCAAATTGCCACAACATTTCAGTACTTTGCCATGACTTTGCCACAACTTTTCAGTACTTTGCCACACATTTCAGTACTTTGCCACTACTTTTCAGCACTTTGCCACAACTTTTCAGTACTTTGCCACACTTTTCATCACTTGGCCACTACTTTTCAGTACTTTGCCACTTCTTTTCAGCACTTTGCCACGACTTTGCAGCAACTTTTCAGTACTTTGCCGCACTTTTCAGCACTTTGCCTCTACTTTTCAGTACTTTGCCACTACTTTTCAGCACTTTGCCACAACTTTTCTGTACTTTGCCACACTTTTCAGTACTTTGCCACACATTTCAGTACTTTGCCACTAATTTTCAGCACTTTGCCACAACTTTTCAGTACTTTGCCACACTTTTCAGTACTTTGCCCCTACTTTTCAATACTTTGCCACTTCTTTTCAGTACTTTGCCACGACTTTGCCACAACTTTTCAGTACATTGCCTCACTTTTCATTACTTTGCCACTGCTTTTCAGTACTTTGCCACTATTTTTCAACACTTTGCCACAACTTTTCAGTACTTTGCCACACTTTTCATCACTTTGCCACTACCTTTCAGTACTTTGCCACTACTTTTCAGAACTTTGCCACAACTTTTCAGTACTTTGCCACACTTTTCAGTACTTTGCCACGACTTTGCCACAACTTTTCAGTACTTTGCAACACTTTTCATTACTTTGCCACACTTTTCAGTACTTTTCCACGACTTTGCCACAACTTTTCAGTACTTTGCCACACTTTTCAGCACATTGCCACAACATTTCAGTACTTTGCCATGACTTTGCCACAACTTTTCAGTACTTTGCCACACATTCCAGTACTTTGCCACTACTTTTCAGCACTTTGCCACAACTTTGCAGTACTTTGCCACACTTTTCAGCACTTTGCCACTACTTTTCAGCACATTGCCACAACATTTCAGTACTTTGCCACAACTTTTCAGTACTTTGCCACACATTTCATTACTTTGCCACTACTTTTCAGCACTTTGCCACAACTTTTCAGTACATTGCCACACTTTTCATCACTTGGCCACTACCCTTCAGTACTTTGCCACTACTTTTCAGAACTTTGCCACAACTTTTCAGTACTTAGCCACACTTTTCAGTACTTTGCCACGACTTTGCCACAACTTTTCAGTACTTTGCCACACATTTCAGTACTTTGCCACTACTTTTCAGCACTTTGCCACAACTTTGCAGTACTTTGCCACACTTTTCAGCACTTTGCCACTACTTTTCAGCACATTGCCACAACTTTTCAGTACTTTGCCACACTTTTCAGCACTTTGCCCCTACTTTTCAATACTTTGCCACTTCTTTTCAGCACTTTGCCACGACTTTGCCACAACTTTTCAGTACATTGCCACACTTTTCAGTACTTTGCCACTACTTTTCAGCACTTTGCCACAACTTTTCTGTACTTTGCCACGCTTTTCTGTACTTTGCCACGACTTTGCCACAACTTGTCAGTACTTTGCCACACTTTTCAGCACTTTGCCACTACTTTTCAGTACTTTGCCACTACTTTGCCACAACTTTTCAGTACTTTGCCATGACTTTGCCACAACTTTTCAGTACTTTGCCACACATTTCAGTACTTTGCCACTACTTTTCAGCACTTTGCCACAACTTTTCAGTACTTTGCCACTACTTTTCAGCACTTTGCCACAACTTTTCTGTACTTTGCCACACTTTTCAGTACTTTGCCACAACTTTTCAGTACTTTGCCACACTTTTCAGTACTTTGCCACTGCTTTTCCGTACTTTGTCACTACTTTTCAGCACTTTGCCACAACTTTTCAGTACTTTGCCACACTTTTCAGCACTTTGCCACTACTTTTCAATACTTTGCCACTACTTTTCAGCACTTTGCCACAACTTTTCAGTACTTTGCCACACTTTTCAGTAATTTGCCTCTACTTTTCAGCACTTTGCCACAACTTTTCAGTACTTTGCCACACTTTTCAGTACTTTGCCATGACTTTGCCACAACTTTTCAGTACTTTTCCACACTTTTCAGTAATTTGCCACTGATTTTCAGTACTTTGCCACAACTTGTCAGCACTTTGCCACAACTTTTAAGTACTTTGCCACACTTTTTCAGTACTTTGCCACTACTTTTCCGCACTTCGCCACCGCCTCTCAGTACTTTGCCACAACTTTTCAGTACTTTGCTACTACTTTTCAGCACTTTGCCACAACTTTTTAGTACTTTGCCACACTTTTCAGCACTTTGCCACTACTTTTCAGCACTTTGCCACAACTTTTCAGTACTTTGCCACACTTTTCATCACTTGGCCACTACCTTTCAGTACTTTGCCACTACTTTTCAGAATTTTGCCACAACTTTTCAGTACTTAGCCACACTTTTCAGTACTTTGCCACGACTTTGCCACAACTTTTCAGTACTTTGCCACACTTTTCAGTACTTTGCCACACTTTTCAGTACTTTTCCACGACTTTGCCACAACTTTTCTGTACTTTGCCACACTTTTCATCACATTGCCAAAATATTTCAGTACTTTGCCATGACTTTGCCACAACTTTTCAGTACTTTGCCACACATTTCAGTACTTTGCCTCTAATTTTCAGCACTTTGCCACAACTTTTCAGTACTTTGCCACACTTTTCAGCACTTTACCCCTACTTTTCAATACTTTGCCACTTCTTTTCAGCACTTTGCCACGACTTTGCCACAACTTTTCAGTACATTGCCACAATTTTCAGTACTTTGCCACTACTTTTCAGCACTTTGCCACAACTTTTCTGTACTTTGCCACGCTTTTCTGTACTTTGCCACGACTTTGCCACAACTTGTCAGTACTTTGCCACACTTTTCAGCACTTTGCCACTACTTTTCAGTACTTTGCCACTACTTTTCAGCACTTTGTCACAACTTTTCTTTACTTTGCCACACTTTTCAGTACTTTGCCACAACTTTTCAGTACTTTGCCTCACTTTTCAGTAATTTGCCACTGCTTTTCAGTACTTTGCCAGTACTTTTCAGCACTTTGCCACGACTTTTCAGTACTTTGCCACACTTTTCAGCACTTTGCCAATACTTGTCAGTACTTTGCCACTACTTTTCAGCACTTAGCCACAACTTTTCAGTACTTTTCCACACTTTTCAGTACTTTGCCACTACTTTTCAGCACTTCGCCACTGCCTTTCAGTACTTTGCCACAACTTTTCAGTACTTTGCCACTACTTTTCAGCACTTTGCCACAATTTTTCAGTACTTTGCAACACTTTTCAGTACTTTGCCACTACTTTTCAGCACTTTGCCACAACTTTTCAGTACTTTGCCACTACTTGTCATCACTTTGCCACACTTTTCAACACTTTGTCACTGCTTTTCAGTACCTTGCCTCAACTTTTCAGCACTTTGCCAGAACTTTTCAGTACTTTGCCACACTTTTTCAGTACTTTGCCACTACTTTTCAGCACTTTGCCACAACTTTTCAGTACTTGGCCACACTTGTCAGGACGTTGCCACACTTTTTAGTACTTTGCCTCTACTTTTCAGCACTTTGCCACAACTTTTCAGTACTTTGCCACACTTTTCAGTACTTCGCCGCTACTTTTCAGCACTGTGCCACAACTTTTCAGTACTTTGCCATAACTGTTCAGTACTTTGCCACACTTTTCAGTACTTTGTCACTGCTTTTCAGTACCTTGCCTCAACTTTTCAGCACTTTGCCAGAACTTTTCAGTACTTTGCCACACTTTTTCAGTACTTTGCCACTACTTTTCTTCATTTCGCCACTGAATTGCAGTACTTTGCCACAATTTTTCAGTACTTTGCCACTATATTTCACCACTTTGCCACAACTTTTCAGTACTTTGCCACACTTTTCAGCACTTTGCCACTACTTTTCAGTACTTTGCCACTACTTTTCAGCACTTTGCCACAACTTTTCAGAACTTTGTCAAGGCTTTTCAGCACTTTGCCACAACTTTTCAGTACTTTGCCACTACTTTTCAGCAATTTGCCACAACTTTTCAGAACTTTGTCAAGGCTTTTCAGCACTTTGCCACAACTTTTCAGTACTTTGCCACTGCTTTTCAGTACTTTGCCACTATTTTTCAGCACATTGCTACAACTTTTCAGTACTTTGCCACACTTTTCATCACTTTGCCACTACTTTTCAGAACTTTGCCACAACTTTTCAGTACTTTGCCACACTTTTCAGCACTTTGCCACAACTTTTCAGTACTTTGCCACACTTTTCAGCACTTTGCCACAACTTTTCAGTACTTTGCCACACTTTTCAGTACTTTGCCACGACTTTGCCACAACTTTTCAGTACTTTTCCACCCTTTTCAGTACATTGCCACTGATTTTAAGTATTTTGCCACAACTTGTCAGTAGTTTGCCACAACTTTTCAGTACTTTGCCACACTTTTTCAGTACTTTGCCACTACTTTTCAGCACTTCGCCACTGCCTTTCAGTACTTTGCCACAACCTTTCAGTACTTTGCCACTACTTTTCAGCACTTTGCCACAACTTTTCAGTACTTTGCAACACTTTTCAGTACTTTGCCACTACTTTTCAGCACTTTGCCACAACTTTTCAGTACTTTGCAACACCTTTCAGTACTTTGCCACTACTTTTCAGCACTTTGCCACAACTTTTCAGTACTTTGCCACTACTTGTCATCACTTTGCCACACTTTTCAACACTTTGTCACTGCTTTTCAGTACTTTGCCACTACTTTTCAGCACTTTGCCACAACTTTTCAGTACTTGGCCACACTTGTCAGGACGTTGCCACACTTTTTAGTACTTTGCCTCTACTTTAAGGCACTTTGCCACAACTTTTCAGTACTTTGCCACACTTTTCAGTACTTTGCCGCTACTTTTCAGTACTTTGCCACACTTTTCAGTACTTTGCCACTGCTTTTCCGTACTTTGCCACTACTTTTCAGCACTTTGCCACAACTTTTCAGTACTTTGCCACACTTTTCAGCACTTTGCCACTACTTTTCAATACTTTGCCACTACTTTTCAGCACTTTGCCACAACTTTTCAGCACTTTGCCACTACTTTTCAGAACTTTGCCACAACTTTTCAGTACTTTGCCACACTTTTCAGTACTTTGCCACGACTTTGCCACAATTTTTCAGTACTTTGCCACACTTTTCAGTACTTTGCCACACTTTTCAGTACTTTTCCACGACTTTGCCACAACTTTTCAGTACTTTGCCACACTTTTCAGCACTTTTCCACACTTTTCAGTACATTGCCACTGATTTTAAGTATTTTGCCACAACTTGTCAGTACTTTGCCACAACTTTTCAGTACTTTGCCACACTTTTTCAGTACTTTGCCACTACTTTTCAGCACTTCGCCACTGCCTTTCAGTACTTTGCCACATCCTTTCAGTACTTTGCCACTACTTTTCAGCACTTTGCCACAACTTTTCAGTACTTTGCAACACTTTTCAGTACTTTGCCACTACTTTTCAGCACTTTGCCACAACTTTTCAGTACTTTGCCACTACTTTTCATCACTTTGCCACACTTTTCAACACTTTGTCACTGCTTTTCAGTACTTTGCCACTACTTTTCAGCACTTTGCCACAACTTTTCAGTACTTGGCCACACTTTTCAGGACGTTGCCACACTTTTTAGTACTTTGCCACTACTTTTCAGTACTTTGCCACACTTTTCAGCACTTTGCCACAACTTGTCAGTACTTTGCCACACTTTTCAGTACTTTGCCTCTACTTTTCAGCACTTTGCCACAACTTTTCAGTACTTTGCCACACTTTTCAGTACTTTGCCACTACTTTTCAGCACTTTGCCAAAACTTTTCAGTACTTTGCCACAACTTTTCAGTACTTTGCCACACTTTTTAGTACTTTGCCACTACTTTTCAGTACATTGCCACACTTTTCAGCACTTTGCCACAACTTGTCAGTACTTTGCCACACTTTTCAGTACTTTGTCACTGCTTTTCAGTACTTTGCCACAACTTTTCAGTACTTTGCCACGCTTTTTCAGTACTTTGCCACTACTTTTCATCACTTTGCCACACTTTTCAACACTTTGTCACTGCTTTTCAGTACTTTGCCACTACTTTTCAGTACATTGCCACAATTTTCAGTACTTTGCCACTACTTTTCAGCACTTTGCCACAACTTTTCTGTACTTTGCCACGCTTTTCTGTACTTTGCCACGACTTTGCCACAACTTGTCAGTACTTTGCCACACTTTTCAGCACTTTGCCACTACTTTTCAGTACTTTGCCACTACTTTTCAGCACTTTGTCACAACTTTTCTTTACTTTGCCACACTTTTCAGTACTTTGCCACAACTTTTCAGTACTTTGCCTCACTTTTCAGTAATTTGCCACTGCTTTTCAGTACTTTGCCAGTACTTTTCAGCACTTTGCCACGACTTTTCAGTACTTTGCCACACTTTTCAGCACTTTGCCAATACTTGTCAGTACTTTGCCACTACTTTTCAGCACTTAGCCACAACTTTTCAGTACTTTTCCACACTTTTCAGTACTTTGCCACTACTTTTCAGCACTTCGCCACTGCCTTTCAGTACTTTGCCACAACTTTTCAGTACTTTGCCACTACTTTTCAGCACTTTGCCACAATTTTTCAGTACTTTGCAACACTTTTCAGTACTTTGCCACTAATTTTCAGCACTTTGCCACAACTTTTCAGTACTTTGCCACTACTTGTCATCACTTTGCCACACTTTTCAACACTTTGTCACTGCTTTTCAGTACCTTGCCTCAACTTTTCAGCACTTTGCCAGAACTTTTCAGTACTTTGCCACACTTTTTCAGTACTTTGCCACTACTTTTCAGCACTTTGCCACAACTTTTCAGTACTTGGCCACACTTGTCAGGACGTTGCCACACTTTTTAGTACTTTGCCTCTACTTTTCAGCACTTTGCCACAACTTTTCAGTACTTTGCCACACTTTTCAGTACTTCGCCGCTACTTTTCAGCACTGTGCCACAACTTTTCAGTACTTTGCCATAACTGTTCAGTACTTTGCCACACTTTTCAGTACTTTGTCACTGCTTTTCAGTACCTTGCCTCAACTTTTCAGCACTTTGCCAGAACTTTTCAGTACTTTGCCACACTTTTTCAGTACTTTGCCACTACTTTTCTTCATTTCGCCACTGAATTGCAGTACTTTGCCACAATTTTTCAGTACTTTGCCACTATATTTCACCACTTTGCCACAACTTTTCAGTACTTTGCCACACTTTTCAGCACTTTGCCACTACTTTTCAGTACTTTGCCACTACTTTTCAGCACTTTGCCACAACTTTTCAGAACTTTGTCAAGGCTTTTCAGCACTTTGCCACAACTTTTCAGTACTTTGCCACTACTTTTCAGCAATTTGCCTCAACTTTTCAGAACTTTGTCAAGGCTTTTCAGCACTTTGCCACAACTTTTCAGTACTTTGCCACTGCTTTTCAGTACTTTGCCACTATTTTTCAGCACATTGCTACAACTTTTCAGTACTTTGCCACACTTTTCATCACTTTGCCACTACTTTTCAGAACTTTGCCACAACTTTTCAGTACTTTGCCACACTTTTCAGCACTTTGCCACAACTTTTCAGTACTTTGCCACACTTTTCAGCACTTTGCCACAACTTTTCAGTACTTTGCCACACTTTTCAGTACTTTGCCACGACTTTGCCACAACTTTTCAGTACTTTTCCACCCTTTTCAGTACATTGCCACTGATTTTAAGTATTTTGCCACAACTTGTCAGTAGTTTGCCACAACTTTTCAGTACTTTGCCACACTTTTTCAGTACTTTGCCACTACTTTTCAGCACTTCGCCACTGCCTTTCAGTACTTTGCCACAACCTTTCAGTACTTTGCCACTACTTTTCAGCACTTTGCCACAACTTTTCAGTACTTTGCAACACTTTTCAGTACTTTGCCACTACTTTTCAGCACTTTGCCACAACTTTTCAGTACTTTGCAACACCTTTCAGTACTTTGCCACTACTTTTCAGCACTTTGCCACAACTTTTCAGTACTTTGCCACTACTTGTCATCACTTTGCCACACTTTTCAACACTTTGTCACTGCTTTTCAGTACTTTGCCACTACTTTTCAGCACTTTGCCACAACTTTTCAGTACTTGGCCACACTTGTCAGGACGTTGCCACACTTTTTAGTACTTTGCCTCTACTTTAAGGCACTTTGCCACAACTTTTCAGTACTTTGCCTCACTTTTCAGTACTTTGCCGCTACTTTTCAGTACTTTGCCACACTTTTCAGTACTTTGCCACTGCTTTTCCGTACTTTGCCACTACTTTTCAGCACTTTGCCACAACTTTTCAGTACTTTGCCACACTTTTCAGCACTTTGCCACTACTTTTCAATACTTTGCCACTACTTTTCAGCACTTTGCCACAACTTTTCATCACTTTGCCACTACTTTTCAGAACTTTGCCACAACTTTTCAGTACTTTGCCACACTTTTCAGTACTTTGCCACGACTTTGCCACAATTTTTCAGTACTTTGCCACACTTTTCAGTACTTTGCCACACTTTTCAGTACTTTTCCACGACTTTGCCACAACTTTTCAGTACTTTGCCACACTTTTCAGCACTTTTCCACACTTTTCAGTACATTGCCACTGATTTTAAGTATTTTGCCACAACTTGTCAGTACTTTGCCACAACTTTTCAGTACTTTGCCACACTTTTTCAGTACTTTGCCACTACTTTTCAGCACTTCGCCACTGCCTTTCAGTACTTTGCCACATCCTTTCAGTACTTTGCCACTACTTTTCAGCACTTTGCCACAACTTTTCAGTACTTTGCAACACTTTTCAGTACTTTGCCACTACTTTTCAGCACTTTGCCACAACTTTTCAGTACTTTGCCACTACTTTTCATCACTTTGCCACACTTTTCAACACTTTGTCACTGCTTTTCAGTACTTTGCCACTACTTTTCAGCACTTTGCCACAACTTTTCAGTACTTGGCCACACTTTTCAGGACGTTGCCACACTTTTTAGTACTTTGCCACTACTTTTCAGTACTTTGCCACACTTTTCAGCACTTTGCCACAACTTGTCAGTACTTTGCCACACTTTTCAGTACTTTGCCTCTACTTTTCAGCACTTTGCCACAACTTTTCAGTACTTTGCCACACTTTTCAGTACTTTGCCACTACTTTTCAGCACTTTGCCAAAACTTTTCAGTACTTTGCCACAACTTTTCAGTACTTTGCCACACTTTTTAGTACTTTGCCACTACTTTTCAGTACATTGCCACACTTTTCAGCACTTTGCCACAACTTGTCAGTACTTTGCCACACTTTTCAGTACTTTGTCACTGCTTTTCAGTACTTTGCCACAACTTTTCAGTACTTTGCCACGCTTTTTCAGTACTTTGCCACTACTTTTCATCACTTTGCCACACTTTTCAACACTTTGTCACTGCTTTTCAGTACTTTGCCACTACTTTTCAGCACTTTGCCACAACTTTTCAGTATTTGGCCACACTTTTCAGGACGTTGCCACACTTTTTAGTACTTTGCCACTACTTTTCAGTACTTTGCCAAAACTTTTCAGTACTTTGCCACAACTTTTCAGTACTTTGCCACACTTTTCAGTACTTTGTCACTGCTTTTCAGTACTTTGCCACAACTTTTCAGTACTTTGCCACACTTTTTCAGTACTTTGCACTACTTTTCAGCAATTCGCCACTGAATTGCAGTACTTTGCCACAATTTTTCAGTACTTTGCCACTATATTTCACCACTTTGCCACAACTTTTCAGTACTTTGCCACACTTTTCAGCACTTTGCCACTACTTTCCAGTACTTTGCCACTACTTTTCAGCACTTTGCCACAACTATTCAGTACTTTGCCACACTTTTCAGCACTTTGCCTCTACTTTTCAGTATTTTGCCACTACTTTGCAGCACTTTTCCACAACTTTTCAGTACTTTGCCACACTTTTCAGTACATTGCCACAACTTTTCAGTACTTTGCCACACTTTTCAGTACTTTGCCACTGCTTTTCAGTACTTTGCCACTACTTTTCAGCACTTTGCCACAACTTTTCATTACTTTGCCACACTTTTCAGCACTTTGCCACTACTTTTCAATACTTTGCCACTACTTTTCAGCACTTTGCCACAACTTTTCAGTACTTTGCCAAACTTTTCAGTAATTTACCTCTACTTTTCAGCACTTTGCCACAACTTTTCAGTACTTTGCCACACTTTTCAGTTCTTTGCCATGACATTGCCACAACTTTTCAGTACTTTTCCACACTTTTTCAGTACTTTGCCACTACTTTTCCGCACTTTGCGACCGCCTCTCAGTACTTTGCCACAACTTTTCAGTACTTTGCCACTATATTTCACCACTTTGCCACAACTTTTCAGTACTTTGCCACACTTTTCAGCACTTTGCCACTACTTTTCAGTACTTTGCCACTACTTTTCAGCACTTTGCCACAGCTTTTCAGTACTTTGCCACACTTTTCAGTACTTTTCCACGACTTTGCCACAACTTTTCAGTACTTTGCCACACTTTTCAGCACATTGCCACAACATTTCAGTACTTTGCCATAACTTTGCCACAACTTTTCAGTACTTTGCCACAAATTTCAGTATTTTGCCACACTTTTCAGTACTTTGTCACTGCTTTTCAGTACTTTGCCTCAACTTTTCAACACTTTGCCAGAACTTTTCAGTACTTTGCCACACTTTTTCAGTACTTTGCCACTACTTTTCTTCACTTCGCCACTGAATTGCAGTACTTTGCCACAATTTTTCAGTACTTTGCCACTATATTTCACCACTTTGCCACAACTTTTCAGTACTTTGCCACACTTTTCAGCACTTTGCCACTACTTTTCAGTACTTTGCCACTACTTTTCAGCACTTTGCCACAACTTTTCTGAACTTTGTCAAGGCTTTTCAGCACTTTGCCACAACTTTTCAGTACTTTGCTACTACTTTTCAGCAATTTGCCACAACTTTTCAGAACTTTGTCAAGGCTTTTCAGCACTTTGCCACAACTTTTCAGTACTTTGCCACTGCTTTTCAGTACTTTGCCACTACTTTTCAGCACATTGCTACAACTTTTCAGTACTTTGCCACACTTTTCATCACTTTGCCACTACTTTTCAGAACTTTGCCACAACTTTTCAGTACTTTGCCACACTTTTCAGCACTTTGCCACAACTTTTCAGTACTTTGCCACACTTTTCAGCACTTTGCCACAACTTTTCAGTACTTTGCCACACTTTTCAGTACTTTGCCACGACTTTGCCACAACTTTTCAGTACTTTTCCACACTTTTCAGTACATTGCCACTGATTTTAAGTATTTTGCCACAACTTGTCAGTAGTTTGCCACAACTTTTCAGTACTTTGCCACACTTTTTCAGTACTTTGCCACTACTTTTCAGCACTTCGCCACTGCCTTTCAGTACTTTGCCACAACCTTTCAGTACTTTGCCACTACTTTTCAGCACTTTGCCACAACTTTTCAGTACTTTGCAACACTTTTCAGTACTTTGCCACTACTTTTCAGCACTTTGCCACAACTTTTCATTACTTTGCAACACCTTTCAGTACTTTGCCACTACTTTTCAGCACTTTGCCACAACTTTTCAGTACTTTGCCACTACTTGTCATCACTTTGCCACACTTTTCAACACTTTGTCACTGCTTTTCAGTACTTTGCCACTACTTTTCAGCACTTTGCCACAACTTTTCAGTACTTGGCCACACTTGTCAGGACGTTGCCACACTTTTTAGTACTTTGCCTCTACTTTAAGGCACTTTGCCACAACTTTTCAGTACTTTGCCACACTTTTCAGTACTTTGCCGCTACTTTTCAGTACTTTGCCACACTTTTCAGTACTTTGCCACTGCTTTTCCGTACTTTGCCACAACTTTTCAGCACTTTGCCACAACTTTTCAGTACTTTGCCACACTTTTCAGCACTTTGCCACTACTTTTCAATACTTTGCCACTACTTTTCAGCACTTTGCCACAACTTTTCATCACTTTGCCACTACTTCTCAGAACTTTGCCACAACTTTTCAGTACTTTGCCACACTTTTCAGTACTTTGCCACGACTTTGCCACAATTTTTCAGTACTTTGCCACACTTTTCAGTACTTTGCCACACTTTTCAGTACTTTTCCACGACTTTGCCACAACTTTTCAGTACTTTGCCACACTTTTCAGCACATTGCCACAACATTTCAGTACTTTGCCATGACTTTGCCACAACTTTTCAGTACTTTGCCACACATTTCAGTACTTTGCCACTACTTTTCAGCACTTTGCCACAACTTTTCTGTACTTTGCCAGACTTTTCAGTACTTTGCCACACCTTTTCAGTACTTTGCCTCACTTTTTAGTAATTTGCCACTGCTTTTCAGTACTTTGCCACTACTTTTCACACTTTGCCACAACTTTTCAGTACTTTGCCACACTTTTCAGCACTTTGCCACTACTTTTCAGTACTTTGCCACCACTTTTCAGCACTTTGAAACAACTTTTCAGTACTTTGCCACACTTTTCAATATTTTGCCTCTACTTTTCAGCACTTTGCCACAACTTTTCAGTACTTTGCCACACTTTTCAGTACTTTGCCACGACTTTGCCACAACTTTTCAGTACTTTTCCACACTTTTCAGTACATTGCCACTGATTTTAAGTATTTTGCCACAACTTGTCAGTACTTTGCCACAACTTTTCAGTACTTTGCCACACTTTTTCAGTACTTTGCCACTACTTTTTAGCACTTCGCCACTGCCTTTCAGTACTTTGCCACATCCTTTCAGTACTTTGCCACTACTTTTCAGCACTTTGCCACAACTTTTCAGTACTTTGCAACACTTTTCAGTACTTTGCCACTACTTTTCAGCACTTTGCCACAACTTTTCAGTACTTTGCCACTACTTTTCATCACTTTGCCACACTTTTCAACACTTTGTCACTGCTTTTCAGTACTTTGCCACTACTTTTCAGCACTTTGCCACAACTTTTCAGTACTTGGCCACACTTTTCAGGACGTTGCCACACTTTTTAGTACTTTGCCACTACTTTTCAGTACTTTGCCACACTTTTCAGCACTTTGCCACAACTTGTCAGTACTTTGCCACACTTTTCAGTACTTTGCCTCTTCTTTTCAGCACTTTGCCACAACTTTTCAGTACTTTGCCACACTTTTCAGTACTTTGCCACTACTTTTCAGCACTTTGCCAAAACTTTTCAGTACTTTGCCACAACTTTTCAGTACTTTGCCACGCTTTTTCAGTACTTTGCCACTGCTTTTCAGTACTTTGCCACAACTTTTCAGTACTTTGCCACACTTTTTAGTACTTTGCCACTACTTTTCAGTACATTGCCACACTTTTCAGCACTTTGCCACAACTTGTCAGTACTTTGCCACACTTTTCAGTACTTTGTCACTGCTTTTCAGTACTTTGCCACAACTTTTCAGTACTTTGCCACGCTTTTTCAGTACTTTGCCACTACTTTTCATCACTTTGCCACACTTTTCAACACTTTGTCACTGCTTTTCAGTACTTTGCCACTACTTTTCAGCACTTTGCCACAACTTTTCAGTATTTGGCCACACTTTTCAGGACGTTGCCACACTTTTTAGTACTTTGCCACTACTTTTCAGTACTTTGCCAAAACTTTTCAGTACTTTGCCACAACTTTTCAGTACTTTGCCACACTTTTCAGTACTTTGTCACTGCTTTTCAGTACTTTGCCACAACTTTTCAGTACTTTGCCACACTTTTTCAGTACTTTGCACTACTTTTCAGCAATTCGCCACTGAATTGCAGTACTTTGCCACAATTTTTCAGTACTTTGCCACTATATTTCACCACTTTGCCACAACTTTTCAGTACTTTGCCACACTTTTCAGCACTTTGCCACTACTTTCCAGTACTTTGCCACTACTTTTCAGCACTTTGCCACAACTATTCAGTACTTTGCCACACTTTTCAGCACTTTGCCTCTACTTTTCAGTATTTTGCCACTACTTTGCAGCACTTTTCCACAACTTTTCAGTACTTTGCCACACTTTTCAGTACATTGCCACAACTTTTCAGTACTTTGCCACACTTTTCAGTACTTTGCCACTGCTTTTCAGTACTTTGCCACTACTTTTCAGCACTTTGCCACAACTTTTCATTACTTTGCCACACTTTTCAGCACTTTGCCACTACTTTTCAATACTTTGCCACTACTTTTCAGCACTTTGCCACAACTTTTCAGTACTTTGCCAAACGTTTCAGTAATTTACCTCTACTTTTCAGCACTTTGCCACAACTTTTCAGTACTTTGCCACACTTTTCAGTACTTTGCCACTACTTTTCAGCACTTTGCCAAAACTTTTCAGTACTTTGCCACAACTTTTCAGTACTTTGCCACGCTTTTTCAGTACTTTGCCACTGCTTTTCAGTACTTTGCCACAACTTTTCAGTACTTTGCCACACTTTTTAGTACTTTGTCACTACTTTTCAGTACATTGCCACACTTTTCAGCACTTTGCCACAACTTGTCAGTACTTTGCCACACTTTTCAGTACTTTGTCACTGCTTTTCAGTACTTTGCCACAACTTTTCAGTACTTTGCCACGCTTTTTCAGTACTTTGCCACAACTTTTCATCACTTTGCCACACTTGTCAACACTTTGTCACTGCTTTTCAGTACTTTGCCACTACTTTTCAGCACTTTGCCACAACTTTTCAGTATTTGGCCACACTTTTCAGGACGTTGCCACACTTTTTAGTACTTTGCCACTACTTTTCAGTACTTTGCCAAAACTTTTCAGTACTTTGCCACAACTTTTCAGTACTTTGCCACACTTTTCAGTACTTTGTCACTGCTTTTCAGTACTTTGCCACAACTTTTCAGTACTTTGCCACACTTTTTCAGTACTTTGCACTACTTTTCAGCAATTCGCCACTGAATTGCAGTACTTTGCCACAATTTTTCAGTACTTTGCCACTATATTTCACCACTTTGCCACAACTTTTCAGTACTTTGCCACACTTTTCAGCACTTTGCCACTACTTTCCAGTACTTTGCCACTACTTTTCAGCACTTTGCCACAACTATTCAGTACTTTGCCACACTTTTCAGCACTTTGCCTCTACTTTTCAGTATTTTGCCACTACTTTGCAGCACTTTTCCACAACTTTTCAGTACTTTGCCACACTTTTCAGTACATTGCCACAACTTTTCAGTACTTTGCCACACTTTTCAGTACTTTACCACTGCTTTTCAGTACTTTGCCACTACTTTTCAGCACTTTGCCACAACTTTTCATTACTTTGCCACACTTTTCAGCACTTTGCCACTACTTTTCAATACTTTGCCACTACTTTTCAGCACTTTGCCACAACTTTTCAGTACTTTGTCAAACGTTTCAGTAATTTACCTCTACTTTTCAGCACTTTGCCACAACTTTTCAGTACTTTGCCACACTTTTCAGCTCTTTGCCACGACATTGCCACAACTTTTCAGTACTTTTCCACACTTTTTCAGTACTTTGCCACTACTTTTCCGCACTTTGCGACCGCCTCTCAGTACTTTGCCACAACTTTTCAGTACTTAGCCACTATATTTCACCACTTTGCCACAACTTTTCAGTACTTTGCCACACTTTTCAGCACTTTGCCACTACTTTTCAGTACTCTGCCACTACTTTTCAGCACTTTGCCACAGCTTTTCAGTACTTTGCCACACTTTTCAGTACTTTTCCACGACTTTGCCACAACTTTTCAGTACTTTGCCACACTTTTCAGCACATTGCCACAACATTTCAGTACTTTGCCATAACTTTGCCACAACTTTTCAGTACTTTGCCACACATTTCAGTATTTTGCCACCCTTTTCACTACTTTGCAACTGATTTTCAGTCTTTGCCACTAATTTTCAGCACTTTGGCACAACTTTTCAGTACTTTGCCACACTTTTCAGCACTTTGCCTCAACTTTTCTGTAATTTGCCACACTTTTCAGTACTTTGCCACGACTTTGCCACAACTTTGCAGTACTTTGCCACCCTTTTCAGTACTTTGCAACTGCTTTTCAGTACTTTGCAACTAATTTTCAGCACTTTGCCTCAACTTTTCATTACTTTGCCACACTTTTCAGCACTTTGACACTACTTTTCAGTACTTTGCCACTTCTTTTCAGCACTTTGCCACTACTTTTCAATACTTTGCCACTACTTTTCAGCACTTTGCCACAACTTTTCAGTAATTTGCCACACTTTTCAGTACTTTGCCACGACTTTGCCACAATTTTTCAGTACTTTGCCACACTTTTCAGTACTTTGCCACACTTTTCAGCACATTGCCACAACATTTCAGTACTTTGCCATGACTTTGCCACAACTTTTCAGTACTTTGCCACACATTTCAGTACTTTGCCACTACTTTTCAGCACTTTGCCACAACTTTTCGGTACTTTGCCAGACTTTTCAGTACTTTGCCACACCTTTTCAGTACTTTGCCTCACTTTTCAGTAATTTGCCACTGCTTTTCAGTACTTTGCCACTACTTTTCACACTTTGCCACAACTTTTCAGTACTTTGCCACACTTTTCAGCACTTTGCCACTACTTTTCAGTACTTTGCCACCACTTTTCAGCACTTTGAAACAACTTTTCAGTACTTTGCCACACTTTTCAGTATTTTGCCTCTACTTTTCAGCACTTTGTCACAACTTTTCAGTACTTTGCCACACTTTTCAGTACTTTGCCACGACTTTGCCACAACTTTTCAGTACTTTTCCACACTTTTCAGTACATTGCCACTGATTTTAAGTATTTTGCCACAACTTGTCAGTACTTTGCCACAACTTTTCAGTACTTTGCCACACTTTTTCAGTACTTTGCCACTACTTTTCAGCACTTCGCCACTGCCTTTCAGTACTTTGCCACAACCTTTCAGTACTTTGCCACTACTTTTCAGCACTTTGCCACAACTTTTCAGTACTTTGCAACACTTTTCAGTACTTTGCCACTACTTTTCAGCACTTTGCCACAACTTTTCAGTACTTTGCCACTACTTTTCATCACTTTGCCACACTTTTCAACACTTTGTCACTGCTTTTCAGTACTTTGCCACTACTTTTCAGCACTTTGCCACAACTTTTCAGTACTTGGCCACACTTTTCAGGACGTTGCCACACTTTTTAGTACTTTGCCACTGCTTTTCAGTACTTTGCCACACTTTTCAGCACTTTGCCACAACTTGTCAGTACTTTGCCACACTTTTCAGTACTTTGCCTCTACTTTTCAGCACTTTGCCACAACTTTTCAGTACTTTGCCACACTTTTCAGTACTTTGCCACTACTTTTCAGCACTTTGCCAAAACTTTTCAGTACTTTGCCACAACTTTTCAGTACTTTGCCACGCTTTTTCAGTACTTTGCCACTACTTTTCAGCACTTTGCCACAACTTTTCAGTACTTTGCCACACTTTTTAGTACTTTGCCACTACTTTTCAGTACATTGCCACACTTTTCAGCACTTTGCCACAACTTGTCAGTACTTTGCCACACTTTTCAGTACTTTGTCACTGCTTTTCAGTACTTTGCCACAACTTTTCAGTACTTTGCCACGCTTTTTCATTACTTTGCCACTACTTTTCAGTACTTTGCCACGACTTTGCCACAACTTTTCAGTACTTTGCCACACTTTTCATTACTTTGCCACACTTTTCAGTACTTTTCCACGACTTTGCCACAACTTTTCAGTACTTTGCCACACTTTTCAGCACATTGCCACAACATTTCAGTACTTTGCCATGACTTTGCCACAACTTTTCAGTACTTTGCCACACATTTCAGTACTTTGCCACTACTTTTCAGCACTTTGCCACAACTTTGCAGTACTTTGCCACCCTTTTCACTACTTTGCAACTGCTTTTCAGTACTTTGCCACAACTTTTCAGTACTTTGCCACACTTTTCAGCACTTTGCTACAACTGTTCTGTAATTTGCCACACTTTTCAGTACTTTGCCACAACTTTGCCACAACTTTGCAGTACTTTGCCACCTTTTTCAGTACTTTTCAACTGCTTTTCAGTACTTTGCCACTAATTTTCAGCACTTTGCCACACTTTTCAGTACTTTGCCACTACTTTTCAGCACTTTGCCACAACTTTTTCAGTACTTGGCCACACTTGTCAGGACGTTGCCACACTTTTTAGTACTTTGACGCTACTTTTCAGTACTTTGCCACACTTTTCAGTACTTTGCCACTGCTTTTCCGTACTTTGCCACTACTTTTCAGCACTTTGCCACAACTTTTCAGTACTTTGCCACACTTTTCAGCACTTTGCCACTACTTTTCAATACTTTGCCACTACTTTTCAGCACTTTGCCACAACTTTTCAGTACTTTGCCACACTTTTCAGTACTTTGCCACGACTTTGCCACAATTTTTCAGTACTTTGCCACACTTTTCAGTACTTTGCCACACTTTTCAGCACATTGCCACAACATTTCAGTACTTTGCCATGACTTTGCCACAACTTTTCAGTACTTTGCCACACATTTCAGTACTTTGCCACTACTTTTCAGCACTTTGCCACAACTTTTCTATACTTTGCCAGACTTTTCAGTACTTTGCCACACCTTTTCAGTACTTTGCCTCACTTTTCAGTAATTTGCCACTGCTTTTCAGTACTTTGCCACTACTTTTCACACTTTGCCACAACTTTTCAGTACTTTGCCACACTTTTCAGCACTTTGCCACTACTTTTCAGTACTTTGCCACCACTTTTCAGCACTTTGAAACAACTTTTCAGTACTTTGCCACACTTTTCAGTATTTTGCCTCTACTTTTCAGCACTTTGTCACAACTTTTCAGTACTTTGCCACACTTTTCAGTACTTTGCCACGACTTTGCCACAACTTTTCAGTACTTTTCCACACTTTTCAGTACATTGCCACTGATTTTAAGTATTTTGCCACAACTTGTCAGTACTTTGCCACAACTTTTCAGTACTTTGCCACACTTTTTCAGTACTTTGCCACTACTTTTCAGCACTTCGCCACTGCCTTTCAGTACTTTGCCACAACCTTTCAGTACTTTGCCACTACTTTTCAGCACTTTGCCACAACTTTTCAGTACTTTGCAACACTTTTCAGTACTTTGCCACTACTTTTCAGCACTTTGCCACAACTTTTCAGTACTTTGCCACTACTTTTCATCACTTTGCCACACTTTTCAACACTTTGTCACTGCTTTTCAGTACTTTGCCACTACTTTTCAGCACTTTGCCACAACTTTTCAGTACTTGGCCACACTTTTCAGGACGTTGCCACACTTTTTAGTACTTTGCCACTGCTTTTCAGTACTTTGCCACACTTTTCAGCACTTTGCCACAACTTGTCAGTACTTTGCCACACTTTTCAGTACTTTGCCTCTACTTTTCAGCACTTTGCCACAACTTTTCAGTACTTTGCCACACTTTTCAGTACTTTGCCACTACTTTTCAGCACTTTGCCAAAACTTTTCAGTACTTTGCCACAACTTTTCAGTACTTTGCCACGCTTTTTCAGTACTTTGCCACTACTTTTCAGCACTTTGCCACAACTTTTCAGTACTTTGCCACACTTTTTAGTACTTTGCCACTACTTTTCAGTACATTGCCACACTTTTCAGCACTTTGCCACAACTTGTCAGTACTTTGCCACACTTTTCAGTACTTTGTCACTGCTTTTCAGTACTTTGCCACAACTTTTCAGTACTTTGCCACGCTTTTTCAGTACTTTGCCACTACTTTTCAGTACTTTGCCACGACTTTGCCACAACTTTTCAGTACTTTGCCACACTTTTCATTACTTTGCCACACTTTTCAGTACTTTTCCACGACTTTGCCACAACTTTTCAGTACTTTGCCACACTTTTCAGCACATTGCCACAACATTTCAGTACTTTGCCATGACTTTGCCACAACTTTTCAGTACTTTGCCACACATTTCAGTACTTTGCCACTACTTTTCAGCACTTTGCCACAACTTTGCAGTACTTTGCCACCCTTTTCACTACTTTGCAACTGCTTTTCAGTACTTTGCCACAACTTTTCAGTACTTTGCCACACTTTTCAGCACTTTGCTACAACTGTTCTGTAATTTGCCACACTTTTCAGTACTTTGCCACAACTTTGCCACAACTTTGCAGTACTTTGCCACCTTTTTCAGTACTTTTCAACTGCTTTTCAGTACTTTGCCACTAATTTTCAGCACTTTGCCACACTTTTCAGTACTTTGCCACTACTTTTCAGCACTTTGCCACAACTTTTTTGTACTTTGCCACGCTTTTCAGTTCTTTGCCACGACTTTGCCACAACTTGTCATTACTTTGCCGCACTTTTCAGCACTTTGCCTCTACTTTTCAGTACTTTGCCACTACTTTTCAGCACATTGCCACAACATTTCAGTACTTTGCCAAGACTTTGCCACAACTTTTCAGTACTTTGCCACACATTTCAGTACTTTGCCACTACTTTTCAGCACTTTGCCACAACTTTTCAGTACTTTGCCCCACTTTTCGTCACTTGGCCACTACCTTTCAGTACTTTGCCACTACTTTTCAGAACGTTGCTACAACTTTTCAGTACTTTGCCACACTTTTCAGTACTTTGCCACGACTTTGCCACAACTTTTCAGTACTTTGCCACACTTTTTCAGTACTTTGCCACTACTTTTCCGCACTTCGCCACCGCCTCTCAGTTTTGCCACAACTTTTCAGTACTTTGCTACTACTTTTCAGCACTTTGCCACAACTTTTCAGTACTTTGCACACTTTTCAGCACTTTGCCACTACTTTTCAGTACTTTGCCACACTTTTCAGTACTTTTCCACGACTTTGCCACAAATTTTCAGTACTTTGCCACACTTTTCAGCACATTGCCACAACATTTCAGTACTTTGCCATGACTTTGCCACAACTTTTCAGTACTTTGCCACACATTTCAGTACTTTGCCACTACTTTTCAGCACTTTGCCACAACTTTTCAGTACTTTGCCACTAACTTTTCAGCACTTTGCCACAACTTTCTGTACTTTGCCACACTTTTCAGTGCTTTGCCACAACTTTTCAGTACTTTGCCACACTTTTCAGTACTTTGCCACTGCTTTTCCGTAATTTGCCACTACTTTTCAGCACTTTGCCACAACTTTTCAGTACTTTGCCACACTTTTCAGCACTTTGCCACTACTTTTCAATACTTTGCCACTACTTTTCAGCACTTTGCCACCACTTTTCAGTACTTTGCCACACTTTTCAGTAATTTGCCTCTACTTTTCAGCACTTTGCCACAACTTTTCAGTACTTTGCCACACTTTTCAGTACTTTGCCATGACTTTGCCACAACTTTTCAGTACTTTTCCACACTTTTCAGTACTTTGCCACTGATTTTCAGTACTTTGCCACAACTTGTCAGCACTTTGCCACAACTTTTCAGTACTTTGCCACACTTTTTCAATACTTTGCCACTACTTTTCCGCACTTCGCCACCGCCTCTCAGTACTTTGCCACAACTTTTCAGTACTATGCTACTACTTTTCAGCACTTTGCCACAACTTTTCAGTACTTTGCCACACTTTTCAGCACTTTGCCACTACTTTTCAGTACTTTGCCACACTTTTCAGTACTTTTCCACGACTTTGCCACAACTTTTCAGTACTTTGCCACACTTTTCAGCACATTGCCACAACATTTCAGTACTTTGCCACAACTTTTCAGTACTTTGCCACACATTTCATTACTTTGCCACTACTTTTCAGTACTTTGCCACAACTTTTCAGTACATTGCCACACTTTTCATCACTTGGCCACTACCTTTCATTACTTTGCCACTACTTTTCAGAACTTTGCCACAACTTTTCAGTACTTAGCCACACTTTTCAGTACTTTGCCACGACTTTGCCACAACTTTTCAGTACTTTGCCACACTTTTCAGTACTTTGCCACACTTTTCAGTACTTTTCCACGACTTTGCCACAACTTTTCTGTACTTTGCCACACTTTTCAGCACATTGCCACAATATTTCAGTACTTTGCCATGACTTTGCCACAACTTTTCAGTACTTTGCCACACATTTCAGTACTTTGCCACTAATTTTCAGCACTTTGCCACAACTTTTCAGTACTTTGCCACACTTTTCAGCACTTTGCCCCTACTTTTCAATATTTTGCCACTTCTTTTCAGCACTTTGCCACGACTTTGCCACAACTTTTCAGTACATTGCCACACTTTTCAGTACTTTGCCACTACTTTTCAGCATTTTGCCACAACTTTTCTGTACTTTGCCACGCTTTTCTGTACTTTGCCACGACTTTGTCACAACTTGTCAGTACTTTGCCACACTTTTCAGCACTTTGCCACTACTTTTCAGTACTTTGCCACTACTTTGCCACAACTTTTCAGTACTTTGCCATGACTTTGCCACAACTTTTCAGTACTTTGCCACACATTTCAGTACTTTGCCACTACTTTTCAGCACTTTGCCACAACTTTTCAGTACTTTGCCACTACTTTTCAGCACTTTGCCACAACTTTTCTGTACTTTGCCACACTTTTCAGTACTTTGCCACAACTTTTCAGTACTTTGCCACACTTTTCAGTACTTTGCCACTGCTTTTCCGTACTTTGCCACTACTTTTCAGCACTTTGCCACAACTTTTCAGTACTTTGCCACACTTTTCAGCACTTTGCCACTACTTTTCAATACTTTGCCACTACTTTTCAGCACTTTGCCACAACTTTTCAGTATTTTGCCACACTTTTCAGTAATTTGCCTCTACTTTTCAGCACTTTGCCACAACTTTTCAGTACTTTGCCACACTTTTCAGTACTTTGCCATGACTTTGCCACAACTTTTCAGTACTTTTCCACACTTTTCAGTACTTTGCCACTGATTTTCAGTACTTTGCCACAACTTGTCAGCACTTTGCCACAACTTTTCAGTACTTTGCCACACTTTTTCAGTACTTTGCCACTACTTTTCCGCACTTCGCCACCGCCTCTCAGTACTTTGCCACAACTTTTCAGTACTTTGCTACTACTTTTCAGCACTTTGCCACAACTTTTCAGTACTTTGCCACACTTTTCAGCACTTTGCCACTACTTTTCAGTACTTTGCCACACTTTTCAGTACTTTTCCACGACTTTGCCACAACTTTTCAGTACTTTGCCACACTTTTCAGTACTTTGCCACTGCTTTTCCGTAATTTGCCACTACTTTTCAGCACTTTGCCACAACTTTTCAGTACTTTGCCACACTTTTCAGCACTTTGCCACTACTTTTCAATACTTTGCCACTAATTTTCAGCACTTTGCCACCACTTTTCAGTACTTTGCCACACTTTTCAGTAATTTGCCTCTACTTTTCAGCACTTTGCCACAACTTTTCAGTACTTTGCCACACTTTTCAGTACTTTGCCATGACTTTGCCACAACTTTTCAGTACTTTTCCACACTTTTCAGTACTTTGCCACTGATTTTCAGTACTTTGCCACAACTTGTCAGCACTTTGCCACAACTTTTCAGTACTTTGCCACACTTTTTCAATACTTTGCCACTACTTTTCCGCACTTCGCCACCGCCTCTCAGTACTTTGCCACAACTTTTCAGTACTTTGCTACTACTTTTCAGCACTTTGCCACAACTTTTCAGTACTTTGCCACACTTTTCAGCACTTTGCCACTACTTTTCAGTACTTTGCCACACTTTTCAGTACTTTTCCACGACTTTGCCACAACTTTTCAGTACTTTGCCACACTTTTCAGCAAATTGCCACAACATTTCAGTACTTTGCCATGACTTTGCCACAACTTTTCAGTACTTTGCCACACATTTCAGTACTTTGCCACTACTTTTCAGCACTTTGCCACAACTTTTCAGTACTTTGCCACACTTTTCATCACTTGGCCACTACTTTTCAGTACTTTGCCACTTCTTTTCAGCACTTTGCCACGACTTTGCAGCAACTTTTCAGTACTTTGCCGCACTTTTCAGCACTTTGCCTCTACTTTTCAGTACTTTGCCACTACTTTTCAGCACTTTGCCACAACTTTTCTGTACTTTGCCACACTTTTCAGTACTTTGCCACACATTTCAGTACTTTGCCACTAATTTTCAGCACTTTGCCACAACTTTTCAGTACTTTGCCACACTTTTCAGCACTTTGCCCCTACTTTTCAATACTTTGCCACTTCTTTTCAGTACTTTGCCACGACTTTGCCACAACTTTTCAGTACATTGCCTCACTTTTCATTACTTTGCCACTGCTTTTCAGTACTTTGCCACTATTTTTCAACACTTTGCCACAACTTTTCAGTACTTTGCCACACTTTTCATCACTTTGCCACTACCTTTCAGTACTTTGCCACTACTTTTCAGAACTTTGCCACACTTTTCAGTACTTTGCCACGACTTTGCCACAACTTTTCAGTACTTTGCAACACTTTTCATTACTTTGCCACACTTTTCAGTACTTTTCCACGACTTTGCCACAACTTTTCAGTACTTTGCCACACTTTTCAGCACATTGCCACAACATTTCAGTACTTTGCCATGACTTTGCCACAACTTTTCAGTACTTTGCCACACATTTCAGTACTTTGCCACTACTTTTCAGCACTTTGCCACAACTTTGCAGTACTTTGCCACACTTTTCAGCACTTTGCCACTACTTTTCAGCACATTGCCACAACATTTCAGTACTTTGCCACAACTTTTCAGTACTTTGCCACACATTTCATTACTTTGCCACTACTTTTCAGCACTTTGCCACAACTTTTCAGTACATTGCCACACTTTTCATCACTTGGCCACTACCCTTCAGTACTTTGCCACTACTTTTCAGAACTTTGCCACAACTTTTCAGTACTTAGCCACACTTTTCAGTACTTTGCCACGACTTTGCCACAACTTTTCAGTACTTTGCCACACATTTCAGTACTTTGCCACTACTTTTCAGCACTTTGCCACAACTTTGCAGTACTTTGCCTCACTTTTCAGCACTTTGCCACTACTTTTCAGCACATTGCCACAACTTTTCAGTACTTTGCCACACTTTTCAGCACTTTGCCCCTACTTTTCAATACTTTGCCACTTCTTTTCAGCACTTTGCCACGACTTTGCCACAACTTTTCAGTACATTGCCACACTTTTCAGTACTTTGCCACTACTTTTCAGCACTTTGCCACAACTTTTCTGTACTTTGCCACGCTTTTCTGTACTTTGCCACGACTTTGCCACAACTTGTCAGTACTTTGCCACACTTTTCAGCACTTTGCCACTACTTTTCAGTACTTTGCCACTACTTTGCCACAACTTTTCAGTACTTTGCCATGACTTTGCCACAACTTTTCAGTACTTTGCCACACATTTCAGTACTTTGCCACTACTTTTCAGCACTTTGCCACAACTTTTCAGTACTTTGCCACTACTTTTCAGCACTTTGCCACAACTTTTCTGTACTTTGCCACACTTTTCAGTACTTTGCCACAACTTTTCAGTACTTTGCCACACTTTTCAGTACTTTGCCACTGCTTTTCCGTACTTTGTCACTACTTTTCAGCACTTTGCCACAACTTTTCAGTACTTTGCCACACTTTTCAGCACTTTGCCACTACTTTTCAATACTTTGCCACTACTTTTCAGCACTTTGCCACAACTTTTCAGTACTTTGCCACACTTTTCAGTAATTTGCCTCTACTTTTCAGCACTTTGCCACAACTTTTCAGTACTTTGCCACACTTTTCAGTACTTTGCCATGACTTTGCCACAACTTTTCAGTACTTTTCCACACTTTTCAGTAATTTGCCACTGATTTTCAGTACTTTGCCACAACTTGTCAGCACTTTGCCACAACTTTTAAGTACTTTGCCACACTTTTTCAGTACTTTGCCACTACTTTTCCGCACTTCGCCACCGCCTCTCAGTACTTTGCCACAACTTTTCAGTACTTTGCTACTACTTTTCAGCACTTTGCCACAACTTTTTAGTACTTTGCCACACTTTTCAGTACTTTTCCACGACTTTGCCACAACTTTTCAGTACTTTGCCACACTTTTCAGCACATTGCCACAACATTTCAGTACTTTGCCATGACTTTGCCACAACTTTTCAGTACTTTGCCACACATTTCAGTACTTTGCCACTACTTTTCAGCACTTTGCCACAACTTTTCAGTACTTTGCCACACTTTTCATCACTTGGCCACTACCTTTCAGTACTTTGCCACTACTTTTCAGAATTTTGCCACAACTTTTCAGTACTTAGCCACACTTTTCAGTACTTTGCCACGACTTTGCCACAACTTTTCAGTACTTTGCCACACTTTTCAGTACTTTGCCACACTTTTCAGTACTTTTCCACGACTTTGCCACAACTTTTCTGTACTTTGCCACACTTTTCATCACATTGCCACAATATTTCAGTACTTTGCCATGACTTTGCCACAACTTTTCAGTACTTTGCCACACATTTCAGTACTTTGCCTCTAATTTTCAGCACTTTGCCACAACTTTTCAGTACTTTGCCACACTTTTCAGCACTTTACCCCTACTTTTCAATACTTTGCCACTTCTTTTCAGCACTTTGCCACGACTTTGCCACAACTTTTCAGTACATTGCCACAATTTTCAGTACTTTGCCACTACTTTTCAGCACTTTGCCACAACTTTTCTGTACTTTGCCACGCTTTTCTGTACTTTGCCACGACTTTGCCACAACTTGTCAGTACTTTGCCACACTTTTCAGCACTTTGCCACTACTTTTCAGTACTTTGCCACTACTTTTCAGCACTTTGTCACAACTTTTCTTTACTTTGCCACACTTTTCAGTACTTTGCCACAACTTTTCAGTACTTTGCCTCACTTTTCAGTAATTTGCCACTGCTTTTCAGTACTTTGCCAGTACTTTTCAGCACTTTGCCACGACTTTTCAGTACTTTGCCACACTTTTCAGCACTTTGCCAATACTTGTCAGTACTTTGCCACTACTTTTCAGCACTTAGCCACAACTTTTCAGTACTTTTCCACACTTTTCAGTACTTTGCCACTACTTTTCAGCACTTCGCCACTGCCTTTCAGTACTTTGCCACAACTTTTCAGTACTTTGCCACTACTTTTCAGCACTTTGCCACAATTTTTCAGTACTTTGCAACACTTTTCAGTACTTTGCCACTACTTTTCAGCACTTTGCCACAACTTTTCAGTACTTTGCCACTACTTGTCATCACTTTGCCACACTTTTCAACACTTTGTCACTGCTTTTCAGTACCTTGCCTCAACTTTTCAGCACTTTGCCAGAACTTTTCAGTACTTTGCCACACTTTTTCAGTACTTTGCCACTACTTTTCAGCACTTTGCCACAACTTTTCAGTACTTGGCCACACTTGTCAGGACGTTGCCACACTTTTTAGTACTTTGCCTCTACTTTTCAGCACTTTGCCACAACTTTTCAGTACTTTGCCACACTTTTCAGTACTTCGCCGCTACTTTTCAGCACTGTGCCACAACTTTTCAGTACTTTGCCATAACTGTTCAGTACTTTGCCACACTTTTCAGTACTTTGTCACTGCTTTTCAGTACCTTGCCTCAACTTTTCAGCACTTTGCCAGAACTTTTCAGTACTTTGCCACACTTTTTCAGTACTTTGCCACTACTTTTCTTCATTTCGCCACTGAATTGCAGTACTTTGCCACAATTTTTCAGTACTTTGCCACTATATTTCACCACTTTGCCACAACTTTTCAGTACTTTGCCACACTTTTCAGCACTTTGCCACTACTTTTCAGTACTTTGCCACTACTTTTCAGCACTTTGCCACAACTTTTCAGAACTTTGTCAAGGCTTTTCAGCACTTTGCCACAACTTTTCAGTACTTTGCCACTACTTTTCAGCAATTTGCCACAACTTTTCAGAACTTTGTCAAGGCTTTTCAGCACTTTGCCACAACTTTTCAGTACTTTGCCACTGCTTTTCAGTACTTTGCCACTATTTTTCAGCACATTGCTACAACTTTTCAGTACTTTGCCACACTTTTCATCACTTTGCCACTACTTTTCAGAACTTTGCCACAACTTTTCAGTACTTTGCCACACTTTTCAGCACTTTGCCACAACTTTTCAGTACTTTGCCACACTTTTCAGCACTTTGCCACAACTTTTCAGTACTTTGCCACACTTTTCAGTACTTTGCCACGACTTTGCCACAACTTTTCAGTACTTTTCCACCCTTTTCAGTACATTGCCACTGATTTTAAGTATTTTGCCACAACTTGTCAGTAGTTTGCCACAACTTTTCAGTACTTTGCCACACTTTTTCAGTACTTTGCCACTACTTTTCAGCACTTCGCCACTGCCTTTCAGTAATTTGCCACAACCTTTCAGTACTTTGCCACTACTTTTCAGCACTTTGCCACAACTTTTCAGTACTTTGCAACACTTTTCAGTACTTTGCCACTACTTTTCAGCACTTTGCCACAACTTTTCAGTACTTTGCAACACCTTTCAGTACTTTGCCACTACTTTTCAGCACTTTGCCACAACTTTTCAGTACTTTGCCACTACTTGTCATCACTTTGCCACACTTTTCAACACTTTGTCACTGCTTTTCAGTACTTTGCCACTACTTTTCAGCACTTTGCCACAACTTTTCAGTACTTGGCCACACTTGTCAGGACGTTGCCACACTTTTTAGTACTTTGCCTCTACTTTAAGGCACTTTGCCACAACTTTTCAGTACTTTGCCACACTTTTCAGTACTTTGCCGCTACTTTTCAGTACTTTGCCACACTTTTCAGTACTTTGCCACTGCTTTTCCGTACTTTGCCACTACTTTTCAGCACTTTGCCACAACTTTTCAGTACTTTGCCACACTTTTCAGCACTTTGCCACTACTTTTCAATACTTTGCCACTACTTTTCAGCACTTTGCCACAACTTTTCATCACTTTGCCACTACTTTTCAGAACTTTGCCACAACTTTTCAGTACTTTGCCACACTTTTCAGTACTTTGCCACGACTTTGCCACAATTTTTCAGTACTTTGCCACACTTTTCAGTACTTTGCCACACTTTTCAGTACTTTTCCACGACTTTGCCACAACTTTTCAGTACTTTGCCACACTTTTCAGCACTTTTCCACACTTTTCAGTACATTGCCACTGATTTTAAGTATTTTGCCACAACTTGTCAGTACTTTGCCACAACTTTTCAGTACTTTGCCACACTTTTTCAGTACTTTGCCACTACTTTTCAGCACTTCGCCACTGCCTTTCAGTACTTTGCCACATCCTTTCAGTACTTTGCCACTACTTTTCAGCACTTTGCCACAACTTTTCAGTACTTTGCAACACTTTTCAGTACTTTGCCACTACTTTTCAGCACTTTGCCACAACTTTTCAGTACTTTGCCACTACTTTTCATCACTTTGCCACACTTTTCAACACTTTGTCACTGCTTTTCAGTACTTTGCCACTACTTTTCAGCACTTTGCCACAACTTTTCAGTACTTGGCCACACTTTTCAGGACGTTGCCACACTTTTTAGTACTTTGCCACTACTTTTCAGTACTTTGCCACACTTTTCAGCACTTTGCCACAACTTGTCAGTACTTTGCCACACTTTTCAGTACTTTGCCTCTACTTTTCAGCACTTTGCCACAACTTTTCAGTACTTTGCCACACTTTTCAGTACTTTGCCACTACTTTTCAGCACTTTGCCAAAACTTTTCAGTACTTTGCCACAACTTTTCAGTACTTTGCCACACTTTTTAGTACTTTGCCACTACTTTTCAGTACATTGCCACACTTTTCAGCACTTTGCCACAACTTGTCAGTACTTTGCCACACTTTTCAGTACTTTGTCACTGCTTTTCAGTACTTTGCCACAACTTTTCAGTACTTTGCCACGCTTTTTCAGTACTTTGCCACTACTTTTCATCACTTTGCCACACTTTTCAACACTTTGTCACTGCTTTTCAGTACTTTGCCACTACTTTTCAGCACTTTGCCACAACTTTTCAGTATTTGGCCACACTTTTCAGGACGTTGCCACACTTTTTAGTACTTTGCCACTACTTTTCAGTACTTTGCCAAAACTTTTCAGTACTTTGCCACAACTTTTCAGTACTTTGCCACACTTTTCAGTACTTTGTCACTGCTTTTCAGTACTTTGCCACAACTTTTCAGTACTTTGCCACACTTTTTCAGTACTTTGCACTACTTTTCAGCAATTCGCCACTGAATTGCAGTACTTTGCCACAATTTTTCAGTACTTTGCCACTATATTTCACCACTTTGCCACAACTTTTCAGTACTTTGCCACACTTTTCAGCACTTTGCCACTACTTTCCAGTACTTTGCCACTACTTTTCAGCACTTTGCCACAACTATTCAGTACTTTGCCACACTTTTCAGCACTTTGCCTCTACTTTTCAGTATTTTGCCACTACTTTGCAGCACTTTTCCACAACTTTTCAGTACTTTGCCACACTTTTCAGTACATTGCCACAACTTTTCAGTACTTTGCCACACTTTTCAGTACTTTGCCACTGCTTTTCAGTACTTTGCCACTACTTTTCAGCACTTTGCCACAACTTTTCATTACTTTGCCACACTTTTCAGCACTTTGCCACTACTTTTCAATACTTTGCCACTACTTTTCAGCACTTTGCCACAACTTTTCAGTACTTTGCCAAACTTTTCAGTAATTTACCTCTACTTTTCAGCACTTTGCCACAACTTTTCAGTACTTTGCCACACTTTTCAGTTCTTTGCCATGACATTGCCACAACTTTTCAGTACTTTTCCACACTTTTTCAGTACTTTGCCACTACTTTTCCGCACTTTGCGACCGCCTCTCAGTACTTTGCCACAACTTTTCAGTACTTTGCCACTATATTTCACCACTTTGCCACAACTTTTCAGTACTTTGCCACACTTTTCAGCACTTTGCCACTACTTTTCAGTACTTTGCCACTACTTTTCAGCACTTTGCCACAGCTTTTCAGTACTTTGCCACACTTTTCAGTACTTTTCCACGACTTTGCCACAACTTTTCAGTACTTTGCCACACTTTTCAGCACATTGCCACAACATTTCAGTACTTTGCCATAACTTTGCCACAACTTTTCAGTACTTTGCCACAAATTTCAGTATTTTGCCACACTTTTCAGTACTTTGTCACTGCTTTTCAGTACTTTGCCTCAACTTTTCAACACTTTGCCAGAACTTTTCAGTACTTTGCCACACTTTTTCAGTACTTTGCCACTACTTTTCTTCACTTCGCCACTGAATTGCAGTACTTTGCCACAATTTTTCAGTACTTTGCCACTATATTTCACCACTTTGCCACAACTTTTCAGTACTTTGCCACACTTTTCAGCACTTTGCCACTACTTTTCAGTACTTTGCCACTACTTTTCAGCACTTTGCCACAACTTTTCAGAACTTTGTCAAGGCTTTTCAGCACTTTGCCACAACTTTTCAGTACTTTGCCACTACTTTTCAGCAATTTGCCACAACTTTTCAGAACTTTGTCAAGGCTTTTCAGCACTTTGCCACAACTTTTCAGTACTTTGCCACTGCTTTTCAGTACTTTGCCACTACTTTTCAGCACATTGCTACAACTTTTCAGTACTTTGCCACACTTTTCATCACTTTGCCACTACTTTTCAGAACTTTGCCACAACTTTTCAGTACTTTGCCACACTTTTCAGCACTTTGCCACAACTTTTCAGTACTTTGCCACACTTTTCAGCACTTTGCCACAACTTTTCAGTACTTTGCCACACTTTTCAGTACTTTGCCACGACTTTGCCACAACTTTTCAGTACTTTTCCACACTTTTCAGTACATTGCCACTGATTTTAAGTATTTTGCCACAACTTGTCAGTAGTTTGCCACAACTTTTCAGTACTTTGCCACACTTTTTCAGTACTTTGCCACTACTTTTCAGCACTTCGCCACTGCCTTTCAGTACTTTGCCACAACCTTTCAGTACTTTGCCACTACTTTTCAGCACTTTGCCACAACTTTTCAGTACTTTGCAACACTTTTCAGTACTTTGCCACTACTTTTCAGCACTTTGCCACAACTTTTCATTACTTTGCAACACCTTTCAGTACTTTGCCACTACTTTTCAGCACTTTGCCACAACTTTTCAGTACTTTGCCACTACTTGTCATCACTTTGCCACACTTTTCAACACTTTGTCACTGCTTTTCAGTACTTTGCCACTACTTTTCAGCACTTTGCCACAACTTTTCAGTACTTGGCCACACTTGTCAGGACGTTGCCACACTTTTTAGTACTTTGCCTCTACTTTAAGGCACTTTGCCACAACTTTTCAGTACTTTGCCACACTTTTCAGTACTTTGCCGCTACTTTTCAGTACTTTGCCACACTTTTCAGTACTTTGCCACTGCTTTTCCGTACTTTGCCACAACTTTTCAGCACTTTGCCACAACTTTTCAGTACTTTGCCACACTTTTCAGCACTTTGCCACTACTTTTCAATACTTTGCCACTACTTTTCAGCACTTTGCCACAACTTTTCATCACTTTGCCACTACTTCTCAGAACTTTGCCACAACTTTTCAGTACTTTGCCACACTTTTCAGTACTTTGCCACGACTTTGCCACAATTTTTCAGTACTTTGCCACACTTTTCAGTACTTTGCCACACTTTTCAGTACTTTTCCACGACTTTGCCACAACTTTTCAGTACTTTGCCACACTTTTCAGCACATTGCCACAACATTTCAGTACTTTGCCATGACTTTGCCACAACTTTTCAGTACTTTGCCACACATTTCAGTACTTTGCCACTACTTTTCAGCACTTTGCCACAACTTTTCTGTACTTTGCCAGACTTTTCAGTACTTTGCCACACCTTTTCAGTACTTTGCCTCACTTTTTAGTAATTTGCCACTGCTTTTCAGTACTTTGCCACTACTTTTCACACTTTGCCACAACTTTTCAGTACTTTGCCACACTTTTCAGCACTTTGCCACTACTTTTCAGTACTTTGCCACCACTTTTCAGCACTTTGAAACAACTTTTCAGTACTTTGCCACACTTTTCAATATTTTGCCTCTACTTTTCAGCACTTTGCCACAACTTTTCAGTACTTTGCCACACTTTTCAGTACTTTGCCACGACTTTGCCACAACTTTTCAGTACTTTTCCACACTTTTCAGTACATTGCCACTGATTTTAAGTATTTTGCCACAACTTGTCAGTACTTTGCCACAACTTTTCAGTACTTTGCCACACTTTTTCAGTACTTTGCCACTACTTTTCAGCACTTCGCCACTGCCTTTCAGTACTTTGCCACATCCTTTCAGTACTTTGCCACTACTTTTCAGCACTTTGCCACAACTTTTCAGTACTTTGCAACACTTTTCAGTACTTTGCCACTACTTTTCAGCACTTTGCCACAACTTTTCAGTACTTTGCCACTACTTTTCATCACTTTGCCACACTTTTCAACACTTTGTCACTGCTTTTCAGTACTTTGCCACTACTTTTCAGCACTTTGCCACAACTTTTCAGTACTTGGCCACACTTTTCAGGACGTTGCCACACTTTTTAGTACTTTGCCACTACTTTTCAGTACTTTGCCACACTTTTCAGCACTTTGCCACAACTTGTCAGTACTTTGCCACACTTTTCAGTACTTTGCCTCTTCTTTTCAGCACTTTGCCACAACTTTTCAGTACTTTGCCACACTTTTCAGTACTTTGCCACTACTTTTCAGCACTTTGCCAAAACTTTTCAGTACTTTGCCACAACTTTTCAGTACTTTGCCACTGCTTTTCCGTACTTTGCCACAACTTTTCAGCACTTTGCCACAACTTTTCAGTACTTTGCCACACTTTTCAGCACTTTGCCACTACTTTTCAATACTTTGCCACTACTTTTCAGCACTTTGCCACAACTTTTCATCACTTTGCCACTACTTCTCAGAACTTTGCCACAACTTTTCAGTACTTTGCCACACTTTTCAGTACTTTGCCACGACTTTGCCACAATTTTTCAGTACTTTGCCACACTTTTCAGTACTTTGCCACACTTTTCAGTACTTTTCCACGACTTTGCCACAACTTTTCAGTACTTTGCCACACTTTTCAGCACATTGCCACAACATTTCAGTACTTTGCCATGACTTTGCCACAACTTTTCAGTACTTTGCCACACATTTCAGTACTTTGCCACTACTTTTCAGCACTTTGCCACAACTTTTCTGTACTTTGCCAGACTTTTCAGTACTTTGCCACACCTTTTCAGTACTTTGCCTCACTTTTTAGTAATTTGCCACTGCTTTTCAGTACTTTGCCACTACTTTTCACACTTTGCCACAACTTTTCAGTACTTTGCCACACTTTTCAGCACTTTGCCACTACTTTTCAGTACTTTGCCACCACTTTTCAGCACTTTGAAACAACTTTTCAGTACTTTGCCACACTTTTCAATATTTTGCCTCTACTTTTCAGCACTTTGCCACAACTTTTCAGTACTTTGCCACACTTTTCAGTACTTTGCCACGACTTTGCCACAACTTTTCAGTACTTTTCCACACTTTTCAGTACATTGCCACTGATTTTAAGTATTTTGCCACAACTTGTCAGTACTTTGCCACAACTTTTCAGTACTTTGCCACACTTTTTCAGTACTTTGCCACTACTTTTCAGCACTTCGCCACTGCCTTTCAGTACTTTGCCACATCCTTTCAGTACTTTGCCACTACTTTTCAGCACTTTGCCACAACTTTTCAGTACTTTGCAACACTTTTCAGTACTTTGCCACTACTTTTCAGCACTTTGCCACAACTTTTCAGTACTTTGCCACTACTTTTCATCACTTTGCCACACTTTTCAACACTTTGTCACTGCTTTTCAGTACTTTGCCACTACTTTTCAGCACTTTGCCACAACTTTTCAGTACTTGGCCACACTTTTCAGGACGTTGCCACACTTTTTAGTACTTTGCCACTACTTTTCAGTACTTTGCCACACTTTTCAGCACTTTGCCACAACTTGTCAGTACTTTGCCACACTTTTCAGTACTTTGCCTCTTCTTTTCAGCACTTTGCCACAACTTTTCAGTACTTTGCCACACTTTTCAGTACTTTGCCACTACTTTTCAGCACTTTGCCAAAACTTTTCAGTACTTTGCCACAACTTTTCAGTACTTTGCCACGCTTTTTCAGTACTTTGCCACTGCTTTTCAGTACTTTGCCACAACTTTTCAGTACTTTGCCACACTTTTTAGTACTTTGCCACTACTTTTCAGTACATTGCCACACTTTTCAGCACTTTGCCACAACTTGTCAGTACTTTGCCACACTTTTCAGTACTTTGTCACTGCTTTTCAGTACTTTGCCACAACTTTTCAGTACTTTGCCACGCTTTTTCAGTACTTTGCCACTACTTTTCATCACTTTGCCACACTTTTCAACACTTTGTCACTGCTTTTCAGTACTTTGCCACTACTTTTCAGCACTTTGCCACAACTTTTCAGTATTTGGCCACACTTTTCAGGACGTTGCCACACTTTTTAGTACTTTGCCACTACTTTTCAGTACTTTGCCAAAACTTTTCAGTACTTTGCCACAACTTTTCAGTACTTTGCCACACTTTTCAGTACTTTGTCACTGCTTTTCAGTACTTTGCCACAACTTTTCAGTACTTTGCCACACTTTTTCAGTACTTTGCACTACTTTTCAGCAATTCGCCACTGAATTGCAGTACTTTGCCACAATTTTTCAGTACTTTGCCACTATATTTCACCACTTTGCCACAACTTTTCAGTACTTTGCCACACTTTTCAGCACTTTGCCACTACTTTCCAGTACTTTGCCACTACTTTTCAGCACTTTGCCACAACTATTCAGTACTTTGCCACACTTTTCAGCACTTTGCCTCTACTTTTCAGTATTTTGCCACTACTTTGCAGCACTTTTCCACAACTTTTCAGTACTTTGCCACACTTTTCAGTACATTGCCACAACTTTTCAGTACTTTGCCACACTTTTCAGTACTTTGCCACTGCTTTTCAGTACTTTGCCACTACTTTTCAGCACTTTGCCACAACTTTTCATTACTTTGCCACACTTTTCAGCACTTTGCCACTACTTTTCAATACTTTGCCACTACTTTTCAGCACTTTGCCACAACTTTTCAGTACTTTGCCAAACGTTTCAGTAATTTACCTCTACTTTTCAGCACTTTGCCACAACTTTTCAGTACTTTGCCACACTTTTCAGTACTTTGCCACTACTTTTCAGCACTTTGCCAAAACTTTTCAGTACTTTGCCACTACTTTTCAGCACTTTGCCACAACTTTTCATTACTTTGCAACACCTTTCAGTACTTTGCCACTACTTTTCAGCACTTTGCCACAACTTTTCAGTACTTTGCCACTACTTGTCATCACTTTGCCACACTTTTCAACACTTTGTCACTGCTTTTCAGTACTTTGCCACTACTTTTCAGCACTTTGCCACAACTTTTCAGTACTTGGCCACACTTGTCAGGACGTTGCCACACTTTTTAGTACTTTGCCTCTACTTTAAGGCACTTTGCCACAACTTTTCAGTACTTTGCCACACTTTTCAGTACTTTGCCGCTACTTTTCAGTACTTTGCCACACTTTTCAGTACTTTGCCACTGCTTTTCCGTACTTTGCCACAACTTTTCAGCACTTTGCCACAACTTTTCAGTACTTTGCCACACTTTTCAGCACTTTGCCACTACTTTTCAATACTTTGCCACTACTTTTCAGCACTTTGCCACAACTTTTCATCACTTTGCCACTACTTCTCAGAACTTTGCCACAACTTTTCAGTACTTTGCCACACTTTTCAGTACTTTGCCACGACTTTGCCACAATTTTTCAGTACTTTGCCACACTTTTCAGTACTTTGCCACACTTTTCAGTACTTTTCCACGACTTTGCCACAACTTTTCAGTACTTTGCCACACTTTTCAGCACATTGCCACAACATTTCAGTACTTTGCCATGACTTTGCCACAACTTTTCAGTACTTTGCCACACATTTCAGTACTTTGCCACTACTTTTCAGCACTTTGCCACAACTTTTCTGTACTTTGCCAGACTTTTCAGTACTTTGCCACACCTTTTCAGTACTTTGCCTCACTTTTTAGTAATTTGCCACTGCTTTTCAGTACTTTGCCACTACTTTTCACACTTTGCCACAACTTTTCAGTACTTTGCCACACTTTTCAGCACTTTGCCACTACTTTTCAGTACTTTGCCACCACTTTTCAGCACTTTGAAACAACTTTTCAGTACTTTGCCACACTTTTCAATATTTTGCCTCTACTTTTCAGCACTTTGCCACAACTTTTCAGTACTTTGCCACACTTTTCAGTACTTTGCCACGACTTTGCCACAACTTTTCAGTACTTTTCCACACTTTTCAGTACATTGCCACTGATTTTAAGTATTTTGCCACAACTTGTCAGTACTTTGCCACAACTTTTCAGTACTTTGCCACACTTTTTCAGTACTTTGCCACTACTTTTCAGCACTTCGCCACTGCCTTTCAGTACTTTGCCACATCCTTTCAGTACTTTGCCACTACTTTTCAGCACTTTGCCACAACTTTTCAGTACTTTGCAACACTTTTCAGTACTTTGCCACTACTTTTCAGCACTTTGCCACAACTTTTCAGTACTTTGCCACTACTTTTCATCACTTTGCCACACTTTTCAACACTTTGTCACTGCTTTTCAGTACTTTGCCACTACTTTTCAGCACTTTGCCACAACTTTTCAGTACTTGGCCACACTTTTCAGGACGTTGCCACACTTTTTAGTACTTTGCCACTACTTTTCAGTACTTTGCCACACTTTTCAGCACTTTGCCACAACTTGTCAGTACTTTGCCACACTTTTCAGTACTTTGCCTCTTCTTTTCAGCACTTTGCCACAACTTTTCAGTACTTTGCCACACTTTTCAGTACTTTGCCACTACTTTTCAGCACTTTGCCAAAACTTTTCAGTACTTTGCCACAACTTTTCAGTACTTTGCCACGCTTTTTCAGTACTTTGCCACTGCTTTTCAGTACTTTGCCACAACTTTTCAGTACTTTGCCACACTTTTTAGTACTTTGCCACTACTTTTCAGTACATTGCCACACTTTTCAGCACTTTGCCACAACTTGTCAGTACTTTGCCACACTTTTCAGTACTTTGTCACTGCTTTTCAGTACTTTGCCACAACTTTTCAGTACTTTGCCACGCTTTTTCAGTACTTTGCCACTACTTTTCATCACTTTGCCACACTTTTCAACACTTTGTCACTGCTTTTCAGTACTTTGCCACTACTTTTCAGCACTTTGCCACAACTTTTCAGTATTTGGCCACACTTTTCAGGACGTTGCCACACTTTTTAGTACTTTGCCACTACTTTTCAGTACTTTGCCAAAACTTTTCAGTACTTTGCCACAACTTTTCAGTACTTTGCCACACTTTTCAGTACTTTGTCACTGCTTTTCAGTACTTTGCCACAACTTTTCAGTACTTTGCCACACTTTTTCAGTACTTTGCACTACTTTTCAGCAATTCGCCACTGAATTGCAGTACTTTGCCACAATTTTTCAGTACTTTGCCACTATATTTCACCACTTTGCCACAACTTTTCAGTACTTTGCCACACTTTTCAGCACTTTGCCACTACTTTCCAGTACTTTGCCACTACTTTTCAGCACTTTGCCACAACTATTCAGTACTTTGCCACACTTTTCAGCACTTTGCCTCTACTTTTCAGTATTTTGCCACTACTTTGCAGCACTTTTCCACAACTTTTCAGTACTTTGCCACACTTTTCAGTACATTGCCACAACTTTTCAGTACTTTGCCACACTTTTCAGTACTTTGCCACTGCTTTTCAGTACTTTGCCACTACTTTTCAGCACTTTGCCACAACTTTTCATTACTTTGCCACACTTTTCAGCACTTTGCCACTACTTTTCAATACTTTGCCACTACTTTTCAGCACTTTGCCACAACTTTTCAGTACTTTGCCAAACGTTTCAGTAATTTACCTCTACTTTTCAGCACTTTGCCACAACTTTTCAGTACTTTGCCACACTTTTCAGTACTTTGCCACTACTTTTCAGCACTTTGCCAAAACTTTTCAGTACTTTGCCACAACTTTTCAGTACTTTGCCACGCTTTTTCAGTACTTTGCCACTGCTTTTCAGTACTTTGCCACAACTTTTCAGTACTTTGCCACACTTTTTAGTACTTTGTCACTACTTTTCAGTACATTGCCACACTTTTCAGCACTTTGCCACAACTTGTCAGTACTTTGCCACACTTTTCAGTACTTTGTCACTGCTTTTCAGTACTTTGCCACAACTTTTCAGTACTTTGCCACGCTTTTTCAGTACTTTGCCACAACTTTTCATCACTTTGCCACACTTGTCAACACTTTGTCACTGCTTTTCAGTACTTTGCCACTACTTTTCAGCACTTTGCCACAACTTTTCAGTATTTGGCCACACTTTTCAGGACGTTGCCACACTTTTTAGTACTTTGCCACTACTTTTCAGTACTTTGCCAAAACTTTTCAGTACTTTGCCACAACTTTTCAGTACTTTGCCACACTTTTCAGTACTTTGTCACTGCTTTTCAGTACTTTGCCACAACTTTTCAGTACTTTGCCACACTTTTTCAGTACTTTGCACTACTTTTCAGCAATTCGCCACTGAATTGCAGTACTTTGCCACAATTTTTCAGTACTTTGCCACTATATTTCACCACTTTGCCACAACTTTTCAATACTTTGCCACACTTTTCAGCACTTTGCCACTACTTTCCAGTACTTTGCCACTACTTTTCAGCACTTTGCCACAACTATTCAGTACTTTGCCACACTTTTCAGCACTTTGCCTCTACTTTTCAGTATTTTGCCACTACTTTGCAGCACTTTTCCACAACTTTTCAGTACTTTGCCACACTTTTCAGTACATTGCCACAACTTTTCAGTACTTTGCCACACTTTTCAGTACTTTGCCACTGCTTTTCAGTACTTTGCCACTACTTTTCAGCACTTTGCCACAACTTTTCATTACTTTGCCACACTTTTCAGCACTTTGCCACTACTTTTCAATACTTTGCCACTACTTTTCAGCACTTTGCCACAACTTTTCAGTACTTTGCCAAACGTTTCAGTAATTTACCTCTACTTTTCAGCACTTTGCCACAACTTTTCAGTACTTTGCCACACTTTTCAGCTCTTTGCCACGACATTGCCACAACTTTTCAGTACTTTTCCACACTTTTTCAGTACTTTGCCACTACTTTTCCGCACTTTGCGACCGCCTCTCAGTACTTTGCCACAACTTTTCAGTACTTAGCCACTATATTTCACCACTTTGCCACAACTTTTCAGTACTTTGCCACACTTTTCAGCACTTTGCCACTACTTTTCAGTACTCTGCCACTACTTTTCAGCACTTTGCCACAGCTTTTCAGTACTTTGCCACACTTTTCAGTACTTTTCCACGACTTTGCCACAACTTTTCAGTACTTTGCCACACTTTTCAGCACATTGCCACAACATTTCAGTACTTTGCCATAACTTTGCCACAACTTTTTAGTACTTTGCCACACATTTCAGTATTTTGCCACCCTTTTCACTACTTTGCAACTGATTTTCAGTCTTTGCCACTAATTTTCAGCACTTTGGCACAACTTTTCAGTACTTTGCCACACTTTTCAGCACTTTGCCTCAACTTTTCTGTAATTTGCCACACTTTTCAGTACTTTGCCACGACTTTGCCACAACTTTGCTGTACTTTGCCACCCTTTTCAGTACTTTGCAACTGCTTTTCAGTACTTTGCAACTAATTTTCAGCACTTTGCCTCAACTTTTCATTACTTTGCCACACTTTTCAGCACTTTGACACTACTTTTCAGTACTTTGCCACTTCTTTTCAGCACTTTGCCACGACTTTGCCGCAACTTTTCAGTACTTTGCCACACTTTTCAGTACTTTGCCACTACTTTTCAGCACTTTGCCACAACTTTTCTCTACTTTGCCACGCTTTTCAGTACTTTGCCACGACTTTACCACAACTTGTCAGAACTTTGCCACACTTTTCAGCAATTTGCCTCTACTTTTCAGTATTTTGCCACTACTTTTCAGCACTTTGCCACAACTTTTCAGTACTTTGCCAAACTTTTCAGTAATTTACCTCTACTTTTCAGCACTTTGCCACAACTTTTCAGTACTTTGCCACACTTTTCAGTACTTTGCCACGACTTTGCCACAACCTTTCAGTACTTTGCCACTACTTTTCAGCACTTTGCCTCAACTTTTCAGTACTTTGCAACACTTTTCAGTACTTTGCCACTACTTTTCAGCACTTTGCCACAACTTTTCAGTACTTTGCAACACCTTTCAGTACTTTGCCACTACTTTTCAGCACTTTGCCACAACTTTTCAGTACTTTGCCACTACTTGTCATCACTTTGCCACACTTTTCAACACTTTGTCACTGCTTTTCAGTACTTTGCCACTACTTTTCAGCACTTTGCCACAACTTTTCAGTACTTGGCCACACTTGTCAGGACGTTGCCACACTTTTTAGTACTTTGCCTCTACTTTAAGGCACTTTGCCACAACTTTTCAGTACTTTGCCACACTTTTCAGTACTTTGCCGCTACTTTTCAGTACTTTGCCACACTTTTCAGTACTTTGCCACTGCTTTTCCGTACTTTGCCACTACTTTTCAGCTCTTTGCCACAACTTTTCAGTACTTTGCCACACTTTTCAGCACTTTGCCACTACTTTTCAATACTTTGCCACTACTTTTCAGCACTTTGCCACAACTTTTCATCACTTTGCCACTACTTTTCAGAACTTTGCCACAACTTTTCAGTACTTTGCCACACTTTTCAGTACTTTGCCACGACTTTACCACAATTTTTCAGTACTTTGCCACACTTTTCAGTACTTTGCCACACTTTTCAGTACTTTTCCACGACTTTGCCACAACTTTTCAGTACTTTGCCAAACTTTTCAGCACATTGCCACAACATTTCAGTACTTTGCCATGACTTTGCCACAACTTTTCAGTACTTTGCCACACATTTCAGTACTTTGCCACTACTTTTCAGCACTTTGCCACAACTTTTCTGTACTTTGCCAGACTTTTCAGTACTTTGCCACACCTTTTCAGTACTTTGCCTCACTTTTTAGTAATTTGCCACTGCTTTTCAGTACTTTGCCACTACTTTTCACACTTTGCCACAACTTTTCAGTACTTTGCCACACTTTTCAGCACTTTGCCACTACTTTTCAGTACTTTGCCACCACTTTTCAGCACTTTGAAACAACTTTTCAGTACTTTGCCACACTTTTCAGTATGTTGCCTCTACTTTTCAGCACTTTGCCACAACTTTTCAGTACTTTGCCACACTTTTCAGTACTTTGCCACGACTTTGCCACAACTTTTCAGTACTTTTCCACACTTTTCAGTACATTGCCACTGATTTTAAGTATTTTGCCACAACTTGTCAGTACTTTGCCACAACTTTTCAGTACTTTGCCACACTTTTTCAGTACTTTGCCACTACTTTTCAGCACTTCGCCACTGCCTTTCAGTACTTTGCCACATCCTTTCAGTACTTTGCCACTACTTTTCAGCACTTTGCCACAACTTTTCAGTACTTTGCAACACTTTTCAGTACTTTGCCACTACTTTTCAGCACTTTGCCACAACTTTTCAGTACTTTGCCACTACTTTTCATCACTTTGCCACACTTTTCAACACTTTGTCACTGCTTTTCAGTACTTTGCCACTACTTTTCAGCACTTTGCCACAACTTTTCAGTACTTGGCCACACTTTTCAGGACGTTGCCACACTTTTTAGTACTTTGCCACTACTTTTCAGTACTTTGCCACACTTTTCAGCACTTTGCCACAACTTGTCAGTACTTTGCCACACTTTTCAGTACTTTGCCTCTTCTTTTCAGCACTTTGCCACAACTTTTCAGTACTTTGCCACACTTCTCAGTACTTTGCCACTACTTTTCAGCACTTTGCCAAAACTTTTCAGTACTTTGCCACAACTTTTCAGTACTTTGCCACGCTTTTTCAGTACTTTGCCACTGCTTTTCAGTACTTTGCCACAACTTTTCAGTATTTGCCACACTTTTTAGTACTTTGCCACTACTTTTCAGTACATTGCCACACTTTTCAGCACTTTGCCACAACTTGTCAGTACTTTGCCACACTTTTCAGTACTTTGTCACTGCTTTTCAGTACTTTGCCACAACTTTTCAGTACTTTGCCACGCTTTTTCAGTACTTTGCCACTACTTTTCATCACTTTGCCACACTTTTCAACACTTTGTCACTGCTTTTCAGTACTTTGCCACTACTTTTCAGCACTTTGCCACAACTTTTCAGTATTTGGCCACACTTTTCAGGACGTTGCCACACTTTTTAGTACTTTGCCACTACTTTTCAGTACTTTGCCAAAACTTTTCAGTACTTTGCCACAACTTTTCAGTACTTTGCCACACTTTTCAGTACTTTGTCACTGCTTTTCAGTACTTTGCCACAACTTTTCAGTACTTTGCCACACTTGTTCAGTACTTTGCACTACTTTTCAGCAATTCGCCACTGAATTGCAGTACTTTGCCACAATTTTTCAGTACTTTGCCACTATATTTCACCACTTTGCCACAACTTTTCAGTACTTTGCCACACTTTTCAGCACTTTGCCACTACTTTCCAGTACTTTGCCACTACTTTTCAGCACTTTGCCACAACTATTCAGTACTTTGCCACACTTTTCAGCACTTTGCCTCTACTTTTCAGTATTTTGCCACTACTTTGCAGCACTTTTCCACAACTTTTCAGTACTTTGCCACACTTTTCAGTACATTGCCACAACTTTTCAGTACTTTGCCACACTTTTCAGTACTTTGCCACTGCTTTTCAGTACTTTGCCACTACTTTTCAGCACTTTGCCACAACTTTTCATTACTTTGCCACACTTTTCAGCACTTTGCCACTACTTTTCAATACTTTGCCACTACTTTTCAGCACTTTGCCACAACTTTTCAGTACTTTGCCAAGCGTTTCAGTAATTTACCTCTACTTTTCAGCACTTTGCCACAACTTTTCAGTACTTTGCCACACTTTTCAGTTCTTTGCCACGACATTGCCACAACTTTTCAGTACTTTTCCACACTTTTTCAGTACTTTGCCACTACTTTTCCGCACTTTGCGACCGCCTCTCAGTACTTTGCCACAACTTTTCAGTACTTTGCCACTATATTTCACCACTTTGCCACAACTTTTCAGTACTTTGCCACACTTTTCAGCACTTTGCCACTACTTTTCAGTACTTTGCCACTACTTTTCAGCACTTTGCCACAGCTTTTCAGTACTTTGCCACACTTTTCAGTACTTTTCCACGACTTTGCCACAACTTTTCAGTACTTTGCCACACTTTTCAGCACATTGCCACAACATTTCAGTACTTTGCCATAACTTTGCCACAACTTTTCAGTACTTTGCCACACATTTCAGTATTTTGCCACCCTTTTCACTACTTTGCAACTGATTTTCAGTCTTTGCCACTAATTTTCAGCACTTTGGCACAACTTTTCAGTACTTTGCCACACTTTTCAGCACTTTGCCTCAACTTGTCTGTAATTTGCCACACTTTTCAGTACTTTGCCACGACTTTGCCACAACTTTGCAGTACTTTGCCACCCTTTTCAGTACTTTGCAACTGCTTTTCAGTACTTTGCAACTAATTTTCAGCACTTTGCCTCAACTTTTCATTACTTTGCCACACTTTTCAGCACTTTGACACTACTTTTCAGTACTTTGCCACTTCTTTTCAGCACTTTGCCACGACTTTGCCGCAACTTTTCAGTACTTTGCCACACTTTTCAGTACTTTGCCACTACTTTTCAGCACTTTGCCACAACTTTTCTGTACTTTGCCACGCTTTTCAGTACTTTGCCACGACTTTACCACAACTTGTCAGAACTTTGCCACACTTTTCAGCAATTTGCCTCTACTTTTCAGTATTTTGCCACTACTTTTCAGCACTTTGCCACAACTTTTCAGTACTTTGCCAAACTTTTCAGTAATTTACCTCTACTTTTCAGCACTTTGCCACAACTTTTCAGTACTTTGCCACACTTTTCAGTACTTTGCCACGACATTGCCACAACTTTTCAGTACTTTTCCACACTTTTTCAGTACTTTGCCACTACTTTTCCGCACTTTGCGACCGCCTCTCAGTACTTTGCCACAACTTTTCAGTACTTTGCCACTATATTTCACCACTTTGCCACAACTTTTCAGTACTTTGCCACACTTTTCAGCACTTTGCCACTACTTTTCAGTACTTTGCCACTACTTTTCAGCACTTTGCCACAACTTTTCAGTACTTTGCCAGACTTTTCAGTACTTTTCCACGACTTTGCCACAACTTTTCAGTACTTTGCCACACTTTTCAGCACATTGCCACAACATTTCAGTACATTGCCATAACTTTGCCACAACTTTTCAGTACTTTGCCACACTTTTAAGTATTTTGCCACCCTTTTCACTACTTTGCAACTGCTTTTCAGTCTTTGCCACTAATTTTCAGCACTTTGCCACAACTTTTCAGTACTTTGCCACACTTTTCAGCACTTTGCCTCAACTTTTCTGTAATTTGCCACACTTTTCAGTACTTTGCCACGACTTTGCCACAACTTTGCAGTACTTTGCCACCCTTTTCATTACTTTGCAACTGCTTTTCAGTACTTTGCCACTAATTTTCAGCACTTTGCCTCAACTTTTCATTACTTTGCCACACTTTTCAGCACTTTGACACTACTTTTCAGTACTTTGCCACTTCTTTTCAGCACTTTGCCACGACTTTGCCGCAACTTTTCAGTACTTTGCCACACTTTTCAGTACTTTGCCACTACTTTTCAGCACTTTGCCACAACTTTTCTGTACTTTGCCACGCTTTTCAGTACTTTGCCACGACTTTACCACAACTTGTCAGAACTTTGCCACACTTTTCAGCAATTTGCCTCTACTTTTCAGTATTTTGCCACTACTTATCAGCACTTTGCCACAACTTTTCAGTACTTTGCCAAACTTTTCAGTAATTTACCTCTACTTTTCAGCACTTTGCCACAACTTTTCAGTACTTTGCCACACTTTTCAGTACTTTGCCACGACATTGCCACAACTTTTCAGTACTTTTCCACACTTTTTCAGTACTTTGCCACTACTTTTCCGCACTTTGCGACCGCCTCTCAGTACTTTGCCACAACTTTTCAGTACTTTGCCACTATATTTCACCACTTTGCCACAACTTTTCAGTACTTTGCCACACTTTTCAGCACTTTGCCACTACTTTTCAGTACTTTGCCACTACTTTTCAGCACTTTGCCACAACTTTTCAGTACTTTGCCAGACTTTTCAGTACTTTTCCACGACTTTGCCACAACTTTTCAGTACTTTGCCACACTTTTCAGCACATTGCCACAACATTTCAGTACATTGCCATAACTTTGCCACAACTTTTCAGTACTTTGCCACACTTTTCAGTATTTTGCCACCCTTTTCACTACTTTGCAACTGCTTTTCAGTCTTTGCCACTAATTTTCAGCACTTTGCCACAACTTTTCAGTACTTTGCCACACTTTTCAGCACTTTGCCTCAACTTTTCTGTAATTTGCCACACTTTTCAGTACTTTGCCACGACTTTGCCACAACTTTGCAGTACTTTGCCACCCTTTTCAGTACTTTGCAACTGCTTTTCAGTACTTTGCCACTTCTTTTCAGCACTTTGCCACGACTTTGCCGCAACTTTTCAGTACTTTGCCACACTTTACAGTACTTTGCCAGTACTTTTCAGCACTTTGCCACAACTTTTCTGTACTTTGCCACGCTTTTCAGTACTTTGCCACGACTTTGCCACAACTTGTCAGTACTTTGCCACACTTTTCAGCAATTTGCCTCTACTTTTCAGTATTTTGCCACTACTTTTCAGCACTTTTCCACAACTTTTCAGTACTTTGCCACACTTTTCAGTACATTGCCACAACTTTTCAGTACTTTGCCACTGCTTTTCAGTACTTTGACACTACTTTTCAGCACTTTGCCACAACTTTTCAGTACTTTGCCACACTTTTCAGCACTTTGCCACTACTTTTCAATACTTTGCCACTACTTTTCAGCACTTTGCCACAAATTTTCAGCACTTTGCCAAACTTTTCAGTAATTTGCCTCTACTTTTCAGCATTTTGCAACAAATTTTCAGTACTTTGCCACACTTTTCAGTACTTTGCCACGACATTGCCACAACTTTTCAGTACTTTTCCACACTTTTCAGTACTTTGCCACTGATTTTCAGTACTTTGCCACAACTTGTCAGCACTTTGCCACAACTTTTCATTACTTTGCCACACTTTTTCAGTACTTTGCCACTACTTTTCCGCACTTCGCCACCGCCTCTCAGTACTTTGCCACAACTTTTCAGTACTTTGCCACACTTTTCAGCACTTTGCCAATACTTTTTAGTACTTTGCCACACTTTTCAGTACTTTTCCACGACTTTGCCACAACTTTTCAGTACTTTGCCACTACTTTTCATCACTTTGCCACACTTTTCAACACTTTGTCACTGCTTTTCAGTACTTTGCCACTACTTTTCAGCACTTTGCCACAACTTTTCAGTACTTGGCCACACTTTTCAGGACGTTGCCACACTTTTTAGTACTTTGCCACTACTTTTCAGTACTTTGCCACACTTTTCAGCACTTTGCCACAACTTGTCAGTACTTTGCCACACTTTTCAGTACTTTGCCTCTACTTTTCAGCACTTTGCCACAACTTTTCAGTACTTTGCCACACTTTTCAGTACTTTGCCACTACTTTTCAGCACTTTGCCAAAACTTTTCAGTACTTTGCCACAACTTTTCAGTACTTTGCCACACTTTTTAGTACTTTGTCACTGCTTTTCAGTACTTTGCCACAACTTTTCAGTACTTTGCCACACTTTTTCAGTACTTTGCCACTACTTTTCAGCACTTCGCCACTGAATTGCAGTACTTTGCCACAATTTTTCAGTACTTTGCCACTATATTTCACCACTTTGCCACAACTTTTCAGTACTTTGCCACACTTTTCAGCACTTTGCCACTACTTGTCAGTACTTTGCCACTACTTTTCAGCACTTTGCCACAACTTTTCAGTAATTTGCCACACTTTTCAGCACATTGCCACAACATTTCAGTAATTTGCCATAACTTTGCCACAACTTTTCAGTACTTTGCCACACATTTCAGTATTTTGCCACCCTTTTCACTACTTTGCAACTGCTTTTCAGTCTTTGCCACTAATTTTCAGCACTTTGCCACAACTTTTCAGTACATTGCCACCCTTTTCAGCACTTTGCCTCAACTTTTCTGTAATTTGCCACACTTTTCAGTACTTTGCCACGACTTTGCCACAACTTTGCAGTACTTTGCCACCCTTTTCAGTACTTGCAACTGCTTTTCAGTACTTTGCCACTTCTTTTCAGCACTTTGCCACGACTTTGCCGCAACTTTTCAGTACTTTGCCACACTTTTCAGTACTTTGCCACTACTTTTCAGCACTTTGCCACACTTTTCAGTACTTTGCCACTGCTTTTCCGTACTTTGCCACTACTTTTCAGCACTTTGCCACAACTTTTCAGTAATTTGCCACACTTTTCAGCACTTTGCCACTACTTTTCATTACTTTGCCACTTCTTTTCAGCACTTTGCCATGACTTTGCCGCAACTTTTCAGTACTTTGCCACACTTTTCAGTACTTTGCCACTACTTTTCAGCACTTTGCCACAACTTTTCTGTACTTTGCCACGCTTTTCAGTACTTTGCCACGACTTTGCCACAACTTGTCAGTACTTTGCCACACTTTTCAGTACTTTGCCTCTACTTTTCAGCACTTTGCCACAACTTTTCAGTACTTTGCCACACTTTTCAGCACTTTGCCACTACTTGTCAGTACTTTGCCACTACTTTTCAGCACTTTGCCACAACTTTTCAGTACTTTGCCACACTTTTCAGCACATTGCCACAACATTTCAGTACTTTGCCATAACTTTGCCACAACTTTTCAGTACTTTGCCACACATTTCAGTATTTTGCCACCCTTTTCACTACTTTGCAACTGCTTTTCAGTCTTTGCCACTAATTTTCAGCACTTTGCCACAACTTTTCAGTACATTGCCACACTTTTCAGCACTTTGCCTCAACTTTTCTGTAATTTGCCACACTTTTCAGTACTTTGCCACGACTTTGCCACAACTTTGCAGTACTTTGCCACCCTTTTCAGTACTTGCAACTGCTTTTCAGTACTTTGCCACTTCTTTTCAGCACTTTGCCACGACTTTGCCGCAACTTTTCAGTACTTTGCCACACTTTTCAGTACTTTGCCACTACTTTTCAGCACTTTGCCACACTTTTCAGTACTTTGCCACTACTTTTCAGCACTTTGCCACACTTTTCAGTACTTTGCCACTGCTTTTCCGTACTTTGCCACTACTTTTCAGCACTTTGCCACAACTTTTCAGTAATTTGCCACACTTTTCAGCACTTTGCCACTACTTTTCATTACTTTGCCACTTCTTTTCAGCACTTTTCCATGACTTTGCCGCAACTTTTTCAGTACTTTGCCACACTTTTCAGTACCTTGCCACTACTTTTCAGCACTTTGCCACAACTTTTCTGTACTTTGCCACGCTTTTCAGTACTTTGCCACGACTTTGCCACAACTTGTCAGTACTTTGCCACACTTTTCAGTACTTTGCCTCTACTTTTCAGCACTTTGCCACAACTTTTCAGTACTTTGCCACACTTTTCAGTACTTTGCCATTACTTTTCAGCACTTTGCCAAAACTTTTCAGTACTTTGCCACAACTTTTCAGTACTTTGCCACACTTTTTAGTACTTTGTCACTTCTTTTCAGTACTTTGCCACAACTTTTCAGTACTTTGCCACACTTTTTCAGTACTTTGCCACAACTTTTCAGTACTTTGCCACACTTTTTAGTACTTTGTCACTGCTTTTCAGTACTTTGCCACAACTTTTCAGTACTTTGCCACAATTTTTCAGTACTTTGCCACTATATTTCACCACTTTGCCACAACTTTTCAGTATTTTGCCACACTTTTCAGCACTTTGCCACAACTTTTCAGTACTTTGCCACTACTTTTCAGCACTTTGCCACAATTTTTCAGTACTTTGCCACACTTTTCAGCACATTGCCACAACATTTCAGTACTTTGCCATAACTTTGCCACAACTTTTCAGTACTTTGCCACACATTTCAGTATGTTGCCACCCTTTTCACTACTTTGCAACTGCTTTTCAGTCTTTGCCACTAATTTTCAGCACTTTGCCACAACTTTTCAGTACTTTGCCACACTTTTCAGCACTTTGCTACAACTTTTCTGTAATTTGCCACGCTTTTCAGTACTTTGCCACGACTTTGCCACAACTTTGCAGTACTTTGCCACCCTTTTCAGTACTTTGCAACTGCTTTTCAGTACTTTGCCACTAATTTTCAGCACTTTGCCACAACTTTTCAGTACTTTGCCACACTTTTCAGCACTTTGACACTACTTTTCAGTACTTTGCCACTTCTTTTCAGCACTTTGCCACGACTTTGCCGCAACTTTTCAGTACTTTGCCACACTTTTCAGTACTTTGCCACTACTTTTCAGCACTTTGCCACAACTTTTCTGTTCTTTGCCACGCTTTTCAGTACTTTGCCACGACTTTGCCACAACTTGTCAGTACTTTGCCACACTTTTCAGCACTTTGCCTCTACTTTTCAGTATTTTGCCACTAATTTTCAGCACTTTGGCACAACTTTTCAGTACTTTGCCACACTTTTCAGCACTTTGCCTCAACTTTTCTGTAATTTGCCACACTTTTCAGTACTTTGCCACAACTTTTCAGTACTTTGCCACACATTTCAGTGTTTTGCCACTACTTTGCATCAACTTTTCTGTACTTTGCCACACTTTTCATTACTTTGCCACGACTTTGCCACAACTTTTCAGTACTTTGCCACACATTCCAGTGCTTTGCCACTAATTTGCCACAACTTTGCAGTACTTTGCCACCCTTTTCAGTACTTTGCAACTGCTTTTCAGTACTTTGCCACTAATTTTCAGCACTTTGCCTCAACTTTTCATTACTTTGCCACACTTTTCAGCACTTTGACACTACTTTTCAGTACTTTGCCACTTCTTTTCAGCACTTTGCCACGACTTTGCCGCAACTTTTCAGTACTTTGCCACACTTTTCAGTACTTTGCCACTACTTTTCAGCACTTTGCCACAACTTTTCTGTACTTTGCCACGCTTTTCAGTACTTTGCCACGACTTTGCCACAACTTGTCAGAACTTTGCCACACTTTTCAGCAATTTGCCTCTACTTTTCAGTATTTTGCCACTACTTTTCAGCACTTTGCCACAACTTTTCAGTACTTTGCCAAACTTTTCAGTAATTTACCTCTACTTTTCAGCACTTTGCCACAACTTTTCAGTACTTTGCCACACTTTTCAGTACTTTGCCACGACATTGCCACAACTTTTCAGTACTTTTCCACACTTTTTCAGTACTTTGCCACTACTTTTCCGCACTTTGCGACCGCCTCTCAGTACTTTGCTACAACTTTTCAGTACTTTGCCACTATATTTCACCACTTTGCCACAACTTTTCAGTACTTTGCCACACTTTTCAGCACTTTGCCACTACTTTTCAGTACTTTGCCACTACTTTTCAGCACTTTGCCACAACTTTTCAGTACTTTGCCAGACTTTTCAGTACTTTTCCACGACTTTGCCACAACTTTTCAGTACTTTGCCACACTTTTCAGCACATTGCCACAACATTTCAGTACATTGCCATAACTTTGCCACAACTTTTCAGTACTTTGCCACACTTTTCAGTATTTTGCCACCCTTTTCACTACTTTGCAACTGCTTTTCAGTCTTTGCCACTAATTTTCAGCACTTTGCCACAACTTTTCAGTACTTTGCCACACTTTTCAGCACTTTGCCTCAACTTTTCTGTAATTTGCCACACTTTTCAGTACTTTGCCACGACTTTGCCACAACTTTGCAGTACTTTGCCACCCTTTTCAGTACTTTGCAACTGCTTTTCAGTACTTTGCCACTAATTTTCAGCACTTTGCCACAACTTTTCATTACTTTGCCACACTTTTCAGCACTTTGACACTACTTTTCAGTACTTTGCCACTTCTTTTCAGCACTTTGCCACGACTTTGCCGCAACTTTTCAGTACTTTGCCACACTTTTCAGTACTTTGCCAGTACTTTTCAGCACTTTGCCACAACTTTTCTGTACTTTGCCACGCTTTTCAGTACTTTGCCACGACTTTGCCACAACTTGTCAGTACTTTGCCACACTTTTCAGCAATTTGCCTCTACTTTTCAGTATTTTGCCACTACTTTTCAGCACTTTTCCACAACTTTTCAGTACTTTGCCACACTTTTCAGTACATTGCCACAACTTTTCAGTACTTTGCCACTGCTTTTCAGTACTTTGACACTACTTTTCAGCACTTTGCCACAACTTTTCAGTACTTTGCCACACTTTTCAGCACTTTGCCACTACTTTTCAATACTTTGCCACTACTTTTCAGCACTTTGCCACAACTTTTCAGCACTTTGCCAAACTTTTCAGTAATTTGCCTCTACTTTTCAGCATTTTGCCACAACTTTTCAGTACTTTGCCACACTTTTCAGTACTTTGCCACGACATTGCCACAACTTTTCAGTACTTTTCCACACTTTTCAGTACTTTGCCACTGATTTTCAGTACTTTGCCACAACTTGTCAGCACTTTGCCACAACTTTTCATTACTTTGCCACACTTTTTCAGTACTTTGCCACTACTTTTCCGCACTTCGCCACCGCCTCTCAGTACTTTGCCACAACTTTTCAGTACTTTGCCACTCTTTTCAGCACTTTGCCAATACTTGTTAGTACTTTGCCACACTTTTCAGTACTTTTCCACGACTTTGCCACAACTTTTCAGTACTTTGCCACTACTTTTCATCACTTTGCCACACTTTTCAACACTTTGTCACTGCTTTTCAGTACTTTGCCACTACTTTTCAGCACTTTGCCACAACTTTTCAGTACTTGGCCACACTTTTCAGGACGTTGCCACACTTTTTAGTACTTTGCCACTACTTTTCAGTACTTTGCCACACTTTTCAGCACTTTGCCACAACTTGTCAGTACTTTGCCACACTTTTCAGTACTTTGCCTCTACTTTTCAGCACTTTGCCACAACTTTTCAGTACTTTGCCACACTTTTCAGTACTTTGCCACTACTTTTCAGCACTTTGCCAAAACTTTTCAGTACTTTGCCACAACTTTTCAGTACTTTGCCACACTTTTTAGTACTTTGTCACTGCTTTTCAGTACTTTGCCACAACTTTTCAGAACTTTGCCACACTTTTTCAGTACTTTGCCACTACTTTTCAGCACTTCGCCACTGAATTGCAGTACTTTGCCACAATTTATCAGTACTTTGCCACTATATTTCACCACTTTGCCACAACTTTTCAGTACTTTGCCACACTTTTCAGCACTTTGCCACTACTTGTCAGTACTTTGCCACTACTTTTCAGCACTTTGCCACAACTTTTCAGTACTTTGCCACACTTTTCAGCACATTGCCACAACATTTCAGTAATTTGCCATAACTTTGCCACAACTTTTCAGTACTTTGCCACACATTTCAGTATTTTGCCACCCTTTTCACTACTTTGCAACTGCTTTTCAGTCTTTGCCACTAATTTTCAGCACTTTGCCACAACTTTTCCGTACATTGCCACCCTTTTCAGCACTTTGCCTCAACTTTTCTGTAATTTGCCACACTTTTCAGTACTTTGCCACGACTTTGCCACAACTTTGCAGTACTTTGCCACCCTTTTCAGTACTTGCAACTGCTTTTCAGTACTTTGCCACTTCTTTTCAGCACTTTGCCACGACTTTGCCGCAACTTTTCAGTACTTTGCCACACTTTTCAGTACTTTGCCACTACTTTTCAGCACTTTGCCACACTTTTCAGTACTTTGCCACTGCTTTTCCGTACTTTGCCACTACTTTTCAGCACTTTGCCACAACTTTTCAGTAATTTGCCACACTTTTCAGCACTTTGCCACTACTTTTCATTACTTTGCCACTTCTTTTCAGCACTTTGCCATGACTTTGCCGCAACTTTTCAGTACTTTGCCACACTTTTCAGTACTTTGCCACTACTTTTCAACACTTTGCCACAACTTTTCTGTACGTTGCCACGCTTTTCAGTACTTTGCCACGACTTTGCCACAACTTGTCAGTACTTTGCCACACTTTTCAGTACTTTGCCTCTACTTTTCAGCAATTTGCCACAACTTTTCAGTACTTTGCCACACTTTTCAGCACTTTGCCACTACTTGTCAGTACTTTGCCACTACTTTTCAGCACTTTGCCACAACTTTTCAGTACTTTGCCACACTTTTCAGCACATTGCCACAACATTTCAGTACTTTGCCATAACTTTGCCACAACTTTTCAGTACTTTGCCACACATTTCAGTATTTTGCCACCCTTTTCACTACTTTGCAACTGCTTTTCAGTCTTTGCCACTAATTTTCAGCACTTTGCTACAACTTTTCAGTACATTGCCACACTTTTCAGCACTTTGCCTCAACTTTTCTGTAATTTGCCACACTTTTCAGTACTTTGCCACGACTTTGCCACAACTTTGCAGTACTTTGCCACCCTTTTCAGTACTTGCAACTGCTTTTCAGTACTTTGCCACTTCTTTTCAGCACTTTGCCACGACTTTGCCGCAACTTTTCAGTACTTTGCCACACTTTTCAGTACTTTGCCACTACTTTTCAGCACTTTGCCACACTTTTCAGTACTTTGCCACTGCTTTTCCGTACTTTGCCACTACTTTTCAGCACTTTGCCACAACTTTTCAGTAATTTGCCACACTTTTCAGCACTTTGCCACTACTTTTCATTACTTTGCCACTTCTTTTCAGCACTTTGCCATGACTTTGCCGCAACTTTTTCAGTACTTTGCCACACTTTTCAGTACTTTGCCACTACTTTTCAGCACTTTGCCACAACTTTTCTGTACTTTGCCACGCTTTTCAGTACTTTGCCACGACTTTGCCACAACTTGTCAGTACTTTGCCACACTTTTCAGTACTTTGCCTCTACTTTTCAGCACTTTGCCACAACTTTTCAGTACTTTGCCACACTTTTCAGTACTTTGCCATTACTTTTCAGCACTTTGCCAAAACTTTTCAGTACTTTGCCACAACTTTTCAGTACTTTGCCACACTTTTTAGTACTTTGTCACTGCTTTTCAGTACTTTGCCACAACTTTTCAGTACTTTGCCACACTTTTTCAGTACTTTGCCACAACTTTTCAGTACTTTGCCACACTTTTTACTACTTTGTCACTGCTTTTCAGTACTTTGCCACAACTTTTCAGTACTTTGCCACAATTTTTCAGTACTTTGCCACTATATTTCACCACTTTGCCACAACTTTTCAGTACTTTGGCACACTTTTCAGCACTTTGCCACTGCTTTTCAGTACTTTGCCACTACTTTTCAGCACTTTGCCACAATTTTTCAGTACTTTGCCACACTTTTCAGCACATTGCCACAACATTTCAGTACTTTGCCATAACTTTGCCACAACTTTGCAGTACTTTGCCACCCTTTTCAGTACTTTGCAACTGCTTTTCAGTACTTTGACACTAATTTTCAGCACTTTGCCACAACTTTTCAGTACTTTGCCACACTTTTCAGCACTTTGACACTACTTTTCAGTACTTTGCCACTTCTTTTCAGCACTTTGCCACGACTTTGCCGCAACTTTTCAGTACTTTGCCACACTTTTCAGTACTTTGCCACTACTTTTCAGCACTTTGCCACAACTTTTCTGTTCTTTGCCACGCTTTTCAGTACTTTGCCACGACTTTGCCACAACTTGTCAGTACTTTGCCACACTTTTCAGCACTTTGCCTCTACTTTTCAGTATTTTGCCACTACTTTTCAGCACTTTTCCACAACTTTTCAGTACTTTGCCACACTTTTCAGTACATTGCCACAACTTTTCAGTACTTTGCCACTGCTTTTCAGTACTTTGCCACTACTTTTCAGCACTTTGCCACAACTTTTCAGTACTTTGCCACACTTTTCAGCACTTTGCCACTACTTTTCAATACTTTGCCACTACTTTTCAGCACTTTGCCACAACTTTTCAGTACTTTGCCAAACTTTTCAGTAATTTGCCTCTACTTTTCAGCATTTTGCCACAACTTTTCAGTACTTTGCCACACTTTTCAGTACTTTGCCACGACATTGCCACAACTTTTCAGTACTTTTCCACTCTTTCAGTACTTTGCCACTGATTTTCAGTGCTTTGCCACAACTTGTCAGCACTTTGCCACAACTTTTCATTACTTTGCCACACTTTTTCAGTACTTTGCCACTACTTTTCCGCACTTCGCCACCGCCTCTCAGTACTTTGCCACAACTTTTCAGTACTTTGCCACACTTTTCAGCACTTTGCCTATACTTGTTAGTACTTTGCCACACTTTTCAGTACTTTTCCACGACTTTGCCACAACTTTTCAGTACTTTGCCACTACTTTTCATCACTTTGCCACACTTTTCAACACTTTGTCACTGCTTTTCAGCACTTTGCCACAACTTTTCAGTACTTTGCCACACTTTTTCAGTACTTTGCCACTACTTTTCCGCACTTCGCCACCGCCTCTCAGTACTTTGCCACAACTTTTCAGTACTTTGCTACTACTTTTCAGCACTTTGCCACACTTTTCAGTACTTTTCCACGACTTTGCCACACTTTTCAGTACTTTGCCACTGCTTTTCCGTACTTTGCCACTACTTTTCAGCACTTTGCCACAACTTTTCAGTAATTTGCCACACTTTTCAGCACTTTGCCACTACTTTTCATTACTTTGCCACTTCTTTTCAGCACTTTGCCATGACTTTGCCGCAACTTTTTCAGTACTTTGCCACACTTTTCAGTACTTTGCCACTACTTTTCAGCACTTTGCCACAACTTTTCTGTACTTTGCCACGCTTTTCAGTACTTTGCCACGACTTTGCCACAACTTGTCAGTACTTTGCCACACTTTTCAGTACTTTGCCTCTACTTTTCAGCACTTTGCCACAACTTTTCAGTACTTTGCCACACTTTTCAGTACTTTGCCATTACTTTTCAGCACTTTGCCAAAACTTTTCAGTACTTTGCCACAACTTTTCAGTACTTTGCCACACTTTTTAGTACTTTGTCACTGCTTTTCAGTACTTTGCCACAACTTTTCAGTACTTTGCCACACTTTTTCAGTACTTTGCCACAACTTTTCAGTACTTTGCCACACTTTTTAGTACTTTGTCACTGCTTTTCAGTACTTTGCCACAACTTTTCAGTACTTTGCCACAATTTTTCAGTACTTTGCCACTATATTTCACCACTTTGCCACAACTTTTCAGTACTTTGCCACACTTTTCAGCACTTTGCCACTGCTTTTCAGTACTTTGCCACTACTTTTCAGCACTTTGCCACAATTTTTCAGTACTTTGCCACACTTTTCAGCACATTGCCACAACATTTCAGTACTTTGCCATAACTTTGCCACAACTTTGCAGTACTTTGCCACCCTTTTCAGTACTTTGCAACTGCTTTTCAGTACTTTGACACTAATTTTCAACACTTTGCCACAACTTTTCAGTACTTTGCCACACTTTTCAGCACTTTGACACTACTTTTCAGTACTTTGCCACTTCTTTTCAGCACTTTGCCACGACTTTGCCGCAACTTTTCAGTACTTTGCCACACTTTTCAGTACTTTGCCACTACTTTTCAGCACTTTGCCACAACTTTTCTGTTCTTTGCCACGCTTTTCAGTACTTTGCCACGACTTTGCCACAACTTGTCAGTACTTTGCCACACTTTTCAGCACTTTGCCTCTACTTTTCAGTATTTTGCCACTACTTTTCAGCACTTTTCCACAACTTTTCAGTACTTTGCCACACTTTTCAGTACATTGCCACAACTTTTCAGTACTTTGCCACTGCTTTTCAGTACTTTGCCACTACTTTTCAGCACTTTGCCACAACTTTTCAGTACTTTGCCACACTTTTCAGCACTTTGCCACTACTTTTCAATACTTTGCCACTACTTTTCAGCACTTTGCCACAACTTTTCAGTACTTTGCCAAACTTTTCAGTAATTTGCCTCTACTTTTCAGCATTTTGCCACAACTTTTCAGTACTTTGCCACACTTTTCAGTACTTTGCCACGACATTGCCACAACTTTTCAGTACTTTTCCACTCTTTTCAGTACTTTGCCACTGATTTTCAGTGCTTTGCCACAACTTGTCAGCACTTTGCCACAACTTTTCATTACTTTGCCACACTTTTTCAGTACTTTGCCACTACTTTTCCGCACTTCGCCACCGCCTCTCAGTACTTTGCCACAACTTTTCAGTACTTTGCCACACTTTTCAGCACTTTGCCTATACTTGTTAGTACTTTGCCACACTTTTCAGTACTTTTCCACGACTTTGCCACAACTTTTCAGTACTTTGCCACTACTTTTCATCACTTTGCCACACTTTTCAACACTTTGTCACTGCTTTTCAGTACTTTGCCACTACTTTTCAGCACTTTGCCACAACTTTTCAGCACTTTGCCACTGAATTGCAGTACTTTGCCACAATTTTTCAGTACTTTGCCACTATATTTCACCACTTTGCCACAACTTTTCAGTACTTTGCCACACTTTTCAGCACTTTGCCACTACTTTTCAGTACTTTGCCACTACTTTTCAGCACTTTGCCACAACTTTTCAGTACTTTGCCACACTTTTCAGTACTTTGTCAAGGCTTTTCAGCATTTTGACAAAACTTTTCAGTACTTTGCCACACTTTTCAGTACTTTGCCACGACTTTGCCACAACTTTTCAATACATTGCCTCACTTTTCATTACTTTGCCACTGCTTTTCAGTACTTTGCCACTACTTTTCAGCACATTGCTACAACTTTTCAGTACTTTGCCACACTTTTCATCACTTTGCCACTACTTTTCAGAACTTTGCCACAACTTTTCAGTACTTTGCCACACTTTTCAGTACTTTGCCACGACTTTGCCACAATTTTTCAGTACTTTGCCACACTTTTCAGTACTTTGCCACACTTTTCAGTACTTTTCCACGACTTTGCCACAACTTTTCAGTACTTTGCCACACTTTTCAGCACATTGCCACAACATTTCAGTACTTTGCCACTACTTTCATTACTTTGCCACAACTTTGCAGTATTTTGCCACCCTTTTCAGAACTTTGCAACTGCTTTTCAGCCTTTGCCACTAATTTTCAGTACATTGCCACAACTTTTCAGTACTTTGCCACTGCTTTTCAGTACTTTGCCACTACTTTTCAGCACTTTGCCACAACTTTTCAGTACTTTGCCACACTTTTCAGTACTTTGCCACGACTTTGCCACAATTTTTCAGTACTTTGCCACACTTTTCAGCACTTTGCCACTACTTTTCAATACTTTGCCACTACTTTTCAGCACTTTGCCACAACTTTTCAGTACTTTGCCAAACTTTTCAGTAATTTGCCTCTACTTTTCAGCATTTTGCCACAACTTTTCAGTACTTTGCCACACTTTTCAGTACTTTGCCACGACATTGCCACAACTTTTCAGTACTTTTCCACTCTTTTCAGTACTTTGCCACTGATTTTCAGTGCTTTGCCACAACTTGTCAGCACTTTGCCACAACTTTTCATTACTTTGCCACACTTTTTCAGTACTTTGCCACTACTTTTCCGCACTTCGCCACCGCCTCTCAGTACTTTGCCACAACTTTTCAGTACTTTGCCACACTTTTCAGCACTTTGCCTATACTTGTTAGTACTTTGCCACACTTTTCAGTACTTTTCCACGACTTTGCCACAACTTTTCAGTACTTTGCCACTACTTTTCATCACTTTGCCACACTTTTCAACACTTTGTCACTGCTTTTCAGTACTTTGCCACTACTTTTCAGCACTTTGCCACAACTTTTCAGCACTTTGCCACTGAATTGCAGTACTTTGCCACAATTTTTCAGTACTTTGCCACTATATTTCACCACTTTGCCACAACTTTTCAGTACTTTGCCACACTTTTCAGCACTTTGCCACTACTTTTCAGTACTTTGCCACTACTTTTCAGCACTTTGCCACAACTTTTCAGTACTTTGCCACACTTTTCAGTACTTTGTCAAGGCTTTTCAGCATTTTGACAAAACTTTTCAGTACTTTGCCACACTTTTCAGTACTTTGCCACGACTTTGCCACAACTTTTCAATACATTGCCTCACTTTTCATTACTTTGCCACTGCTTTTCAGTACTTTGCCACTACTTTTCAGCACATTGCTACAACTTTTCAGTACTTTGCCACACTTTTCATCACTTTGCCACTACTTTTCAGAATTTTGCCACAACTTTTCAGTACTTTGCCACACTTTTCAGTACTTTGCCACGACTTTGCCACAATTTTTCAGTACTTTGCCACACTTTTCAGTACTTTGCCACACTTTTCAGTACTTTTCCACGACTTTGCCACAACTTTTCAGTACTTTGCCACACTTTTCAGCACATTGCCACAACATTTCAGTACTTTGCCACTACTTTCATTACTTTGCCACAACTTTGCAGTATTTTGCCACCCTTTTCAGAACTTTGCAACTGCTTTTCAGCCTTTGCCACTAATTTTCAGCACTTTGCCACAACTTTTCAGTACTTTGCCACACTTTTCAGCACTTTGCCACAACTTTTCTGTAATTTGCCACACTTTTCAGTACTTTGCCACGACTTTGCCACAACTTTGCAGTACTTTGCCACCCTTTTCAGTACTTTGCAACTGCTTTTCAGTACTTTGCCACTAATTTTCAGCACTTTGCCACAACTTTTCAGTACTTTGCCACACTTTTCAGCACTTTGACACTACTTTTCACTAATTTGCCACTTCTTTTCAGCACTTTGCCACGACTTTGCCGCAACTTTTCAGTACTTTGCCACACTTTTCAGTACTTTGCCACTACTTTTCAGCACTTTGCCACAACTTTTCTGTACTTTGCCACGCTTTTCAGTACTTTGCCACTAATTTTCAGCACTTTGCCACAACTTTTCAGTACTTTGCCACACTTTTCAGCACTTTGACACTACTTTTCAGTACTTTGCCACTTCTTTTCAGCACTTTGCCACGACTTTGCCGCAACTTGTCAGTACTTTGCTACACTTTTCAGCACTTTGCCTCTACTTTTCAGTATTTTGCCACTACTTTTCAGCAATTTTTCCACAACTTTTCAGTACTTTGCCACACTTTTCAGTACATTGCCACAACTTTTCAGTACTTTGCCACACTTTTCACTACTTTGCCACTGCTTTTCAGTACTTTGCCACTACTTTTCAGCACTTTGCCACAACTTTTCAGTACTTTGCCACACTTTTCAGCACTTTGCCACTACTTTTCAATACTTTGCCACTACTTTTCAGTACTTTGCCACAACTTTTCAGTACTTTGCCAAACTTTTCAGTAATTTACCTCTACTTTTCTGCACTTTGCCACAACTTTTCAGTACTTTGCCACACTTTTCAGTACTTTGCCACGACATTGCCACAACTTTTCAGTACTTTTCCACACTTTTCAGTACTTTGCCACTGATTTTCAGTACTTTGCCACAACTTGTCAGCACTTTGACACTACTTTTCAGTACTTTGCCACTTCTTTTCAGCACTTTGCCACGACTTTGCCGCAACTTGTCAGTACTTTGCCACACTTTTCAGCACTTTGCCTCTACTTTTCAGTATTTTGCCACTACTTTTCAGCACTTTTCCACAACTTTTCAGTACTTTGCCACACTTTTCAGTACATTGCCACAACTTTTCAGTACTTTGCCACACTTTTCAGTACTTTGCCACTGTTTTTCAGTACTTTGCCACTACTTTTCAGCACTTTGCCACAACTTTTCAGTACTTTGCCACACTTTTCAGCACTTTGCCACTACTTTTCAATACTTTGCCACTACTTTTCAGCACTTTGCCACAACTTTTCAGTACTTTGCCAAACTTTTCAGTAATTTACCTCTACTTTTCAGCACTTTGCCACAACTTTTCAGTACTTTGCCACACTTTTCAGTACTTTGCCACGACATTGCCACAACTTTTCAGTACTTTTCCACACTTTTCAGTACTTTGCCACTGATTTTCAGTACTTTGCCACAACTTGTCAGCACTTTGCCACAACTTTTCAGTACTTTGCCACACTTTTTCAGTACTTTGCCACTACTTTTCCGCACTTCGCCACCGCCTCTCAGTACTTTGCCACAACTTTTCAGTACTTTGCTACTACTTTTCAGCACTTTGCCACAACTTTTCGGTACTTTGCCACACTTTTCAGCACTTTGCCACTACTTGTTAGTACTTTGCCACACTTTTCAATACTTTTCCACGACTTTGCCACAACTTTTCAGTACTTTGCCACACTTTTCAGCACATTGCCACAACATTTCAGTACTTTGCCATGACTTTGCCACAACTTTTCAGTACTTTGCCACACATTTCAGTACTTTGCCACTACTTTTCAGCACTTTGCATCAACTTTGCAGTATTTTGCCACCCTTTTCACTACTTTGCAACTGCTTTTCAGTCTTTGCCACTAATTTTCAGCACTTTGCCACAACTTTTCAGTACTTTGCCACACTTTTCATCACTTTGCCACAACTTTTCTGCAATTTGCCACACTTTTCAGTACTTTGCCACGAATTTGCCACAACTTTGCAGTACTTTGCCACCCTTTTCAGTACTTTGCAACTGTTTTTCAGTACTTTGCCACTAATTTTCAGCACTTTGCCACAACTTTTCAGTACTTTGCCACACTTTTCAGCACTTTGACACTACTTTTCAGTGTTTTGCCACTTCTTTTCAGCACTTTGCCACGACTTTGCCGCAACTTTTCATTACTTTGCCACACTTTTCAGTACTTTGCCACTACTTTTCAGCACTTTGCCACAACTTTTCTGTACTTTGCCACGCTTTTCAGTACTTTGCCACGACTTTGCCACAACTTGTCACTACTTTGCCACACTTTTCAGCACTTTGCCTCTACTTTTCAGTATTTTGCCACTACTTTTCAGCACTTTTCCACTACTTTTCAGCACTTTGCCACAACTTTTCAGTACTTTGCCACACTTTTCAGCACTTTGCCACTACTTTTCAATACTTTGCCACTACTTTTCAGCACTTTGCCACAACTTTTCAGTACTTTGCCAAACTTTTCAGTAATTTACCTCTACTTTTCAGCACTTTGCCACAACATTTCAGTACTTTGCCACACTTTTCAGTACTTTGCCACGACATTGCCACAACTTTTCAGTACTTTTCCACAATTTTCAGTACTTTGCCACTGATTTTCAGTACTTTGCCACAACTTGTCAGCACTTTGCCACAACTTTTCAGTACTTTGCCACACTTTTTCAGTACTTTGCCACTACTTTTCCGCACTTCGCCACCGCCTCTCAGTACTTTGCCACAACTTTTCAGTACTTTGCTACTACTTGTTAGTACTTTGCCACACTTTTCAGTACTTTTCCACGACTTTGCCACAACTTTTCAGTACATTGCCGCAACATTTCAGTACTTTGCCATGACTTTGCCACAACTTTTCAGTACTTTGCCACACATTTCAGTACTTTGCCACTACTTTTCAGCACTTTGCCTCAACTTTGCAGTATTTTGCCACCCTTTTCACTACTTTGCAACTGCTTTTCAGTCTTTGCCACTAATTTTCAGCACTTTGCCACAACTTTTCAGTACTTTGCCACACTTTTCATCACTTTGCCACAACTTTTCTGTAATTTGCCACACTTTTCAGTACTTTGCCACGAATTTGCCACAACTTTGCAGTACTTTGCCACTCTTTTCAGTACTTTGCAACTGCTTTTCAGCACTTTGCCACTAATTTTCAGCACTTTGCCACAACTTTTCAGTACTTTGCCACACTTTTCAGCACTTTGACACTACTTTTCAGTACTTTGCCACTTCTTTTCAGCACTTAGCCACGACTTTGCCGCAACTTTTCAGTACTTTGCCACACTTTTCAGTACTTTGCCACTACTATTCAGCACTTTGCCACAACTTTTCTGTACTTTGCCACGCTTTTCAGTACTTTGCCACGACTTTGCCACAACTTGTCAGTACTTTGCCACACTTTTCAGCACTTTGCCTCTACTTTTCAGTACATTGCCACAACTTTTCAGTACTTTGCCGCTGCTTTTCAGTACTTTGCCACTACTTTTCAGCACTTTGCCACAACTTTTCAGTACTTTGCCACACTTTTCAGCACTTTGCCACTACTTTTCAATACTTTGCCACTACTTTTCAGCACTTTGCCACAACTTTTCAGTACTTTGCCAAACTTTTCAGTAATTTGCCTCTACTTTTCAGCACTTTGCCACAACTTTTCAGTACTTTGCCACACTTTTCAGTACTTTGCCACGACATTGCCACAACTTTTCAGTACTTTTCCACACTTTTCAGTACTTTGCCACTGATTTTCAGTACTTTGCCACAACTTGTCAGCACTTTGCCACAACTTTTCAGTACTTTGCCACAACTTTTCTGCAATTTGCCACACTTTTCAGTACTTTGCCACGAATTTGCCACAACTTTGCAGTACTTTGCCACCCTTTTCAGTACTTTGCAACTGCTTTTCAGTACTTTGCCACTAATTTTCAGCACTTTGCCACAACTTTTCAGTACTTTGCCACACTTTTCAGCACTTTGACACTACTTTTCAGTGCTTTGCCACTTCTTTTCAGCACTTTGCCACGACTTTGCCGCAACTTTTCATTACTTTGCCACACTTTTCAGTACTTTGCCACTACTTTTCAGCACTTTGCCACAACTTTTCTGTACTTTGCCACGCTTTTCAGTACTTTGCCACACTTTTCAGCACTTTGCCTCTTCTTTTCAGTATTTTGCCACTACTTTTCAGCACTTTTCCACTACTTTTCAGCACTTTGCCACAACTTTTCAGTACTTTGCCACACTTTTCAGCACTTTGCCACTACTTTTCAATACTTTGCCACAACTTGTCAGCACTTTGCCACAACTTTTCAGTACTTTGCCACACTTTTTCAGTACTTTGCCACTACTTTTCCGCACTTCGCCACCGCCTCTCAGTACTTTGCCACAACTTTTCAGTACTTTGCTACTACTTGTTAGTACTTTGCCACACTTTTCAGTACTTTTCCACGACTTTGCCACAACTTTTCAGTACATTGCCGCAACATTTCAGTACTTTGCCATGACTTTGCCACAACTTTTCAGTACTTTGCCACACATTTCAGTACTTTGCCACTACTTTTCAGCACTTTGCCTCAACTTTGCAGTATTTTGCCACCCTTTTCACTACTTTGCAACTGCTTTTCAGTCTTTGCCACTAATTTTCAGCACTTTGCCACAACTTTTCAGTACTTTGCCACACTTTTCATCACTTTGCCACAACTTTTCTGTAATTTGCCACACTTTTCAGTACTTTGCCACGAATTTGCCACAACTTTGCAGTACTTTGCCACTCTTTTCAGTACTTTGCAACTGCTTTTCAGCACTTTGCCACTAATTTTCAGCACTTTGCCACAACTTTTCAGTACTTTGCCACACTTTTCAGCACTTTGACACTACTTTTCAGTACTTTGCCACTTCTTTTCAGCACTTAGCCACGACTTTGCCGCAACTTTTCAGTACTTTGCCACACTTTTCAGTACTTTGCCACTACTTTTCAGCACTTTGCCACAACTTTTCTGTACTTTGCCACGCTTTTCAGTACTTTGCCACGACTTTGCCACAACTTGTCAGTACTTTGCCACACTTTTCAGCACTTTGCCTCTACTTTTCAGTATTTTGCCACTACTTTTCAGCACTTTTCCACAACTTTTCAGTACTTTGCCACACTTTTCAGTACATTGCCACAACTTTTCAGTACTTTGCCGCTGCTTTTCAGTACTTTGCCACTACTTTTCAGCACTTTGCCACAACTTTTCAGTACTTTGCCACACTTTTCAGCACTTTGCCACTACTTTTCAATACTTTGCCACTACTTTTCAGCACTTTGCCACAACTTTTCAGTACTTTGCCAAACTTTTCAGTAATTTGCCTCTACTTTTCAGCACTTTGCCACAACTTTTCAGTACTTTGCCACACTTTTCAGTACTTTGCCACGACATTGCCACAACTTTTCAGTACTTTTCCACACTTTTCAGTACTTTGCCACTGATTTTCAGTACTTTGCCACAACTTGTCAGCACTTTGCCACAACTTTTCAGTACTTTGCCACAACTTTTCTGCAATTTGCCACACTTTTCAGTACTTTGCCACGAATTTGCCACAACTTTGCAGTACTTTGCCACCCTTTTCAGTACTTTGCAACTGCTTTTCAGTACTTTGCCACTAATTTTCAGCACTTTGCCACAACTTTTCAGTACTTTGCCACACTTTTCAGCACTTTGACACTACTTTTCAGTGCTTTGCCACTTCTTTTCAGCACTTTGCCACGACTTTGCCGCAACTTTTCATTACTTTGCCACACTTTTCAGTACTTTGCCACTACTTTTCAGCACTTTGCCACAACTTTTCTGTACTTTGCCACGCTTTTCAGTACTTTGCCACGACTTTGCCACAACTTGTCAGTACTTTGCCACACTTTTCAGCACTTTGCCTCTACTTTTCAGTATTTTGCCACTACTTTTCAGCACTTTTCCACTACTTTTCAGCACTTTGCCACAACTTTTCAGTACTTTGCCACACTTTTCAGCACTTTGCCACTACTTTTCAATACTTTGCCACTACTTTTCAGCACTTTGCCACAACTTTTCAGTACTTTGCCAAACTTTTCAGTAATTTACCTCTACTTTTCAGCACTTTGCCACAACTTTTCAGTACTTTGCCACACTTTTCAGTACTTTGCCACGACATTGCCACAACTTTTCAGTACTTTTCCACAATTTTCAGTACTTTGCCACTGATTTTCAGTACTTTGCCACAACTTGTCAGCACTTTGCCACAACTTTTCAGTACTTTGCCACACTTTTTCAGTACTTTGCCACTACTTTTCCGCACTTCGCCACCGCCTCTCAGTACTTTGCCACAACTTTTCAGTACTTTGCTACTACTTTTCAGCACTTTGCCACACTTTTCAGTACTTTTCCACGACTTTGCCACAACTTTTCAGTACATTGCCGCAACATTTCAGTACTTTGCCATGACTTTGCCACAACTTTTCAGTACTTTGCCACACATTTCAGTACTTTGCCACTACTTTTCAGCACTTTGCCTCAACTTTGCAGTATTTTGCCACCCTTTTCACTACTTTGCAACTGCTTTTCAGTCTTTGCCACTAATTTTCAGCACTTTGCCACAACTTTTCAGTACTTTGCCACACTTTTCATAACTTTGCCACAACTTTTCTGTAATTTGCCACACTTTTCAGTACTTTGCCACGAATTTGCCACAACTTTGCAGTACTTTGCCACTCTTTTCAGTACTTTGCAACTGCTTTTCAGTACTTTGCCACTAATTTTCAGCACTTTGCCACAACTTTTCAGTACTTTGCCACACTTTTCTGCACTTTGACACTACTTTTCAGTACTTTGCCACTTCTTTTCAGCACTTAGCCACGACTTTGCCGCAACTTTTCAGTACTTTGCCACACTTTTCAGTACTTTGCCACTAATTTTCAGCACTTTGCCACAACTTTTCTGTACTTTGCCACGCTTTTCAGGACTTTGCCACGACTTTGCCACAACTTGTCAGTACTTTGCCACACTTTTCAGCACTTTGCCTCTACTTTTCAGTATTTTGCCACTACTTTTCAGCACTTTTGCACAACTTTTCAGTACTTTGCCACACTTTTCAGTACATTGCCACAACTTTTCAGTACTTTGCCGCTGCTTTTCAGTACTTTGCCTCTACTTTTCAGCACTTTGCCATAACTTTTCAGTACTTTGCCACACTTTTCAGCACTTTGCCACTACTTTTCAATACTTTGCCACTACTTTTCAGCACTTTGCCACAAGTTTTCAGTACTTTGCCAAACTTTTCAGTAATTTGCCTCTACTTTTCAGCACTTTGCCACAACTTTTCAGTACTTTTCCACACTTTTCAGTACTTTGCCACTGATTTTCAGTACTTTGCCACAACTTGTCAGCACTTTGCCACAACTTTTCAGTACTTTGCCACACTTTTTCAGTACTTTGCCACTACTTTTCCGCACTTCGCCACCGCCTCTCAGTACTTTGCCACAACTTTTCATTACTTTGCTACTACTTTTCAGCACTTTGCCACAACTTTTCAGTACTTTGCCATACTTTTCAGCACTTTGCCACAACTTTTCAGTACTTTGCCACACTTTTTCAGTACTTTGCCACTACTTTTCCGCACTTCGCCACCGCCTCTCAGTACTTTGCCACAACTTTTCAGTACTTTGCTACTACTTTTCAGCACTTTGCCACACTTTTCAGTACTTTTCCACGACTTTGCCACAACTTTTCAGTACTTTGCCACACTTTTCAGCACATTGCCACAACATTTCAGTACTTTGCCATGACTTTGCCACAACTTTTCAGTACTTTGCCACACATTTCAGTACTTTGCCACTACTTTTCAGCACTTTGCCACAACTTTGCAGTACTTTGCCACCCTTTTCAGTACTTTGCAACTGCTTTTCAGTACTTTGCCACTAATTTTCAGCACTTTGCCACAACTTTTCAGTACTTTGCCACACTTTTCAGCACTTTGCCACAACTTTTCTGTAATTTGCCACACTTTTCAGTACTTTGCCACGACTTTGCCACAATTTTGCAGTACTTTGCCACCCCTTTCAGTACTTTGCAACTGCTTTTCAGTACTTTGCCACTAATTTTCAGCACTTTGCCACAACTTTTCAGTACTTTGCCACGCTTTTCGGCACTTTGCCACTACTTTTCAGTACTTTGCCACTTCTTTTCAGCACTTTGCCACGACTTTGCCACAACTTTTCAGTACTTTGCCACACTTTTCAGTACTTTGCCACTACTTTTCAGCACTTTGCCACAATGTTTCTGTACTTTGCCACGCTTTTCAGTATTTTGCCACGACTTTGCCACAATTTGTCAGTACTTTGCCACACTTTTCAGCACTTTGCCACTACTTGTCAGTACTTTGCCACTACTTTTCAGCACTTTGCCACAACTTTTCTGTACTTTGCCACACGTTTCAGTACTTTGCCACAACTTTTCAGTACTTTGCACACTTTTCAGTACTTTGCCACTGCTTTTCAGTACTTTGCCACTACTGTTCAGCACTTTGCCACAACTTTTCAGTACTTTGCTACACTTTTCAGCACTTTGCCACTACTTTTCAGTACTTTGCCACTACTTTTCAGCACTTTGCCACAACTTTTCAGCACTTTGCCACACTTTTCAGTACTTTGCCTCTACTTTTCAGCACTTTGCCACAACTTTTCAGTACTTTGCCACACTTTTCAGTACTTTGCCACGACTTTGCCACAACTTTTCAGTACTTTTCCACACTTTTCAGTACTTTGCCACTGATTTTCAGTACTTTGCTACTACTTTTCAGCACTTTACCACAACTTTGCAGTACTTTGCCACCCTTTTCAGTACTTTGCAACTGCTTTTCAGTACTTTGCCACTAATTTTCAGCACTTTGCCACAACTTTTCAGTACTTTGCCACACTTTTCAGCACTTTGCCACAACTTGTCTGTAATTTGCCACACTTTTCAGTACTTTGCCACGACTTTGCCACAATTTTGCAGTACTTTGCCACCCTTTTCAGTACTTTGCAACTGCTTTTCAGTACTTTGCCACTAATTTTCAGCACTTTGCCTCAACTTTTCAGTACTTTGCCACGCTTTTCGGCACTTTGCCACTACTTTTCAGTACATTGCCACTTCTTTTCAGCACTTTGCCACGACTTTGCCACAACTTTTCAGTACTTTGCCACACTTTTCAGTACTTTGCCACTACTTTTCAGAACTTTGCCACAATGTATCTGTACTTTGCCACGCTTTTCAGTATTTTGCCACGACTTTGCCACAATTTGTCAGTACTTTGCCACACTTTTCAGCACTTTGCCACTACTTTTCAGTACTTTGCCACTACTTTTCAGCACTTTGCCACAACTTTTCTGTACTTTGCCACACTTTTCAGTACTTTGCCACAACTTTTCAGTACTTTGCACACTTTTCAGTACTTTGCCACTGCTTTTCAGTACTTTGCCACTACTGTTCAGCACTTTGCCACAACTTTTCAGTACTTTGCCACACTTTTCAGCACTTTGCCACTACTTTTCAATACTTTGCCACTACTTTTCAGCACTTTGCCACAACTTTTCAGTACTTTGCCAAACTTTTCAGTAATTTACCTCTACTTTTCAGCACTTTGCCACAACTTTTCAGTACTTTGCCACACTTTTCAGTACTTTGCCACGACATTGCCACAACTTTTCAGTACTTTTCCACACTTTTCAGTACTTTGCCACTGATTTTCAGTACTTTGCCACAACTTGTCAGCACTTTGCCACAACTTTTCAGTACTTTGCCACACTTTTTCAGTATTTGCCACTACTTTTCCGCACTTCGTCACCGCCTCTCAGTACTTTGCCACAACTTTTCAGTACTTTGCTACTACTTTTCAGCACTTTGCCACAACTTTTCGGTACTTTGCCACACTTTTCAGCACTTTGCCACTACTTGTTAGTACTTTGCCACACTTTTCAGTACTTTTCCACGACTTTGCCACAACTTTTCAGTACTTTGCCACACTTTTCAGCACATTGCCACAACATTTCAGTACTTTGCCATGACTTTGCCACAACTTTTCAATACTTTGCCACACATTTCAGTACTTTGCCACTACTTTTCAGCACTTTGCATCAACTTTGCAGTATTTTGCCACCCTTTTCACTACTTTGCAACTGCTTTTCAGTCTTTGCCACTAATTTTCAGCACTTTGCCACAACTTTTCAGTACTTTGCCACACTTTTCATCACTTTGCCACAACTTTTCTGCAATTTGCCACACTTTTCAGTACTTTGCCACGAATTTGCCACAACTTTGCAGTACTTTGCCACATTTTTTCAGTACTTTGCAACTGCTTTTCAGTACTTTGCCACTAATTTTCAGCACTTTGCCACAACTTTTCAGTACTTTGCCACACTTTTCAGCACTTTGACACTACTTTTCAGTGCTTTGCCACTTCTTTTCAGCACTTTGCCACGACTTTGCCGCAACTTTTCATTACTTTGCCACACTTTTCAGTACTTTGCCACTACTTTTCAGCACTTTGCCACAACTTTTCTGTACTTTGCCACGCTTTTCAGTACTTTGCCACGACTTTGCCACAACTTGTCAGTACTTTGCCACACTTTTCAGCACTTTGCCTCTACTTTTCAGTATTTTGCCACTACTTTTCAGCACTTTTCCACTACTTTTCAGCACTTTGCCACAACTTTTCAGTACTTTGCCACACTTTTCAGCACTTTGCCACTACTTTTCAATACTTTGCCACTACTTTTCAGCACTTTGCCACAACTTTTCAGTACTTTGCCAAACTTTTCAGTAATTTACCTCTACTTTTCAGCACTTTGCCACAATTTTTCAGTACTTTGCCACACTTTTCAGTACTTTGCCACGACCTTGCCACAACTTTTCAGTACTTTTCCACAATTGTCAGTACTTTGCCACTGATTTTCAGTACTTTGCCACAACTTGTCAGCACTTTGCCACAACTTTTCAGTACTTTGCCACACTTTTTCAGTACTTTGCCACTACTTTTCCGCACTTCGCCACCGCCTCTCAGTACTTTGCCACAACTTTTCAGTACTTTGCTACTACTTTTCAGCACTTTGCCACACTTTTCAGCACTTTGCCACTACTTGTTAGTACTTTGCCACACTTTTCAGTACTTTTCCACGACTTTGCCACAACTTTTCAGTACATTGCCGCAACATTTCAGTACTTTGCCATGACTTTGCCACAACTTTTCAGTACTTTGCCACACATTTCAGTACTTTGCCACTACTTTTCAGCACTTTGCCTCAACTTTGCAGTATTTTGCCACCCTTTTCACTACTTTGCAACTGCTTTTCAGTCTTTGCCACTAATTTCAGCACTTTGCCACAACTTTTCAGTACTTTGCCACACTTTTCATCACTTTGCCACAACTTTTCTGTAATTTGCCACACTTTTCAGTACTTTGCCACGAATTTGCCACAACTTTGCAGTACTTTGCCACTCTTTTCAGTACTTTGCAACTGCTTTTCAGTACTTTGCCACTAATTTTCAGCACTTTGCCACAACTTTTCAGTACTTTGCCACACTTTTCAGCACTTTGACACTACTTTTCAGTACTTTGCCACTTCTTTTCAGCACTTAGCCACGACTTTGCCGCAACTTTTCAGTACTTTGCCACACTTTTCAGTACTTTGCCACTACTTTTCAGCACTTTGCCACAACTTTTCTTTACTTTGCCACGCTTTTCAGTACTTTGCCACGACTTTGCCACAACTTTTCAGTACTTTGCCACACTTTTCAGCACATTGCCACAACATTTCAGTACTTTGCCATGACTTTGCCACAACTTTTCAATACTTTGCCACACATTTCAGTACTTTGCCACTACTTTTCAGCACTTTGCATCAACTTTGCACTATTTTGCCACCCTTTTCACTACTTTGCAACTGCTTTTCAGTCTTTGCCACTAATTTTCAGCACTTTGCCACAACTTTTCAGTACTTTGCCACACTTTTCATCACTTTGCCACAACTTTTCTGCAATTTGCCACATTTTTCAGTACTTTGCCACGAATTTGCCACAACTTTGCAGTACTTTGCCACCCTTTTCAGTACTTTGCAACTGCTTTTCAGTACTTTGCCACTAATTTTCAGCACTTTGCCACAACTTTTCAGTGCTTTGCCACACTTTTCAGCACTTTGACACTACTTTTCAGTGCTTTGCCACTTCTTTTCAGCACTTTGCCACGACTTTGCCGCAACTTTTCATTACTTTGCCACACTTTTCAGTACTTTGCCACTACTTTTCAGCACTTTGCCACAACTTTTCTGTACTTTGCCACGCTTTTCACTACTTTGCCACGACTTTGCCACAACTTGTCAGTACTTTGCCACACTTTTCAGCACTTTGCCTCTACTTTTCAGTATTTTGCCACTACTTTTCAGCACTTTTCCACTACTTTTCAGCACTTTGCCACAACTTTTCAGTACTTTGCCACACTTTTCAGCACTTTGCCACTACTTTTCAATACTTTGCCACTACTTTTCAGCACTTTGCCACAACTTTTCAGTACTTTGCCAAACTTTTCAGTAATTTACCTCTACTTTTCAGCACTTTGCCACAACTTTTCAGTACTTTGCCACACTTTTCAGTACTTTGCCACGACATTGCCACAACTTTTCAGTACTTTTCCACAATTTTCAGTACTTTGCCACTGATTTTCAGTACTTTGCCACAACTTGTCAGCACTTTGCCACAACTTTTCAGTACTTTGCCACACTTTTTCAGTACTTTGCCACTACTTTTCCGCACTTCGCCACCGCCTCTCAGTACTTTGCCACAACTTTTCAGTACTTTGCTACTACTTTTCAGCACTTTGCCACACTTTTCAGCACTTTGCCACTACTTGTTAGTACTTTGCCACACTTTTCAGTACTTTTCCACGACTTTGCCACAACTTTTCAGTACATTGCCGCAACATTTCAGTACTTTGCCATGACTTTGCCACAACTTTTCAGTACTTTGCCACACATTTCAGTACTTTGCCACTACTTTTCAGCACTTTGCCTCAACTTTGCAGTATTTTGCCACCCTTTTCACTACTTTGCAACTGCTTTTCAGTCTTTGCCACTAATTTTCAGCACTTTGCCACAACTTTTCAGTACTTTGCCACACTTTTCATCACTTTGCCACAACTTTTCTGTAATTTGCCACACTTTTCAGTACTTTGCCACGAATTTGCCACAACTTTGCAGTACTTTGCCACTCTTTTCAGTACTTTGCAACTGCTTTTCAGTACTTTGCCACTAATTTTCAGCACTTTGCCACAACTTTTCAGTACTTTGCCACACTTTTCAGCACTTTGACACTACTTTTCAGTACTTTGCCACTTCTTTTCAGCACTTAGCCACGACTTTGCCGCAACTTTTCAGTACTTTGCCACACTTTTCAGTACTTTGCCACTACTTTTCAGCACTTTGCCACAACTTTTCTGTACTTTGCCACGCTTTTCAGTACTTTGCCACGACTTTGCCACAACTTGTCAGTACTTTGCCACACTTTTCAGCACTTTGCCTCTACTTTTCAGTATTTTGCCACTACTTTTCAGCACTTTTCCACAACTTTTCAGTACTTTGCCACACTTTTCAGTACATTGCCACAACTTTTCAGTACTTTGCCGCTGCTTTTCAGTACTTTGCCACTACTTTTCAGCACTTTGCCACAACTTTTCAGTACTTTGCCACACTTTTCAGCACTTTGCCACTACTTTTCAATACTTTGCCACTACTTTTCAGCACTTTGCCACAACTTTTCAGTACTTTGCCAAACTTTTCAGTAATTTGCCTCTACTTTTCAGCACTTTGCCACAACTTTTCAGTACTTTGCCACACTTTTCAGTACTTTGCCACGACATTGCCACAACTTTTCACTACTTTTCCACACTTTTCAGTACTTTGCCACAACTTGTCAGCACTTTGCCACAACTTTTCAGTACTTTGCCACACTTTTTCAGTACTTTGCCACTACTTTTCCGCACTTCGCCACCGCCTCTCAGTACTTTGCCACAACTTTTCATTACTTTGCTACTACTTTTCAGCACTTTGCCACAACTTTTCAGTACTTTGCCATACTTTTCAGCACTTTGCCACAACTTTTCAGTACTTTGCCACACTATTTCAGTACTTTGCCACTACTTTTCCGCACTTCGCCACCGCCTCTCAGTACTTTGCCACAACTTTTCATTACTTTGCTACTACTTTTCAGCACTTTGCCACACTATTTCAGTACTTTGCCACTACTTTTCCGCACTTCGCCACCGCCTCTCAGTACTTTGCCACAACTTTTCAGCACTTTGCCACACTTTTCAGTACTTTTCCACGACTTTGCCACAACTTTTCAGTACTTTGCCACACTTTTCAGCACATTGCCACAACATTTCAGTACTTTGCCATGACTTTGCCACAACTTTTCAGTACTTTGCCACACATTTCAGTACTTTGCCACTACTTTTCAGCACTTTGCCACAACTTTGCAGTACTTTGACACCCTTTTCAGTACTTTGCAACTGCTTTTCAGTACTTTGCCACTAATTTTCAGCACTTTGCCACAACTTTTCAGTACTTTGCCACACTTTTCAGCACTTTGCCACAACTTTTCTGTAATTTGCCACACTTTTCAGTACTTTGCCACGACTTTGCCACAATTTTGCAGTACTTTGCCACCCTTTTCAGTACTTTGCAACTGCTTTTCAGTACTTTGCCACTAATTTTCAGCACTTTGCCACAACTTTTCAGTACTTTGCCACGCTTTTCGGCACTTTGCCACTACTTTTCAGTACTTTGCCACTTCTTTTCAGCACTTTGCCACGACTTTGCCACAACTTTTCAGTACTTTGCCACACTTTTCAGTACTTTGCCACTACTTTTCAGCACTTTGCCACAATGTTTCTGTACTTTGCCAGGCTTTTCAGTATTTTGCCACGACTTTGCCACAATTTGTCAGTACTTTGCCACACTTTTCAGCACTTTGCCACTACTTTTCAGTACTTTGCCACTACTTTTCAGCACTTTGCCACAACTTTTCTGTACTTTGCCACACTTTTCAGTACTTTGCCACAACTTTTCAGTACTTTGCACACTTTTCAGTACTTTGCCACTGCTTTTCAGTACTTTGCCACTACTGTTCAGCACTTTGCCACAACTTTTCAGTACTTTGCTACACTTTTCAGCACTTTGCCACTACTTTTCAGTACTTTGCCACTACTTTTCAGCACTTTGCCACAACTTTTCAGCACTTTGCCACACTTTTCAGTACTTTGCCTCTACTTTTCAGCACTTTGCCACAACTTTTCAGTACTTTGCCACACTTTTCAGTACTTTGCCACGACTTTGCCACAACTTTTCAGTACTTTTCCACACTTTTCAGTACTTTGCCACTGATTTTCATTACTTTGCCACTACTTTTCAGCACTTTGCCACTACTTTGCAGTACTTTGCCACCCTTTTCAGTACTTTGCAACTGCTTTTCAGTACTTTGCCACTAATTTTCAGCACTTTGCCACAACTTTTCAGTACTTTGCCACACTTTTCAGCACTTTGCCACAACTTTTCTGTAATTTGCCACACTTTTCATTACTTTGCCACGACTTTGCCACAATTTTGCAGTACTTTGCCATCCTTTTCAGTACTTTGCAACTGCTTTTCAGTACTTTGCCACTAATTTTCAGCACTTTGCCACAACTTTTCAGTACTTTGCCACGCTTTTCGGCACTTTGCCACTACTTTTCAGTACTTTGCCACTTCTTTTCAGCACTTTGCCACGACTTTGCCACAACTTTTCAGTACTTTGCCACACTTTCCAGTACTTTGCCACTACTTTTCAGCACTTTGCCACAATGTTTCTGTACTTTGCCAGGCTTTTCAGTATTTTGCCACGACTTTGCCACAATTTGTCAGTACTTTGCCACACTTTTCAGCACTTTGCCACTACTTTTCAGTACTTTGCCACTACTTTTCAGCACTTTGCCACAACTTTTCTGTACTTTGCCACACTTTTCAGTACTTTGCCACAACTTTTCAGTACTTTGCACACTTTTCAGTACTTTGCCACTGCTTTTCAGTACTTTGCCACTACTGTTCAGCACTTTGCCACAACTTTTCAGTACTTTGCTACACTTTTCAGCACTTTGCCACTACTTTTCAGTACTTTGCCACTACTTTTCAGCACTTTGCCACAACTTTTCAGCACTTTGCCACACTTTTCAGTACTTTGCCTCTACTTTTCAGCACTTTGCCACAACTTTTCAGTACTTTGCCACACTTTTCAGTACTTTGCCACGACATTGCCACAACTTTTGAGTACTTTTGCCACTTTTTTCAGTACTTTGCCACTAATTTTCAGCACTTTGCCACAACTTTTCAGTACTTTGCCACTACTTTTCATCACTTTGCCACACTTTTCAACACTTTGCCACTGCTTTTCAGTACTTTGCAACGAATTTTCAGCCCTTTGCAACAACTTTTCAGTACTTTGCCACACTTTTCAGTACTTTGCCACGACTTTGCCACAACTTTTCAGTACTTTTCCACACTTTTCAGTGCTTTGCCACTGATTTTCAGTACTTTGCCACAACTTGTCAGCACTTTGCCACCACTTTTCAGTACTTTGCCACACTTTTTCAGTACTTTGCCACTACTTTTCCGCACTTCGCCACCGCCTCTCAGTACTTTGCCACAACTTTTCAGTACTTTGCTACTACTTTTCAGCACTTTGCCACAACTTTCAGCACTTTGCCACTACTTTTCAGTACTTTGCCACACTTTTCAGCACATTGTCACAACATTTCAGTACTTTTCCACGACTTTGCCACAACATTTCAGTACTTTGCCGCACTTTTCAGCACATTGTCACAACATTTCAGTACTTTGCCATGACTTTGCCACAACGTTTCACTACTTTGCCACTCTTTTCAGTACTTTGCAACTGCTTTTCAGTACTTTGCCACTAATTTTCAGCACTTTGCCACAACTTTTCAGTACTTTGCCACACTTTTCAGCACTTTGCCACAACTTTTCTGTAATTTGCCACACTTTTCAGTACTTTGCCACGACTTTGCCACAATTTTCCAGTACTTTGCCACCCTTTTCAGTACTTTGCAAGTGCTTTTCAGTACTTTGCCACTAATTTTCAGCACTTGGCCACAACTTTTCAGTACTTTGCCACACTTTTCAGCACTTTGCCACTACTTTTCAGTACTTTGCCACTACTTTTCAGCACTTTGTCACAACTTTTCAGTACTTTGCCACTACTTGTCATCACTTTGCCACACTTTTCAACACTTTGTCGACCGATCACTGAAGTTAAGCAGCATCAGGCGTGGTTAGTACTTGCATGGGAGACCGGCTGGGAATACCACGTGCAGTAGGCTTATCAACATTTCATTCCACATTACATACCAACATTTTCCCGGGATTGTTTGCCTAGCCGAAGCATTAAACGACATCCAATTCTGACGAATATTCAGCTTACTGTCAAACCATTGCAGAATATACCAGTTATCGTCCGATCACTGAAGTTAAGGTGCATCGGGCGTGGTTAGTATTTGCATGGGAGACCGGATGGGAATATCACGTGCAGTAGGCTCATCAATATTTTTATTCCACATTACATACTAACTTTTTCCCATGATTTTTACCTAGCCGTAGCATTAAATGACATCCACTTCCGACGAGTATTCAGCCTACTGCCAAACCATTGCAGAATACACCAGTTCTCGTCCGATCACTGAAGTTAAGCTGCATCGGGCGTTTTTAGTACTGGGAGACCGGCTGGGAATACCACGTGCAGTAGGCTCATCAACATTTCTATTTCACTGTACATACTATCTTTTTTCCATGATTTTTTGCATAGCCGAAGCATTAAATGACATTCAATTGCGACGAATATTCAGCCTACTGCCAAACCAATGCAGAATACACCAGTTCTCGACCGATCACAGAAGTTAACCTGCATCGGGCATGGTTAGTACTTGCATGGGAGACCAGTTGGGAATACCACGTGTAGTAGGCTCATAAAAAAAATATTCCGTAGTTCATAATAACTTTTTCCCAATATTTTTTGCCTAGCTGAAGCATTAAATGTCATCCAATTCCGACGAATTTTCAGCCTATTGACAAACCATTGCAGAATACACCAGTTCTCCTCCTCTCACTGAAGTTAAGCCCACTGGACGTGGTTAGTACTTGCATGGGAGAATAACACATGCTGTAAGATCATCAACATTTTTATTCCACCGTACATACTAACTTTTTCCAGGGATTTTTTGCATAGCCAAAGCATAAACGACATCCAATTCCGACGAATATTCAGCCTACTGCCAAACCATTGCAGAATACACCAATTCTCGTCCGATCACTGAAGTTAAGCTCACCGGACGTGGTTAGTACTTGCATGGGAGACCGGCTGGGAATACCACATGCAGTAGGCTCATCAACATTTTTATTCCACATTACATACTAACTTTTTCCTATGATTTTTTGCCTAGCCGTAGCATTAAATGACATCCAATTCCGAAGAATATTCAGCCTACTGCCAAACCATTGCAGAATACACCTATTCTCGTCCGATCACTGAAGTTAAGCTGCATCGGGCGTGGTTAGTACTTGCATGGGAGACGAGCTGGGAATACCACGTGCAGTAGGCTGATGAACATTTTTATTGCAGAATACACCAGTTCTCGTCCGATCACTGAAGTTCAGCCGCATCGAGCGTGGTTAGTTCTTGCATGCGAGACCGGCTGGGAACACCACGTGCAGTAGGCTCATCAACATTTTTATTCCACATTACATACTAACGTTTACCCAATTTTTTTTTGCCAAGCCGTAGCATTAAATGACATCCAATTCCGACGAATATTCAGCCTACTGCCAAACCATTGCAGAATACACCAGTTCTCGTCGGATCACTGAAGTTAAGCTACATCGGGCGTGGTTACTACTTGTATGGGAGACCGGCTGGGAATACCACGTGCAGTAGGCTCATCAACATTTTTATTCCACATTACATACTAACTTTTTCCTATGATTTTTTGCCTAGCCGTAGCATTAAATGACATCCAATTCCGACGAATATTCAGCCTACTGACAAACAAATGCAGAATACACCAGTTCTCGTCCGATCACTGAAGTTAAGCTGCATTGGGCGTGAATACCACGTGCAGTAGGCTTATCAACATTGTTATTCCACCGTACATACCAACTTTTTCTCGGGATTTTTTGCCTTGCCGATGCGTTAAACGACATGCAATTCTGACGAATATTCAGCCTACTGTCAAACCATTGCAGAACACACCAGTTCTTGTCCGATCACTGAAGTTAAGCTGCATCGGGCGTGGTTAGTACTTGCATGGGAGACCGGCTGAGAATACCATGTGCAGTAGGCTCATCAACATTTTTATTCCACATTACATACTAACTTTTACCCAACATTTTTTTTTGCCTAGCCGTAGCATTAAATGACATCCAATTCCGACGAATATTCAGCCTACTGCTAAACCATTGTAGAATACACCAGTTCTCGTCGGATCACTGAAGTTAAGCTGCGCCGGGCGTGGTTATTACTTGCATGGGAGACCGGCTGGGAATACCACGTGCAGTAGGCTCATCAACAGTTTTATTCCACATTACATACTAACTTTTACCCAACATTTTTTTTTGCTAGCCGTAGCATTAAATGACATCCAATTCCGACGAATATTCAGCCTACTGCCAAACCATTGCAGAATACACCAGTTCTCGTCGGATCACTGAAGTTAAGCTGCATCGGGCGTGGTGAGTACTTGCGTGGGAGACCGGCTGGGAATACCACGTGCAGTAGGCTCATCAACATTTTTATTCCACATTACATACTAACTTTTACCCAATTTTTTTTTGCCAAGCCGTAGCATTAAATGACATCCAATTCCGACGAATATTCAGCCTACTGCCAAACCATTGCAGAATACACCAGTTCTCGTCGGATCACTGAAGTTAAGCTACATCGGGCGTGGTTACTACTTGCATGGCAGACCGGCTGGGAATACCACGTGCAGTAGGCTCATCAACATTTTTATCCCACATTACATACTAACTTTTTCCTATGATTTTTTGCCTAGCCGTAGCATTAAATGACATCCAATTCCGACGAATATTCAGCCTACTGACAAACCAATGCAGAATACACCAGTTCTTGTCCGATCACTGAAGTTAAGCTGCATTGGGCGTGAATACCACGTGCAGTAGGCTTATCAACATTGTTATTCCACCGTACATACCAACTTTTTCTCGGGATTTTTTGCCTTGCCGAAGCGTTAAACGACATGCAATTCTGACGATTATTCAGCCTACTGTCAAACCATTGCAGAACACACCAGTTCTTGTCCGATCACTGAAGTTAAGCTGCATCGGGCGTGGTTAGTACTTGCATGGGAGACCGGCTGGGAATACCAGGTGCAGTAGGCTCATCAACATTTTTATTCCACATTACATACTAACTTTTCCCCAAAATTTTTTGTTGCCTAGCCGTAGCATTAAATGACATCCAATTCCGACGAATATTCAGCCTACTGCCAAACCATTGCAGAATACACCAGTTCTCGTCGGATCACTGAAGTTAAGCTACATCGGGCGTGGTTACTACTTGCATGGGAGACCAGCTGGGAATACCACGTGCAGTAGGCTCATCAACATTTTTATCCCACATTACATACTAACTTTTTCCTATGATTTTTTGCCTAGCCGTAGCATTAAATGACATCCAATTCCGACGAATATTCAGCCTACTGACAAACCAATGCAGAATACACCAGTTCTTGTCCGATCACTGAAGTTAAGCTGCATTGGGCGTGAATACCACGTGCAGTAGGCTTATCAACATTGTTATTCCACCGTACATACCAACTTTTTCTCGGGATTTTTTGCCTTGCCGAAGCGTTAAACGACATGCAATTCTGACGATTATTCAGCCTACTGTCAAACCATTGCAGAACACACCAGTTCTTGTCCGATCACTGAAGTTAAGCTGCATCGGGCGTGGTTAGTACTTGCATGGGAGACCGGCTGGGAATACCAGGTGCAGTAGGCTCATCAACATTTTTATTCCACATTACATACTAACTTTTCCCCAAAATTTTTTGTTGCCTAGCCGTAGCATTAAATGACATCCAATTACGACGAATATTCAGCCTACTGCTAAACCATTGCAGAATACACCAGTTCTCGTCAAATCACTGAAGTTAAGCTGCATTGGGCGTGGTTAGTACTTGCATGGGAGATCGGCTGGGAATACCGCGTGCATTAGGCTCATCAACATTTTTATTCCACCGTACATACTAACTTTTTCCCGGGATTTTTTGCCTAGCCGAAGTATTAAATTACATCCAATTCCGACGAATATCCAGCCTACTGCCAAACTATTGCAGAATACACCAGTTCTCGTCCGACCACTGAAGTTAAGCTGCATCGGGCGTGTTTAGTACTTGCATGGGAGACCGGCTGGGAATACCATGTGCAGTTGGCTTATCAATATTTTTATTCCACCGTACATACCAACTTTTTCCCATGATTTTTTGCCTTGCTGAAGCGTTAAACGACATGCAATTCTGACGAATATACAGCCTCCTGTCAAACCATTGCAGAACACACCAGTTCTTGTCCGATCACTGAAGTTAAGCTGCATCGGACGTGGTAAGTACTTGAATGGGAGACCGGCTGGGAATGCCACGTGCAGTAGGCTCATCAACATTTTTATTCCACATTACATACTAACTTTTTCCTATGATTTTTTGCCTAGCCGTAGCATTAAATGACATCCAATTCCGAAGAATATTCAGCCTACTGCCAAACCATTGCAGAATACACCTATTCTCGTCCGATCACTGAAGTTAAGCTGCATCGGGCGTGGTTAGTACTTGCATGGGAGACGAGCTGGGAATACCACGTGCAGTAGGCTGATGAACATTTTTATTGCAGAATACACCAGTTCTTGTCCGATCACTGAAGTTCAGCCGCATCGAGCGTGGTTAGTTCTTGCATGCGAGACCGGCTGGGAATACCACGTGCAGTAGGCTCATCAACATTTTTATTCCACATTACATAGCAACTTTTTCCCATGATTTTTTGCCTAGACGAAGCATTAAATGACATACAATTCCGACGAATATTCAGCCTACTGCCAAACCATTGCAGAATACACCAGTTCTCGTCCGATCACTGAAGTTAAGCTGCATCGGGCGTGGTTAGTACTTGCATTGGAGACCGGCTGGGAATACCACTTGCAGTAGGCTCATCAACATTTTTATTCCACATTACATACTAACTTTTACCCATGATTTTTTGCCTAGTCTTAGCATTAAATGACATTCAATTCCGACGAATATTCAGCCTACTGCAAAACCATTGCAGAATACACCAGTTCTCGTCGGATCACTGAAGTTAAGCTGCATCGGGCGTGGTGAGTACTTGCGTGGGAGACCGGCTGGGAATACCACGTGCAGTAGGCTCATCAACATTTTTATTCCACATTACGTACTAACTTTTACCCAATTTTTTTTTGCCAAGCCGTAGCATTAAATGACATCCAATTCCGACGAATATTCAGCCTACTGCCAAACCATTGCAGAATACACCAGTTCTCGTCGGATCACTGAAGTTAAGCTACATCGGGCGTGGTTACTACTTGCATGGGAGACCGGCTGGGAATACCATGTGCAGTAGGCTCATCAACATTTTTATTCCACATTACATACTAACTTTTTCCTATGATTTTTTGCCTAGCCGTAGCATTAAATGACATCCAATTCCGACGAATATTCAGCCTACTGACAAACAAATGCAGAATACACCAGTTCTCGTCCGATCACTGAAGTTAAGCTGCATTGGGCGCGAATACCACGTGCAGTAGGCTTATCAACATTGTTATTCCACCGTACATACCAACTTTTTCTCGGGATTTTTTGCCTTGCCGAAGCGTTAAACGACATGCAATTCTGACGAATATTCAGGCTACTGTCAAACCATTGCAGAACACACCAGTTCTTGTCCGATCACTGAAGTTAAGCTGCATCGGGCGTGGTTAGTACTTGCATGGGAGACCGGCTGGGAATACCATGTGCAGTAGGCTCATCAACATTTTTATTCCACATTACATACTAACTTTTACCCAACATATTTTTTTTTGCCTAGCCGTAGCATTAAATGACATCCAATCCGACGAATATTCAGCCTACTGCTAAACCATTGTAGAATACACCAGTTCTCGTCGGATCACTGAAGTTAAGCTGCGTCGGGCGTGGTTATTACTTGGGAGACCGGCTGGGAATACCATGTGCAGTAGGCTCATCAACATTTTTATTCCACATTACATACTAACTTTTACCCAACATATTTTTTTTTGCCTAGCCGTAGCATTAAATGACATCCAATCCGACGAATATTCAGCCTACTGCTAAACCATTGTAGAATACACCAGTTCTCGTCGGATCACTGAAGTTAAGCTGCGTCGGGCGTGGTTATTACTTGCATGTGAGACCGGCTGGGAATACCACGTGCAGTAGGCTCATCAACAGTTTTATTCCACATTACATACTAACTTTTACCCAACATTTTTTTTGCTAGCCGTAGCATTAAATGACATCCAATTCCGACGAATATTCAGCCTACTGCCAAACCATTGCAGAATACACCAGTTCTCGTCGGATCACTGAAGTTAAGCTGCATCGGGCGTGGTGAGTACTTGCGTGGGAGACCGGCTTGGAATACCACGTGCAGTAGGCTCATCAACATTTTTATTCCACATTACATACTAACTTTTACCCAATTTTTTTTTGCCAAGCCGTAGCATTAAATGACATCCAATTCCGACGAATATTCAGCCTACTGCCAAACCATTGCAGAATACACCAGTTCTCGTCGGATCACTGAAGTTAAGCTACATCGGGAGTGGTTACTACTTGCATGGGAGTCCGGCTGGGAATACCACGTGCAGTAGGCTCATCAAAATTTTTATCCCACATTACATACTAACTTTTTCCTATGATTTTTTGCCTAGCCGTAGCATTAAATAACATCCAATTCCGACGAATATTCAGCCTACTGACAAACCAATGCAGAATACACCAGTTCTTGTCCGATCACTGAAGTTAAGCTGCATTGGGCGTGAATACCACGTGCAGTAGGCTTATCAACATTGTTATTCCACCGTACATACCAACTTTTTCTCGTGATTTTTTGCCTTGCCGAAGCGTTAAACGACATGCAATTCTGACGAATATTCAGCCTACTGTCAAACCATTGCAGAACACACCAGTTCTTGTCCGATCACTGAAGTTAAGCTGCATCGGGCGTGGTTAGTACTTGCACGGGAGAACGGCTGGGAATACCAGGTGCAGTAGGCTCATCAACATTTTTATTCCACCGTACATACTAACTTTTTCCCGGGATTTTTTGCCTAGCCGAAGTATTAAATTACATCCAATTCCGACGAATATCCAGCCTACTGCCAAACTATTGCAGAATACACCAGTTCTCGTCCGACCACTGAAGTTAAGCTGCATCGGGCGTGTTTAGTACTTGCATGGGAGACCGGCTGGGAATACCATGTGCAGTTGGCTTATCAACATTTTTATTCCACCGTACATACCAACTTTTTCCCGGGATTTTTTGCCTTGCTGAAGCGTTAAACGACATGCAATTCTGACGAATATGCAGCCTCCTGTCAAACCATTGCAGAACACACCAGTTCTTGTCCGATCACTGAAGTTAAGCTGCATCTGGTGTGGTTAGTACTTGCATGGGAGACCGGCTGGGAATACCACGTGCAGTAGGCTCATCAACATTTTTATTCCAAATTACATACTAATTTTTACCCATGATTTTTTGCCTAGCCGTAGCATAAAATGACATCCAATTCCGACGAATATTCAGCCTTCTGCCAAACCATTGCAGAATACACCAGTTCTCGTCCGATCAATGAAGTTAATCTGCATCTGGCATGTTAGTACTTGCATGGGAGACTGGCTGGGAATATCACCTGCAGTAGGTTTATCAACATTTTTATTCCACCGTACATACTAAATTTTTCCCGGGATTTGTTGTCTAGCCGAAGTTTTAAATTACATCCAATTCCGACGAATATTCAGCCTACTGCCAAACCAATGCAGAATACACCAGTTCTCGTCCGATCACTGAAGTTAATCTGCATCGGGCATGGTTAGTACTTACATGGGAGACCGGCTGGGAATACCACGAGCAGTAGGCTTATCAACATTTTTATTCCACCGTACATAAAAACTTTTTCCCGGGATTTGTTGACTAGCCGAAGTATTAAATTACATCCAATTCCGACGAATATTCAGCCTACTGCCAAACCATTGTAGAATACACCAGTTCTCGTCCGATCACAGAAGTTAAGCTGCATCGAGCGTGGTTAGTACTTGCATGGGAGACCTGCTGGGAATACCACATGCAGTAGGCTTATCAACATTTTTATTCCACCGTACAAACTACCTTTTTTCCCCGTGATTTTTTGCCTTGCCGAAGCATTAATTGAAATCCAATTCCGACAAATATTCAGCCTACTGCCAAACCATTGCAGAATACACCAGTTCTCGTCCGATCACTGAAGTTAAGGCGCATCGGGCGTGGTTAGTTCTTGCACGGGAGACCGGCTGGGAATACCACGTTCAGTCGGCTCATCAACATTTTTATTCCACATTACATACCAACGTTTTCCCGGGATTTTTTGCCTAGCTGAAGTATTAAATTACATCCAATTCCGAGGAATATTCAGCCTACTGCCAAACCATTGCAGAATACACCAGTTCTCATCCGATCTCTGAAGTTAAGCTGCGTCGGGCGTGGTTAATACTTACATGGGAGACCGGCTGGGAATATCACGTGTAGTAGGCTTATCAACATTTTTATTCCACCGTACATGCCAAAATTTTTCCCGGGATTTTTTGACTAGCGAAAGCGTTAAACGACATGCAATTCTGACGAATATTCAGCCTACAGTCAAACCATTACAGAACACACCAGATCTCGTTCGATCACTGAATTTAAGCTGCATTGGGCGTGGTTAGTACTTGCATGGGATACTGGCTGAGAATACCACGTGCAGTAGGCTCATCAACATTTTTATTCCACCGTACATTCTAACTTTTTCCCGGGATTTTTTGACTAGCCGAAGTATTAAATTACATCAAATTCCGACGAATATTCAGCCTACTCACAAACCATTGCAGAATACACCAGTTCTCCTCCGATCACTGAAGTTAAGCCCACTGGACGTGGTTAGTACTTGCATGGGAGACCGGCTGAGAATACCACATGCAGTAGGATCATCAACATTTTTATTCCACCGTACATACTAACATTATCGCGGGATTTTTTGCATAGCCGAAGCATAAACGACATCCAATTCCGACGAATATTCAGCCTACTGCCAACCCATTGCATAATGCACCAGTTCTCATCCGATCACTGAAGTTAAGCTGCATCGGGCGTGGTTAGTACTTGCATGGGAGACCGGCTGGGAATACCACGTGCAGTAGGCTCATCAACATTTTTATTCCACATTACATACTAACTTTTTCCTATGATTTTTTGCCTAGCCGTAGCATTAAATGACATCCAATTCCGACGAATATTCAGCCTACTGACAAACCAATGCAGAATACACCAGTTCTCGTCCGATCACTGAAGTTAAGCTGCATTGGGCGTGAATACCACGTGCAGTAGGCTTATCAACATTGTTATTCCACCGTACATACCAACTTTTTCTCGGGATTTTTTGCCTTGCCGAAGCGTTAAACGACATGCAATTCTGACGAATATTCAGCCTACTGTCAAACCATTGCAGAACACATCAGTTCTTGTCCGATCACTGAAGTTAAGCAACATCGGGCGTGGTTACTACTTGCATGGGAGACCGGCTGGGAATACCACGTTCAGTCGGCTCATCAACATTTTTATTCCACCGTACATCCTAACTTTTTCCCGGGATTTTTTGCCTAGCCGAAGTATTAAATTACATCCAATTCCGACGAATATCCAGTCTACTGCCAAACTATTGCAGAACACACCAGTTCTTGTCCGATCACTGAAGTTAAGCTGCATCTGGTGTGGTTAGTACTTGCATGGGAGACCGGCTGGGAATACCACGTGCAGTAGGCTCATCAACATTTTTATTCCACATTACATACCAACGTTTTCCCGGGATTTTTTGCCTAGCTGAAGTATTAAATGACATCCAATTCCGACGAATATTCAGCCTACTGCAAAACCAATGCAGAATACACCAGTTCTCGTCCGATCGCTGAAGTTAATCTGCATCGGGCATGTTAGTACTTGCATGGGAGACTGGCTGGGAATATCACCTGCAGTAGGCTTATCAACATTTTTATTCCACCGTACATACTAACTTTTTCCCGGGATTTGTTGCTTAGCCGAAGTTTTAAATTACATCCATTTCCGACGAATATTCAGCCTACTGCCAAACCAATGCAGAATACACCAGTTCTCGTCCGATCACTGAAGTTAATCTGCATCGGGCATGGTTAGTACTTACATGGGAGACCGGATGGGAATACCACGAGCAGTAGGCTTATCAACATTTTTATTCCACCGTACATACAAACTTTTTCCCGGGATTTGTTGACTAGCCGAAGTATTAAATTACATCCTATTCCGACGAATATTCAGCCTACTGCCAAACCATTGTAGAATACACCAGTTCTTGTCCGATCACGGAAGTTGAGCTGCATCGTGCGTGGTTAGTACTTGCATGGGATACCTGCTGGGAATACCACGAGCAGTAGGCTTATCAACATTTTTATTCCACCTTACATACAAACTTTTTCCCGGGATTTGTTGCCTAGCCGAAGTATTAAATTACATTCAATTCCGACGAATATTCAGCCTACTGCCAAACCATTGTAGAATACACCAGTTCTTGTCCGATCACGGAAGTTGAGCTGCATCGGGCGTGGTTAGTACTTGCATGGGAGACCTGCTGGGAATACCACATGCAGTAGGCTAATCAACATTTTTAATCCACCGTACATACTACCTTTTTTTCCCCCGTGATTTTTTGCCTTGCCGAAGCATTAATTGAAATTCAATTCCGACAAGTATTCAGCCTATTGCCAAACCATTGCAGAATACACCAGTTCTCATCCGATCACTGAAGTTAAGGCGCATCGGGCGTGGTTAGTTCTTGCACGGGAGACCGGCTCGGAATACCACGTTCAGTCGGCTCATCAACATTTTTATTCCACATTACATACCAACGTTTTATCGGGATTTGTTGCCTAGCTGAAGTATTAAATTACATCCAATTCAGACGAATATTCAGCCTACTGCCAAATCATTGCAGAATACACCAGTTCTCATCCGATATCTGAAGTTAAGCTGCATCGGGCGTGGTTAATACTTGCATGGGAGACCGGCTTGGAATACCACGTGTAGTAGGCTTATCAACATTTTTAATCCACCGTACATGCCAAATTTTTCCCGGGATTTTTTGCCTAGCGAAAGCGTTAAACGACATGCAATTCTGACGAATATTCAGCCTACAGTCAAACCATTGCAGAACACGCCAGTTCTCGTTCGACCACTGAATTTAAGCTGCATCGGGCGTGGTTAGTACTTGCATGGGATACTGGCTGAAAATACCACGTGCAGTAGGCTCATCAACATTTTTATTCCACCGTACATTCTAACTTTTTCCCGGGATTTTTTGACTAGCCGAAGTATTAAATTACATCAAATTCTGACGAATACTCAGCCTACTGCCAAACCATTGCAGAACACACCAGTTCTCGTCTGATCACTGAAGTTAAGCTGCATTGGGCGTGGTGAAGTACTTGCATGGGAGACCGGCTGGGAATACCACTTGCAGTAGGCTCATCAACATTTTTATTCCACATTACATACCAACATTTTATCGGGATTTGTTGCCTAGCTGAAGTATTAAATTACATCCAATTCCGACGAATATTCAGCCTACTGCCAAACCATTGCAGAATACACCAGTTCTCATCCGATATCTGAAGTTAAGCTGCATCGGGCGTGGTAAATACTTGCATGGGAGACCGGCTGGGAATACCACGTGTAGTAGGCTTATCAACATTTTTAATCCACCGTACATGCCAAATTTTCCCCGGGATTTTTTGCCTAGCGAAAGCGTTAAACGACATGCAATTCTGACGAATATTCAGCCTACTGTCAAACCATTGCAGAACACACCAGTTCTCGTTCAATCACTGAATTTAAGCTGCACCAGGCGTGGATAGTACTTGCATGGGAGACCGGCAGGGAATACCACGTGCAGTAGGCTCATCAACATTTTTATTCCACTGTACATACTAACTTTTTCCCGGGATTGTTTGCCTAGCCGAAATATTAAATTACATCCAATTCCGACGAATATTCAGCCTACAGTCAAACCATTGCAGAACACACCAGTTCTCGTTCGATCACTGAATTTAAGCTGCATCGGGCGTGGTTAGTACTTGCATGGGATACTGGCTGAGAATAGACCGTGCTGTAGGCTCATCAACATTTTTATTGCACCGTACATTCTAACTTTTTCCCGGGATTTTTTGACTAGCCGAAGTATTAAATTACATCAAATTCCGACGAATATTCAGCCTACTGACAAACCATTGCAGAATACACAAGTTCTCCTCCGATCACTGAAGTTAAGCCCACTGGACGTGGTTAGTACTTGCATGGGAGACCGGCTGAGAATACCACATGCAGTAGGATCATCAACATTTTTATTCCACCGTACATACTAACTTTTTCGCGGGATTTTTTGCATAGCCGAAGCATAAACGACATCCAATTCCGACGAATATTCAGCCTACTGCCAACCCATTGCATAATGCACCAGTTCTCATCCGATCACTGAAGTTAAGCTGCATCGGGCGTGGTTATTACTTGCATGGGAGACCGGCTGGGAATACCACGTGCAGTAGGCTCATCAACTTTTTTATTCCACATTACATACTAACTTTTTCCCATGATTTTTTGCCTAGACGAAGCATTAAATGACATACAATTCGGACGAAAATTCAGCCTACTGCCAAACCATTGCAGAATACACCAGTTCTCGTCCAATCACTGAAGTTAAGCTGCATCTGGCGTGGTTAGTACTTGCATGGGAGACCGGCTGGGAATACCACGTGCAGTAGGCTTATCAACATTTTTATTCCACTGTACATACCAACATTTTCCCTGAATTTTTTGCCTAGCCGAAGCGTTAAACGACATCCAATTCAGACGAATACACAGCCTACCAGCCAAACCATTGCAGAATACACCAGTTCCCGTCCGATCACTGAAGTTAAGCTGCATCGGACGTCGTAAGTACTTGAATGGGAGACCGGCTGGGAATGCCACGTACAGTAGGCTCATCAACATTTTTATTCCACCGTACATACTAACTTTTTCCTATGAGTTTTTGCCTAGCCGTAGCATTAAATGACATCCAATTCCGACGAATATTCAGCCTACTGCCAAACTATTGCAGAATACACCAGTTCCCGTCCGATCACTGAAGTTAAGCTGCATCGGGCGTGGTTATTACTTGCATGGGAGACCGGCTGAGAATACCACATGCAGTAGGATCATCAACATTTTTATTCCACCGTACATACTAACTTTTTCGCGGGATTTTTTGCATAGCCGAAGCATAAACGACATCCAATTCCGACGAATATTCAGCCTACTGCCAACCCATTGCATAATGCACCAGTTCTCATCCGATCACTGAAGTTAAGCTGCATCGGGCGTGGTTAGTACTTGCATGGGAGACCGACTGGGAATACCACGTGCAGTAGGCTGATGAACATTTTTATTGCAGAATACACCAGTTCTCGTCCGGTCACTGAAGTTAAGCCGCATCGGGCGTGGTTAGTTCTTGCACGCGAGACCGGCTGGGAATACCGCGTGCAGTAGGCTCATCAACATTTTTATTCCACATTACATACCAACATTTTCTCATGATTTTTTGCCTAGACGAAGCATTAAATGACATACAATTCGGACGAATATTCAGCCTACTGCCAAACCATTGCAGAATACACCAGTTCTAGCCCAATCACTGAAGTTAAGCTGCATCGGGCGTTGTTAGTACTTGCATGGGAGACCGGCTGAGAATACCACGTGCAGTAGGCTGATGAACATTTTTATTGCAGAATACACCAGTTGTCATCCGATCACTGAAGTTAAGCTGCATCGGGCGTGGTTAGTACTTGCATGGGAGACTGTCTGGGAATACCACGTGCATTAGGCTCATCAATATTTTTATTCCACCGTACATACTAACTTTTTCCCGGGATGTTTTGCCTTGCCGAAGCGTTAAACGACATGCAATTCTGACGAATATTCAGCCTACTGCCAAACCATTGCAGAATACACCAGTTCTCGTCGGATCACTGATGTTAAGCTGCATTGGGCGTGATTAGTACTTGCACGGGAGACCGGCTGGGAATACCACCTGCAGTAGGCTTATCAACATTTTTATTCCACCGTACATACTAACTTTTTCCCGGGATTTGTTTCCTAGCCGAAGTATTAAATTACATACAATTGCGACGAATATTCAGCCTACTGCCAAACCATTGCAGAGTACACCAGTTCTCGTCCGATCACTGAACTTAAGCCGCATCGGGCGTGGTTAGTTCTTGCACGGGTGACCGTCTGGGAATACCACGTGCAGTTTGCTCATCAACATTTTTATTCCACATTACATACTAACTTTTTCCCATGATTTTTTGCCTAGACGAAGCATTAAATGACATACAATTCGGACGAATATTCAGCCTACTGCCAAACCATTGCAGAATACACCAGTTCTCGTCCGATCACTGAAGTTAAGCTGCATTGGGCGTGGTTAGTACTTGCATGGGAGACCGGCTGGGAATACCACGTGCAGTAGCCTCATCAACATTTTTATTCCACATTACATAATAACTTTTTCCTATGATTTTTTGCCTTGCCGATGCGTTAAACGACATGTAATTTTGACGAATATTCAGCCTACTGTCAAACCATTGCAGAACACACCAGTTCGTGTCCGATCACTGAAGTTAAACTGCATCGGGCGTGGTTAGTACTTGCACGGGAGACTGGCTGGGAATACCACGTGCAGTAGGCTCATCAACATTTATATTCCACATTACATACTAACTTTTACCCAATTTTTTTTTTGCCTAGCCGTAGCATTAAATGAGATCCAATTCCGACGATTATTCAGCCTACTGCCAAACCATTGCAGAATACACCAGTTCTCGTCGGATCACTGAAGTTAAGCTGCATTGGGCGTGGTTAGTACTTGCGTGGGAGACCGGCTGGGAATACCACCTGCAGTAGGCTTATCAACATTTTTATTCCACTTTACATACTCACTTTTTCCCGGGATTTGTTGCCTAGCCGACGTATTAAATGAGATCCAATTCCGACGAATATTCAGCCTACTGCCAAACCATTGCAGAACACACCAGTTCTCGTCGGATCACTGAAGTTAAGCTGCATCGGGCGTGGTTAGTACTAGCATGGGAGACCGGCTGGGAATGCCACGTGCATTAGGCTCATCAACATTTTTATTCCACATTAAATACTAACTTTTTCCTATGATTTTTTGCCTAGCCGTAGCATTAAATGACATTCAATTCCGACGAATATTCAGCCTTATGCCAAACCAATGCAGAATACACCAGTTCTCGTCCGTTCACTGAAGTTAAGCTGCATCGGGTGTAGTTTGTACTTGCATGGGAGACCGGCTGGGAATACCACGTGCAGTAGGCTGATGAAGATTTTTATTGCAGAATACACCAGTTCTCATCCGATCACTGAAGTTAAGCTGCATCGGGCGTGGTTAGTACTTGCATGGGAGACTGTCTGGGAATACCACGTGCATTAGGCTCATCAACATTTTTATTCCACATTACATACTAACTTTTTCCCATGATTTTTTGCCTAGACGAAGCATTAAATGACATACAATTCGGACGAATATTCAGCCTACTGCCAAACCATTGCAGAATACACCAGTTCTCGTCCGATCACTGAAGTTAAGCTGCATTGGGCGTGGTTAGTACTTGCACGGAGACCGGCAGGGAATACCACGTCCAGTAGGCTGATGAACATTTTTATTGCAGAATACACCAGTTCTCGTCTGATCACTGAAGTTAAGCTGCATCGGGCGTGGTTAGTACTTGCATGGGTAACCGGCTGGGAATACCATGTGCAGTATGCTTATCAACATTTTTATTCCACCGTACATACCAAATTTTTCCCGGGATTTTTTGCCTTGCCGAAGCGTTAAACGACATGCAATTCTGACGAATATTCAGCCTACTGTCAAACCATTGCAGAACACACCAGTTCTTGTCCGATCACTGATGTTAAGCTGCATCGGGCGTGGTTAGTACTTGCATGGGAGACCGGCTGGGAATACCACGTGCAGTATGCTCATCAACATTTTTATTCCACATTACATACTAACTTTTTCCCATGATTTTTTGCCTAGCCGTAGCATTAAATGACATACAATTCAGACGAACATTCAGCCTACTGCCAAACCATTGCAGAATACACCAGTTCTTGACTGATCACTGAAGTTAATCTGCATCGGGCGTGGTTAGTACTTGCATGGGAGACAGGCTGGGAATACCACGTGCAGTAGGCTTAACAACATTTTTATTCCACCGTACATACCAAATTTATCCCGGGATTTTTTGCCTAGCCAAAGCGTTAAACCACAGGCAATGCTGACGAATATTCAGCCTACTGTCAAACCATTGCAGAACACACCAGTTCTCGTCCAATCACTGAATTTAAGCTGCACCAGGCGTGGATAGTACTTGCATGGGAGACCGGCTGGGAATACCACGTGCAGTAGGCTCATCAACATTTTTACTCCACTGTACATACTAACTTTTTCCCGGGATTGTTTGCCTAGCCGAAGTATTAAATTACATCCAATTCCGACGAATATTCAGCCTACTGCCAAACCATTGCAGAATACACCAGTTCTCGTCCGATCACTGAAGTTAAGACGCATCTGGCATGGTTAGGACTTGCACGGGAGACCGGCTGGGAATACAACGTGCAGTAGGCTTATCAACATTTTTATTCCACATTACATTCTAACTTTGTCCCATGATTTTTTGCACAGACGAAGCATTAAATGACATACAATTCGGACGAATATTCAGCCTACTGCCAAACCATTGCAGAATACTCCAGTTCTCGTCCGATTACTGAAATTAAGCTGCATCGGGCGTGGTTGCATGGGAGACCGGCCTGGAATACCATGTGCATTAGGCTCATCAACATTTTTATTCCACCATACATACTAACTTTTTCCCGGGATTTTTTGCCTAGCCGAATATTAAATTACATCCAATTCCGACGAATATTCAGCCTACTGCCAAACCATTGCAGAATACACCAGTTCTCGTCCGATCACTGAAGTTAAGCTGCATCGGGCGTGGTTAGTACTTGCATGGGAGACCTGCTGGGAATACCACGTGCAGTAGGCTTATCAACATTTTTATTCCACCATTCATACTATCTTTTTCCCGTGATTTTTTGTCTAGCCGTAGCATTAAATGACATAATATTCCGACGAGTATTCAGCCTACTGCCAAACCATTGCAGAATACACCAGTTCTCGTCCGATCACTAAAGTTAAGCTGCATCGGGCGTGGTTAGTACTTGCATGGGAGACCCGCTGGGAATACCTCGTGCAGTAGGCTGATGAACATTTTTATTCCACCGTACTTACTAACTTTTTCCCATGATTTTTTGCCCAGACGAAGCATTAAATGACATACAATTCGGACAAATAAACAGCCTACTGCCAAACCATTGCAAAATACAGCAGTTCTCGTCCGATCACTGAAGTTAAGCTGCATCGGGCGTGTTTAGTACTTGCATGGGAGACCTGCTGGGAATACCACGTGCAGTAGGCTTATCACCATTTTTATTCCACCATACATACTATCTTTTTCCCGTGATTTTTTGCCTACCCGAAGCATTAATTGAAATCCAATTCCGACAAATATTCAGCCTACTGCCAAACCATTGCAGAATACACCAGTGCTCGTCCGATCACTGAAGTTAAGCTGCATCGGGCGTTGTTAGTACTTACATGGGAGACCGGCTGGGAATACCACTTGCAATAGGCTCAACAACATTTTTATTCCACATTACATACTAACTTTTTCTCATGATTTTTTGCCTAGACGAAGCATTAAATTACATACAATTCGGACGAATATTCCGCCTACGGCCAAACCATTGTAGAATACACCAGTTCTCGTCCGACCACTGAAGTTAAGCTGCATCGGGCATGGTTAGGACTTGCACGGGAGACCGGCTGGGAATACCACGTGCAGTAGGCCCATCAACATTTTTATTCCACATTACATTCTAACTTTTTCCCATGATTTTTTGCCTAGACGAAGCATTAAATGACATACAATTCGGACGAATATTCAGCCTAATGTCAAACCATTGCAGAATACGCCAGTTCTCGTCCGATCACTGAAGTTAAGCTGCATCGGGCGTGGTTGCACGGGAGACTGGCCTGGAATACCATGTGCATTAGGCTCATCAACATTGTTATTCCACCATACATACTAACTTTTTCCCGGGATTTTTTGCCTAGACGAAGCATTAAATGACATACAATTCGGACGAATATTCAGCCTAATGCCAAACCATTGCAGAATACACCAGTTCTCGTCCGATCACTGAAGTTAAGCTGCATCGAGCGTGGTCAGTACTTGCATGAGATTCCGGCTGGGAATACCACGTGCAGTAGGCTCATCAACATTTTTATTCAACATTGCATACTAACTTTTTCCCATGATTATTTGTCTAGCCGTAGCATTAAATGACACCCGATTCCGACGAGTATTCAGCCTACTGCAAACCCATTGCAGAATACACCAGTTCTCTTCCAAGATGGACGCTCCGGACCGGTGCTCTTCAAATCCACTGTAATCAGTGTCTTTTGATAGTCATCCTGTGCTATATATTCGCTGCTTTTACAAGCAAACCATTGTGACTTTGTGTCATTTCTCTATTTTGATATATATCGTATGTGATCCGGACTTTCTAGCCTGTTCAAACAATTTGCTCAGGCTTGTGTGCAGGCCAATATGGCCGACACGCCGGCACAAAGACCCTCGCCACCAAAGCAAATACTGTTACTGTGATTGATGACCACTTCCGTGCTATTGATGTCATTGAATCCGTACATAATGCCACCTCCAGCAAGTCAGTGTTGGCTTGTATGAACATTAATGGTATATGGCAAATCTCGCTTTCTGAAAACTGTTATGCCGAGCTACTACTTCAACAGGGAGTCACCATCAATGGACAGGAAAGAGAAGTCTGAGGTATTTAAAGAAATTTTCTAACAGTGTCATTTTTCAATGTGCCTGCTTTCATTGATAACAACTCGATTAAGCTGAAAATGGAGAGCTTGGGCTGCAAACTACGGAGTCCTATAATAAGGAAATATGATAATGAAGCGCCCACTGTGGAAACTGGTACGCGATTTGTTCGCATGGAACTGGCTGTTGGAGTTCAGTCATTACCATATGCTGTCAAATTCGATGATAATTGCCCCTACATTAGACTCCTACATAACGACCAGAGAAAAGTTTGCAACAACTGCCTCCCTGATAGCCATATAATCCACCAGTGTCTAAAATACAAGTGTAAGATATGTTTGTGTGTTGGTCATACAGAGCAAAGATGTGCCAATAGGAAATGTTATGAATGTGGACTGGTCGGTCATCGCGCGAGAGACTGCCCTAAAACCACTACACCTAATAAATCACGTTATATATAGGACAATAACAAGGAAATCAACATTTCAAGTGTGGATTGTGAAATAAAAAATCAACCCGTGCAGACAAAAATTGAGAGGTGGCTGAGCGGCAGCATGACTAATAAATCGGACAATAATGTACCACTAAAGACAGGAAAAGACTCCGAGTCCATAGAAGAGGACAGTACAAACGTGGAAATTGAGAAATGTAACACCGATGACGACGATACAGAACAGGAGCAAATGGAAGATTATACGTCTCCACTGAAATTAAATAAACGGCAACGTGACACAGAGTCAACGGACACAGAAACAACAGCATCCTCATGTCGTAAAAAAATGGTAGCGACGCCTAATATCAAAGGCTCCCGTAGTGCGTTCACCCCGAAATCAGCACATAGCAACAGTGTAGTATGCAAAGAGGGTAAGGTTGACAATGAATAATGGACAGTTATGTAATACTACTTCTCTGCCTTAAAATGGCAGTGTTAGCTTCCATTAACGCAAATGGCTTATGTAATGCCGATAAAATTCAAAATAGTGTACATCTATTTAAGAAATGCCATTATGATATTGTCTGCATTCAAGAGATATTTTGGTCTTTGGAAAATATTAATTCATACACATCTATGTTCGTGAATGAATTTAATGTATTCACTAATAATTGTAGCAATCCTAAAGGGAGGCGTGGCGTGTGCTGCCTTGTGAGCAAAACTTCCGGAATAGAAATTAAAAACGTAACAAAGGATGACGAAGGCAGACTTTTACAACTCGTTTGCGACATTGACGACACAGTTGTGAATATTGTTAATATATATGCTCCTAATGGCGTCAGTGATCAGTCAAAATTTTTCAATGCTCTCGATCAATATATAATTTCGGACGCTATTAATGTTATTGTTGGTGATTTCAATTGTAAGCCAAATCCAGCGTTAGACAATTCTAACACTGTGTTTGCTAACATTGATCAGTCTCGCAAACGCCTCCACCAGTTTATGAATTATTATCAATTTGTTGATGTTTGGCGCAACCAACACCCTCATTCCAGGCAATTTACATGGCGTCGTTATGATAGTATTAACAACATCCTTTTCCAAAGTAGAATAGACTATGTTCTCGTGAACACATGTTTTCTACACCACTGTCTCTCTACAGAAATAATTCGTTTTCCTTTCAGTGACCATGATATCATCAAATGTCATTTCAATTTTGAAAGTGTTGTAATGGGTCCAGGAATATGGAAATTTAACAATAGTCTCCTAAATGATGAAGCATATGACTCCGAGACTCGGCAAATTATCACAACATCCAACAAGTCGCAGAGTTTTACCTCAAATAAATTTGATTGGTTGGACGAACTAAAAATAAAAGTACGCAACCACGCAATTAAATACTCTAAGAACAAAAATAAAACTACCCAAAAATTAAAAAAAAAACCTTCAAAAACAAATTGCTTTCGAATATAAAATAGCCGCGAAATATTTCGACTATGACCTAACACGAGCCGCCATGTTGGAGCAAGAGTTAGATGTCATAATTGATCTTGAACTTAAGGGCGCAATAATTCGAAGTAAAATACAACACTTTGAGGAAGGTGAAAAGAGTACGAAATTTTTTTATAATCTTGAAAAAACTCGCCAAAACACTAAAACAATAAAAACAATAATTACCGAACATTGCGATTTTATTGACGACAGTAAAGCTATCGTAAGTGAAACAGTCAAATTTTATTCTGAATTATACACTAAAAATTCATGCACAGAAACTGCCATAAATAATTTCACCAAATATCTCTCGTCAAAACTCGATACAGAAGACCAAGAGGCCTGCGATCAATCGATAACACTGGAAGAACTTGGTTACTCTGTTCAGAATATGGTTAATGATAAAAGCCCAGGTAGTGACGGTCTTAGTGCAGCATGGTTCAAACACTTTTGGGACATAATTGGCCAGGAGCTGCTTAGCATATGCGAATTAGCATTTGAAAAATGTACGCTCCCTAAAAACATGCAAAGAGCTATTATTACTGTGATCCCCAAACCCGGTCGTGATAAAAGAATGCTCAAAAACTGGCGCCCAATCAGTCTTCTCAACACTGACTACAAAATATTGTCCAAAACTCTTGCCAATAGACTTCGCAACGTGGTAGGAAAAATAATTTCCACGGATCAGACATGCTGTATCCCAGGACGTGATATTTCAGATAATGTGCTGTGCATGAACAACATCATTGATTATGTAAATGAAACTAATAAACACGGCATCATTCTAAAATTAGACCAGATGAAAGCATTCGATCGTGTTGAGCATAATTACGTTCTAAATACTTTGCGGGCATTCAATTTTGGAAATAATTTTCTCAACTGGATAGAAGTCTTATACAATAATGCCTTAAGTTCGATGAAATGCAACGGTTTTACATCTGAGCCATTCCCAGTAACGAGGGGAATTTTGCAAGGGTGCCCAATTTCGGCGATTCTGTATGTGATTTCAGCAGAACCGCTGAACGCAGCAATTAAATGTCATTCAGATATCCGGGGTATTTGTATGCCAGATTCAAAAGACATCTCGCTAATATACCAACACGCTGACGATACGACGCTCACTCTAAAAGACGAAAACTCTGTTCACAACACAATGCATATAATGAGCGCATATGAAGCAGCATCCGGGGCCTGCATAAATTATGATAAAAGTGAATATATGTTTATAGGTTCGTACAAGAGTCGTATTGATAACCCATTTTCATTCAACGCTGTCACGAAACAATTAGTATTCTTGGTATCGTGATGGGAAATGATCAGCATGCCGCCCCTGAAGAAAACTGGAAAAAACGGGTGGAAAAATGTATGAAAATACTTAAACAGTGGAGTCGCCGAAAACTAAGTTACCGCGGTAAAACCCATGTGGCGAATACACTTGTGTCATCTACGTTGTGGTACGCATTGTCAGTGACAACGCTACCTGAAAAATACGCCAATAAGGTTAAAAAAGCAATTACTGACATTTTTTGGAACAACAAAAAACACCTTGTCAAGCACACTATAATAACCAGCCATATATCAAAAGGTGGCTATAACCTCGTGGACATTAACACTAAGAAGCTAGCCTTTCGCTTGAAATGGATTAAAAAAATGATGGACCCAAATTTCTCGCACAAATTTAAATGCTTGATGCTATATTTTCTAAACAAATATAGGAGTATGAAGCTTGGAAAAAGTATTTTTAAAATTAATATTGATTTCTCCAAAATTACAGACCTGCCGCCATTCTATGCAGAAATGCTGAGAGCATGGGGTATTGTTGGCAATGGCAACCGCATTCCGCTCTTAGCACAAGAATCGATTATGTTTGAACCACTCTTTTGTAATCAGTTCATACAACATGATAATAAATCTTTATTTTTTCAAAATTTCATAAAGGCAAATATTGTGAAAGTAAAATATCTGACTTATGAAACTGTTCCAGGGCTATTACCCCTGGCAGCCATTTCAGAGCTTTTAAAAGGTTCGCCTGATTTTGGGCTCCGTGCACGAGATGCGGTTAGAAAAAAACGTCGTACCATATTAAGTTCGTTACCGCCGGACTGGTGCGAATTCTGTATAACGAATGTTTGCTCACCTCAGCACGACAATATGACAGTAAATATTAAATCTGAAAATGACACAGAAGAAATTCTCATACAAAAACAGACAACAAAACAACTATCAACACTTGTACACACACGTCTTAAAACACGATTCCCGGCCGATTATAAACCAGCATGTATTGCCTACTGGCTGGAAAAATATCCAAACATTGATTGTGAAAAACTGTGGGCAAATGTTTACGGTGGCATGAAAGAAAACAAAATTAGTGATATTGAATACTTAATAATACACAACGTTTTAACTACAAACAGAGTTATATACAAAGCAAAAGAAATTGATAGCCCTCTGTGCAGCTTTTGCAAAAACGAAAATGAAAGTATCCCCCACTTATTCAATGAATGTTCGACTATTCAAAATTTCTGGATCTATGTATTTAATATAATCTTTAAAATTTCTCCAGCACTGCGATTCAATAGCCTGCAGCAAACTATTATTTTTGGCTTCCATGACAAGACCGATAAGTACGATTGGGCAATAATAAACTATCTTATTGGTCTTGGCAAATACTGCTTAAATGTACGTCGAACTGTACAACTAAAAAAAGACAATACTTTAAGGCTAATTCCATACTTCAAACATAGATTAAAATTGAAAGTTGACTTTGTATATCAACGTCTCTCTCGAGAAGACAATATCATAGAATTTGAAAATCTGTTTACTACAAATCAGTCGATCGTTCAGATGGTGGAGGGATACAATTATTTACTCACATTAACTTAGATCAATCAACTGCTCTGCTAGTCTTATACAGGTTGGATCAGTATTATTACACCTTATTTATATTATGATAAGTGAAAAATCAATAAATTGAAAGCTGTCACACTGTTTGATTTCCATATTTCCACCGTCGGTTAGGTACTGTACCACAATCTTGGAATTGTGCACCTATGAACGTTTACATTAATGTAATCCTGGAATATTTACAACGGAAAAAGAACAGTGAGCCACGCACAACTAGTATTGTTAGTGCAGTTTATTTACTGAATGGTAAGCATGCAACGCAATGAGAGACACGCAATGAAAATATCCTTGTTATTTTTGAATTTTCTGTAATTACAATTGAATATAATGATGTAATTTTAACCTTTTAATAAGGCCAGCCAGTGGGCCTGTCTTTTTAATAAAAGAGAAAAAAAAACAGTTATCGTCCGATAACTGAAGTTACGCTGCATCGGGCGTGGTTAGTACTTGCATGGGAGACCGGCTGGGAATACCACGTGCAGTAGGCTGATGAACATTTTTATTCCACCGTACTTACTAACTTTTTTCCATGATTTTTTGCCTAACCGAAGCATTAAATGACATCCAATTGCGACGAAAATTCAGCCTACTGCCAAACCAATGCAGAATACACCAGTTCTTGTCCAATCACTGACGTTAATATGCATCGGGGATGGATTGTACTTGCATGGGAGACCGGCTAGGAAAACCACGTGCAGTAGGCTTATCAACATTTTTATTCCTCCGTACAGACCATCTTCTTCCCGGGATTTGTTGCCTAGCCGAAGTATTAAATTACATCCAATTCTGACGAATATTCAGCCTACTGCCAAACCAATGCAGAATACACAAGTTCTCGTCCGATCACTGAAGTCAAGCTGCATCGGGCGTGGTTATTACTTGCATGGGAGACCTGCTGGGAGTACCACGTGCAGTAGGCTTATCAACATTTTGATTCTACCGTATATACCAACTTTTTCCCGGGATTTTTTGCCTAGCCGAAGCGTTAAACGACATCCAATTCTGATGAATATTCAGCCTACTGCCAAACCATTGCAGAATACACCAGTTCTCGTCTGATCACTGAAGTTAAGCTAACCGATGTGGTTAGTACTTGCTTGGGAGACCGGCTGAGAATATCACGTGCAGTAGGCTCATCAACATTTTTATTCCACATTACATACTAACTTTTTCCCATGATTTTTTGTCTAGCCGTAGCATTAAATGACATCCAATTCCGACGAATATTCAGCCTACTGCCACTCCATTGCAGAAGACACCGGTTCTCGTCCGTTCACTGAAGTTAAGCTGCATCGGGCGTGGACAGTACTTGCATGAGAGACCGGCTGGGAATATCACATGCAGTAGCCACATTAACATTTTTATTCCACCATACATACTAACATTTTCCCGTAATGTTTTGCCTAGCCGAAGCATTAATTGTCAACTAATTCCGACGAATTTTCAGCCTACTGCCAGAGCATTGCAGAATACACCAGTTTTCGTCCGATCACTGAAGTTAAGCTCACCTGACGTGGTTAGTACTTGTATGGGTGACCGGCTGAGAATATTACGTGCAGTAGGCACATTATCATTTTTATTCCACCGAACATACTAACTTTTTACCGGGATATTTTGCCTAGCCGAAGCTTTAAATGCCATCGAATTCCGACGAATTTTCAGCCTACTGACAAACCATTGCAGAATACACCAGTTCTCGACCGATCACTGAAGTTAAGCTCACCGGACGTGGTTAGTACTTGCATGGGATACCGGCTGAGAATATCACGTGCAGTAGGATCATCAACATTTTTATTCCACAGTACATACTAACTTTTTCCCATGATTTTTTGCCTAGCCGTAGCATTAAATGACATCCAATTCCGACGAATATTCAGCCTACTGCCAAACCATTGCAGAATACACCAGTTCTCGTCCGATCACTGAAGTTAATCTGCATCGGACATGTTTAGTACTTTCATGGGAGACCGGCTGGTAATACCGCGTGCAGTAGGCTCATCAAAAATTTTATTCCGCAGTACATAGTAACATTTTTCCTGGATTCTTTGCCTAGCCGAAACAATTAATGACATCCAATTCCGACGAAAATTCAGCCTACTGCCAAACCATTGCAGAGTACACCAGTTCTCGTCCGATCACTGAAGTTAAGCTGCATCGAGCGTGGTTAGTACTGGCATGGGAGACCTGCTGTGAATACAACGTGCAGTGGGCTTATCAACATTTTTATTCCACCGTACATACCAACTTTTTTCCAGGGATTTTTTGCCTTGTCGAAGCATTAAACGACATCCAATTACGACAAATATTCAGCCTACTGCCAAACCATTGCAGAATACACCAGTTCTCGTCCGATCACTGAAGATAAGCTGCATCGGGCGTGGTTAGTACTTGCATAGGAGAACAGTTGGGAATACTACGTGCAGTAGGCTGATGATCATTTTTATTCCACCGTACTCACTAACTTTTTTCCATGATTTTTGGCCAAGCCGAAGCATTAAATGACATCCAATTGCGACGAATATTCAGCCTACTGCCAAACCAATGCAGAATACACCAGTTCTCGTCCGATCACTGAAGTTAATCTGCATCGGGCGTGGTTAGTACTTGCAAGGGAGACCGGCTGGGAATACCACGTGCAGTAGGCTCATCAGAAATTTTATTCCGCAGTACATAGTAACTTTTTTCCTGGATTCTTTGCCTAGCTGAAGCATTAAATGACATCCAATTCCGACGAAAATTCAGCCTACAGCCAATCCATTGCAGAATACACCAGTTCTCGTCCGATCACTGAAGTTAAGCTTACCGGACGTGGTTAGTACTTGCATGGGAGACCGGCTGAGAATATCACGTGCAGTAGGCACATTAACATTTTTATTCCACCGTACATACTAACTTTTTCCCATGATTTTTTGCCTAGCCGAAGCATTAAATGTCATCCAATTCCGACAAATGTTCAGCCTACTGACAAACCATTGCAGAATACGCAATGCAAGTACTAACCACGCCCGATGCAGCTTAACTTCCGTGATCGGACGAGCACTGGTGTATTCTGCAATGCATTGGCAGTAGGCTGAAAATTCGTCGGAATTGGTTAACATTTAATGATTCGGCTAGGCAAAAAATTCCGGGAAAAAGTTAGTATGTACCGTCACGGTGGAATAAAAATGTTAATGTGCCTACTGCAGGTGATATTCCCAGCCGGTCTCTCATGCAAGTACTATCCACGCCCGATGCAGCTTAACTTCAGTGATCGGACGAGAACTGTTGTATTCTGCAATGGAGTGGCAGTAGGCTGAATATTCGTAGGAATTGGATGTCATTTAACGCTACGGCTAGGCAAAAAAATCATGGGAAAAAGTTAGTATTTAATGTGGAATAAAAATGTTGATGAGCCTACTGCACGTGATATTCTCAGCCAGTCTCCCATGCAAGTACTAACCACGTCCGGTGAGCTTTACTTCAGTGATCGGATGAAACTGGTGTATTCTGCAATGGTTTGGCAGTAGGCTGAAAATTCGTCGGAATTGGATGACATTTAATGCTTCGGCTAGGCAAAAAATCATGGAAAAAAGATAGTATGTACGGTGAAATAAAAATGTTGATGAGCCTATTGCACGTGGTATTCTCAGCCGGTCTCCCATGCAAGTACTAACCACGTCCGGTGAGCTTTACTTTAGTGATCGGACTAGAACTGGTGCATTCTGCAATGGTTTGTCAGTAGGCTGAAAATTCGTCGGAATTGGATGCCATGTAATGCTTCGGCTAGGCTAAAAATCACGGGAAAGAGTTAGTATGTACAGTGGAATAAAAATGTTAATGTACCTACTGCACGTGATATTCTCAGCCGGTCTCCCATGCAAGTACTAACCACATCCGGTGAGCTTAACTTCAGTGATCGGACGAGAACTGGTGTATTCTGCAATGGTTTGTCAGTAGGCTGAAAATTCGTCGGAATTCGTTAACATTTAATGCTTCGGCTAGGCAAAAAATTCCGGAAAAAAGTTAGTATGTACGGTGGAATAAAAGTGATAATGTGCCTACTGCACTTGATATTCCCAGCCAGTCTCTAATGCAAGTACAAACCACGCCCAATGCAGCTTAACTTCAGTGATCGGACGAGAACTGGCGTATTCTGCAATGGATTGGCAGTAGGCTGAATTTTCGTCGGAATTGGATGTCATTAATTGTTTCGGCTAGGCAAAGAATCCAGGAAAAATGTTACTATGTACTGCGGAATAAAATTTTTGATGAGCCTACTGCACGCGGTATTACCAGCCGGTCTCCCATGAAAGTACTAACCATGTCCGATGCAGATTAACTTCAGTGATCAGACGAAAACTGGTGTATTCTGCAATGCTTTGACAGTAGGCTGAAAATTCGTCGGAATTGGATGACATTTAATGCTTCGGCTAGGCAAAAAATCATGGGAAAAAAGTTAGTATGTACGGTGAAATAAAAATGTTGTTGAGCCTATTGCACGTGGTATTCTCAGCCGGTCTCCCATGCAAGTAATAACCACGTCCGATGAGCTTAACTTCAGTGATCGGACTAGAACTGGTGTATTCTGCAATGGTTTGTCAGTAGGCTGAATATTCGTCGGAATTGGATGTCATTTAAAGCTACGGCTAGGCAAAAAATCATGGAAAAAAGTCAATATGTAATGTGGAATAAAAATGTTAATGAGCCTACTGCACGTGATATTCTCAGCCGGTCTCCCATGCAAGTACTAACCACGTCCGGTTAGCTTAACTTCAGTGATCAGACGAGAACTGGTGTATTATGCAATGGTTTGGCAGTAGGCTGAATATTCGTCAGAATTGGATGTCGTTTAACCCTCCGGCTAGGCAAAAAATCCCGGGAAAAAGTTGGTATATACGGTGGAATCAAAATGTTGATAAGCCTACGGCACGTGGTATTCCCAGCCGCTCCCCCATGCAAGTACTAACCACGCCCAATGCAGCTTAACTTCAGTTATCGGACGAGAACTGGTGTATTCTGCAATGGTTTGGCAGTAGGCTGAAGATTCCTCGCAATTGCATGTCATTTAATGCTTCGGTTAGGCAAAAAATCATGGAAAAAAGTTAGTAAGTACGGTGGAATAAAAATGTTGATGAGCCTACTGCACGTGGTATTCCCAGTAGGTCTCCCATGCAAGTACTAACCACGCCCGAAGCAGCTTAACTACAGTGATCGGACGAGAACTGGTGTGTTCTGCAATGGTTTGACAGTTGGCTGAATACTCCTCAGAATTGGATGTCGTTTAACGTTTCGGCTAAGCAAAAAATCCCGGGAAAAAGTTGTTATGTACGGTGGAATCAAAATGTTGACAAGCCTACTGCACGTGGTATTCTCAGCCGGTCTCCCATGCAAGTACTAACCACGCCCGATGCAGCTTAACTTCAGTAATCAGACGAGAACTAGTGTATTCTGCTATGGTTTGGCAGTAGCCTGAATATTCGTCGGAATTGGATGTAATTTAGTACTTCGGCTAGGCAAACAATCCCGGGAAAAAGTTAGTATTTACGGTGGAATAAAAATGTTGATGAGCCTACTGCACGTGGTATTCACAGCCGGTCTCCCATGCAAGTACTGACCACGCCCGATGCAGCTTAACTTCAGTGATCACACGTGAACTGGTGTATTCTGCAATGGTTTGGCAGTAGGCTGAATATTCGTCGGAATTGGATGTAATATAATACTTCGGCTAGGCAAAAAATCCCGAGAAAAAGTTAGTATGTATGGTGGAATAAAAATGTTGATAAGCACGTGGTATTCCCAGCCGGTCTCCCATGCAAGTACTAACCACGCCCGATGCAGCTTAAATTCAGTGATCGGACGAGAACTGGTGTGTTTTGCAATGGTTTGACAGTAGGCTGAATATACGTCAGAATTGGATGTCGTTTAACGCTCCGGCTAGGCAAAAAATCCCGGGAAAAAGTTGGTATATACAGTGGAATCAAAATGTTGATAAGCCTACGGCACGTGGTATTCCCAGCCGCTCCCCCATGCAAGTACTAACCACGCCCAATGCAGCTTAACTTCAGTTATCGGACGAGAACTGGTGTATTCTGCAATGGTTTGGCAGTAGGCTGAATATTCATCGGAATTGGATGTATTTTAATACTTCGGCTAGGAAACAAATCCCGGGAAAAGATGGTATGTACGGAGGAATAAAAATGGTGATAAGCCTACTGCACGTGGTATTCCTAGCCGGTCTCCCATGCAAGTACAATCCATGCCCGATGCAGATTAACTTCAGTGATCGGACAAGAACTGATGTATTCTGCATTGGTTTGGCAGTAGGCTGAAGATTCCTTGCAATTGCATGTCATTTAATGCTTCGGTTAGGCAAAAAATCATGGAAAAAAGTTAGTAAGTACGGTGGAATAAAAATGTTGATGAGCCTACTGCACGTGGTATTCCCAGTAGGTCTCCCATGCAAGTACTAACCACGCCCGATGCAGCTTAACTTCAGTAATCAGACGAGAACTAGTGTATTCTGCTATGGTTTGGCAGTAGCCTGAATATTCGTCGGAATTGGATGTAATTTAGTACTTCGGCTAGGCAAACAATCCCGGGAAAAAGTTAGTATTTACGGTGGAATAAAAATGTTGATGAGCCTACTGCACGTGGTATTCACAGCCGGTCTCCCATGCAAGTACTGACCACGCCCGATGCAGCTTAACTTCAGTGATCACACGTGAACTGGTGTATTCTGCAATGGTTTGGCAGTAGGCTGAATATTCGTCGGAATTGGATGTAAGTTAATACTTCGGCTAGGCAAAAAATCCCGAGAAAAAGTTAGTATGTATGGTGGAATAAAAATGTTGATAAGCACGTGGTATTCCCAGCAGGTCTCCCATGCAAGTACTGACCACGCCCGATGCAGCTTAACTTCAGTGATCGGACGAGAACTGCTGTATTCTGCAATGGTTTGCAGTAGGCTGAATATTCGTTGGAATTGGATGTAATTTAATACTTCGGTTAGGCAAAAAATCCCGGGAAAAAGTAAGTATGGATGGTGGAATAAAAATGTTGATGAGCCTAATGCACATGGTATTCCAGGCCGGTCTCCCATGCATCCACGCCCATGCAGTTTAACTTCAGTGATCAGACAAGAACTGGTGTATTCTGCAATGGTTTGTCAGTAGGCTGAAAATTCGTCGGAATTGGTTAACATTTACTGCTTCGGCTAGGCAAAAAATTCCGGAAAAAAAGTTAGTATGTATTGTGGAATAAAAATGTTGATAGGCACGTGGTATTCCCAGCAGGTCTCCCATGCAAGTACTAACCACGCCCGATGCAGCTTAACTTCAGTGATCGGACGAGAACTGCTATTCTGCAATGGTTTGGCAGTAGGCTGAATATTCGTTGGAATTGAATGTAATTTAATACTTCGGTTAGGCAAAAAATCCCGGGAAAAAGTAAGTATGGATGGTGGAATAAAAATGTTGATGAGCCTATTGCACATGGTATTCCAGGCCGGTCTCCCATGCATCCACGCCCGATGCAGTAAAACTTCAGTGATCAGATGAGAACTGGTGTATTCTGCAATGGTTTGTCAGTAGGCTGAAAATTCGTCGGAATTGGTTAACATTTACTGCTTCGGCTAGGCAAAAAATTCCGGAAAAAAGTTAGTATGTACGGTGGAATAAAAATTTCAATGTGCCTACTGCACTTGATATTCCCTGCAAGTCTCTAATGCAAGTACAAACCACGCCCGATGCAGCTTAATTTCAGTGATCGAACGAGAACTGGTGTATTCTGCAATGGATTGGCAGTAGGCTGAATTTTCGTCGGAATTGGATGTCATTAATTGTTTCGGCTAGGCAAAGAATCCAGGAAAAATTTTACTATGTACTGCAGAATAAAATTTGTGATGAGCCTACTGCACGCGGTATTACCAGCCGGTCTCCCATGAAAGTTCTAACCATGTCCGATGCAGATTAACTTCAGTGATCGGAAGAGAACTGGTGTATTCTGCAATTGTTTGGCAGTAGGCTGAATATTCGTCGGAATTGGATGTCATTTAATGCTACGGCTAGGCAAAAAATCATGGGAAAATGTTAGTATGAAAATGTTAGCACTTTGCCACAATTTTTCAGTACTTTGCCACACTTTTCAGTGCTTTGCCACTACTTTGCCACAACTTGTCAGTACTTTGCCACACTTTTCAGCATTTTTCCACTACTTTTCAGTACTTTGCCACTACTTTTCAGCACTTTGCCACAACTTTTCAGTACTTTGCCACTACTTTTCAGCACTTTGCCACAACTTTTCAGTACTTTGCCACATTTTTCAGTACACTACCACAACTTTTCAGTACTGTGCCACACTTTTTCTTCACTTTGCCACTACTTTTCAGTACTTTGCCACATTTTTCAGTACTTTGCCACTACTTTTCAGCACTTTGCCACAATTTTTCAGTACTTTGCCACACTGTTCAGTGCTTTGCCACTACTTTGCCACTACTTGTCAGTACTTTGCCACACTTTTCAGCACTTTGCCACTACTTTTCAGTACTTTGCCACTACTTTTCAGCACTTTGCCACAACTTTTCAGTACTTTGCCACTACTTTTCAGCACTTTGCCACAACTTTTCAGTACTTTGCCACATTTTTCAGTACACTGCCACAACTTTTCAGTACTGTGCCACACTTTTCTTCACTTTGTCACTACTTTTCAGTACTTTGCCACATTTTTCAGTACTTTGCCACTACTTTTCTGTACTTTGCCACAACTTTTCAGTACTTTGCCACATTTTTCAGTACTTTGCCACTACTTTTCAGCACTTTGCCACAACTTTTCAGTACTTTGCTATACTTTTCAGTACTTTGCCATACTTTTCAGTACTTTGCCACGCTTTTCAGCAATTTGCCACTACTTTGCCACAACTTTTCAGTACTTTGCCACACTTTTCAGCCCTTTACCACTCCTTTAAAATAGTTTGCCACTACTTTTCAGCACTTTGCCACAATTTTTCAGTACTTTGCCACACTTTTCAGTGCTTTGCCACTACTTTGCCACAACTTGTCAGTACTTTGCCACACTTTTCAGCACTTTGACACTACTTTTCAGTACTTTGCCACTACTTTTCAGCACTTTGCCACAACTTTCAGTACTTTGCCACTACTTTTCAGCACTTTGCCACAACTTTTCAGTACTTTGCCACATTTTTCAGTACACTGCCACAACTGTTCAGTACTGTGCCACACTTTTCTTCACTTTGCCACTACTTTTCAGTACTTTGCCACATTTTTCAGTACTTTGCCACTACTTTTCAGCACTTTGCCACAATTTTTCAGTACTTTGCCACACTTTTCAGTGCTTTGCCACTACTTTGCCACTACTTGTCAGTACTTTGCCACACTTTTCAGCACTTTGACACTACTTTTCAGTACTTTGCCACTACTTTTCAGCACTTTGCCACAACTTTTCAGTACTTTGCCACTACTTTTCAGCACTTTGCCACAACTTTTCAGTACTTTGCCACATTTTTCAGTACACTGCCACAACTGTTCAGTACTGTGCCACACTTTTCTTCACTTTGCCACTACTTTTCAGTACTTTGCCACATTTTTCAGTACTTTGCCACTACTTTTCAGCACTTTGCCACAATTTTTCAGTACTTTGCCACACTTTTCAGTGCTTTGCCACTACTTTGCCACTACTTGTCAGTACTTTGCCACACTTTTCAGCACTTTGCCACTACTTTTCAGTACTTTGCCACTACTTTTCAGCACTTTGCCACAACTTTTCAGTACTTTGCCACTACTTTTCAGCACTTTGCCACAACTTTTCAGTACTTTGCCACATTTTTCAGTACACTGCCACAACTTTTCAGTACTGTGCCACACTTTTCTTCACTTTGCCGCTACTTTTCAGTACTTTGCCACATTTTTCAGTACTTTACCACTCCTTTAAAATAGTTTGCCACTACTTTTCAGCACTTTGCCACTACTTTGCCACAACTTGTCAGTACTATGCCACACTTTTCAGTACTTTGCCACACTTTTCAGTGCTTTGCCACTACTTTGCCACAACTTGTCAATACTTTGCCACACTTTTCAGCACTTTGACACTACGTTTCAGTACTTTGCCACTACTTTTCAGCACTTTGCCACAACTTTTCTGTACTTTGCCACAACTTTTCAGTACTGTGCCACACTTTTCTTCACTTTGCCACTACTTTTCATTACTTTGCCACTACTTTTCAGCACTTTGCCACAATTTTCAGTACTTTGCCACGACTTTGCCACAACTTTTCAGTACTTTGCCACACTTTTCAGCAATTTGCCACTGCTTTTCAGTAGTTTGCCACCACTTTTCAGCACTTTGCCTCAACTTTTCTGTACTTTGCCACACTTCTCAGTACTTTGCCACTACTTTTCAGCACTTTGCCACAACTTTTCAGTACTTTGCCACACTTTTCAGTGCTTTGCCACCACTTTGCCACAACTTTTCAGTACTTTGCCACACTTTTGAGCACTTTGCCACTGCTTTTCAGTAGTTTACCACTACTTTTCAGCACTTTGCCACAATTTTTCAGTACTTTGCCACACTTTTCAGTGCTTTGCCTCTACTTTGCCACAACTTGTCAGTACTTTGCCACACTTTTCAGCACATTGCCACTATGTTTCAGTACTTTGCCACTACTTTTCAGCACTTTGCCACAACTTTTCTGTACTTTGCCACTACTTTTCAGCACTTTGCCACAACTTTTCAGTACTTTGCCATACTTTTCAGTACTTTGCCACGACTTTGCAACAACTTTTCAGTACTTTGCCACACTTTTCAGTACTTTGCCACACTTTTCAGCAATTTGCCACTACTTTGCCACAACTTTTCCGTACTTTGCCACACTTTTCAGCACTTTGCCACTACTTTTCAGTACTATGCCACAACATTTCAGTACTTTGCCACATTTTTCAGTACTTTGCCACTACTTTTCAGCACTTTGCCACAACTTTTCAGTTCTTTGCTATACTTTTCAGTACTTTGCCACACTTTTCAGTACTTTGCCACACTTTTCAGCAATTTGCCACTACTTTGCCACAACTTTTCAGTACTTTGCCACACTTTTCAGCACTTTACCACTCCTTTAAAATAGTTTGCCACTACTTTTCAGCACTTTGCCACAATTTTTCAGTACTTTGCCACACTTTTCAGTGCTTTGCCACTACTTTGCCACAACTTGTCAGTACTTTGCCTCACTTTTCAGCATTTTTCCACTACTTTTCAGTACTTTGCCACTACTTTTCAGCACTTTGCCACAACTTTTCAGTACTTTGCCACTACTTTTCAGCACTTTGCCACAACTTTTCAGTACTTTGCCACATTTTTCAGTACACTACCACAACTTTTCAGTACTGTGCCACACTTTTCTTCACTTTGCCACTACTTTTCAGTACTTTGCCACATTTTTCAGTACTTTGCCACTACTTTTCAGCACTTTGCCACAACTTTTCAGTACTTTGCCACATTTTTCAGTACACTGCCACAACTTTTCAGTACTGTGCCACACTTTTCTTCACTTTGTCACTACTTTTCAGTACTTTGCCACATTTTTCAGTACTTTGCCACTAATTTTCTGTACTTTGCCACAACTTTTCAGTACTTTGCCACATTTTTCAGTACTTTGCCACTACTTTTCAGCACTTTGCCACAACTTTTCAGTACTTTGCTATACTTTTCAGTACTTTGCCATACTTTTCAGTACTTTGCCACACTTTTCAGCAATTTGCCACTACTTTGCCACAACTTTTCAGTACTTTGCCACACTTTTCAGCCCTTTACCACTCCTTTAAAATAGTTTGCCACTACTTTTCAGCACTTTGCCACAATTTTTCAGTACTTTGCCACACTTTTCAGTGCTTTGCCACTACTTTGCCACAACTTGTCAGTACTTTGCCACACTTTTCAGCACTTTGCCACTACTTTTCAGTACTTTGCCACTACTTTTCAGCACTTTGCCACAACTTTTCAGTACTTTGCCACTACTTTTCAGCACTTTGCCACAACTTTTCAGTACTTTGCCACATTTTTCAGTACACTGCCACAACTGTTCAGTACTGTGCCACACTTTTCTTCACTTTGCCACTACTTTTCAGTACTTTGCCACATTTTTCAGTACTTTGCCACTACTTTTCAGCACTTTGCCACAATTTTTCAGTACTTTGCCACACTTTTCAGTGCTTTGCCACTACTTTGCCACTACTTGTCAGTACTTTGCCACACTTTTCAGCACTTTGCCACTACTTTTCAGTACTTTGCCACTACTTTTCAGCACTTTGCCACAACTTTTCAGTACTTTGCCACTACTTTTCAGCACTTTGCCACAACTTTTCAGTACTTTGCCACATTTTTCAGTACACTGCCACAACTTTTCAGTACTGTGCCACACTTTTCTTCACTTTGCCGCTACTTTTCAGTACTTTGCCACATTTTTCAGTACTTTGCCACTACTTTTCAGCACTTTGCCACAACTTTTCAGTACTTTGCCACACTTTTCTGTACTTTACCACTCCTTTAAAATAGTTTGCCACTACTTTTCAGCACTTTGCCACAATTTTTCAGTACTTTGCCACACTTTTCAGTGCTTTGCCACTACTTTGCCACAACTTGTCAATACTTTGCCACACTTTTCAGCACTTTGACACTACGTTTCAGTACTTTGCCACTACTTTTCAGCACTTTGCCACAACTTTTCTGTACTTTGCCACTACTTTTCAGCACTTTGCCATAACTTTTCAGTACATTGCCACATTTTTCAGTACTTTGCCACAACTTTTCAGTACTGTGCCACACTTTTCTTCACTTTGCCACTACTTTTCAGTACTTTGCCACTACTTTTCAGCACTTTGCCACAATTTTCAGTACTTTGCCACGACTTTGCAACAACTTTTCAGTACTTTGCCACACTTTTCAGCAATTTGCCGCTGCTTTTCAGTAGTTTGCCACCACTTTTCAGCACTTTGCCTCAACTTTTCAGTACTTTGCCACACTTTTCAGTGCTTTGCCACTACTTTGCCACAACTTGTCAGTACTTTGCCACACTTTTCAGCACTTTGCCACTGCTTTTCAGTACTTTGCCACTACTTTTCAGCAAATTGCCACAACTTTTCTGTACTTTGACACACTTCTCAGTACTTTGCCACTACTTTTCAGCACTTTGCCACAACTTTTCAGTACTTTGCCACACTTTTCAGTGCTTTGCCACCACTTTGCCACAACTTTTCAGTACTTTGCCACACTTTTGAGCACTTTGCCACTGCTTTTCAGTAGTTTACCACTACTTTTCAGCACTTTGCCACAATTTTTCAGTACTTTGCCACACTTTTCAGTGCTTTGCCTCTACTTTGCCACAACTTGTCAGTACTTTGCCACACTTTTCAGCACATTGCCACTATGTTTCAGTACTTTGCCACTACTTTTCAGCACTTTGCCACAACTTTTCTGTACTTTGCCACTACTTTTCAGCACTTTGCCACAACTTTTCAGTACTTTGCCATACTTTTCAGTACTTTGCCACGACTTTGCAACAACTTTTCAGTACTTTGCCACACTTTTCAGTACTTTGCCACACTTTTCAGCAATTTGCCACTACTTTGCCACAACTTTTCCGTACTTTGCCACACTTTTCAGCACTTTGCCACTACTTTTCAGTACTATGCCACAACTTTTCAGTACTTTGCCACATTTTTCAGTACTTTGCCACTACTTTTCAGCACTTTGCCACAACTTTTCAGTACTTTGCTATACTTTTCAGTACTTTGCCACACTTTTCAGTACTTTGCCACACTTTTCAGCAATTTGCCACTACTTTGCCACAACTTTTCAGTACTTTGCCACACTTTTCAGCACTTTACCACTCCTTTAAAATAGTTTGCCACTACTTTTCAGCACTTTGCCACATTTTTTCAGTACTTTGCCACACTTTTCAGTGCTTTGCCACTACTTTGCCACAAGTTGTCAGTACTTTGCCTCACTTTTCAGCATTTTTCCACTACTTTTCAGTACTTTGCCACTACTTTTCAGCACTTTGCCACAACTTTTCAGTACTTTGCCACTACTTTTCAGCACTTTGCCACAACTTTTCAGTACTTTGCCACATTTTTCAGTACACTACCACAACTTTTCAGTACTGTGCCACACTTTTCTTCACTTTGCCACTACTTTTCAGTACTTTGCCACATTTTTCAGTACTTTGCCACTACTTTTCAGCACTTTGCCACAATTTTTCAGTACTTTGCCACACTTTTCAGTGCTTTGCCACTACTTTGCCACTACTTGTCAGTACTTTGCCACACTTTTCAGCACTTTGCCACTACTTTTCAGTACTTTGCCACTACTTTTCAGCACTTTGCCACAACTTTTCAGTACTTTGCTATACTTTTCAGTACTTTGCCATACTTTTCAGTACTTTGCCACACTTTTCAGCAATTTGCCACTACTTTGCCACAACTTTTCAGTACTTTGCCACACTTTTCAGCCCTTTACCACTCCTTTAAAATAGTTTGCCACTACTTTTCAGCACTTTGCCACAATTTTTCAGTACTTTGCCACACTTTTCAGTGCTTTGCCACTACTTTGCCACAACTTGTCAGTACTTTGCCACACTTTTCAGCACTTTGCCACTACTTTTCAGTACTTTGCCACTACTTTTCAGCACTTTGCCACAACTTTTCAGTACTTTGCCACTACTTTTCAGCACTTTGCCACAACTTTTCAGTACTTTGCCACATTTTTCAGTACACTGCCACAACTGTTCAGTACTGTGCCACACTTTTCTTCACTTTGCCACTACTTTTCAGTACTTTGCCACATTTTTCAGTACTTTGCCACTACTTTTCAGCACTTTGCCACAATTTTTCAGTACTTTGCCACACTTTTCAGTGCTTTGCCACTACTTTGCCACTACTTGTCAGTACTTTGCCACACTTTTCAGCACTTTGCCACTACTTTTCAGTACTTTGCCACTACTTTTCAGCACTTTGCCACAACTTTTCAGTACTTTACCACTACTTTTCAGCACTTTGCCACAACTTTTCAGTACTTTGCCACATTTTTCAGTACACTGCCACAACTTTTCAGTACTGTGCCACACTTTTCTTCACTTTGCCACTACTTTTCAGCAATTTGCCACAACTTTTCAGTACTTTGCCACACTTTTCTGTACTTTACCACTCCTTTAAAATAGTTTGCCACTACTTTTCAGCACTTTGCCACAACTTGTCAGTAATTTGCCACACTTTTCAGTGCTTTGCCACTACTTTGCCACAACTTGTCAGTACTATGCCACACTTTTCAGTACTTTGCCACACTTTTCAGTGCTTTGCCACTACTTTGCCACAACTTGTCAATACTTTGCCACACTTTTCAGCACTTTGACACTACGTTTCAGTACTTTGCCACTACTTTTCAGCACTTTGCCACAACTTTTCTGTACTTTGCCACTACTTTTCAGCACTTTGCCATAACTTTTCAGTACATTGCCACATTTTTCAGTACTTTGCCACAACTTTTCAGTACTGTGCCACACTTTTCTTCACTTTGCCACTACTTTTCAGTACTTTGCCACAATTTTCAGTAATTTGCCACGACTTTGCCACAACTTTTCAGTACTTTGCCACACTTTTCAGCAATTTGCCACTGCTTTTCAGTAGTTTGCCACCACTTTTCAGCACTTTGCCTCAACTTTTCAGTACTTTGCCACACTTTTCAGTGCTTTGCCACTACTTTGCCACAACTTGTCAGTACTTTGCCACACTTTTCAGCACTTTGCCACTGCTTTTCAGTACTTTGCCACTACTTTTCAGCACATTGCCACAACTTTTCTGTACTTTGACACACTTCTCAGTACTTTGCCACTACTTTTCAGCACTTTGCCACAACTTTTCAGTACTTTGCCACACTTTTCAGTGCTTTGCCACCACTTTGCCACAACTTTTCAGTACTTTGCCACACTTTTGAGCACTTTGCCACTGCTTTTCAGTAGTTTACCACTACTTTTCAGCACTTTGCCACAACTTGTCAGTACTTTGCCACACTTTTCAGCACATTGCCACTATGTTTCAGTACTTTGCCACTACTTTTCAGCACTTTGCCACAACTTTTCTGTACTTTGCCACTACTTTTCAGCACTTTGCCACAACTTTTCAGTACTTTGCCATACTTTTCAGTACTTTGCCACGACTTTGCAACAACTTTTCAGTACTTTGCCACACTTTTCAGTACTTTGCCACACTTTTCAGCAATTTGCCACTACTTTGCCACAACTTTTCAGTACTTTGCCACACTTTTCAGCACTTTATCACTCCTTTAAAATAGTTTGCCACTACTTTTCAGCACTTTGCCACAACTTGTCAGTACTTTGCCACACTTTTCAGTGTTTTGTCACTACTTTGCCACAACTTGTCAGTACTATGCCACACTTTCCAGCACTTTGCCACTACTTTTCAGTACTTTGCCACTACTTTTCAATACTTTGCCACAACGTTTCAGTACTTTGCCACACTTTTCAGCACTTTGCCACTGCCTTTCAGTACTTTGCCACTACTTTTCAGCACATTGCCACAAATTTTCTGTACTTTGCCACACTTTTCAGTACTTTGCCACCACTTTGCCACAACTTTTCAGTTCTTTGCCACACTTTTGAGCACTTTGCCACTGCTTTTCAGCACTTTGCCACTACTTTTCTGTACTTTGCCACTACTTTTCAGCACTTTGCCACAACTTTACAGAACTTTGCCACACTTTTGAGCACTTGCCACTGCTTTTCAGTAGTTTGCCACTACTTTTCAGCACTTTGCCACTACTTTGCCACAACTTGTCAGTACTTTGCCACACTTGTCAGCACTTTGCCACTACGTTTCAGTACTTTGCCACTACTTTTCAGCTCTTTGCCACAACTTTTCAGTACTTTGCCACATTTTTCAGTACTTTGCCACAACTTTTCAGTACTGTGCCACACTTTTCTTCACTTTGCCACTACTTTTCAGTACTTTGCCACAACTTTTCAGTACTTTGCCACATTTTTCAGTACTTTGCCACTACTTTTCAGCACTTTGCCACAACTTTTCAGTACTTTGCTATACTTTTCAGTACTTTGCCACACTTTTCAGTACTTTGCCACACTTTTCAGCAATTTGCCACTACTTTGCCACAACTTTTCAGTACTTTGCCACACTTTTCAGCACTTTACCACTCCTTTAAAATAGTTTGCCACTACTTTTCAGCACTTTGCCACAATTTTTCAGTACTTTGCCACACTTTTCAGTGCTTTGCCACTACTTTGCCACAACTTGTCAGTACTTTGCCACACTTTTCAGCACTTTGCCACTACTTTTCAGTACTTTGCCACTACTTTTCAGCACTTTGCCACAACTTTTCAGTACTTTGCCACTACTTTTCAGCACTTTGCCACAACTTTTCAGTACTTTGCCACATTTTTCAGTACACTGCCACAACTTTTCAGTACTGTGCCACACTTTTCTTCACTTTGCCACTACTTTTCAGTACTTTGCCACATTTTTCAGTACTTTGCCACTACTTTTCAGCACTTTGCCACAATTTTTCAGTACTTTGCCACACTTTTCAGTGCTTTGCCACTACTTTGCCACTACTTGTCAGTACTTTGCCACACTTTTCAGCACTTTGCCACTACTTTTCAGTACTTTGCCACTACTTTTCAGCACTTTGCCACAACTTTTCAGTACTTTGCCACTACTTTTCAGCACTTTGCCACAACTTTTCAGTACTTTGCCACATTTTTCAGTACACTGCCACAACTTTTCAGTACTGTGCCACACTTTTCTTCACTTTGCCACTACTTTTCAGTACTTTGCCACATTTTTCAGTACTTTGCCACTACTTTTCAGCACTTTGCCACAACTTTTCAGTACTTTGCCACACTTTTCTGTACTTTACCACTCCTTTAAAATAGTTTGCCACTACTTTTCAGCACTTTGCCACAACTTGTCAGTAATTTGCCACACTTTTCAGTGCTTTGCCACTACTTTACCACAACTTGTCACTACTATGCCACACTTTTCAGCACTTTGCCACTACTTTTCAGTACTTTGCCATTACTTTTCAGCACTTTGCCACACTTTTCAGTGCTTTGCAACTACTTTGCCACAACTTTTCATTACTTTGCCACACTTTTCAGCACTTTACCACTGCTTTTCAGTAGTTTGCCACTACTTTTCAGCACTTTACCACAACTTTTCAGTACTTTGCCACACTTTTCAGTGCTTTGCCACTACTTTGCCACAACTTGTCAGTACTTGCTACACTTTTTAGCACTTTGCCACTACGTTTCAGTACTTTGCCTCTACTTTTCAGCACTTTGCCACAACTTTTCAGTACTTTGCCACACTTTTCAGTGCTTTGCCATTACTTTGCCACAACTTGTCAGTACTTTGCCACACTTTTCAGCACTTTGATACTACGTTTCAGTACTTTGCCACTACTTTTCAGCACTTTGCCACAACTTTTCTGTACTTTGCCACTACTTTTCAGCACTTTGCCACAACTTTTCAGTACATTGCCACATTTTTCAGTACTTTGCCACAACTTTTCATTACTGTGCCACACTTTTCTTCACTTTGCCACTACTTTTCAGTACTTTGCCACGACTTTGCCACAACTTTTCAGTACTTTGCCACACTTTTCAGCAATTTGCCACTGCTTTTCAGTACTTTGCCACACTTTTCAGTGCTTTGCCACTACTTTGCCACAACTTGTCAGTACTATGCCACACTTTTCAGCACTTTGCCACTACTTTTCAGTACTTTGCCACTACTTTTCAGCACTTTGCCACAACTTTTCATTACTTTGCCACTCTTTTCAGCACTTTACCACTGCTTTTCAGTAGTTTGCCACTACTTTTCAGCACTTTACCACAACTTTTCAGTACTTTGCAATACTTTTCAGTGCTTTGCCACTACTTTGCCACAACTTGTCAGTACTATGCCACACTTTCCAGCACTTTGCCACTACTTTTCAGTACTTTGCCACTACTTTTCAATACTTTGCCACAACTTTTCAGTACTTTGCCACACATTTCAGTGCTTTGCCACTACTTTGCCACAACGTTTCAGTACTTTGCCACACTTTTCAGCACTTTGCCACTGCCTTTCAGTACTTTGCCACTACTTTTCAGCACATTGCCACAAATTTTCTGTACTTTGCCACACTTTTCAGTACTTTGCCACCACTTTGCCACAACTTTTCAGTTCTTTGCCACACTTTTGAGCACTTTGCCACTGCTTTTCAGCACTTTGCCACTACTTTTCTGTACTTTGCCACTACTTTTCAGCACTTTGCCACAACTTTACAGAACTTTGCCACACTTTTGAGCACTTGCCACTGCTTTTCAGTAGTTTGCCACTACTTTTCAGCACTTTGCCACTACTTTGCCACAACTTGTCAGTACTTTGCCACACTTGTCAGCAATTTGCCACTACGTTTCAGTACTTTGCCACTACTTTGCAGCACTTTGCCACAACTTTTCAGTACTTTGCCACACTTTTCAGTGCTTTGCCATTACTTTGCCACAACTTGTCAGTACTTTGCCACACTTTTCAGCACTTTGATACTACGTTTCAGTACTTTGCCACTACTTTTCAGCACTTTGCCACAACTTTTCTGTACTTTGCCACTACTTTTCAGCACTTTGCCACAACTTTTCAGTACATTGCCACATTTTTCAGTACTTTGCCACAACTTTTCATTACTGTGCCACACTTTTCTTCACTTTGCCACTACTTTTCAGTACTTTGCCACGACTTTGCCACAACTTTTCAGTACTTTGCCACACTTTTCAGCAATTTGCCACTGCTTTTCAGTACTTTGCCACACTTTTCAGTGCTTTGCCACTACTTTGCCACAACTTGTCAGTACTATGCCACACTTTTCAGCACTTTGCCACTACTTTTCAGTACTTTGCCACTACTTTTCAGCACTTTGCCACAACTTTTCATTACTTTGCCACTCTTTTCAGCACTTTACCACTGCTTTTCAGTAGTTTGCCACTACTTTTCAGCACTTTACCACAACTTTTCAGTACTTTGCAATACTTTTCAGTGCTTTGCCACTACTTTGCCACAACTTGTCAGTACTATGCCACACTTTCCAGCACTTTGCCACTACTTTTCAGTACTTTGCCACTACTTTTCAATACTTTGCCACAACTTTTCAGTACTTTGCCACACATTTCAGTGCTTTGCCACTACTTTGCCACAACGTTTCAGTACTTTGCCACACTTTTCAGCACTTTGCCACTGCCTTTCAGTACTTTGCCACTACTTTTCAGCACATTGCCACAAATTTTCTGTACTTTGCCACACTTTTCAGTACTTTGCCACCACTTTGCCACAACTTTTCAGTTCTTTGCCACACTTTTGAGCACTTTGCCACTGCTTTTCAGCACTTTGCCACTACTTTTCTGTACTTTGCCACTACTTTTCAGCACTTTGCCACAACTTTACAGAACTTTGCCACACTTTTGAGCACTTGCCACTGCTTTTCAGTAGTTTGCCACTACTTTTCAGCACTTTGCCACTACTTTGCCACAACTTGTCAGTACTTTGCCACACTTGTCAGCAATTTGCCACTACGTTTCAGTACTTTGCCACTACTTTGCAGCTCTTTGCCACAACTTTTCAGTACTTTGCCACATTTTTCAGTACTTTGCCACAACTTTTCAGTACTGTGCCACACTTGTCTTCACTTTGCCACTACTTTTCAGTACTTTGCCACAACTTTTCAGTACTTTGCCACATTTTTCAGTACTTTGCCACTACTTTTCAGCACTTTGCCACAACTTTTCAGTACTTTGCTATACTTTTCAGTACTTTGCCACACTTTTCAGTACTTTGCCACACTTTTCAGCAATTTGCCACTACTTTGCCACAACTTTTCAGTACTTTGCCACACTTTTCAGCACTTTACCACTCCTTTAAAATAGTTTGCCACTACTTTTCAGCACTTTGCCACAATTTTTCAGTACTTTGCCACACTTTTCAGTGCTTTGCCACTACTTTGCCACAACTTGTCAGTACTTTGCCACACTTTTCAGCACTTTGCCACTACTTTTCAGTACTTTGCCACTACTTTTCAGCACTTTGCCACAACTTTTCAGTACTTTGCCACTACTTTTCAGCACTTTGCCACAACTTTTCAGTACTTTGCCACATTTTTCACTACACTGTCACAACTTTTCAGTACTGTGCCACACTTTTCTTCAATTTGCCACTACTTTTCAGTACTTTGCCACATTTTTCAGTACTTTGCCACTACTTTTCAGCACTTTGCCACAATTTTTCAGTACTTTGCCACACTTTTCAGTGCTTTGCCACTACTTTGCCACTACTTGTCAGTACTTTGCCACACTTTTCAGCACTTTGCCACTACTTTTCAGTACTTTGCCACTACTTTTCAGCACTTTGCCACAACTTTTCAGTACTTTGCCACTACTTTTCAGCACTTTGCCACAACTTTTCAGTACTTTGCCACATTTTTCAGTACACTGCCACAACTTTTCAGTACTGTGCCACACTTTTCTTCACTTTGCCACTACTTTTCAGTACTTTGCCACATTTTTCAGTACTTTGCCACTACTTTTCAGCACTTTGCCACAACTTTTCAGTACTTTGCCACACTTTTCTGTACTTTACCACTCCTTTAAAATAGTTTGCCACTACTTTTCAGCACTTTGCCACAACTTGTCAGTAATTTGCCACACTTTTCAGTGCTTTGCCACTACTTTACCACAACTTGTCAGTACTATGCCACACTTTTCAGCACTTTGCCACTACTTTTCAGTACTTTGCCATTACTTTTCAGCACTTTGCCACACTTTTCAGTGCTTTGCAACTACTTTGCCACAACTTTTCATTACTTTGCCACACTTTTCAGCACTTTACCACTGCTTTTCAGTAGTTTGCCACTACTTTTCAGCACTTTACCACAACTTTTCAGTACTTTGCCACACTTTTCAGTGCTTTGCCACTACTTTGCCACAACTTGTCAGTACTTGCTACACTTTTTAGCACTTTGCCACTACGTTTCAGTACTTTGCCTCTACTTTTCAGCACTTTGCCACAACTTTTCAGTACTTTGCCACACTTTTCAGTGCTTTGCCATTACTTTGCCACAACTTGTCAGTACTTTGCCACACTTTTCAGCACTTTGATACTACGTTTCAGTACTTTGCCACTACTTTTCAGCACTTTGCCACAACTTTTCTGTACTTTGCCACTACTTTTCAGCACTTTGCCACAACTTTTCAGTACATTGCCACATTTTTCAGTACTTTGCTACAACTTTTCATTACTGTGCCACACTTTTCTTCACTTTGCCACTACTTTTCAGTACTTTGCCACGACTTTGCCACAACTTTTCCGTACTTTGCCACACTTTTCAGCAATTTGCCACTGCTTTTCAGTACTTTGCCACACTTTTCAGTGCTTTGCCACTACTTTGCCACAACTTGTCAGTACTTTGCCACACTTTTCAGCACTTTGCCACTGCTTTTCAGTACTTTGCCACTACTTTTCAGCACTTTGCCACAACTTTTCAGTACTTTGCCACACTTTTCAGTGCTTTGCCACCACTTTGCCACAACTTTTCAGTACTTTGCCACACTTTTGAGCACTTTGCCACTGCTTTTCAGTAGTTTGCCACTACTTTTCAGCACTTTGCCACAATTTTTCAGTACTTTGCCACACTTTTCAGTGCTTTGCCACTACTTTGCCACAACTTGTCAGTACTTTGCCACACTTTTCAGCACTTTGCCACTACGTTTCAGTACTTTGCCACTACTTTTCAGCACTTTGCCACAACTTTTCTGTACTTTGCCACTACTTTTCAGCACTTTGCCACAACTTTTCAGTACTTTGCCATACTTTTCAGTACTTTGCCACGACTTTGCAACAACTTTTCAGTACTTTGCCACACTTTTCAGCACTTTGCCACTACTTTGCCACAACTTTTCAGTACTTTGCCACACTTTTCAGCACTTTACCACTCCTTTAAAATAGTTTGCCACTACTTTTCAGCACTTTGCCACAACTTGTCAGTACTTTGCCACACTTTTCAGTGCTTTGTCACTACTTTGCCACAACTTGTCAGTACTATGCCACACTTTTCAGCACTTTGCCACTACTTTTCAGTACTTTGCCACTACTTTTCAGCACTGTGCCACAACTTTTCAGCACTTTGCCACACTTTTCAGCACTTTACCACTGCTTTTCAGTAGTTTGCCACTACTTTTCATCACTTTACCACAACTTTTCAGTACTTTGCCATACTTTTCAGTGCTTTGCCACTACTTTGCCACAACTTGTCAGTACTATGCCACACTTTCCAGCACTTTGCCACTAATTTTCAGTACTTTGCCACTACTTTTCAATACTTTGCCACAACTTTTCAGTACTTTGCCACACATTTCAGTGCTTTGCCACTACTTTGCCACAACGTTTCAGTACTTTGCCACACTTTTCAGCACTTTGCCACAACTTTTCAGTACTTTGCCACATTTTTCAGTACTTTGCCACTACTTTTCAGCACTTTGCCACAACTTTTCAGTACTTTGCTATACTTTTCAGTACTTTGCCACACTTTTCAGTACTTTGCCACACTTTTCAGCAATTTGCCACTACTTTGCCACAACTTTTCAGTACTTTGCCACACTTTTCAGCACTTTACCACTCCTTTAAAATAGTTTGCCACTACTTTTCAGCACTTTGCCACAATTTTTCAGTACTTTGCCACACTTTTCAGTGCTTTGCCACTACTTTGCCACAACTTGTCAGTACTTTGCCACACTTTTCAGCACTTTGCCACTACTTTTCAGTACTTTGCCACTACTTTTCAGCACTTTGCCACAACTTTTCAGTACTTTGCCACTACTTTTCAGCACTTTGCCACAACTTTTCAGTACTTTGCCACATTTTTCACTACACTGTCACAACTTTTCAGTACTGTGCCACACTTTTCTTCAATTTGCCACTACTTTTCAGTACTTTGCCACATTTTTCAGTACTTTGCCACTACTTTTCAGCACTTTGCCACAATTTTTCAGTACTTTGCCACACTTTTCAGTGCTTTGCCACTACTTTGCCACTACTTGTCAGTACTTTGCCACACTTTTCAGCACTTTGCCACTACTTTTCAGTACTTTGCCACTACTTTTCAGCACTTTGCCACAACTTTTCAGTACTTTGCCACTACTTTTCAGCACTTTGCCACAACTTTTCAGTACTTTGCCACATTTTTCAGTACACTGCCACAACTTTTCAGTACTGTGCCACACTTTTCTTCACTTTGCCACTACTTTTCAGTACTTTGCCACATTTTTCAGTACTTTGCCACTACTTTTCAGCACTTTGCCACAACTTTTCAGTACTTTGCCACACTTTTCTGTACTTTACCACTCCTTTAAAATAGTTTGCCACTACTTTTCAGCACTTTGCCACAACTTGTCAGTAATTTGCCACACTTTTCAGTGCTTTGCCACTACTTTACCACAACTTGTCAGTACTATGCCACACTTTTCAGCACTTTGCCACTACTTTTCAGTACTTTGCCATTACTTTTCAGCACTTTGCCACACTTTTCAGTGCTTTGCAACTACTTTGCCACAACTTTTCATTACTTTGCCACACTTTTCAGCACTTTACCACTGCTTTTCAGTAGTTTGCCACTACTTTTCAGCACTTTACCACAACTTTTCAGTACTTTGCCACACTTTTCAGTGCTTTGCCACTACTTTGCCACAACTTGTCAGTACTTGCTACACTTTTTAGCACTTTGCCACTACGTTTCAGTACTTTGCCTCTACTTTTCAGCACTTTGCCACAACTTTTCAGTACTTTGCCACACTTTTCAGTGCTTTGCCATTACTTTGCCACAACTTGTCAGTACTTTGCCACACTTTTCAGCACTTTGATACTACGTTTCAGTACTTTGCCACTACTTTTCAGCACTTTGCCACAACTTTTCTGTACTTTGCCACTACTTTTCAGCACTTTGCCACAACTTTTCAGTACATTGCCACATTTTTCAGTACTTTGCTACAACTTTTCATTACTGTGCCACACTTTTCTTCACTTTGCCACTACTTTTCAGTACTTTGCCACGACTTTGCCACAACTTTTCCGTACTTTGCCACACTTTTCAGCAATTTGCCACTGCTTTTCAGTACTTTGCCACACTTTTCAGTGCTTTGCCACTACTTTGCCACAACTTGTCAGTACTTTGCCACACTTTTCAGCACTTTGCCACTGCTTTTCAGTACTTTGCCACTACTTTTCAGCACTTTGCCACAACTTTTCAGTACTTTGCCACACTTTTCAGTGCTTTGCCACCACTTTGCCACAACTTTTCAGTACTTTGCCACACTTTTGAGCACTTTGCCACTGCTTTTCAGTAGTTTGCCACTACTTTTCAGCACATTGCCACAATTTTTCAGTACTTTGCCACACTTTTCAGTGCTTTGCCACTACTTTGCCACAACTTGTCAGTACTTTGCCACACTTTTCAGCACTTTGCCACTACGTTTCAGTACTTTGCCACTACTTTTCAGCACTTTGCCACAACTTTTCTGTACTTTGCCACTACTTTTCAGCACTTTGCCACAACTTTTCAGTACTTTGCCATACTTTTCAGTACTTTGCCACGACTTTGCAACAACTTTTCAGTACTTTGCCACACTTTTCAGCACTTTGCCACTACTTTGCCACAACTTTTCAGTACTTTGCCACACTTTTCAGCACTTTACCACTCCTTTAAAATAGTTTGCCACTACTTTTCAGCACTTTGCCACAACTTGTCAGTACTTTGCCACACTTTTCAGTGCTTTGTCACTACTTTGCCACAACTTGTCAGTACTATGCCACACTTTTCAGCACTTTGCCACTACTTTTCAGTACTTTGCCACTACTTTTCAGCACTTTGCCACAACTTTTCAGCACTTTGCCACACTTTTCAGCACTTTACCACTGCTTTTCAGTAGTTTGCCACTACTTTTCATCACTTTACCACAACTTTTCAGTACTTTGCCATACTTTTCAGTGCTTTGCCACTACTTTGCCACAACTTGTCAGTACTATGCCACACTTTCCAGCACTTTGCCACTAATTTTCAGTACTTTGCCACTACTTTTCAATACTTTGCCACAACTTTTCAGTACTTTGCCACACATTTCAGTGCTTTGCCACTACTTTGCCACAACGTTTCAGTACTTTGCCACACTTTTCAGCACTTTGCCACTGCTTTTCAGTACTTTGCCACTACTTTTCAGCACATTGCCACAACTTTTCTGTACTTTGCCACACTTTTCAGTACTTTGCCACCACATTGCCACAACTTTTCAGTACTTTGCCACACTTTTGAGCACTTTGCCACAACTTTACAGAACTTTGCCACACTTTTGAGCACTTGCCACTGCTTTTCAGTAGTTTGCCACTACTTTTCAGCACTTTGCCACAATTTTTCAGTACTTTGCCACACTTTTCAGTGTTTTGCCACTACTTTGCCACAACTTGTCAGTACTTTGCCACACTTTTCAGCACTTTGCCACTACGTTTCAGTACTTTGCCACTACTTTTCAGCACTTTGCCACACTTTTCAGTACTTTGCCACACTTTTCAGCAATTTGCCACTACTTTGCCACAACTTTTCAGTACTTTGCCACACTTTTCAGCACTTTACCACTCCTTTAAAATAGTTTGCCACTACTTTTCAGCACTTTGCCACAATTTTTCAGTACTTTGCCACACTTCTTTTCAGTGCTTTGCCACTACTTTGCCACAACTTGTCAGTACTTTGCCACACTTTTCAGCAATTTGCCACTACTTTTCAGTACTTTGCCACTACTTTTCAGCACATTGCCACATCTTTTCTGTACTTTGACACACTTCTCAGTACTTTGCCACTACTTTTCAGCACTTTGCCACAACTTTTCTGTACTTTACCACTCCTTTAAAATAGTTTGCCACTACTTTTCAGCACTTTGCCACAACTTGTCAGTAATTTGCCACACTTTTCAGTGCTTTGCCACTACTTTGCCACAACTTTTTAGTACTATGCCACACTTTTCAGCACTTTGCCACTACTTTTCAGTACTTTGCCATTACTTTTCAGCACTTTGCCACACTTTTCAGTGCTTTGCAACTACTTTGCCACAACTTTTCATTACTTTGCCACACTTTTCAGCACTTTACCACTGCTTTTCAGTAGTTTGCCACTACTTTTCAGCACTTTACCACAACTTTTCAGTACTTTGCCACACTTTTCAGTGCTTTGCCACTACTTTGCCACAACTTGTCAGTACTTGCTACACTTTTTAGCACTTTGCCACTACGTTTCAGTACTTTGCCACTACTTTTCAGCACTTTGCCACAACTTTTCAGTACTTTGCCACACTTTTCAGTGCTTTGCCACTACTTTGCCACAACTTGTCAGTACTTTGCCACACTTTTCAGCACTTTGATACTACGTTTCAGTACTTTGCCACTACTTTTCAGCACTTTGCCACAACTTGTCAGTACTATGCCACACTTTTCAGCACTTTGCCACTACTTTTCAGTACTTTGCCACTACTTTTCAGCACTTTGCCACAACTTTTCAGCACTTTGCCACACTTTTCAGCACTTTACCACTGCTTTTCAGTAGTTTGCCACTACTTTTCATCACTTTACCACAACTTTTCAGTACTTTGCCATACTTTTCAGTGCTTTGCCACTACTTTGCCACAACTTGTCAGTACTATGCCACACTTTCCAGCACTTTGCCACTACTTTTCAGTACTTTGCCACTACATTTCAATACTTTGCCACAACTTTTCAGTACTTTGCCACACATTTCAGTGCTTTGCCACTACTTTGCCACAACGTTTCAGTACTTTGCCACACTTTTCAGCACTTTGCCACTACTTTTCAGTACTTTGCCACTACTTTTCAGCACATTGCCACAACTTTTCTGTACTTTGCCACACTTTTCAGTACTTTGCCACCACTTTGCCACAACTTTTCAGTACTTTGCCACACTTTTGAGCACTTTGCCACAACTTTACAGAACTTTGCCACACTTTTGAGCACTTGCCACTGCTTTTCAGTAGTTTGCCACTACTTTTCAGCACTTTGCCACAATTTTTCAGTACTTTGCCACACTTTTCAGTGTTTTGCCACTACTTTGCCACAACTTGTCAGTACTTTGCCACACTTTTCAGCACTTTGCCACTACGTTTCAGTACTTTGCCACTACTTTTCAGCACTTTGCCACACTTTTCAGTACTTTGCCACACTTTTCAGCAATTTGCCACTACTTTGCCACAACTTTTCAGTACTTTGCCACACTTTTCAGCACTTTACCACTCCTTTAAAATAGTTTGCCACTACTTTTCAGCACTTTGCCACAATTTTTCAGTACTTTGCCACACTTTTCAGTGCTTTGCCACTACTTTGCCACAACTTGTCAGTACTTTGCCACACTTTTCAGCACTTTGATACTACGTTTCAGTACTTTGCCACTACTTTTCAGCACTTTGCCACAACTTGTCAGTACTATGCCACACTTTTCAGCACTTTGCCACTACTTTTCAGTACTTTGCCACTACTTTTCAGCACTTTGCCACAACTTTTCAGCACTTTGCCACACTTTTCAGCACTTTACCACTGCTTTTCAGTAGTTTGCCACTACTTTTCAGCACTTTACCACAACTTTTCAGTACTTTGCCATACTTTTCAGTGCTTTGCCACTACTTTGCCACAACTTGTCAGTACTATGCCACACTTTCCAGCACTTTGCCACTACTTTTCAGTACTTTGCCACTACTTTTCAATATTTTGCCACAACTTTTCAGTACTTTGCCACACATTTCAGTGCTTTGCCACTACTTTGCCACAACGTTTCAGTACTTTGCCACACTTTTCAGCACTTTGCCACTGCTTTTCAGTACTTTGCCACTACTTTTCAGCACATTGCCACAACTTTTCTGTACTTTGCCACACTTTTCAGTACTTTGCCACCACTTTGCCACAACTTTTCAGTACTTTGCCACACTTTTGAGCACTTTGCCACAACTTTACAGAACTTTGCCACACTTTTGAGCACTTGCCACTGCTTTTCAGTAGTTTTCCACTATTTTTCAGCACTTTGCCACAATTTTTCAGTACTTTGCCACACTTTTCAGTACTTTGCCACACTTTTCAGCACTTTGCCACTACGTTTCAGTACTTTGCCACTACTTTTCAGCACTTTGCCACACTTTTCAGTACTTTGCCACTACTTTTCAGCACTTTGCCACACTTTTCAGTACTTTGCCACACTTTTCTGCAATTTGCCACTACTTTGCCACAACTTTTCAGTACTTTGCCACACTTTTCAGCACTTTACCACTCCTTTAAAATAGTTTGCCACTACTTTTCAGCACTTTGCCACAATTTTTCAGTACTTTGCCACACTTTTCAGTGCTTTGCCACTAGTTTGCCACAACTTGTCAGTACTTTGCCACACTTTTCAGCACTTTGCCACTACTTTTCAGTACTTTGCCACACTTCTCAGTACTTTGCCACTACTTTTCAGCACTTTGCCACACTTCTCAGTACTTTGCCACTACTTTTCAGCACATTGCCACAACTTTTCTGTACTTTGACACACTTCTCAGTACTTTGCCACTACTTTTCAGCACTTTGCCACAACTTTTCTGTACTTTACCACTCCTTTAAAATAGTTTGCCACTACTTTTCAGCACTTTGCCACAACTTGTCAGTAATTTGCCACACTTTTCAGTGCTTTGCCACTACTTTGCCACAACTTGTCAGTACTATGCCACACTTTTCAGCACTTTGCCACTACTTTTCAGTACTTTGCCATTACTTTTCAGCACTTTGCCACACTTTTCAGTGCTTTGCAACTACTTTGCCACAACTTTTCATTACTTTGCCACACTTTTCAGCACTTTACCACTGCTTTTCAGTAGTTTGCCACTACTTTTCAGCACTTTACCACAACTTTTCAGTACTTTGCCACACTTTTCAGTGCTTTGCCACTACTTTGCCACAACTTGTCAGTACTTGCTACACTTTTTAGCACTTTGCCTCTACGTTTCAGTACTTTGCCACTACTTTTCAGCACTTTGCCACAACTTTTCAGTACTTTGCCACACTTTTCAGTGCTTTGCCACTACTTTGCCACAACTTGTCAGTACTTTGCTACACTTTTCAGCACTTTGATACTACGTTTCAGTACTTTGCCACTACTTTTCAGCACTTTGCCACAACTTTTCTGTACTTTGCCACTACTTTTCAGCACTTTGCCACAACTTTTCAGTACATTGCCACATTTTTCAGTACTTTGCCACAACTTTTCATTACTGTGCCACACTTTTGAGCACTTTGCCACTGCTTTTCAGTAGTTTGCCACTACTTTTCAGCACTTTGCCACAACTTTTCAGTACTTTGCCACACTTTTCAGTGCTTTGCCACTACTTTGCCACAACTTGTCAGTACTTTGCCACACTTTTCAGCACTTTGCCACTACGTTTCAGTACTTTGCCACTACTTTTCAGCACTTTGCCACAACTTTTCTGTACTTTGCCACTACTTTTCAGCACTTTGCCACAACTTTTCAGTACTTTGCCATACTTTTCAGTACTTTGCCACGACTTTTCAGTAGTTTGCCACTACTTTTCATCACTTTACCACAACTTTTCAGTACTTTGCCATACTTTTCAGTGCTTTGCCACTACTTTGCCACAACTTGTCAGTACTATGCCACACTTTCCAGCACTTTGCCACTACTTTTCAGTACTTTGCCACTACTTTTCAATACTTTGCCACAACTTTTCAGTACTTTGCCACACATTTCAGTGCTTTGCCACTACTTTGCCACAACGTTTCAGTACTTTGCCACACTTTTCAGCACTTTGCCACTACTTTTCAGTACTTTGCCACTACTTTTCAGCACATTGCCACAACTTTTCTGTACTTTGCCACACTTTTCAGTACTTTGCCACCACTTTGCCACAACTTTTCAGTACTTTGCCACACTTTTGAGCACTTTGCCACAACTTTACAGAACTTTGCCACACTTTTGAGCACTTGCCACTGCTTTTCAGTAGTTTGCCACTACTTTTCAGCACTTTGCCACAATTTTTCAGTACTTTGCCACACTTTTCAGTGTTTTGCCACTACTTTGCCACAACTTGTCAGTACTTTGCCACACTTTTCAGCACTTTGCCACTACGTTTCAGTACTTTGCCACTACTTTTCAGCACTTTGCCACACTTTTCAGTACTTTGCCACACTTTTCAGCAATTTGCCACTACTTTGCCACAACTTTTCAGTACTTTGCCACACTTTTCAGCACTTTACCACTCCTTTAAAATAGTTTGCCACTACTTTTCAGCACTTTGCCACAATTTTTCAGTACTTTGCCACACTTTTCAGTGCTTTGCCACTACTTTGCCACAACTTGTCAGTACTTTGCCACACTTTTCAGCACTTTGATACTACGTTTCAGTACTTTGCCACTACTTTTCAGCACTTTGCCACAACTTGTCAGTACTATGCCACACTTTTCAGCACTTTGCCACTACTTTTCAGTACTTTGCCACTACTTTTCAGCACTTTGCCACAACTTTTCAGCACTTTGCCACACTTTTCAGCACTTTACCACTGCTTTTCAGTAGTTTGCCACTACTTTTCAGCACTTTACCACAACTTTTCAGTACTTTGCCATACTTTTCAGTGCTTTGCCACTACTTTGCCACAACTTGTCAGTACTATGCCACACTTTCCAGCACTTTGCCACTACTTTTCAGTACTTTGCCACTACTTTTCAATATTTTGCCACAACTTTTCAGTACTTTGCCACACATTTCAGTGCTTTGCCACTACTTTGCCACAACGTTTCAGTACTTTGCCACACTTTTCAGCACTTTGCCACTGCTTTTCAGTACTTTGCCACTACTTTTCAGCACATTGCCACAACTTTTCTGTACTTTGCCACACTTTTCAGTACTTTGCCACCACTTTGCCACAACTTTTCAGTACTTTGCCACACTTTTGAGCACTTTGCCACAACTTTACAGAACTTTGCCACACTTTTGAGCACTTGCCACTGCTTTTCAGTAGTTTTCCACTATTTTTCAGCACTTTGCCACAATTTTTCAGTACTTTGCCACACTTTTCAGTACTTTGCCACACTTTTCAGCACTTTGCCACTACGTTTCAGTACTTTGCCACTACTTTTCAGCACTTTGCCACACTTTTCAGTACTTTGCCACTACTTTTCAGCACTTTGCCACACTTTTCAGTACTTTGCCACACTTTTCTGCAATTTGCCACTACTTTGCCACAACTTTTCAGTACTTTGCCACACTTTTCAGCACTTTACCACTCCTTTAAAATAGTTTGCCACTACTTTTCAGCACTTTGCCACAATTTTTCAGTACTTTGCCACACTTTTCAGTGCTTTGCCACTAGTTTGCCACAACTTGTCAGTACTTTGCCACACTTTTCAGCACTTTGCCACTACTTTTCAGTACTTTGCCACACTTCTCAGTACTTTGCCACTACTTTTCAGCACTTTGCCACACTTCTCAGTACTTTGCCACTACTTTTCAGCACATTGCCACAACTTTTCTGTACTTTGACACACTTCTCAGTACTTTGCCACTACTTTTCAGCACTTTGCCACAACTTTTCTGTACTTTACCACTCCTTTAAAATAGTTTGCCACTACTTTTCAGCACTTTGCCACAACTTGTCAGTAATTTGCCACACTTTTCAGTGCTTTGCCACTACTTTGCCACAACTTGTCAGTACTATGCCACACTTTTCAGCACTTTGCCACTACTTTTCAGTACTTTGCCATTACTTTTCAGCACTTTGCCACACTTTTCAGTGCTTTGCAACTACTTTGCCACAACTTTTCATTACTTTGCCACACTTTTCAGCACTTTACCACTGCTTTTCAGTAGTTTGCCACTACTTTTCAGCACTTTACCACAACTTTTCAGTACTTTGCCACACTTTTCAGTGCTTTGCCACTACTTTGCCACAACTTGTCAGTACTTGCTACACTTTTTAGCACTTTGCCTCTACGTTTCAGTACTTTGCCACTACTTTTCAGCACTTTGCCACAACTTTTCAGTACTTTGCCACACTTTTCAGTGCTTTGCCACTACTTTGCCACAACTTGTCAGTACTTTGCTACACTTTTCAGCACTTTGATACTACGTTTCAGTACTTTGCCACTACTTTTCAGCACTTTGCCACAACTTTTCTGTACTTTGCCACTACTTTTCAGCACTTTGCCACAACTTTTCAGTACATTGCCACATTTTTCAGTACTTTGCCACAACTTTTCATTACTGTGCCACACTTTTGAGCACTTTGCCACTGCTTTTCAGTAGTTTGCCACTACTTTTCAGCACTTTGCCACAACTTTTCAGTACTTTGCCACACTTTTCAGTGCTTTGCCACTACTTTGCCACAACTTGTCAGTACTTTGCCACACTTTTCAGCACTTTGCCACTACGTTTCAGTACTTTGCCACTACTTTTCAGCACTTTGCCACAACTTTTCTGTACTTTGCCACTACTTTTCAGCACTTTGCCACAACTTTTCAGTACTTTGCCATACTTTTCAGTACTTTGCCACGACTTTGCAACAACTTTTCAGTACTTTGCCACACTTTTCAGCACTTTGCCACTACTTTGCCACAACTTTTCAGTACTTTGCCACACTTTTCAGCACTTTACCACTCCTTTAAAATAGTTTGCCACTACTTTTCAGCACTTTGCCACAACTTGTCAGTACTTTGCCACACTTTTCAGTGCTTTGTCACTACTTTTCAGTACTTTGCCACTACTTTTCAGCACTTTGCCACAACTTTTCAGCACTTTGCCACACTTTTCAGCACTTTACCACTACTTTGCAGCACTTTACCACAACTTTTCAGTACTTTGCCATACTTTTCAGTGCTTTGCCACTACTTTGCCACAACTTGTCAGTACTATGCCACACTTTCCAGCACTTTGCCACAACTTGTCAGTAATTTGCCACACTTTTCAGTGCTTTGCCACTACTTTGCCACAACTTGTCAGTACTATGCCACACTTTTCAGCACTTTGCCACTACTTTTCAGTACTTTGCCATTACTTTTCAGCACTTTGCCACACTTTTCAGTGCTTTGCAACTACTTTGCCACAACTTTTCATTACTTTGCCACACTTTTCAGCACTTTACCACTGCTTTTCAGTAGTTTGCCACTACTTTTCAGCACTTTACCACAACTTTTCAGTACTTTGCCACACTTTTCAGTGCTTTGCCACTACTTTGCCACAACTTGTCAGTACTTGCTACACTTTTTAGCACTTTGCCACTACGTTTCAGTACTTTGCCACTACTTTTCAGCACTTTGCCACAACTTTTCAGTACTTTGCCACACTTTTCAGTGCTTTGCCACTACTTTGCCACAACTTGTCAGTACTTTGCCACACTTTTCAGCACTTTGATACTACGTTTCAGTACTTTGCCACTACTTTTCAGCACTTTGCCACAACTTTTCTGTACTTTGCCACTACTTTTCAGCACTTTGCCACAACTTTTCAGTACATTGCCACATTTTTCAGTACTTTGCCACAACTTTTCATTACTGTGCCACACTTTTCTTCACTTTGCCACTACTTTTCAGTACTTTGCCACTACTTTTCAGCACTTTGCCGCACTTTTCAGTACTTTGCCATGACTTTGCCACAACTTTTCAGTACTTTGCAACACTTTTCAGCAATTTGCCACTGCTTTTCAGTACTTTGCCACACTTTTCAGTGCTTTGCCACTACTTTGCCACAACTTGTCAGTACTTTGCCACACTTTTCAGCACTTTGCCACTGCTTTTCAGTACTTTGCCACTACTTTTCAGCACATTGCCACAACTTTTGTGTACTTTGACACACTTCTCAGTACTTTGCCACTACTTTTCAGCACTTTGCCACAACTTTTCAGTACTTTGCCACACTTTTCAGAGCTTTGCCACCACTTTGCCACAACTTTTCAGTACTTTGCCACACTTTTGAGCACTTTGCCACTGCTTTTCAGTAGTTTGCCACTACTTTTCAGCACTTTGCCACAACTTTTCAGTACTTTGCCACACTTATCAGTGCTTTGCCACTACTTTGCCACAACTTGTCAGTACTTTGCCACACTTTTCAGCACTTTGCCACTACGTTTCAGTACTTTGCCACTACTTTTCAGCACTTTGCCACAACTTTTCTGTACTTTGCCACTACTTTTCAGCACTTTGCCACAACTTTTCAGTACTTTGCCATACATTTCAGTACTTTGCCACGACTTTGCAACAACTTTTCAGTACTTTGCCACACTTTTCAGCACTTTGCCACTACTTTGCCACAACTTTTCAGTACTTTGCCACACTTTTCAGCACTTTACCACTCCTTTAAAATAGTTTGCCACTACTTTTCAGCACTTTGCCACAACTTGTCAGTACTTTGCCACACTTTTCAGTGCTTTGTCACTACTTTTCAGTACTTTGCCACTACTTTTCAGCACTTTGCCACAACTTTTCAGCACTTTGCCACACTTTTCAGCACTTTACCACTACTTTGCAGCACTTTACCACAACTTTTCAGTACTTTGCCATACTTTTCAGTGCTTTGCCACTACTTTACCACAACTTGTCAGTACTATGCCACACTTTCCAGCACTTTGCCACTACTTTTCAGTAATGTGCCACTACTTTTCAATACTTTGCCACAACTTTTCAGTACTTTGCCACACATTTCAGTGCTTTGCCACTACTTTGCCACAACGTTTCAGTACTTTGCCACACTTTTCAGCACTTTGCCACTGCTTTTCAGTACTTTGCCACTACTTTTCAGCACATTGCCACAACTTTTCTGTACTTTGCCACACTTTTCAGTACTTTGCCACCACTTTGCCACAACTTTTCAGTACTTTGCCACACTTTTGAGCACTTTGCCACTGCTTTTCAGCACTTTGCCACGACTTTTCAGTACTTTGCCACTACTTTTCAGCACTTTGCCACAACTTTTCAGCACTTTGCCACACTTTTCAGCACTTTACCACTGCTTTTCAGTAGTTTGCCACTACTTTTCAGCATTTTACCACAACTTTTCAGTACTTTGCCATACTTTTCAGTGCTTTGCCACTACTTTGCCACAACTTGTCAGTACTATGCCACACTTTCCAGCACTTTGCCACAACTTGTCAGTACTTTGCCACACTTTTCAGTGCTTTGTCACTACTTTTCAGTACTTTGCCACTACTTTTCAGCACTTTGCCACAACTTTTCAGCACTTTGCCACACTTTTCAGCACTTTACCACTACTTTGCAGCACTTTACCACAACTTTTCAGTACTTTGCCATACTTTTCAGTGCTTTGCCACTACTTTGCCACAACTTGTCAGTACTATGCCACACTTTCCAGCACTTTGCCACAACTTGTCAGTAATTTGCCACACTTTTCAGTGCTTTGCCACTACTTTGCCACAACTTGTCAGTACTATGCCACACTTTTCAGCACTTTGCCACTACTTTTCAGTACTTTGCCATTACTTTTCAGCACTTTGCCACATTTTTCAGTGCTTTGCAACTACTTTGCCACAACTTTTCATTACTTTGCCACACTTTTCAGCACTTTACCACTGCTTTTCAGTAGTTTGCCACTACTTTTCAGCACTTTACCACAACTTTTCAGTACTTTGCCACACTTTTCAGTGCTTTGCCACTACTTTGCCACAACTTGTCAGTACTTGCTACACTTTTTAGCACTTTGCCACTACGTTTCAGTACTTTGTCACTACTTTTCAGCACTTTGCCACAACTTTTCAGTACTTTGCCACACTTTTCAGTGCTTTGCCACTACTTTGCCACAACTTGTCAGTACTTTGCCACACTTTTCAGCACTTTGATACTACGTTTCAGTACTTTGCCACTACTTTTCAGCACTTTGCCACAACTTTTCTGTACTTTGCCACTACTTTTCAGCACTTTGCCACAACTTTTCAGTACATTGCCACATTTTTCAGTACTTTGCCACAACTTTTCATTACTGTGCCACACTTTTCTTCACTTTGCCACTACTTTTCAGTACTTTGCCACTACTTTTCAGCACTTTGCCGCACTTTTCAGTACTTTGCCATGACTTTGCCACAACTTTTCAGTACTTTGCAACACTTTTCAGCAATTTGCCACTGCTTTTCAGTACTTTGCCACACTTTTCAGTGCTTTGCCACTACTTTGCCACAACTTGTCAGTACTTTGCCACACTTTTCAGCACTTTGCCACTGCTTTTCAGTACTTTGCCACTACTTTTCAGCACATTGCCACAACTTTTGTGTACTTTGACACACTTCTCAGTACTTTGCCACTACTTTTCAGCACTTTGCCACAACTTTTCAGTACTTTGCCACACTTTTCAGAGCTTTGCCACCACTTTGCCACAACTTTTCAGTACTTTGCCACACTTTTGAGCACTTTGCCACTGCTTTTCAGTAGTTTGCCACTACTTTTCAGCACTTTGCCACAACTTTTCAGTACTTTGCCACACTTTTCAGTGCTTTGCCACTACTTTGCCACAACTTGTCAGTACTTTGCCACACTTTTCAGCACTTTGCCACTACGTTTCAGTACTTTGCCACTACTTTTCAGCACTTTGCCACAACTTTTCTGTACTTTGCCACTACTTTTCAGCACTTTGCCACAACTTTTCAGTACTTTGCCATACATTTCAGTACTTTGCCACGACTTTGCAACAACTTTTCAGTACTTTGCCACACTTTTCAGCACTTTGCCACTACTTTGCCACAACTTTTCAGTACTTTGCCACACTTTTCAGCACTTTACCACTCCTTTAAAATAGTTTGCCACTACTTTTCAGCACTTTGCCACAACTTGTCAGTACTTTGCCACACTTTTCAGTGCTTTGTCACTACTTTTCAGTACTTTGCCACTACTTTTCAGCACTTTGCCACAACTTTTCAGCACTTTGCCACACTTTTCAGCACTTTACCACTACTTTGCAGCACTTTACCACAACTTTTCAGTACTTTGCCATACTTTTCAGTGCTTTGCCACTACTTTGCCACAACTTGTCAGTACTATGCCACACTTTCCAGCACTTTGCAACTACTTTTCAGTACTTTGCCACTACTTTTCAATACTTTGCCACACTTTTCAGCACTTTGCCACTGCTTTTCAGTACTTTGCCACTACTTTTCAGCACATTGCCACAACTTTTCTGTACTTTGCCACACTTTTCAGTACTTTGCCACCACTTTGCCACAACTTTTCAGTACTTTGCCACACTTTTGAGCACTTTGCCACTGCTTTTCAGCACTTTGCCACGACTTTTCAGTACTTTGCCACTACTTTTCAGCACTTTGCCACAACTTTACAGAACTTTGCCACACTTTTGAGCACTTGCCACTGCTTTTCAGTAGTTTGCCACTACTTTTCAGCACTTTGCCACAATTTTTCAGTACTTTGCCACACTTTTCAGTGTTTTGCCACTACTTTGCCACAACTTGTCAGTACTTTGCCACACTTTTCAGCACTTTGCCACTACGTTTCAGTACTTTGCCACTACTGTTCAGCACTTTGCCACACTTTTCAGTACTTTGCCACACTTTTCAGCAATTTGCCACTACTTTGCCACAACTTTTCAGTACTTTGCCACACTTTTCAGCACTTTACCACTCCTTTAAAATAGTTTGCCACTACTTTTCAGCACTTTGCCACAATTTTTCAGTACTTTGCCACACTTTTCAGTGCTTTGCCACTACTTTGCCACAACTTGTCAGTACTTTGCCACACTTTTCAGCACTTTGCCACTACTTTTCAGTACTTTGCCACTACTTTTCAGCATTTTGCCACAACTTTTCAGTACTTTGCCACTACTTTTCAGCACTTTGCCACAACTTTTCAGTACTTTGCCACATTTTTCAGTACACTGCCACAACTTTTCAGTACTGTGCCACACTTTTCTTCACTTTGCCACTACTTTTCAGCACTTTGCCACAATTTTTCAGTACTTTGCCACACTTTTCAGTGCTTTGCCACTACTTGTCAGTACTTTGCCACACTTTTCAGCACTTTGCCACTACTTTTCAGTACTTTGCCACTACTTTTCAACACTTTGCCACAACTTTTCAGTACTTTGCCACATTTTTCAGTACACTGCCACAACTTTTCAGTACTATGCCACACTTTTCTTCACTTTGCCACTACTTTTCAGTACTTTGCCACATTTTTCAGTACTTTTCCACTACTTTTCCGCACTTTGCCACAACTTTTCAGTACTTTGCCACACTTTTCTGTACTTTACCACTCCTTTAAAATAGTTTGCCACTACTTTTCAGCACTTTGCCACAACTTGTCAGTAATTTGCCACATTTTTCAGTGCTTTGCCACTACTTTGCCACAACTTGTCAGTACTATGCCACACTTTTCAGCACTTTGCCACTACTTTTCAGTCCTTTGCCACTACTTTTCAGCACTTTGCCACACTTTTCAGTGCTTTGCAACTACTTTGCCACAACTTTTCATTACTTTGCCACACTTTTCAGCACTTTACCACTGCTTTTCAGTAGTTTGCCACTACTTTTCAGCACTTTACCACAACTTTTCAGTACTTTGCCACACTTTTCAGTGCTTTGCCACTACTTTGCCACAACTTGTCAGTACTTGCTACACTTTTTAGCACTTTGCCACTACGTTTCAGTACATTGCCACTACTTTTCAGCACTTTGCCACAACTTTTCAGTACTTTGCCACATTTTTCAGTGCTTTGACACTACTTTGCCACAACTTGTACTTTGCCACTACTTTTCAGCACTTTGCCACAACGTTTCTGTACTTTGCCACTACTTTTCAGCACTTTGCCACAACTTTTCAGTACATTGCCACATTTTTCAGTACTTTGCCACAACTTTTCATTACTGTGCCACACTTTTCTTCACTTTGCCACTACTTTTCAGTACTTTGCCACTACTTTTCAGCACTTTGCCGCACTTTTCAGTACTTTGCCACGACTTTGCCACAACTTTTCAGTACTTTGCCACATTTTCAGCAATTTGCCACTGCTTTTCAGTACTTTGCCACACTTTTCAGTGCTTTGCCACTACTTTGTCACAACTTGTCAGTACTTTGCCACACTTTTCAGCACTTTGCCACTGCTTTTCAGTACTTTGCCACTACTTTTCAGCACATTGCCACAACTTTTCTGTACTTTGACACACTTCTCAGTACTTTGCCACTACTTTTCAGCACTTTGCCACAACTTTTCAGTACTTTGCCACACTTTTCAGTGCTTTGCCACCACTTTGCCACAACTTTTCAGTACTTTGCCACACTTTTGGGCACTTTGCCACTGCTTTTCAGTAGTTTGCCACTACTTTTCAGCACTTTGCCACAATTTTTCTGTACTTTGACACACTTCTCAGTACTTTGCCACTACTTTTCAGCACTTTGCCACAACTTTTCAGTACTTTGCCACACTTTTCAGTGCTTTGCCACCACTTTGCCACAACTTTTCAGTACTTTGCTACACTTTTGAGCACTTTGCCACTGCTTTTCAGTAGTTTGCCACTACTTTTCAGCACTTTGCCACAACTTTTCAGTACTTTGCCACACTTTTCAGTGCTTTGCCACTACTTTGCCACAACTTGTCAGTACTTTGCCACACTTTTCAGCACTTTGCCACTATGTTTCAGTACTTTGCCACTACTTTTCAGCACTTTGCCACAACTTTTCTGTACTTTGCCACAACTTTTTAGTACTTTGCCACACTTTTTAGTACTTTGCCACAACTTTTCAGTACTTTGCCACACATTTCAGTGCTTTGCCACTACTTTGCAACAACTTTTCTGTACTTTGACACACTTCTCAGTACTTTGCCACTACTTTTCAGCACTTTGCCACAACTTTTCAGTACTTTGCCATACTTTTCAGTACTTTGCCACGACTTTGCAACAACTTTTCAGTACTTTGCCACACTTTTCAGCACTTTGCCACTACTTTGCCACAACTTTTCAGTACTTTGCCACACTTTTCAGCACTTTACCACTCCTTTATAATAGTTTGCCACTACTTTTCAGCACTTTGCCACAACTTGTCAGTACTTTGCCACACTTTTCAGTGCTTTGTTACTACTTTTCAGTACTTTGCCACTACTTTTCAGCACTTTGCCACAACTTTTCAGCACTTTGCCACACTTTTCAGCACTTTACCACTATTTTGCAGCACTTTACCACAACTTTTCAGTACTTTGCCATACTTTTCAGTGCTTTGCCACTACTTTGCCACAACTTGTCAGTACTATGCCACACTTTCCAGCACTTTGCCACTACTTTTCAGTACTTTGCCACTACTTTTCAATACTTTGCCACAACTTTTCAGTACTTTGCCACACATTTCAGTGCTTTGCCACTACTTTGCCACAACGTTTCAGTACTTTGCCACACTTTTCAGCACTTTGCCACTGCTTTTCAGTACTTTGCCACTACTTTTCAGCACATTGCCACAACTTTTCTGTACTTTGCCACACTTTTCAGTACTTTGCCACCACTTTGCCACAACTTTTCAGTACTTTGCCACACTTTTGAGCACTTTGCCACTGCTTTTCAGCACTTTGCCACGACTTTTCAGTACTTTGCCACTACTTTTCAGCACTTTGCCACAACTTTTCAGCACTTTGCCACACTTTTCAGCACTTTGCCACTATGTTTCAGTACTTTGCCACTACTTTTCAGCACTTTGCCACAACTTTTCTGTACTTTGCCACAACTTTTTAGTACTTTGCCACACTTTTTAGTACTTTGCCACAACTTTTCAGTACTTTGCCACACATTTCAGTGCTTTGCCACTACTTTGCAACAACTTTTCTGTACTTTGACACACTTCTCAGTACTTTACCACTACTTTTCAGCACTTTGCCACAACTTTTCAGTACTTTGCCATACTTTTCAGTACTTTGCCACGACTTTGCAACAACTTTTCAGTACTTTGCCACACTTTTCAGCACTTTGCCACTACTTTGCCACAACTTTTCAGTACTTTGCCACACTTTTCAGCACTTTACCACTCCTTTATAATAGTTTGCTACTACTTTTCAGCACTTTGCCACAACTTGTCAGTACTTTGCCACACTTTTCAGTGCTTTGTTACTACTTTTCAGTACTTTGCCACTACTTTTCAGCACTTTGCCACAACTTTTCAGCACTTTGCCACACTTTTCAGCACTTTACCACTACTTTGCAGCACTTTACCTCAACTTTTCAGTACTTTGCCATACTTTTCAGTGCTTTGCCACTACTTTGCCACAACTTGTCAGTACTATGCCACACTTTCCAGCACTTTGCCACTACTTTTCAGTACTTTGCCACTACTTTTCAATACTTTGCCACAACTTTTCAGTACTTTGCCACACATTTCAGTGCTTTGCCACTACTTTGCCACAACGTTTCAGTACTTTGCCACACTTTTCAGCACTTTGCCACTGCTTTTCAGTACTTTGCCACTACTTTTCAGCACATTGCCACAACTTTTCTGTACTTTGCCACACTTTTCAGTACTTTGCCACCACTTTGCCACAACTTTTCAGTACTTTGCCACACTTTTGAGCACTTTGCCACTGCTTTTCAGCACTTTGCCACGACTTTTCAGTACTTTGCCACTACTTTTCAGCACTTTGCCACAACTTTTCAGCACTTTGCCACACTTTTCAGCACTTTACCACTGCTTTTCAGTAGTTTGCCACTACTTTTCAGCATTTTACCACAACTTTTCAGTACTTTGCCATAATTTTCAGTGCTTTGCCACTACTTTGCCACAACTTGTCAGTACTATGCCACACTTTCCAGCACTTTGCAACTACTTTTCAGTACTTTGCCACTACTTTTCAATACTTTGCCACAACTTTTCAGTACTTTGCCACACATTTCAGTGCTTTGCCACTACTTTGCCACAACGTTTCAGTACTTTGCCACACTTTTCAGCACTTTGCCACTGCTTTTCAGTACTTTGCCACTACTTTTCAGCACACTGCCACAACTTTTCTGTACTTTGCCACACTTTTCAGTACTTTGCCACCACTTTGCCACAACTTTTCAGTACTTTGCCACACTTTTGAGCACTTTGCCACTGCTTTTCAGCACTTTGCCACGACTTTTCAGTACTTTGCCACTACTTTTCAGCACTTTGCCACAACTTTACAGAACTTTGCCACACTTTTGAGCACTTGCCACTGCTTTTCAGTAGTTTGCCACTACTTTTCAGCACTTTGCCACAATTTTTCAGTACTTTGCCACACTTTTCAGTGTTTTGCCACTACTTTGCCACAACTTGTCAGTACTTTGCCACACTTTTCAGCACTTTGCCACTACGTTTCAGTACTTTGCCACTACTTTTCAGCACTTTGCCACACTTTTCAGTACTTTGCCACACTTTTCAGCAATTTGCCACTACTTTGCCACAACTTTTCAGTACTTTGCCACACTTTTCAGCACTTTACCACTCCTTTAAAATAGTTTGCCACTACTTTTCAGCACTTTGCCACAATTTTTCAGTACTTTGCCACACTTTTCAGTGCTTTGCCACTACTTTGCCACAACTTGTCAGTACTTTGCCACACTTTTCAGCACTTTGCCACTACTTTTCAGTACTTTGCCACTACTTTTCAGCATTTTGCCACAACTTTTCAGTACTTTGCCACTACTTTTCAGCACTTTGCCACAACTTTTCAGTACTTTGCCACATTTTTCAGTACACTGCCCCAACTTTTCAGTACTGTGCCACACTTTTCTTCACTTTGCCACTACTTTTCAGCACTTTGCCACAATTTTCAGTACTTTGCCACACTTTTCAGTGCTTTGCCACTACTTTGCCACTACTTGTCAGTACTTTGCCACACTTTTCAGCACTTTGCCACTACTTTTCAGTACTTTGCCACTACTTTTCAGCACTTTGCCACAAATTTTCAGTACTTTGCAACTACTTTTCAGCACTTTGCCACAACTTTTCAGTACTTTGCCACATTTTTCAGTACACTGCCACAACTTTTCAGTACTATGCCACACTTTTCTTCACTTTGCCACTACTTTTCAGTACTTTGCCACATTTTTCAGTACTTTTCCACTACTTTTCAGCACTTTGCCACAACTTTTCAGTACTTTGCCACACTTTTCTGTACTTTACCACTTCTTTAAAATAGTTTGCCACTACTTTTCAGCACTTTGCCACAACTTGTCAGTAATTTGCCACACTTTTCAGTGCTTTGCCACTACTTTGCCACAACTTGTCAGTACTATGCCACACTTTTCAGCACTTTGCCACTACTTTTCAGTACTTTGCCACTACTTTTCAGCACTTTGCCACACTTTTCAGTGCTTTGCAATTACTTTGCCACAACTTTTCATTACTTTGCCACACTTTTCAGCACTTTACCACTGCTTTTCAGTAGTTTGCCACTACTTTTCAGCACTTTACCACAACTTTTCAGTACTTTGCCACACTTTTCAGTGCTTTGCCACTACTTTGCCACAACTTGTCAGTACTTGCTACACTTTTTAGCACTTTGCCACTACGTTTCAGTACTTTGCCACTACTTTTCAGCACTTTGCCACAACTTTTCAGTACTTTGCCACACTTTTCAGTGCTTTGACACTACTTTGCCACAACTTGTACTTTGCCACTACGTTTCAGCACTTTGCCACAACGTTTCTGTACTTTGCCACTACTTTTCAGCACTTTGCCACAACTTTTCAGTACATTGCCACATTTTTCAGTACTTTGCCACAACTTTTCATTACTGTGCCACACTTTTCTTCACTTTGCCACTACTTTTCAGTACTTTGCCACTACTTTTCAGCACTTTGCCGCACTTTTCAGTACTTTGCCACGACTTTGCCACAACTTTTCAGTACTTTGCCACACTTTTCAGCAATTTGCCACTGCTTTTCAGTACTTTGCCACACTTTTCAGTGCTTTGCCACTACTTTGCCACAACTTGTCAGTACTTTGCCACACTTTTCAGCACTTTGCCACTGCTTTTCAGTACTTTGCCACTACTTTTCAGCACATTGCCACAACTTTTCTGTACTTTGACACACTTCTCTGTACTTTGCCACTACTTTTCAGCACTTTGCCACAACTTTTCAGTACTTTGCCACACTTTTCAGTGCTTTGCCACCACTTTGCCACAACTTTTCAGTACTTTGCCACACTTTTGAGCACTTTGCCACTGCTTTTCAGTAGTTTGCCACTACTTTTCAGCACTTTGCCACAATTTTTCAGTACTTTGCCACACTTTTCAGTGCTTTGCCACTACTTTGCCACAACTTGTCAGTACTTTGCCACACTTTTCAGCACTTTGCCACTACTTTTCAGCACTTTGCCACAACTTTTCTGTACTTTGCCACTACTTTTCAGCACTTTGCCACAACTTGTCAGTACTTTGCCACACTTTTCAGTGCTTTGTCACTACTTTGCCACAACTTGTCAGTACTATGCCACACTTTTCAGCACTTTGCCACTACTTTTCAGTACTTTGCCACTACTTTTCAGCACTTTGCCACAACTTTTCATTACTTTGCCACACTTTTCAGCACTTTACCACTGCTTTTCAGTAGTTTGCCACTACTTTTCAGCACTTTGCCACAACTTTTCAGTACTTTGCCACACTTTTCAGCACTTTACCACTCCTTTAAAATAGTTTGCCACTACTTTTCGGCACTTTGCCACAACTTGTCAGTACTTTGCCACACTTTTCAGTGCTTTGTCACTACTTTGCCACAACTTGTCAGTACTATGCCACACTTTCCAGCACTTTGCCACTACTTTTCAGTACTTTGCCACTACTTTTCAATACTTTGCCACAACTTTTCAGTACTTTGCCACACATTTCAGTGCTTTGCCACTACTTTGCCACAACGTTTCAGTACTTTGCTACACTTTTCAGCACTTTGCCACTGCTTTTCAGTACTTTGCCACTATTTTTCAGCACATTGCCACAACTTTTCTGTACTTTGCCACACTTTTCAGTACTTTGCCACAACTTTTCAGTACTTTGCCACACTTTTGAGCACTTTGCCACTGCTTTTCAGCACTTTGCCACGACTTTTCTGTACTTTGCCACTACTTTTCAGCACTTTGCCACAACTTTACAGAACTTTGCCACACTTTTGAGCACTTGCCACTGCTTTTCAGTAGTTTGCCACTACTTTTCAGCACTTTGCCACAATTTTTCAGTACTTTGCCACACTTTTCAGTGTTTTGCCACTACTTTGCCACATCTTGTCAGTACTTTGCCACACTTTTCAGCACTTTGCCACTACGTTTCAGTACTTTGCCACTACTTTTCAGCACTTTGCCACAACTTTTCAGTACTTTGCCACATTTTTCAGTACTTTGCCACAACTTTTCAGTACTGTGCCACACTTTTCTTCACTTTGCCACTACTTTTCAGTACTTTGCCACAACTTTTCAGTACTCTGCCACATTTTTCAGTACTTTGCCACTACTTTTCAGCACTTTGCCACAACTTTTCAGTACTTTGCTATACTTTTCAGTACTTTGCCACACTTTTCAGTACTTTGCCACACTTTTCAGCACTTTACCACTGCTTTTCAGTAGTTTGCCACTACTTTTCAGCACTTTACCACAACTTTCCAGCACTTTGCCACTACTTTTCAGTACTTTGCCACTACTTTTCAGCACTTTGCCACAACTTTTCAGTACTTTGCCACTACTTTTCAGCACTTTGCCACAACTTTTCAGTACTTTGCCACATTTTTCAGTACACTGCCACAACTTTTCAGTACTGTGCCACACTTTTCTTCACTTTGCCACTACTTTTCAGTACTTTGCCACAACTTTTCAGTACTTTGCCACATTTTTCAGTACTTTGCCACTACTTTTCAGCACTTTGCCACAACTTTTCAGTACTTTGCTATACTTTTCAATACTTTGCCACACTTTTCAGTACTTTGCCACACTTTTCAGCACTTTACCACTGCTTTTCAGTAGTTTGCCACTACTTTTCAGCACTTTACCACAACTTTTCAGTACTTTGCCATACTTTTCAGTGCTTTGCCACTACTTTGCCACAACTTGTCAGTACTATGCCACACTTTCCAGCACTTTGCCACTACTTTTCAGTACTTTGCCACTACTTTTCAATACTTTGCCACAACTTTTCAGTACTTTGCCACACATTTCAGTGCTTTGCCACTACTTTGCCACAACGTTTCAGTACTTTGCCACACTTTTCAGCACTTTGCCACTGCTTTTCTGTACTTTGCCACTACTTTTCAGCACATTGCCACAACTTTTCTGTACTTTGCCACACTTTTCAGTACTTTGCCACCACTTTGCCACAACTTTTCAGTACTTTGCCACACTTTTGAGCACTTTGCCACTGCTTTTCAGCACTTTGCCACGACTTTTCAGTACTTTGCCACTACTTTTCTGCACTTTGCCACAACTTTACAGAACTTTGCCACACTTTTGAGCACTTGCCACTGCTTTTCAGTACTTTGCCACAACTTTTCAGTACTTTGCCACATTTTTCAGTACTTTGCCACTACTTTTCAGCACTTTGCCACAACTTTTCAGTACTTTGCTATACTTTTCAATACTTTGCCACACTTTTCAGTACTTTGCCACACTTTTCAGCACTTTACCACTGCTTTTCAGTAGTTTGCCACTACTTTTCAGCACTTTACCACAACTTTTCAGTACTTTGCCATACTTTTCAGTGCTTTGCCACTACTTTGCCACAACTTGTCAGTACTATGCCACACTTTCCAGCACTTTGCCACTACTTTTCAGTACTTTGCCACTACTTTTCAATACTTTGCCACAACTTTTCAGTACTTTGCCACACATTTCAGTGCTTTGCCACTACTTTGCCACAACGTTTCAGTACTTTGCCACACTTTTCAGCACTTTGCCACTGCTTTTCTGTACTTTGCCACTACTTTTCAGCACATTGCCACAACTTTTCTGTACTTTGCCACACTTTTCAGTACTTTGCCACCACTTTGCCACAACTTTTCAGTACTTTGCCACACTTTTCAGTCACTTTGCCACTGCTTTTCAGCACTTTGCCACGACTTTTCAGTACTTTGCCACTACTTTTCTGCACTTTGCCACAACTTTACAGAACTTTGCCACACTTTTGAGCACTTGCCACTGCTTTTCAGTAGTTTGCCACTACTTTTCAGCACTTTGCCACAATTTTTCAGTACTTTGCCACACTTTTCAGTGTTTTGCCACTACTTTGCCACAACTTGTCAGTACTTTGCCACACTTTTCAGCACTGCCACTACGTTTCAGTACTTTGCCACTACTTTTCAGCACTTTGCCACAACTTTTCAGTACTTTGCCACATTTTTCAGTACTTTGCCACAACTTTTCAGTACTGTGCCACACTTTTCTTCACTTTGCCACTACTTTTCAGTACTTTGCCACAACTTTTCAGTACTTTGCCACATTTTTCAGTACTTTGCCACTACTTTTCAGCACTTTGCCACAACTTTTCAGTACTTTGCTATACTTTTCAGTACTTTGCCACACTTTTCAGTACTTTGCCACACTTTTCAGCAATTTGCCACTACTTTGCCACAACTTTTCAGTACTTTGCCACTACTTTTCAGCACTTTGCCACAACTTTTCAGTACTTTGCCACATTTTTCAGTACACTGCCACAACTTTTCAGTACTGTGCCACACTTTTCTTCACTTTGCCACTACTTTTCAGTACTTTGCCACATTTTTCAGTACTTTGCCACTACTTTTCAGCACTTTGCCACAATTTTTCAGTACTTTGCCACACTTTTCAATGCTTTGCCACTACTTTGCCACTACTTGTCAGTACTTTGCCACACTTTTCAGCACTTTGCCACTACTTTTCAGTACTTTGCCACTACTTTTCAGCACTTTGCCACAACTTTTCAGTACTTTGCCACTACTTTTCAGCACTTTGCCACATCGTTTCAGTACTTTGCCACATTTTTCAGTACACTGCCACAACTTTTCAGTACTGTGCCACACTTTTCTTCACTTTGCCACTACTTTTCAGTACTTTGCCACATTTTTCAGTACTTTGCCACTACTTTTCAGCACTTTGCCACAACTTTTCAGTACTTTGCCACACTTTTCTGTACTTTACCACTCATTTAAAATAGTTTGCCACTACTTTTCAGCACTTTGCCACAATTTTTCAGTACTTTGCCACAATTTTCAGTGTTTTGCCACTACTTTGCCACAACTTGTCAGTACTTTGCCACACTTTTCAGCACTTTGCCACTACGTTTCAGTACTTTGCCACTACTTTTCAGCACTTTGCCACAACTTTTCAGTACTTTGCCACATTTTTCAGTACTTTGCCACAACTTTTCAGTACTGTGCCACACTTTTCTTCACTTTGCCACTACTTTTCAGTACTTTGCCACAACTTTTCAGTACTTTGCCACATTTTTCAGTACTTTGCCACTACTTTTCATCACTTTGCCACAACTTTTCAGTACTTTGCTATACTTTTCAATACTTTACCACACTTTTCAGTACTTTGCCACACTTTTCAGCACTTTACCACTGCTTTTCAGTAGTTTGCCACTACTTTTCAGCACTTTACCACAACTTTTCAGTACTTTGCCATACTTTTCAGTGCTTTGCCACTACTTTGCCACAACTTGTCAGTACTATGCCACACTTTCCAGCACTTTGCCACTACTTTTCAGTACTTTGCCACTACTTTTCAATACTTTGCCACAACTTTTCAGTACTTTGCCACACATTTCAGTGCTTTGCCACTACTTTGCCACAACGTTTCAGTACTTTGCCACACTTTTCAGCACTTTGCCACTGCTTTTCTGTACTTTGCCACTACTTTTCAGCACATTGCCACAACTTTTCTGTACTTTGCCACACTTTTCAGTACTTTGCCACCACTTTGCCACAACTTTTCAGTACTTTGCCACACTTTTGAGCACTTTGCCACTGCTTTTCAGCACTTTGCCACGACTTTTCAGTACTTTGCCAGTACTTTTCAGCACTTTGCCACAACTTTACAGAACTTTGCCACACTTTTGAGCACTTGCCACTGCTTTTCAGTAGTTTGCCACTACTTTTCAGCACTTTGCCACAATTTTTCAGTACTTTGCCACACTTTTCAGTGTTTTGCCACTACTTTGCCACAACTTGTCAGTACTTTGCCACACTTTTCAGCACTGCCACTACGTTTCAGTACTTTGCCACTACTTTTCAGCACTTTGCCACAACTTTTCAGTACTTTGCCACATTTTTCAGTACTTTGCCACAACTTTTCAGTACTGTGCCACACTTTTCTTCACTTTGCCACTACTTTTCAGTACTTTGCCACAACTTTTCAGTACTTTGCCACTACTTTTCAGCACTTTTCCACAACTTTTCAGTACTTTGCTATACTTTTCAGTACTTTGCCACACTTTTCAGTACTTTGCCACACTTTTCAGCAATTTGCCACTACTTTGCCACAACTTTTCAGTACTTTGCCACTACTTTTCAGCACTTTGCCACAACTTTTCAGTACTTTGCCACATTTTTCAGTACACTGCCACAACTTTTCAGTACTGTGCCACACTTTTCTTCACTTTGCCACTACTTTTTCAGTACTTTGCCACATTTTTCAGTACTTTGCCACTACTTTTCAGCACTTTGCCACAATTTTTCAGTACTTTGCCACACTTTTCAATGCTTTGCCACTACTTTGCCACTACTTGTCAGTACTTTGCCACACTTTTCAGCACTTTGCCACTACTTTTCAGTACTTTGCCACTACTTTTCAGCACTTTGCCACAACTATTCAGTACTTTGCCACTACTTTTCAGCACTTTGCCACAACTTTTCAGTACTTTGCCACATTTTTCAGTACACTGCCACAACTTTTCAGTACTGTGCCACACTTTTCTTCACTTTGCCACTACTTTTCAGTACTTTGCCACATTTTTCAGTACTTTGCCACTACTTTTCAGCACTTTGCCACAACTTTTCAGTACTTTGCCACACTTTTCTGTACTTTACCACTCTTTAAAATAGTTTGCCACTACTTTTCAGCACTTTGCCACAATTTTTCATTACTTTGCCACAATTTTCAGTGTTTTGCCACTACTTTGCCACAACTTGTCAGTACTTTGCCACACTTTTCAGCACTTTGCCACTACGTTTCAGTACTTTGCCACTACTTTTCAGCACTTTGCCACAACTTTTCAGTACTTTGCCACATTTTTCAGTACTTTGCCAGAACTTTTCAGTACTGTGCCACACTTTTCTTCACTTTGCCACTACTTTTCAGTACTTTGCCACAACTTTTCAGTACTTTGCCACACTTTTCAGTGTTTTGCCACTACTTTGCCACAACTTGTCAGTACTTTGCCACACTTTTCAGCACTTTGCCACTACGTTTCAGTACTTTGCCACTACTTTTCAGCACTTTGCCACAACTTTTCAGTACTTTGCCACATTTTTTCAGTACTTTGCCACAACTTTTCAGTACTGTGCCACACTTTTCTTCACTTTGCCACTACTTTTCAGTACTTTGCCACAACTTTTCAGTACTTTGCCACATTTTTCAGTACTTTGCCACTACTTTTCAGCACTTTGCTACAACTTTTCAGTACTTTGCTATACTTTTCAGTACTTTGCCACACTTTTCAGTACTTTGCCACACTTTTCAGCAATTTGCCACTACTTTGCCACAACTTTTCAGTATTTTGCCACTACTTTTCAGCACTTTGCCACAACTTTTCAGTACTTTGCCACATTTTTCAGTACACTGCCACAACTTTTCAGTACTGTGCCACACTTTTGTTCACTTTGCCACTACTTTTCAGTACTTTGCCACATTTTTCAGTACTTTGCCACTACTTTTCAGCACTTTGCCACAATTTTTCAGTACTTTGCCACACTTTTCAATGCTTGCCACTACTTTACCACTACTTGTCAGTACTTTGCCACACTTTTCAGCACTTTGCCACTACTTTTCAGTACTTTGCCACTACTTTTCAGCACTTTGCCACAACTTTTCAGTACTTTGCCACTACTTTTCAGCACTTTGCCACAACTTTTCAGTACTTTGCCACATTTTTCAGTACACTGCCACAACTTTTCAGTACTGTGCCACACTTTTCTTCACTTTGCCACTACTTTTCAGTACTTTGCCACAACTTTTCAGTACTTTGCCACATTTTTCAGTACTTTGCCACCACTTTTCAGCACTTTGCCACAACTTTTCAGTACTTTGCTATACTTTTCAATACTTTGCCACACTTTTCAGTACTTTGCCACACTTTTCAGCACTTTACCACTGCTTTTCAGTAGTTTGCCACTACTTTTCAGCACTTTACCACAACTTTTCAGTACTTTGCCATACTTTTCAGTGCTTTGCCACTACTTTGCCTCAACTTGTTAGTACTTTGCCACACTTTTCAGCACTTTGCCACTACTTTTCAGTACTTTGCCACTACTTTTCAGCACTTTGCCACAACTTTTCAGTACTTTGCCACTACTTTTCAGCACTTTGCCACAACTTTTCAGTACTTTGCCACATTTTTCAGTACACTGCCACAACTTTTCAGTACTGTGCCACACTTTTCTTCACTTTGCCACTACTTTTCAGTACTTTGCCACAACTTTTCAGTACTTTGCCACATTTTTCAGTACTGTGCCACTACTTTTCAGCACTTTGCCACAACTTTTCAGTACTTTGCTATACTTTTCGATACTTTGCCACACTTTTCAGTACTTTGCCACACTTTTCAGCACTTTACCACTGCTTTTCAGTAGTTTGCCACTACTTTTCAGCACTTTACCACAACTTTTCAGTACTTTGCCATACTTTTCAGTGCTTTGCCACTACTTTGCCACAACTTGTCAGTACTATGCCACACTTTCCAGCACTTTGCCACTACTTTTCAGTACTTTGCCACTACTTTTCAATACTTTGCCACAACTTTTCAGTACTTTGCCACACATGTCAGTGCTTTGCCACTACTTTGCCACAACGTTTCAGTACTTTGCCACACTTTTCAGCACTTTGCCACTGCTTTTCTGTACTTTGCCACTACTTTTCAGCACATTGCCACAACTTTTCTGTACTTTGCCACACTTTTCAGTACTTTGCCACCACTTTGCCACAACTTTTCAGTACTTTGCCACACTTTTGAGCACTTTGCCACTGCTTTTCAGCACTTTGCCACGACTTTTCAGTACTTTGCCACTACTTTTCAGCACTTTGCCACAACTTTACAGAACTTTGCCACACTTTTGAGCATTTGCCACTGCTTTTCAGTAGTTTGCCACTACTTTTCAGCACTTTGCCACAATTTTTCAGTACTTTGCCACACTTTTCAGTGTTTTGCCACTACTTTGCCACAACTTGTCAGTACTTTGAAACACTTTTCAGCACTGCCACTACGTTTCAGTACTTTGCCACTACTTTTCAGCACTTTGCCACAACTTTTCAGTACTTTGCCACATTTTTCAGTACTTTGCCACAACTTTTCAGTACTGTGCCACACTTTTCTTCACTTTGCCACTACTTTTCAGTACTTTGCCACAACTTTTCAGTACTTTGCCACATTTTTCAGTACTTTGCCACTACTTTTCAGCACTTTGCCACTACTTTGCCACAACTTTTCAGTACTTTGCCACTACTTTTCAGCACTTTGCCACAACTTTTCAGTACTTTGCCACATTTTTCAGTACACTGCCACAACTTTTCAGTACTGTGCCACACTTTTCTTCACTTTGCCACTACTTTTCAGTACTTTGCCACATTTTCAGTACTTTGCCACTACTTTTCAGCACTTTGCCACAATTTTTCAGTACTTTGCCACACTTTTCAATGCTTTGCCACTACTTTGCCACTACTTGTCAGTACTTTGCCACACTTTTCAGCACTTTGCCACTACTTTTCAGTACTTTGCCACTACTTTTCAGCACTTTGCCACAACTTTTCAGTACTTTGCCACTACTTTTCAGCACTTTGCCACAACTTTTCAGTACTTTGCCACATTTTTCAGTACACTGCCACAACTTTTCAGTACTGCGCCACACTTTTCTTCACTTTGCCACTACTTTTCAGTACTTTGCCACATTTTTCAGTACTTTGCCACTACTTTTCAGCACTTTGCCACAACTTTTCAGTACTTTGCCACACTTTTCTGTACTTTACCACTCCTTTAAAATAGTTTGCCACTACTTTTCAGCACTTTGCCACAATTTTTCAGTACTTTGCCACAATTTTCAGTGTTTTGCCACTACTTTGCCACAACTTGTCAGTACTTTGCCACACTTTTCAGCACTTTGCCACTACGTTTCAGTACTTTGCCACTACTTTTCAGCACTTTGCCACAACTTTTCAGTACTTTGCCACATTTTTCAGTACTTTGCCACAACTTTTCAGTACTGTGCCACACTTTTCTTCACTTTGCCACTACTTTTCAGTACTTTGCCACAACTTTTCAGTACTTTGCCACACTTTTCAGTGTTTTGCCACTACTTTGCCACAACTTGTCAGTACTTTGCCACACTTTTCAGCACTTTGCCACTACGTTTCAGTACTTTGCCACTACTTTTCAGCACTTTGCCACAACTTTTCAGTACTTTGCCACATTTTTCAGTACTTTGCCACAACTTTTCAGTACTGTGCCACACTTTTCTTCACTTTGCCACTACTTTTCAGTACTTTGCCACAACTTGTCAGTACTTTGCCACACTTTTCAGTGTTTTGCCACTACTTTGCCACAACTTGTCAGTACTTTGCCACACTTTTCAGCACTTTGCCACTACGTTTCAGTACTTTGCCACTACTTTTCAGCACTTTGCCACAACTTTTCAGTACTTTGCCACATTTTTCAGTACTTTGCCACAACTTTTCAGTGCTGTGCCACACTTTTCTTCACTTTGCCACTACTTTTCAGTACTTTGCCACAACTTTTCAGTACTTTGCCACATTTTTCAGTACTTTGCCACTACTTTTCAGCACTTTGCCACAACTTTTCAGTACTTTGCTATACTTTTCAGTACTTTGCCACACTTTTCAGTACTTTGCCACACTTTTCAGCAATTTGCCACTACTTTGCCACAACTTTTCAGTACTTTGCCACTACTTTTCAGCACTTTGCCACAACTTTTCAGTACTTTGCCACATTTTTCAGTACACTGCCACAACTTTTCAGTACTGTGCCACACTTTTGTTCACTTTGCCACTACTTTTCAGTACTTTGCCACATTTTTCAGTACTTTGCCACTACTTTTCAGCACTTTGCCACAATTTTTCAGTACTTTGCCACACTGTTCAATGCTTTATTACTACTTTACCACTACTTGTCAGTACTTTGCCACACTTTTCAGCACTTTGCCACTACTTTTCAGTACTTTGCCACTACTTTTCAGCACTTTGCCACAACTTTTCAGTACTTTGCCACTACTTTTCAGCATTTTGCCACAACTTTTCAGTACTTTGCCACATTTTTCAGTACACTGCCACAACTTTTCAGTATTGTGCCACACTTTTCTTCACTTTGCCACTACTTTTCAGTACTTTGCCACAACTTGTCAGTACTTTGCCACACTTTTCAGTGTTTTGCCACTACTTTGCCACAACTTGTCAGTACTTTGCCACACTTTTCAGCACTTTGCCACTACGTTTCAGTACTTTGCCACTACTTTTCAGCACTTTGCCACAACTTTTCAGTACTTTGCCACATTTTTCAGTACTTTGCCACAACTTTTCAGTACTGTGCCACACTTTTCTTCACTTTGCCACTACTTTTCAGTACTTTGCCACAACTTTTCAGTACTTTGCCACATTTTTCAGTACTTTGCCACTACTTTTCAGCACTTTGCCACAACTTTTCAGTACTTTGCTATACTTTTCAGTACTTTGCCACACTTTTCAGTACTTTGCCACACTTTTCAGCAATTTGCCACTACTTTGCCACAACTTTTCAGTACTTTGCCACTACTTTTCAGCACTTTGCCACAACTTTTCAGTACTTTGCCACATTTTTCAGTACACTGCCACAACTTTTCAGTACTGTGCCACACTTTTCTTCACTTTGCCACTACTTTTCAGTACTTTGCCACATTTTCAGTACTTTGCCACTACTTTTCAGCACTTTGCCACAATTTTTCAGTACTTTGCCACACTTTTCAATGCTTTGCCACTACTTTGCCACTACTTGTCAGTACTTTGCCACACTTTTCAGCACTTTGCCACTACTTTTCAGTACTTTGCCACTACTTTTCAGCACTTTGCCACAACTTTTCAGTACTTTGCCACTACTTTTCAGCACTTTGCCACAACTTTTCAGTACTTTGCCACATTTTTCAGTACACTGCCACAACTTTTCAGTACTGCGCCACACTTTTCTTCACTTTGCCACTACTTTTCAGTACTTTGCCACATTTTTCAGTACTTTGCCACTACGTTTCAGCACTTTGCCACAACTTTTCAGTACTTTGCCACACTTTTCTGTACTTTACCACTCCTTTAAAATAGTTTGCCACTACTTTTCAGCACTTTGCCACAATTTTTCAGTACTTTGCCACAATTTTCAGTGTTTTGCCACTACTTTGCCACAACTTGTCAGTACTTTGCCACACTTTTCAGCACTTTGCCACTACGTTTCAGTACTTTGCCACTACTTTTCAGCACTTTGCCACAACTTTTCAGTACTTTGCCACATTTTTCAGTACTTTGCCACAACTTTTCAGTACTGTGCCACACTTTTCTTCACTTTGCCACTACTTTTCAGTACTTTGCCACAACTTTTCAGTACTTTGCCACACTTTTCAGTGTTTTGCCACTACTTTGCCACAACTTGTCAGTACTTTGCCACACTTTTCAGCACTTTGCCACTACGTTTCAGTACTTTGCCACTACTTTTCAGCACTTTGCCACAACTTTTCAGTACTTTGCCACATTTTTCAGTACTTTGCCACAACTTTTCAGTACTGTGCCACACTTTTCTTCACTTTGCCACTACTTTTCAGTACTTTGCCACAACTTGTCAGTACTTTGCCACACTTTTCAGTGTTTTGCCACTACTTTGCCACAACTTGTCAGTACTTTGCCACACTTTTCAGCACTTTGCCACTACGTTTCAGTACTTTGCCACTACTTTTCAGCACTTCGCCACAACTTTTCAGTACTTTGCCACATTTTTCAGTACTTTGCCACAACTTTTCAGTGCTGTGCCACACTTTTCTTCACTTTGCCACTACTTTTCAGTACTTTGCCACAACTTTTCAGTACTTTGCCACATTTTTCAGTACTTTGCCACTACTTTTCAGCACTTTGCCACAACTTTTCAGTACTTTGCTATACTTTTCAGTACTTTGCCACACTTTTCAGTACTTTGCCACACTTTTCAGCAATTTGCCACTACTTTGCCACAACTTTTCAGTACTTTGCCACTACTTTTCAGCACTTTGCCACAACTTTTCAGTACTTTGCCACATTTTTCAGTACACTGCCACAACTTTTCAGTACTGTGCCACACTTTTGTTCACTTTGCCACTACTTTTCAGTACTTTGCCACATTTTTCAGTACTTTGCCACTACTTTTCAGCACTTTGCCACAATTTTTCAGTACTTTGCCACACTGTTCAATGCTTTATTACTACTTTACCACTACTTGTCAGTACTTTGCCACACTTTTCAGCACTTTGCCACTACTTTTCAGTACTTTGCCACTACTTTTCAGCACTTTGCCACAACTTTTCAGTACTTTGCCACTACTTTTCAGCACTTTGCCACAACTTTTCAGTACTTTGCCACATTTTTCAGTACACTGCCACAACTTTTCAGTATTGTGCCACACTTTTCTTCACTTTGCCACTACTTTTCAGTACTTTGCCACAACTTGTCAGTACTTTGCCACACTTTTCAGTGTTTTGCCACTACTTTGCCACAACTTGTCAGTACTTTGCCACACTTTTCAGCACTTTGCCACTACGTTTCAGTACTTTGCCACTACTTTTCAGCACTTTGCCACAACTTTTCAGTACTTTGCCACATTTTTCAGTACTTTGCCACAACTTTTCAGTACTGTGCCACACTTTTCTTCACTTTGCCACTACTTTTCAGTACTTTGCCACAACTTTTCAGTACTTTGCCACATTTTTCAGTACTTTGCCACTACTTTTCAGCACTTTGCCACAACTTTTCAGTACTTTGCTATACTTTTCAGTACTTTGCCACACTTTTCAGTACTTTGCCACACTTTTCAGCAATTTGCCACTACTTTGCCACAACTTTTCAGTACTTTGCCACTACTTTTCAGCACTTTGCCACAACTTTTCAGTACTTTGCCACATTTTTCAGTACACTGCCACAACTTTTCAGTACTGTGCCACACTTTTGTTCACTTTGCCACTACTTTTCAGTACTTTGCCACATTTTTCAGTACTTTGCCACTACTTTTCAGCACTTTGCCACAATTTTTCAGTACTTTGCCACACTTTTCAATGCTTTATAACTACTTTACCACTACTTGTCAGTACTTTGCCACACTTTTCAGCACTTTGCCACTACTTTTCAGTACTTTGCCACTACTTTTCAGCACTTTGCCACAACTTTTCAGTACTTTGCCACTACTTTTCAGCACTTTGCCACAACTTTTCAGTACTTTGCCACATTTTTCAGTACACTGCCACAACTTTTCAGTATTGTGCCACACTTTTCTTCACTTTGCCACTACTTTTCAGTACTTTGCCACAACTTTTCAGTACTTTGCCACATTTTTCAGTACTTTGCCACCACTTTTCAGCACTTTGCCACAACTTTTCAGTACTTTGCTATACTTTTCAATACTTTGCCACACTTTTGTTCACTTTGCCACTACTTTTCAGTACTTTGCCACATTTTTCAGTACTTTGCCACTACTTTTCAGCACTTTGCCACAATTTTTCAGTACTTTGCCACACTTTTCAATGCTTTATAACTACTTTACCACTACTTGTCAGTACTTTGCCACACTTTTCAGCACTTTGCCACTACTTTTCAGTACTTTGCCACTACTTTTCAGCACTTTGCCACAACTTTTCAGTACTTTGCCACTACTTTTCAGCACTTTGCCACAACTTTTCAGTACTTTGCCACATTTTTCAGTACACTGCCACAACTTTTCAGTATTGTGCCACACTTTTCTTCACTTTGCCACTACTTTTCAGTACTTTGCCACAACTTTTCAGTACTTTGCCACATTTTTCAGTACTTTGCCACCACTTTTCAGCACTTTGCCACAACTTTTCAGTACTTTGCTATACTTTTCAATACTTTGCCACACTTTTCAGTACTTTGCCACACTTTTCAGCACTTTACCACTGCTTTTCAGTAGTTTGCCACTACTTTTCAGCACTTTACCACAACTTTTCAGTACTTTGCCATACTTTTCAGTGCTTTGCCACTACTTTGCCACAACTTGTCAGTACTATGCCACACTTTCCAGCACTTTGCCACTACTTTTCAGTACTTTGCCACTACTTTTCAATACTTTGCCACAACTTTTCAGTTCTTTGCCACACATTTCAGTGCTTTGCCACTACTTTGCCACAACGTCTCAATACTTTGCCACTCTTTTCAGCACTTTGCCACTGCTTTTCTGTACTTTGCCACTACTTTTCAGCACATTGCCACAACTTTTCTGTACTTTGCTACACTTTTCAGTACTTTGCCACCACTTTGCCACAACTGTTCAGTACTTTGCCACACTTTTGAGCACTTTGCCACTACGTTTCAGTACTTTGCCACTACTTTTCAGCACTTTGCCACAACTTTTCAGTACTTTGCCACATTTTTCAGTACTTTGCCACAACTTGTCAGTACTGTGCCACACTTTTCTTCACTTTGCCACTACTTTTCAGTACTTTGCCACAACTTTTCAGTACTTTGCCACACTTTTCAGTGTTTTGCCACTACTTTGCCACAACTTGTCAGTACTTTGCCACACTTTTCAGCACTTTGCCACTACGTTTCAGTACTTTGCCACTACTTTTCAGCACTTTGCCACAACTTTTCAGTACTTTGCCACATTTTTCAGTACTTTGCCACAACTTTTCAGTACTGTGCCACACTTTTCTTCACTTTGCCACTACTTTTCAGTACTTTGCCACAACTTGTCAGTACTTTGCCACACTTTTCAGTGTTTTGCCACTACTTTGCCACAACTTGTCAGTACTTTGCCACACTTTTCAGCACTTTGCCACTACGTTTCAGTACTTTGCCACTACTTTTCAGCACTTTGCCACAACTTTTCAGTACTTTGCCACATTTTTCAGTACTTTGCCACAACTTTTCAGTGCTGTGCCACACTTTTCTTCACTTTGCCACTACTTTTCAGTACTTTGCCACAACTTTTCAGTACTTTGCCACATTTTTCAGTACTTTGCCACTACTTTTCAGCACTTTGCCACAACTTTTCAGTACTTTGCTATACTTTTCAGTACTTTGCCACACTTTTCAGTACTTTGCCACACTTTTCAGCAATTTGCCACTACTTTGCCACAACTTTTCAGTACTTTGCCACTACTTTTCAGCACTTTGCCACAACTTTTCAGTACTTTGCCACATTTTTCAGTACACTGCCACAACTTTTCAGTACTGTGCCACACTTTTGTTCACTTTGCCACTACTTTTCAGTACTTTGCCACATTTTTCAGTACTTTGCCACTACTTTTCAGCACTTTGCCACAATTTTTCAGTACTTTGCCACACTTTTCAATGCTTTATTACTACTTTACCACTACTTGTCAGTACTTTGCCACACTTTTCAGCACTTTGCCACTACTTTTCAGTACTTTGCCACTACTTTTCAGCACTTTGCCACAACTTTTCAGTACTTTGCCACTACTTTTCAGCACTTTGCCACAACTTTTCAGTACTTTGCCACATTTTTCAGTACACTGCCACAACTTTTCAGTATTGTGCCACACTTTTCTTCACTTTGCCACTACTTTTCAGTACTTTGCCACAACTTGTCAGTACTTTGCCACACTTTTCAGTGTTTTGCCACTAATTTGCCACAACTTGTCAGTACTTTGCCACACTTTTCAGCACTTTGCCACTACGTTTCAGTACTTTGCCACTACTTTTCAGCACTTTGCCACAACTTTTCAGTACTTTTTCACATTTTTCAGTACTTTGCCACAACTTTTCAGTACTGTGCCACACTTTTCTTCACTTTGCCACTACTTTTCAGTACTTTGCCACAACTTTTCAGTACTTTGCCACATTTTTCAGTACTTTGCCACTACTTTTCAGCACTTTGCCACAACTTTTCAGTACTTTGCTATACTTTTCAGTACTTTGCCACACTTTTCAGTACTTTGCCACACTTTTCAGCAATTTGCCACTACTTTGCCACAACTTTTCAGTACTTTGCCACTACTTTTCAGCACTTTGCCACAACTTTTCAGTACTTTGCCACATTTTTCAGTACACTGCCACAACTTTTCAGTACTGTGCCACACTTTTGTTCACTTTGCCACTACTTTTCAGTACTTTGCCACATTTTTCAGTACTTTGCCACTACTTTTCAGCACTTTGCCACAATTTTTCAGTACTTTGCCACACTTTTCAATGCTTTATTACTACTTTACCACTACTTGTCAGTACTTTGCCACACTTTTCAGCACTTTGCCACTACTTTTCAGTACTTTGCCACTACTTTTCAGCACTTTGCCACAACTTTTCAGTACTTTGCCACTACTTTTCAGCACTTTGCCACAACTTTTCAGTACTTTGCCACATTTTTCAGTACACTGCCACAACTTTTCAGTATTGTGCCACACTTTTCTTCACTTTGCCACTACTTTTCAGTACTTTGCCACAACTTTTCAGTACTTTGCCACATTTTTCAGTACTTTGCCACCACTTTTCAGCACTTTGCCACAACTTTTCAGTACTTTGCTATACTTTTCAATACTTTGCCACACTTTTCAGTACTTTGCCACACTTTTCAGCACTTTACCACTGCTTTTCAGTAGTTTGCCACTACTTTTCAGCACTTTACCACAACTTTTCAGTACTTTGCCATACTTTTCAGTGCTTTGCCACTACTTTGCCACAACTTGTCAGTACTTTGCCACACTTTTCAGCACTTTGCCACTACTTTTCAGTACTTTGCCACTACTTTTCATCACTTTGCCACAACTTTTCAGTACTTTGCCACTACTTTTCAGCACTTTGCCACAACTTTTCAGTACTTTGCCTCATTTTTCAGTACACTGCCACAACTTTTCAGTACTGTGCCACACTTTTCTTCACTTTGCCACTACTTTTCAGTACTTTGCCACAACTTTTCAGTACTTTGCCACATTTTTCAGTACTTTGCCACCACTTTTCAGCACTTTGCCACAACTTTTCAGTACTTTGCTATACTTTTCAATACTTTGCCACACTTTTCAGTACTTTGCCACACTTTTCAGCACTTTACCACTGCTTTTCAGTAGTTTGCCACTACTTTTCAGCACTTTACCACAACTTTTCAGTACTTTGCCATACTTTTCAGTGCTTTGCCACTACTTTGCCACAACTTGTCAGTACTATGCCACACTTTCCAGCACTTTGCCACTACTTTTCAGTACTTTGCCACTACTTTTCAATACTTTGCCACAACTTTTCAGTACTTTGCCACACATTTCAGTGCTTTGCCACTACTTTGCCACAACGTTTCAATACTTTGCCACTCTTTTCAGCACTTTGCCACTGCTTTTCTGTACTTTGCCACTACTTTTCAGCACATTGCCACAACTTTTCTGTACTTTGCCACACTTTTCAGTACTTTGCCACCACTTTGCCACAACTGTTCAGTACTTTGCCACACTTTTGAGCACTTTGCCACTGCTTTTCAGCACTTTGCCACGACTTTTCAGTACTTTGCCACTACTTTTCAGCACTTTGCCACAACTTTACAGAACTTTGCCACACTTTTGAGCACTTGCCACTGCTTTTCAGTAGTTTGCCACTACTTTTCAGCACTTTGCCACAATTTTTCAGTTCTTTGCCACACTTTTCAGTGTTTTGCCACTACTTTGCCACAACTTGTCAGTACTTTGCCACACTTTTCAGCACTGCCACTACGTTTCAGTACTTTGCCACTACTTTTCAGCACTTTGCCACAACTTTTCAGTACTTTGCCACATTTTTCAGTACTTTGCCACAACTTTTCAGTACTGTGCCCCACTTTTCTTCACTTTGCCACTACTTTTCAGTACTTTGCCACAACTTTTCAGTACTTTGCCACATTTTTCAGTACTTTGCCACTACTTTTCAGCACTTTGCCACAACTTTTCAGTACTTTGCTATACTTTTCAGTACTTTGCCACACTTTTCAGTACTTTGCCACACTTTTCAGCAATTTGCCACTACTTTGCCACAACTTTTCAGTACTTTGCCACTACTTTTCAGCACTTTGCCACAACTGTTCAGTACTTTGCCACATTTTTCAGTACACTGCCACAACTTTTCAGTACTGTGCCACACTTTTCTTCACTTTGCCACTACTTTTCAGTACTTTGCCACATTTTTTAGTACTTCGCCACTACTTTTCAGCACTTTGCCACAATTTTTCAGTACTTTGCCACACTTTTCAATGCTTTGCCACTACTTTGCCACTACTTGTCAGTACTTTGCCACACTTTTCAGCACTTTGCCACTACTTTTCAGTACTTTGCCACTACTTTTCAGCACTTTGCCACAACTTTTCAGTACTTTGCCACTACTTTTCAGCACTTTGCCACAACTTTTCAGTACTTTGCCACATTTTTCAGTACACTGCCACAACTTTTCAGTACTGTGCCACACTTTTCTTCACTTTGCCACAACTTTTCAGTACTTTGCCACATTTTTCAGTACTTTGCCACTACTTTTCAGCACTTTGCCACAACTTTTCAGTACTTTGCCACACTTTTCTGTACTTTACCGCTCCTTTAAAATAGTTAGCCACTACTTTTCAGCACTTTGCCACAATTTTTCAGTACTTTGCCACAATTTTCAGTGTTTTGCCACTACTTTGCCACAACTTGTCAGTACTTTGCCACACTTTTCAGCACTTTGCCACTACGTTTCAGTACTTTGCCACTACTTTTCAGCACTTTGCCACAACTTTTCAGTACTTTGCCACATTTTTCAGTACTTTGCCACAACTTTTCAGTACTGTGCCACACTTTTCTTCACTTTGCCACTACTTTTCAGTACTTTGCCACAACTTTTCAGTACTTTGCCGAACTTTTCAGTACTTTGCCACACTTTTCAGCAATTTGCCACTACTTTGCCACAACTTTTAAGTACTTTGCCACTACTTTTCAGCACTTTGCCACAACTTTTCAGTACTTTGCCACATTTTTCAGTACACTGCCACAACTTTTCAGTACTGTGCCACACTTTTCTTCACTTTGCCACTACTTTTCAGTACTTTGCCACATTTTTCAGTACTTTGCCACTACTTTTCAGCACTTTGCCACAATTTTTCAGTACTTTGCCACACTTTTCAATGCTTTTCCACTACTTTGCCACTACTTGTCAGTACATTGCCACACTTTTCAGCACTTTGCCACTACTTTTCAGTACTTTGCCACTACTTTTCAGCACTTTGCCACAACTTTTCAGTAATTTGCCACTACTTTTCAGCACTTTGCCACAACTTTTCAGTACTTTGCCACATTTTTCAGTACACTGCCACAACTTTTCAGTACTGTGCCACACTTTTCTTCACTTTGCCTCTACTTTTCAGTACTTTGCCACATTTTTCAGTACTTTGCCACTACTTTTCAGCACTTTGCCACAACTTTTCAGTATTTTGCCACACTTTTCTGTACCTTACCACTCCTTTAAAATAGTTTGCCACTACTTTTCAGCACTTTGCCACAACTTGTCAGTAATTTGCCACACTTTTCAGTGCTTTGCCACTACTTTGCCACAACTTGTCAGTACTATGCCACACTTTTCAGAACTTTGCCACTACTTTTCAGCACTTTGCCACACTTTTCAGTGCTTTGCAACTACTTTGCCACAACTTTTCATTACTTTGCCACACTTTTCAGCACTTTACCACTGCTTTTCAGTAGTTTGCCACTACTTTTCAGCACTTTACCACAACTTTTCAGTACTTTGCCATACTTTTCAGCACTTTGCCACTGCTTTTCAGTACTTTGCCACTACTTTTCAGCACATTGCCACAACTTTTCTGTACTTTGACACAATTCTCAGTACTTTGCCACTACTTTTCAGCACTTTGCCACAACTTTTCAGTACTTTGCCACACTTTTCAATGCTTTGCCACTACTTTGCCACAACTTGTCAGTACTATGCCACACTTTTCAGCACTTTGCCACTACTTTTCAGCACTTTGCCACACTTTTCAGTGCTTTGCAACTACTTTGCCACAACTTTTCATTACTTTGCCACACTTTTCAGCACTTTACCACTGCTTTTCAGTAGTTTGCCACTACTTTTCAGCACTTTACCACAACTTTTCAGTACTTTGCCACACTTTTCAGTGCTTGGCCACTACTTTGCCACAACTTGTCAGTACTTGCTCCACTTTTTAGCACTTTGCCACTACGTTTCTGTACTTTGCCACTACTTTTCAGCACTTGGCCACAACTTTTCAGTACTATGCCACACTTTTCACTACTTTTCCACTACTTTTCAGCACTTTGCCACACTTTTCAGTACTTTGCCACTACACTTCAGCACTTTGCCACAACTTTTCTGAACTTTGCCACACTGTTCATTACTTTGCCACAACTTTTTAGTACTTTGCCACACTTTTCAGTACTTTGCCACGACTTTGCCACAACTTTTCAGTACTTTGCCACACATTTCAGTGCTTTGCCACTACTTTGCAACAACTTTTCAGTACTTTGCCACTCTTTTCAGCACTTTGCCACTGCTTTTCAGTACTTTGCTACTGCTTTTCAGTACTTTGCCACACTTTTCACTACTTTGCCACTACTTTTCAGCACTTTGCCACACTTTTCAGTACTTTGCCACTACTCTTCAGCACTTTGCTACAACTTTTCAGTATTTTGCCACACTTTTCAGTACTTTGCCACGACTTTGCCACAACCTTTCAGTACTTTGCCACACTTTTCAGCAATTTGCCACTGCTTTTCAGTAGTTTGCCACCACTTTTAGCACTTTGCCTCAACTTTTCAGTACTTTGCCACACTGTTCAGTGCTTTGCCACTACTTTGCCACAACTTGTCAGTACTTTGCCATACTTTTCAGCACTTTGCCACTGCTTTTCAGTACTTTGCCACTACTTTTCAGCACATTGCCACAACTTTTCTGTACTTTGACACAATTCTCAGTACTTTGCCACTACTTTTCAGCACTTTGCCACAACTTTTCAGTACTTTGCCACACTTTTCAGTGCTTTGCCACCACTTTGCCCCAACTTTTCAGTACTTTGCCACACTTTTGAGCACTTTGCCACTGCTTTTCAGTAGTTTGCCACTACTTTTCAGCACTTTGCCACAATTTTCAGTACTTTGCCACACTTTTCAGTGCTTTGCCACTACTTTGCCACAACTTGTCAGTACTTTGCCACACTTTTCAGCACTTTGCCACTATGTTTCAGTAATTTGCCACTACTTTTCAGCACTTTGCCACAACTTTTCTGTACTTTGCTACTACTTTTCAGCACTTTGCCACAACTTTTCAGTACTTTGCCACATTTTTCAGTACTTTGCCACAACTTTTCAGTACTGTGCCACACTTTTCTTCACTTTGCCACTACTTTTCAGTACTTTGCCACTAATTTTCAGCACTTTGCCACAACTTTTCAATACATTGCCACATTTTTCAGAACTTTGCCACAACTTTTCATTACTGTGCCACACTTTTCTTCACTTTGCCACTACTTTTCAGTAATTTGCCACTACTTTTCAGCACTTTGCCGCACTTTTCAGTACTTTGCCACGACTTTGCCACAACTTTTCAGTAATTTGCAACACTTTTCAGCAATTTGCCACTGCTTTTCAGTACTTTGCCACACTTTTCAGTGCTTTGCCACTACTTTGCCACAACTTGTCAGTACTTTGCCACACTTTTCAGTACTTTGCCACTGCTTTTCAGTACTTTGCCACTACTTTTCAGCACATTGCCACAACTTTTCTGTACTTTGACACACTTCTCAGTACTTTGCCACTACTTTTCAGCACTTTGCCACAACTTTTCAGTACTTTGCCACACTTTTCAGTGCTTTGCCACCACTTTGCCACAACTTTTCAGTACTTTGCCACACTTTTGAGCACTTTGCCACTGCTTTTCAGTAGTTTGCCACTACTTTTCAGCACTTTGCCACAACTTTTCAGTACTTTGCCACACTTTTCAGTGCTTTGCCACTACTTTGCCACAACTTGTCAGTACTTTGCCACACTTTTCAGCACTTTGCCACTACGTTTCAGTACTTTGCCACTACTTTTCAGCACTTTGCCACAACTTTTCTGTATTTTGCCACTACTTTTCAGCACTTTGCCACAACTTTTCAGTACTTTGCCATACTTTTCAGTACTTTGCCACGACTTTGCAACAACTTTTCAGTACTTTGCCACACTTTTCAGCACTTTGCCACAACTTTTTAGTACTTTGCCACACTTTTCAGTACTTTGCCACGACTTTGCCACAACTTTTCAGTACTTTGCCACACATTTCAGTGCTTTGCCACTACTTTGCAACAACTTTTCAGTACTTTGCCACTCTTTTCAGCACTTTGCCACTGCTTTTCAGTACTTTGCTACTGCTTTTCAGTACTTTGCCACACTTTTCACTACTTTGCCACTACTTTTCAGCACTTTGCCACACTTTTCAGTACTTTGCCACTACTCTTCAGCACTTTGCTACAACTTTTCAGTATTTTGCCACACTTTTCAGTACTTTGCCACGACTTTGCCACAACTTTTCAGTACTTTGCCACACTTTTCAGCAATTTGCCACTGCTTTTCAGTAGTTTGCCACCACTTTAAGCACTTTGCCTCAACTTTTCAGTACTTTGCCACACTGTTCAGTGCTTTGCCACTACTTTGCCACAACTTGTCAGTACTTTGCCATACTTTTCAGCACTTTGCCACTGCTTTTCAGTACTTTGCCACTACTTTTCAGCACATTGCCACAACTTTTCTGTACTTTGACACAATTCTCAGTACTTTGCCACTACTTTTCAGCACTTTGCCACAACTTTTCAGTACTTTGCCACACTTTTCAGTGCTTTGCCACCACTTTGCCCCAACTTTTCAGTACTTTGCCACACTTTTGAGCACTTTGCCACTGCTTTTCAGTAGTTTGCCACTACTTTTCAGCACTTTGCCACAATTTTCAGTACTTTGCCACACTTTTCAGTGCTTTGCCACTACTTTGCCACAACTTGTCAGTACTTTGCCACACTTTTCAGCACTTTGCCACTATGTTTCAGTAATTTGCCACTACTTTTCAGCACTTTGCCACAACTTTTCTGTACTTTGCTACTACTTTTCAGCACTTTGCCACAACTTTTCAGTACTTTGCCACATTTTTCAGTACTTTGCCACAACTTTTCAGTACTGTGCCACACTTTTCTTCACTTTGCCACTACTTTTCAGTACTTTGCCACTAATTTTCAGCACTTTGCCACAACTTTTCAGTACATTGCCACATTTTTCAGAACTTTGCCACAACTTTTCATTACTGTGCCACACTTTTCTTCACTTTGCCACTACTTTTCAGTAATTTGCCACTACTTTTCAGCACTTTGCCGCACTTTTCAGTACTTTGCCACGACTTTGCCACAACTTTTCAGTAATTTGCAACACTTTTCAGCAATTTGCCACTGCTTTTCAGTACTTTGCCACACTTTTCAGTGCTTTGCCACTACTTTGCCACAACTTGTCAGTACTTTGCCACACTTTTCAGTACTTTGCCACTGCTTTTCAGTACTTTGCCACTACTTTTCAGCACATTGCCACAACTTTTCTGTACTTTGACACACTTCTCAGTACTTTGCCACTACTTTTCAGCACTTTGCCACAACTTTTCAGTACTTTGCCACACTTTTCAGTGCTTTGCCACCACTTTGCCACAACTTTTCAGTACTTTGCCACACTTTTGAGCACTTTGCCACTGCTTTTCAGTAGTTTGCCACTACTTTTCAGCACTTTGCCACAACTTTTCAGTACTTTGCCACACTTTTCAGTGCTTTGCCACTACTTTGCCACAACTTGTCAGTACTTTGCCACACTTTTCAGCACTTTGCCACTACGTTTCAGTACTTTGCCACTACTTTTCAGCACTTTGCCACAACTTTTCTGTATTTTGCCACTACTTTTCAGCACTTTGCCACAACTGTTCAGTACTTTGCCATACTTTTCAGTACTTTGCCACGACTTTGCAACAACTTTTCAGTACTTTGCCACACTTTTCAGCACTTTGCCACTACTTTGCCACAACTTTTCAGTACTTTGCCACACTTTTCAGCACTTTACCACTCCTTTAAAATAGTTTGCCACTACTTTTCAGCACTTTGCCACAACAAGTCAGTACTTTGCCACACTTTTCAGTGCTTTGTCACTACTTTTCAGTACTTTGCCACTACTTTTCAGCACTTTGCCACAACTTTTCAGCACTTTGCCACACTTTTCAGCACTTTACCACTACTTTGCAGCACTTTACCACAACTTTTCAGTACTTTGCCATACTTTTCAGTGCTTTGCCACTACTTTGCCACAACTTGTCAGTACTATGCCACACTTTCCAGCACTTTGCCACTACTTTTCAGTACTTTGCCACTACTTTTCAATACTTTGCCACAACTTTTCAGTACTTTGCCACACATTTCAGTGCTTTGCCACTACTTTGCCACAACGTTTCAGTACTTTGCCACACTTTTCAGCACTTTGCCACTGCTTTTCAGTACTTTGCCACTACTTTTCAGCACATTGCCACAACTTTTCTGCACTTTGCCACACTTTTCAGTACTTTGCCACCACTTTGCCACAACTTTTCAGTACTTTGCCACACTTTTGAGCACTTTGCCACTGCTTTTCAGCACTTTGCCACGACTTTTCAGTACTTTGCCACTACTTTTCAGCACTTTGCCACAACTTTTCAGCACTTTGCCACACTTTTCAGCACTTTACCACTGCTTTTCAGTAGTTTGCCACTACTTTTCAGCATTTTACCACAACTTTTCAGTACTTTGCCATACTTTTCAGTGCTTTGCCACTACTTTGCCACAACTTGTCAGTACTATGCCACACTTTCCAGCACTTTGCAACTACTTTTCAGTACTTTGCCACTACTTTTCAATACTTTGCCACAACTTTTCAGTACTTTGCCACACATTTCAGTGCTTTGCCACTACTTTGCCACAACGTTTCAGTACTTTGCCACACTTTTCAGCACTTTGCCACTGCTTTTCAGTACTTTGCCACTACTTTTCAGCACATTGCCACAACTTTTCTGTACTTTGCCACACTTTTCAGTACTTTGCCACCACTTTGCCACAACTTTTCAGTACTTTGCCACACTTTTGAGCACTTTGCCACTGCTTTTCAGCACTTTGCCACGACTTTTCAGTACTTTGCCACTACTTTTCAGCACTTTGCCACAACTTTACAGAACTTTGCCACACTTTTGAGCACTTGCCACTGCTTTTCAGTAGTCTTCCACTACTTTTCAGCACTTGGCCACAATTTTTCAGTACTTTGCCACACTTTTCAGTGTTTTGCCACTACTTTGCCACAACTTGTCAGTACTTTGCCACACTTTTCAGCACTTTGCCACTACGTTTCAGTACTTTGCCACTACTTTTCAGCACTTTGCCACACTTTTCAGTACTTTGCCACACTTTTCAGCAATTTGCCACTACTTTGCCACAACTTTTCAGTACTTTGCCACACTTTTCAGCACTTTACCACTCCTTTAAAATAGTTTGCCACTACTTTTCAGCACTTTGCCACAATTTTTCAGTACTTTGCCACAACTTGTCAGTACTTTGCCACACTTTTCAGCACTTTGCCACTACTTTTCAGTACTTTGCCACTACTTTTCAGCATTTTGCCACAAATTTTCAGTACTTTGCCACTACTTTTCAGCACTTTGCCACAACTTTTCAGTACTTTGCCACATTTTTCAGTACACTGCCACAACTTTTCAGTACTGTGCCACACTTTTCTTCACTTTGCCACTACTTTTCGCACGTTGCCACAATTTTTCAGTACTTTGCCACATTTTTCAGTGCTTTGCCACTACTTTGCCACTACTTGTCAGTACTTTGCCACACTTTTCAGCACTTTGCCACTACTTTTCAGTACTTTGCCACTACTTTTCAGCACTTTGCCACAACTTTTCAGTACTTTGCCACTACTTTTCAGCACTTTGCCACAACGTTTCAGTACTTTGCCACATTTTTCAGTACACTGCCACAACTTTTCAGTACTATGCCACACTTTTCTTCACTTTGCCACTACTTTTCAGTACTTTGCCACATTTTTCAGTACTTTTCCACTACTTTTCAGCACTTTGCCACAACTTTTCAGTACTTTGCCACACTTTTCTGTACTTTACCACTCCTTTAAAATAGTTTGCCACTACTTTTCAGCACTTTGTCACAACTTGTCAGTAATTTGCCACACTTTACAGTGCTTTGCCACTACTTTGCCACAACTTGTCAGTACTATGCCACACTTTTCAGCACTTTGCCACTACTTTTCAGTACTTTGCCACTACTTTTCAGCACTTTGCCACACTTTTCAGTGCTTTGCAACTACTTTGCCACAACTTTTCATTACTTTGCCACACTTTTCAGCACTTTACCACTGCTTTTCAGTAGTTTGCCACTACTTTTCAGCACTTTACCACAACTTTTCAGTACTTTGCCACACTTTTCAGTGCTTTGCCACTACTTTGCCACAACTTGTCAGTACTTGCTACACTTTTTAGCACCTTGCCACTACGTTTCAGTACTTTGCCACTACTTTTCAGCACTTTGCCACAACTTTTCAGTACTTTGCCACACTTTTCAGTACTTTGACACTACTTTGCCACAACTTGTACTTTGCCACTACTTTTCAGCACTTTGCCACAACGTTTCTGTACTTTGCCACTACTTTTCAGCACTTTGCCACAACTTTTCAGTACATTGCCACATTTGTCAGTACTTTGCCACAACTTTTCATTACTGTGCCACACTTTTCTTCACTTTGCCACTACTTTTCAGTACTTTGCCACTACTTTTCAGCACTTTGCCGCACTTTTCAGTACTTTGCCACGACTTTGCCACAACTTTTCAGTACTTTGCCACACTTTTCAGCAATTTGCCACTGCTTTTCAGTACTTTGCCACACTTTTCAGTGCTTTGCCACTACTTTGCCACAACTTGTCAGTACTTTGACACACTTCTCAGTACTTTGCCACTACTTTTCAGCACTTTGCCACAACTTTTCAGTACTTTGCCACACTTTTGAGCACTTTGCCACTGCTTTTCAGTAGTTTGCCACTACTTTTCAGCACTTTGCCACAATTTTTCAGTACTTTGCCACACTTGTCAGTGCTTTGCCACTACTTTGCCACAACTTGTCAGTACTTTGCCACACTTTTCAGCACTTTGCCACTACTTTTCAGAACTTTGCCACAACTTTTCTGTACTTTGCCACTACTTTTCAGCACTTTGCCACAACTTTTCAGTACTTTGCCATACTTTTCAGTACTTTGCCACGACTTTGCAACAACTTTTCAGTACTTTGCCACACTTTTCAGCACTTTGCCACTACTTTGCCACAACTTTTCAGTACTTTGCCACACTTTTCAGCACTTTACCACTCCTTTAAAATAGTTTGCCACTACTTTTCAGCACTTTGCCACAACTTGTCAGTACTTTGCCACACTTTTCAGTGCTTTGTCACTACTTTGCCACAAATTGTCAGTACTATGCCACACTTTTCAGCACTTTGCCACAACTTTTCAGTACTTTGCCACTACTTTTCAGCACTTTGCCACAACTTTTCATTACTTTGCCACACTTTTCAGCACTTTACCACTGCTTTTCAGTAGTTTGCCACTACTTTTCAGCACTTTGCCACAACTTTTCAGTACTTTGCCACACTTTTCAGCACTTTACCACTCCTTTAAAATAGTTTGCCACTACTTTTCAGCACTTTGCCACAACTTGTCATTACTTTGCCACACTTTTCAGTGCTTTGTCACAACTTTGCCACAACTTGTCAGTATTATGCCACACTTTCCAGCACTTTGCCACTACTTTTCAGTACTTTGCCACTACTTTTCAATACTTTGCCACAACTTTTCAGTACTTTGCCACACATTTCAGTGCTTTGCCACTACTTTGCCACAACGTTTCAGTACTTTGCCACACTTTTCAGCACTTTGCCACTGCTTTTCAGTACTTTGCCACTACTTTTCAGCACATTGCCACAACTTTTCTGTACTTTGCCACTACTTTTCAGAACTTTGACACAACTTTTCAGTACTTTACCACACTTTTCAGCACTTTGCCACAACTTTCAGTACTTTGCCACACTTTTCAGTACTTTGCCACGACTTTGCAGCACTTTGCCACTACTTTTCAGTACTTTGCCACACTTTTCAGTACTTTGCCACGACTTTTCAGCACTTCGCCACAACTTTTCAGTACTTTGCCACACTTTTCAGTACTTTGCCACGACTTTGCCACAACTTTTCAGTACTTTGCCACTCTTTTCAGTACTTTGCCATGACTTTGCCACAACTTTTCAGTACTTTGCCACACTTTTCAGTACTTTGCCACGACTTTTCAGCACTTCGCCACTACTTTTCAGTACTTTGCCACATTTTTCAGTACTTTGCCACTACTTTTCAGCACTTTGCCACAACTTTTCAGTACTTTGCTATACTTTTCAGTACTTTGCCACACTTTTCAGTACTTTGCCACACTTTTCAGCACTTTACCACTGCTTTTCAGTAGTTTGAAACTACTTTTCAGCACTTTACCACAACTTTTCAGTACTTTGCCATACTTTTCAGTGCTTTGCCACTACTTTGCCACAACTTGTCAGTACTATGCCACACTTTCCAGCACTTTGCCACTACTTTTCAGTACTTTGCCACTACTTTTCAATACTTTGCCACAACTTTTCAGTACTTTGCCACACATTTCAGTGCTTTGCCACTACTTTACCACAACGTTTCAATACTTTGCCACACTTTTCAGCACTTTGCCACTGCTTTTCTGAACTTTGCCACTACTTTTCAGCACATTGCCACAACTTTTCTGTACTTTGCCACACTTTTCAGTACTTTGCCACCACTTTGCCGCAAATTTTCAGTACTTTGCCACACTTTTGAGCACTTTGCCACTGCTTTTCAGCACTTTGCCACGACTTTTCAGTACTTTGCCACTACTTTTCAGCACTTTGCCACAACTTTACAGAACTTTGCCACACTTTTGAGCACTTGCCACTGCTTTTCAGTAGTTTGCCACTACTTTTCAGCACTTTGCCACAACTTTTCAGTACTTTGCCACATTTTTCAGTACACTGCCACAACTTTTCAGTACTGTGCCACACTTTTCTTCACTTTGCCACTACTTTTCAGTACTTTGCCACATTTTTCAGTACTTTGCCACTACTTTTCAGCACTTTGCCACAATTTTTCAGTACTTTGCCACACTTTTCAATGCTTTGCCACTACTTTGCCACTACTTGTCAGTACTTTGCCACACTTTTAAGCACTTTGCCACTACTTTTCAGTACTTTGCCACTACTTTTCAGCACTTTGCCACAACTTTTCAGTACTTTGCCACTACTTTTCAGCACTTTGCCACAACTTTTCAGTACTTTGCCACATTTTTCAGTACACTGCCACAACTTTTCAGTACTGTGCCACACTTTTCTTCACTTTGCCACTACTTTTGAGCACTTTGCCACTGCTTTTCAGCACTTTGCCACGACTTTTCAGTACTTTGCCACTACTTTTCAGCACTTTGCCACAACTTTACAGAACTTTGCCACACTTTTGAGCACTTGCCACTGCTTTTCAGTAGTTTGCCACTACTTTTCAGCACTTTGCCACAATTTTTCAGTACTTTGCCACACTTTTCAGTGTTTTGCCACTACTTTGCCACAACTTATCAGTACTTTGCCACACTTTTCAGCACTTTGCCACTACGTTTCAGTACTTTGCCACTACTTTTCAGCACTTTGCCACAACTTTTCAGTACTTTGCCACATTTTTCAGTACTTTGCCACAACTTTTCAGTACTGTGCCACACTTTTCTTCACTTTGCCACTACTTTTCAGTACTTTGCCACAACTTTTCAGTACTTTGCCACATTTTTCAGTACTTTGCCACTACTTTTCAGCACTTTGCCACAACTTTTCAGTACTTTGCTATACTTTTCAGTACTTTGCCACACTTTTCAGTACTTTGCCACACTTTTCAGCACTTTACCACTGCTTTTCAGTAGTTTGAAACTACTTTTCAGCACTTTACCACAACTTTTCAGTACTTTGCCATACTTTTCAGTGCTTTGCCACTACTTTGCCACAACTTGTCAGTACTATGCCACACTTTCCAGCACTTTGCCACTACTTTTCAGTACTTTGCCACTACTTTTCAATACTTTGCCACAACTTTTCAGTACTTTGCCACACATTTCAGTGCTTTGCCACTACTTTACCACAACGTTTCAATACTTTGCCACACTTTTCAGCACTTTGCCACTGCTTTTCTGAACTTTGCCACTACTTTTCAGCACATTGCCACAACTTTTCTGTACTTTGCCACACTTTTCAGTACTTTGCCACCACTTTGCCGCAAATTTTCAGTACTTTGCCACACTTTTGAGCACTTTGCCACTGCTTTTCAGCACTTTGCCACGACTTTTCAGTACTTTGCCACTACTTTTCAGCACTTTGCCACAACTTTACAGAACTTTGCCACACTTTTGAGCACTTGCCACTGCTTTTCAGTAGTTTGCCACTACTTTTCAGCACTTTGCCACAATTTTTCAGTACTTTGCCACACTTTTCAGTGTTTTGCCACTACTTTGCCACAACTTGTCAGTACTTTGCCACACTTTTCAGCACTTTGCCACTACGTTTCAGTACTTTGCCACTACTTTTCAGCATTTTGCCACAACTTTTCAGTACTTTGCCACATTTTTCAGTACTTTGCCACAACTTTTCAGTACTGTGCCACACTTTTCTTCACTTTGCCACTACTTTTCAGTACTTTGCCACAACTTTTCAGTACTTTGCCACATTTTTCAGTACTTTGCCACTACTTTTCAGCACTTTGCCACAACTTTTCAGTACTTTGCTATACTTTTCAGTACTTTGCCACACTTTTCAGTACTTTGCCACACTTTTCAGCAATTTGCCACTACTTTGCCACAACTTTTCAGTACTTTGCCACTACTTTTCAGCACTTTGCCACAACTTTTCAGTACTTTGCCACATTTTTCAGTACACTGCCACAACTTTTCAGTACTGTGCCACACTTTTCTTCACTTTGCCACTACTTTTCAGTACTTTGCCACATTTTTCAGTACTTTGCCACTACTTTTCAGCACTTTGCCACAATTTTTCAGTACTTTGCCACACTTTTCAATGCTTTGCCACTACTTTGCCACTACTTGTCAGTACTTTGCCACACTTTTCAGCACTTTGCCACTACTTTTCAGTACTTTGCCACTACTTTTCAGCACTTTGCCACAACTTTTCAGTACTTTGCCACTACTTTTCAGCACTTTGCCACAACTTTTCAGTACTTTGCCACATTTTTCAGTACACTGCCACAACTTTTCAGTACTGTGCCACACTTTTCTTCACTTTGCCACTACTTTTCAGTACTTTGCCACAACTTTTCAGTACTTTGCCACATTTTTCAGTACTTTGCCACTACTTTTCAGCACTTTTCCACAACTTTTCAGTACTTTGCTATACTTTTCAGTACTTTGCCACACTTTTCAGTACTTTGCCACACTTGTCAGCACTTTACCACTGCTTTTCAGTAGTTTGCCACTACTTTTCAGCACTTTACCACAACTTTTCAGTACTTTGCCATACTTTTCAGTGCTTTGCCACTACTTTGCCACAACTTGTCAGTACTATGCCACACTTTCCAGCACTTTGCCACTACTTTTCAGTACTTTGCCACTACTTTTCAATACTTTGCCACAACTTTTCAGTACTTTGCCACACATTTCAGTGCTTTGCCACTACTTTGCCACAACGTTTCAGTACTTTGCCACACTTTTCAGCACTTTGCCACTGCTTTTCTCTACTTTGCCACTACTTTTCAGCACATTGCCACAACTTTTCTGTACTTTGCCACACTTTTCAGTACTTTGCCACCACTTTGCCACGACTTTTCAGTACTTTGCCACTACTGTTCAGCACTTTGCCACAACTTTACAGAACTTTGCCACACTTTTGAGCACTTGCCACTGCTTTTCAGTAGTTTGCCACTACTTTTCAGCACTTTGCCACAATTTTTCAGTACTTTGCCACACTTTTCAGTGTTTTGCCACTACTTTGCCACAACTTGTCAGTACTTTGCCACACTTTTCAGCACTGCCACTACGTTTCAGTACTTTGCCACTACTTTTCAGCAGTTTGCCACAACTTTTCAGTACTTTGCCACATTTTTCAGTACTTTGCCACAACTTTTCAGTACTGTGCCACACTTTTCTTCACTTTGCCACTACTTTTCAGTACTTTGCCACAACTTTTCAGTACTTTGCCACATTTTTCAGTACTTTGCCACTACTTTTCAGCACTTTGCCACAACTTTTCAGTACTTTGCTATACTTTTCAGTACTTTGCCACACTTTTCAGTACTTTGCCACACTTTTCAGCAATTTGCCACTACTTTGCCACAACTTTTCAGTACTTTGCCACTACTTTTCAGCACTTTGCCACAACTTTTGAGTACTTTGCCACATTTTTCAGTACACTGCCACAACTTTTCAGTACTGTGCCACACTTTTCTTCACTTTGCCACTACTTTTCAGTACTTTGCCACATTTTTCAGTACTTTGCCACTACTTTTCAGCACTTTGCCACAATTTTTCAGTACTTTGCCACACTTTTCAATGCTTTGCCACTACATTGCCACTACTTGTCAGTACTTTGCCACACTTTTCAGCACTTTGCCACTACTTTTCAGTACTTTGCCACTACTTTGCAGCATTTTGCCACAACTTTTCAGTACTTTGCCACTACTTTTCAGCACTTTGCCACAACTTTTCAGTACTTTGCCACATTTTTCAGTACACTGCCACAACTTTTCAGTACTGTGCCACACTTTTCTTCACTTTGCCACTACTTTTCAGTTCTTTGCCACATTTTTCAGTACTTTGCCACTACTTTTCAGCACTTTGCCACAACTTTTCAGTACTTTGCCACACTTTTCTGTACTTTACCACTCCTTTAAAATAGTTTGCCACTACTTTTCAGCACTTTGCCACAATTTTTCAGTACTTTGCCACAATTTTCAGTGTTTTGCCACTACTTTGCCACAACTTGTCAGTACTTTGCCACACTTTTCAGCACTTTGCCACTACGTTTCAGTACTTTGCCACTACTTTTCAGCACTTTGCCACAACTTTTCAGTACTTTGCCACATTTTTCAGTACTTTGCCACAACTTTTCAGTACTGTGCCACACTTTTCTTCACTTTGCCACTACTTTTCAGTACTTTGCCACAACTTTTCAGTACTTTGCCAGACTTTTCAGTACTTTGCCACACTTTTCAGCAATTTGCCACTACTTTGCCACAACTTTTCAGTACTTTGCCACTACTTTTCAGTACTTTGCCACATTTTTCAGTACACTGCCACAACTTTTCAGTACTGTGCCACACTTTTCTTCACTTTGCCACTACTTTTCAGTACTTTGCCTCATTTTTCAGTACTTTGCCACTACTTTTCAGCACTTTGCCACAATTTTTCAGTACTTTGCCACACTTTTCAATGCTTTGCCACTACTTTGCCACTACTTGTCAGTACATTGCCACACTTTTCAGCACTTTGCCACTACTTTTCAGTACTTTGCCACTACTTTTCAGCACTTTGCCACAACTTTTCAGTACTTTGCCACTACTTTTCAGCACTTTGCCACAACTTTTCAGTACTTTGCCACATTTTTCAGTACACTGCCACACTTTTCAATGCTTTGCCACTACTTTGCCACTACTTGTCAGTACATTGCCACACTTTTCAGCACTTTGCCACTACTTTTCAGTACTTTGCCACTACTTTTCAACACTTTGCCACAACTTTTCAGTACTTTGCCACTACTTTTCAGCACTTTGCCACAACTTTTCAGTATTTTGCCACACTTTTCTGTACTTTACCACTCCTTTAAAATAGTTTGCCACTACTTTTCAGCACCTTGCCACAACTTGTCAGTAATTTGCCACACTTTTCAGTGCTTTGCCACTACTTTGCCACAACTTGTCAGTACTATGCCACACTTTTCAGCACTTTGCCACTACTTTTCAGCACTTTGCCACACTTTTCAGTGCTTTGCAACTACTTTGCCACAACTTTTCATTACTTTGCCACACTTTTCAGCACTTTACCACTGCTTTTCAGTAGTTTGCCACTACTTTTCAGCACTTTACCACAACTTTTCAGTACTTTGCCACACTTTTCAGCACTTTACCACTACGTTTCTGTACTTTGCCACTACTTTTCAGCACTTGGCCACAACTTTTCAGTACTTTGCCACCCTTTTCAGTACTTTGCTACTGCTTTTCAGTACTTTGCCACACTTTTCACTACTTTTCCACTACTTTTCAGCACTTTGCCACAATTTTCAGTACTTTGCCACCACACTTCAGCACTTTGCCACAACTTTTCTGAACTTTGCCACACTTTTCATTACTTTGCCACGACTTTGCCACAACTTTTCAGTACTTTGCCACACATTTCAGTGCTTTGCCACTACTTTGCAACAACTTTTCAGTACTTTGCCACTCTTTTCAGCACTTTGCTTCTGCTTTTCAGTACTTTGCTACTGCTTTTCAGTACTTTGCCACACTTTTCACTACTTTGCCACTACTTTTCAGCACTTTGCCACACTTTTCAGTACTTTGCCACTACTCTTCAGCACTTTGCTACAACTTTTCAGTATTTTGCCACACTTTTCAGTACTTTGCCACGACTTTGCCACAACTTTTCAGTACTTTGCCACACTTTTCAGCAATTTGCCACTGCTTTTCAGTAGTTTGCCACCACTTTTCAGCACTTTGCCTCAACTTTTCAGTACTTTGCCACACTGTTCAGTGCATTGCCACTACTTTGCCACAACTTGTCAGTACTTTGCCATACTTTTCAGCACTTTGCCACTGCTTTTCAGCACTTTGCCACTACTTTTCAGCACATTGCCACAACTTTTCTGTACTTTGACACAATTCTCAGTACTTTGCCACTACTTTTCAGCACTTTGCCACAACTTTTCAGTACTTTGCCACACTTTTCAGTGCTTTGCCACTACTTTGCCACAACTTGTCAGTACTATGCCACACTTTTTAGCACTTTGCCACTACTTTTCAGCACTTTGCCACACTTTTCAGTGCTTTGCAACTACTTTGCCACAACTTTTCAGTACTTTGCCACACTTTTCAGCAATTTGCCACTGCTTTTCAGTAGTTTGCCACCACTTTTCAGCACTTTGCCTCAACTTTTCAGTACTTTGCCACACTGTTCAGTGCTTTGCCACTACTTTGCCACAACTTGTCAGTACTTTGCCATACTTTTCAGCACTTTGCCACTGCTTTTCAGTACTTTGCCACTACTTTTCAGCACATTGCCACAACTTTTCTGTACTTTGCCACTGCTTTTCAGTACTTTGCCACTACTTTTCAGCACATTGCCACAACTTTTCTGTACTTTGACACAATTCTCAGTGCTTTGCCACTACTTTGCCACAACTTGTCAGTACTTGCTCCATTTTTTAGCACTTTGCCACTACGTTTCTGTACTTTGCCACTACTTTTCAGCACTTGGCCACAACTTTTCAGTACTTTGCCACACTTTTCAGTACTTTGCTACTGCTTTTCAGGACTTTGCCACACTTTTCACTACTTTTCCACTACTTTTCAGCACTTTGCCACACTTTTCAGTACTTTGCCACTACACTTCAGCACTTTGCCACAACTTTTCTGAACTTTGCCACACTTTTCATTACTTTGCCACGACTTTGCCACAACTTTTCAGTACTTTGCCACACATTCCAGTGCTTTGCCACTACTTTGCAACAACTTTTCAGTACTTTGCCACACTTTTCAGCACTTTGCCACAACTTTTTAGTACTTTGCCACACTTTTCAGTACTTTGCCACGACTTTGCCACAACTTTTCAGTACTTTGCCACACATTCCAGTGCTTTGCCACTACTTTGCAACAACTTTTCAGTACTTTGCCACACTTTTCAGCACTTTGCCACAACTTTTTAGTACTTTGCCACACTTTTCAGTACTTTGCCACGACTTTGCCACAACTTTTCAGTACTTTGCCACACATTTCAGTGCTTTGCCACTACTTTGCAACAACTTTTCAGTACTTTGCCACTCTTTTCAGCACTTTGCCACTGCTTTTCAGTACTTTGCTACTACTTTTCAGTACTTTGCCACACTTTTCACTACTTTGCCACTACTTTTCAGCACTTTGCCACACATTTCAGTGCTTTGCCACTACTTTGCAACAACTTTTCAGTACTTTGCCACTCTTTTCAGCACTTTGCCACTGCTTTTCAGTACTTTGCTACAACTTTTCAGTATTTTGCCACACTTTTCAGTACTTTGCCACGAATTTGCCACAACTTTTCAGTACTTTGCCACACTTTTCAGCAATTTGCCACTGCTTTTCAGTAGTTTGCCACCACTTTTCAGCACTTTGCCTCAACTTTTCAGTACTTTGCCACACTGTTCAGTGCTTTGCCACTACTTTGCCACAACTTTTCAGTACTTTGCCACTCTTTTCAGCACTTTGCCACTGCTTTTCAGTACTTTGCTACTACTTTTCAGTACTTTGCCACACTTTTCACTACTTTGCCACTACTTTTCAGCACTTTGCCACACATTTCAGTGCTTTGCCACTACTTTGCAACAACTTTTCAGTATTTTGCCACACTTTTCAGTACTTTGCCACGAATTTGCCACAACTTTTCAGTACTTTGCCACACTTTTCAGCAATTTGCCACTGCTTTTCAGTAGTTTGCCACCACTTTTCAGCACTTTGCCTCAACTTTTCAGTACTTTGCCACACTGTTCAGTGCTTTGCCACTACTTTGCCACAACTTGTCAGTACTTTGCCATACTTTTCAGCACTTTGCCACTGCTTTTCAGTACTTTGCCACTACTTTTCAGCACATTGCCACAACCTTTCTGTACTTTGACACAATTATCAGTACTTTGCCACTACTTTTCAGCACTTTGCCACAACTTTTCAGTACTTTGCCACACTTTTCAGTGCTTTGCCACCACTTTGCCCCAACTTTTCAGTACTTTGCCACACTTTTGAGCACTTTGCCACTGCTTTTCAGTAGTTTGCCACTACTTTTCAACACTTTGCCACAATTTGTCAGTACTTTGCCACACTTTTCAGTGCTTTGCCACTACTTTGCCACAACTTGTCAGTACTTTGCCACACTTTTCAGCACTTTGCCACTACGTTTCAGTAATTTGCCACTACTTTTCAGCACTTTGCCACAACTTTTCTGTACTTTGCTACTACTTTTCAGCACTTTGCCACAACTTTTCAGTACTTTGCCACATTTTCAGTACTTTGCCACAACTTTTCAGTACTGTGCCACACTTTTCTTCACTTTGCCACTACTTTTCAGTACTTTGCCACTAATTTTCAGCACTTTGCCACAACTTTTCAGTACATTGCCACATTTTTCAGTACTTTGCCACTACTTTTCAGCACTTTGCCACAACTTTTCAGTACTTTGCCATACTTTTCAGTACTTTGCCACGACTTTGCTACAACTTGTCAGTACTATGCCACACTTTTCAACACTTTACCACTGCTTTTCAGTAGTTTGCCACTACTTTTCAGCACTTTACCACAACTTTTCAGTACTTTGCCACACTTTTCAGTACTTTGCTACTGCTTTTCAGTACTTTGCCACACTTTTCACTACTTTGCCTCTACTTTTCAGCACTTTGTCACACTTTTCAGTACTTTGCCACTACTTTTCAGCACTTTGCCACAACTTTTCTGTACTTTGCCACACTTTTCATTACTTTGCCACGACTTTGCCACAACTTTTCAGTACTTTGCCACACATTCCAGTGCTTTGCCACTACTTTGCAACAACTTGTCAGTACTTTGCCACACTTTTCAGCACTTTGCCACAACTTTTTAGTACTTTGCCACACTTTTCAGTACTTTGCCACGACTTTGCCACAACTTTTCAGTACTTTGCCACACATTTCAGTGCTTTGCCACTACTTTGCAACAACTTTTCTGTACTTTGACACACTTCTCAGTACTTTGCCACTACTTTTCAGCACTTTGCCACAACTTTTCAGTACTTTGCCACACTTTTCAGTGCTTTGCCACCACTTTGCCACAACTTTTCAGTACTTTGCCACACTTTTGAGCACTTTGCCACTGCTTTTCAGTAGTTTGCCACTACTTTTCAGCACTTTGCCACAATTTGTCAGTACTTTGCCACACTTTTCAGTGCTTTGCCACTACTTTGCCACAACTTGTCAGTACTTTGCCACACTTTTCAGCACTTTGCCACTACGTTTCAGTAATTTGCCACTACTTTTCAGCACTTTGCCACAACTTTTCTGTACTTTGCTACTACTTTTCAGCACTTTGCCACAACTTTTCAGTACTTTGCCACATTTTCAGTACTTTGCCACAACTTTTCAGTACTGTGCCACACTTTTCTTCACTTTGCCACTACTTTTCAGTACTTTGCCACTAATTTTCAGCACTTTGCCACAACTTTTCAGTACATTGCCACATTTTTCAGTACTTTGCCTCTACTTTTCAGCACTTTGTCACACTTTTCAGTACTTTGCCACTACTTTTCAGCACTTTGCCACAACTTTTCTGTACTTTGCCACACTTTTCATTACTTTGCCACGACTTTGCCACAACTTTTCAGTACTTTGCCACACATTCCAGTGCTTTGCCACTACTTTGCAACAACTTGTCAGTACTTTGCCACACTTTTCAGCACTTTGCCACAACTTTTTAGTACTTTGCCACACTTTTCAGTACTTTGCCACGACTTTGCCACAACTTTTCAGTACTTTGCCACACATTTCAGTGCTTTGCCACTACTTTGCAACAACTTTTCTGTACTTTGACACACTTCTCAGTACTTTGCCACTACTTTTCAGCACTTTGCCACAACTTTTCAGTACTTTGCCACACTTTTCAGTGCTTTGCCACCACTTTGCCACAACTTTTCAGTACTTTGCCACACTTTTGAGCACTTTGCCACTGCTTTTCAGTAGTTTGCCACTACTTTTCAGCACTTTGCCACAATTTGTCAGTACTTTGCCACACTTTTCAGTGCTTTGCCACTACTTTGCCACAACTTGTCAGTACTTTGCCACACTTTTCAGCACTTTGCCACTACGTTTCAGTAATTTGCCACTACTTTTCAGCACTTTGCCACAACTTTTCTGTACTTTGCTACTACTTTTCAGCACTTTGCCACAACTTTTCAGTACTTTGCCACATTTTCAGTACTTTGCCACAACTTTTCAGTACTGTGCCACACTTTTCTTCACTTTGCCACTACTTTTCAGTACTTTGCCACTAATTTTCAGCACTTTGCCACAACTTTTCAGTACATTGCCACATTTTTCAGTACTTTGCCACTACTTTTCAGCACTTTGCCACAACTTTTCAGTACTTTGCCATACTTTTCAGTACTTTGCCACGACTTTGCTACAACTTGTCAGTACTATGCCACACTTTTCAACACTTTACCACTGCTTTTCAGTAGTTTGCCACTACTTTTCAGCACTTTACCACAACTTTTCAGTACTTTGCCACACTTTTCAGTACTTTGCTACTGCTTTTCAGTACTTTGCCACACTTTTCACTACTTTGCCTCTACTTTTCAGCACTTTGTCACACTTTTCAGTACTTTGCCACTACTTTTCAGCACTTTGCCACAACTTTTCTGTACTTTGCCACACTTTTCATTACTTTGCCACGACTTTGCCACAACTTTTCAGTACTTTGCCACACATTCCAGTGCTTTGCCACTACTTTGCAACAACTTGTCAGTACTTTGCCACACTTTTCAGCACTTTGCCACAACTTTTTAGTACTTTGCCACACTTTTCAGTACTTTGCCACGACTTTGCCACAACTTTTCAGTACTTTGCCACACATTTCAGTGCTTTGCCACTACTTTGCAACAACTTTTCTGTACTTTGACACACTTCTCAGTACTTTGCCACTACTTTTCAGCACTTTGCCACAACTTTTCAGTACTTTGCCACACTTTTCAGTGCTTTGCCACCACTTTGCCACAACTTTTCAGTACTTTGCCACACTTTTGAGCACTTTGCCACTGCTTTTCAGTAGTTTGCCACTACTTTTCAGCACTTTGCCACAATTTTTCAGTACTTTGCCACACTTTTCAGTGTTTTGCCACTACTTTGCCACAACTTGTCAGTACTTTGCCACACTTTTCAGCACTTTGCCACTACGTTTCAGTACTTTGCCACTACTTTTCAGCACTTTGCCACAACTTTTCTGTATTTTGCCACTACTTTTCAGCACTTTGCCACAACTTTTCAGTACTTTGCCACATTTTTCAGTACTTTGCCACAACTTTTCAGTACTGTGCCACACTTTTCTTCACTTTGCCACTACTTTTCAGTACTTTGCCACTACTTTTCAGCACTTTGCCACAACTTTTCAGTACTTTGCCACATTTTTCAGTACTTTGCCACTACTTTTCAGCACTTTGCCAGAGCTTTTCAGTACTTTGCTATACTTTTCAGTACTTTGCCACACTTTTCAGTACTTTGCCACACTTTTCAGCAATTTGCCACTACTTTGCAACAACTTTTCAGTACTTTGCCACACTTTTCAGCACTTTGCCACTGCATTTCAGTACTTTGCCACTACTTTTCAGGACTTTGCCACAACTTTTCATTACTTAGCCACAGTACTTTGCCACTACTTTTCAGCACTTTGCCACAATTTTTCAGTACTTTGCCACACTTTTCAGTGCTTTGCCACTACTTTGCCACTACTTTTCCACTACTTTTCAGCACTTTGCCACAATTTTCAGTACTTTGCCACTACACTTCAGCACTTTGCCACAACTTTTCTGAACTTTGCCACACTTTTCATTACTTTGCCACGACTTTGCCACAACTTTTCAGTACTTTGCCACACATTTCAGTGCTTTGCCACTACTTTGCAACAACTTTTCAGTACTTTGCCACTCTTTTCAGCACTTTGCCACTGCTTTTCAGTACTTTGCTACTGCTTTTCAGTACTTTGCCACACTTTTCACTACTTTGCCACTACTTTTCAGCACTTTGCCACACTTTTCAGTACTTTGCCACTACTCTTCAGCACTTTGCTACAACTTTTCAGTATTTTGCCACACTTTTCAGTACTTTGCCACGACTTTGCCACAACTTTTCAGTACTTTGCCACACTTTTCAGCAATTTGCCACTGCTTTTCAGTAGTTTGCCACCACTTTTCAGCACTTTGCCTCAACTTTTCAGTACTTTGCCACACTGTTCATTGCTTTGCCACTACTTTGCCACAACTTGTCAGTACTTTGCCATACTTTTCAGCACTTTGCCACTGCTTTTCAGTACTTTGCCACTACTTTTCAGCACATTGCCACAACTTTTCTGTACTTTGACACAATTCTCAGTACTTTGACACTACTTTTCAGCACTTTGCCACAACTTTTCAGTACTTTGCCACACTTTTCAGTGCTTTGCCACTACTTTGCCACAACTTGTCAGTACTATGCCACACTTTTTAGCACTTTGCCACTACTTTTCAGCACTTTGCCACACTTTTCAGTGCTTTGCAACTACTTTGCCACAACTTTTCAGTACTTTGCCACACTTTTCAGCAATTTGCCACTGCTTTTCAGTAGTTTGCCACCACTTTTCAGCACTTTGCCTCAACTTTTCTGTACTTTGCCACACTTTTCAGTGCTTTGCCACTACTTTGCCACAACTTGTCAGTACTATGCCACACTTTTTAGCACTTTGCCACTACTTTTCAGTACTTTGCCATACTTTTCAGCACTTTGCCACTGCTTTTCAGTACTTTGCCACTACTTTTCAGCACATTGCCACAACTTTTCTGTACTTTGACACAATTCTCAGTACTTTGCCACTACTTTTCAGCACTTTGCCACAACTTTTCAGTACTTTGCCACAATTTTCAGTGCTTTGCCACTACTTTGCCACAACTTGTCAGTACTATGCCACACTTTTTAGCACTTTGCCACTACTTTTCAGCACTTTGCCACACTTTTCAGTGCTTTGCAACTACTTTGCCACAACTTTTCATTACTTTGCCACACTTTTCAGCACTTTACCACTGTTTTTCAGTAGTTTGCCAATACTTTTCAGCACTTTACCACAACTTTTCAGTACTTTGCCACACTTGTCAGTGCTTTGCCACTACTTTGCCACAACTTGTCAGAACTTGCTCCATTTTTTAGCACTTTGCCACTACGTTTCTGTACTTTGCCACTACTTTTCAGCACTTGGCCACAACTTTTCAGTACTTTGCCACACTTTTCAGTACTTTGCTACTGCTTTTCAGGACTTTGCCACACTTTTCACTACTTTTCCACTACTTTTCAGCACTTTGCCACACTTTTCAGTACTTTGCCACTACACTTCAGCACTTTGCCACAACTTTTCTGAACTTTGCCACACTTTTCATTACTTTGACACGACTTTGCCACAACTTTTCAGTACTTTGCCACACATTCCAGTGCTTTGCCACTACTTTGCAACAACTTTTCAGTACTTTGCCACACTTTTCAGCACTTTGCCACAACTTTTTAGTACTTTGCCACACTTTTCAGTACTTTGCCACGACTTTGCCACAACTTTTCAGTACTTTGCCACACATTTCAGTGCTTTGCCACTACTTTGCAACAACTTTTCAGTACTTTGCCACTCTTTTCAGCACTTTGCCACTGCTTTTCAGTACTTTGCTACTGCTTTTCAGTACTTTGCCACACTTTTCACTACTTTGCCACTACTTTTCAGCACTTTGCCACACATTTCAGTGCTTTGCCACTACTTTGCAACAACTTTTCAGTACTTTGCCACTCTTTTCAGCACTTTGCCACTGCTTTTCAGTACTTTGCTACAACTTTTCAGTATTTTGCCACACTTTTCAGTACTTTGCCACGAATTTGCCACAACTTTTCAGTACTTTGCCACACTTTTCAGCAATTTGCCACTGCTTTTCAGTAGTTTGCCACCACTTTTCAGCACTTTGCCTCAACTTTTCAGTACTTTGCCACACTGTTCAGTGCTTTGCCACTACTTTGCCACAACTTGTCAGTACTTTGCCATACTTTTCAGCACTTTGCCACTGCTTTTCAGTACTTTGCCACTACTTTTCAGCACATTGCCACAACCTTTCTGTACTTTGACACAATTCTCAGTACTTTGCCACTACTTTTCAGCACTTTGCCACAACTTTTCAGTACTTTGCCACACTTTTCAGTGCTTTGCCACCACTTTGCCCCAACTTTTCAGTACTTTGCCACACTTTTGAGCACTTTGCCACTGCTTTTCAGTAGTTTGCCACTACTTTTCAACACTTTGCCACAATTTGTCAGTACTTTGCCACACTTTTCAGTGCTTTGCCACTACTTTGCCACAACTTGTCAGTACTTTGCCACACTTTTCAGCACTTTGCCACTACGTTTCAGTAATTTGCCACTACTTTTCAGCACTTTGCCACAACTTTTCTGTACTTTGCTACTACTTTTCAGCACTTTGCCACAACTTTTCAGTACTTTGCCACATTTTCAGTACTTTGCCACAACTGTTCAGTACTGTGCCACACTTTTCTTCACTTTGCCACTACTTTTCAGTACTTTGCCACTAATTTTCAGCACTTTGCCACAACTTTTCAGTACATTGCCACATTTTTCAGTACTTTGCCACTACTTTTCAGCACTTTGCCACAACTTTTCAGTACTTTGCCATACTTTTCAGTACTTTGCCACGACTTTGCTACAACTTGTCAGTACTATGCCACACTTTTCAACACTTTACCACTGCTTTTCAGTAGTTTGCCACTACTTTTCAGCACTTTACCACAACTTTTCAGTACTTTGCCACACTTTTCAGTACTTTGCTACTGCTTTTCAGTACTTTGCCACACTTTTCACTACTTTTCCTCTACTTTTCAGCACTTTGTCACACTTTTCAGTACTTTGCCACTACTTTTCAGCACTTTGCCACAACTTTTCTGTACTTTGCCACACTTTTCATTACTTTGCCACGACTTTGCCACAACTTTTCAGTACTTTGCCACACATTCCAGTGCTTTGCCACTACTTTGCAACAACTTTTCAGTACTTTGCCACACTTTTCAGCACTTTGCCACAACTTTTTAGTACTTTGCCACACTTTTCAGTACTTTGCCACGACTTTGCCACAACTTTTCAGTACTTTGCCACACATTTCAGTGCTTTGCCACTACTTTGCAACAACTTTTCAGTACTTTGCCACACTTTTGAGCACTTTGCCACAGCTTTTCAGTAGTTTGCCACTACTTTTCAGCACTTTGCCACAATTTTTCAGTACTTTGCCACACTTTTCAGTGTTTTGCCACTACTTTGCCACAACTTGTCAGTACTTTGCCACACTTTTCAGCACTTTGCCACTACGTTTCAGTACTTTGCCACTACTTTTCAGCACTTTGCCACAACTTTTCTGTATTTTGCCACTACTTTTCAGCACTTTGCCACAACTTTTCAGTACTTTGCCACATTTTTCAGTACTTTGCCACAACTTTTCAGTACTGTGCCACACTTTTCTTCACTTTGCCACTACTTTTCAGTACTTTGCCACTACTTTTCAGCACTTTGCCACAACTTTTCAGTACTTTGCCACATTTTTCAGTACTTTGCCACTACTTTTCAGCACTTTGCCAGAGCTTTTCAGTACTTTGCTATACTTTTCAGTACTTTGCCACACTTTTCAGTACTTTGCCACACTTTTCAGCAATTTGCCACTACTTTGCAACAACTTTTCAGTACTTTGCCACACTTTTCAGCACTTTGCCACTGCATTTCAGTACTTTGCCACTACTTTTCAGGACTTTGCCACAACTTTTCATTACTTAGCCACAGTACTTTGCCACTACTTTTCAGCACTTTGCCACAATTTTTCAGTACTTTGCCACACTTTTCAGTGCTTTGCCACTACTTTGCCACTACGTTTCAGTACTTTGCCACTACTTTTCAGCACTTTGCCACTACGTTTCAGTACTTTGCCACTACTTTTCAGCACTTTGCCACAACTTTTCTGTACTTTGCCACTACTTTTCAGCACTTTGCCAGAACTTTTCAGTCCATTGCCACATTTTTCAGTACTTTGCCACAACTTGTAAGTACTGTGCCACACTTTTCTTCACTTTGCCACTACTTTTCAGTACTTTGCCACTACTTTTCAGCACTTTGCCACAACTTTTCAGTACTTTGCCACAACTTTTCAGTACTTTGCCACATTTTTCAGTACTTTGCCACAACTTTTCAGTACTTTGCCACATTTTTCAGTACTTTGCCACTACTTTTCAGCACTTTGCCACAACTTTTCAGTACTTTGCTATACTTTTCAGTACTTTGCCACACTTTTCAGTACTTTGCCACACTTTTCAGCAATTTGCCACTACTTTGCCACACTTTTCAGCACTTTACCACTCCTTTAAAATAGTTTGCCACTACTTTTCAGGACTTTGCCACAATTTTTCATTACTTAACCACAGTACTTTGCCACTACTTTTCAGTACTTTGCCACAACTTTTCAGTACTTTGCCACATTTGTCAGTACTTTGCCACTACTTTTCAGCACTTTGCCACAACTTTTCAGTACTTTGCCATACTTTTCAGTACTTTGCCACGATTTTGCTACAACTTGTCAGTACTATGCCACACTTTTCAGCACTTTGCCACTACTTTTCAGTACTTTGCCACACTTTTCAGCACTTTGCCACAATTTGTTAGTACTTTGCCACACTTTTTAGTACTTTGCCACGACTTTGCCACAACTTTTCAGTACTTTGCCACACATTTCAGTGCTTTGCCACTACTTTGCAACAACTTTTCTGTACTTTGACACACTTCTCAGTACTTTGCCACTACTTTTCAGCCCTTTGCCACAACTTTTCAGTACTTTGCCACACTTTTCATTGCTTTGCCACCACTTTGCCACAACATTTCAGTACTTTACCACACTTTTGAGCACTTTGCCACTGCTTTTCAGTAGTTTGCCACTACTTTTCAGCACTTTGCCACAATTTTTCAGTACTTTGCCACACTTTTCAGTGCTTTGCCACTACTTTGCCACAACTTGTCAGTACTTTGCCACACTTTTCAGCACTTTGCCACTACGTTTCAGTACTTTGCCACTACTTTTCAGCACTTTTGCCACAACTTTTCTGTACTTTGCCACTACTTTTCAGCACTTTGCCACAACTTTTCAGTACTTTGCCACATTTTTCAGTACTTTGCCACTACTTTTCAGCACTTTGCCACAACTTTTCAGTACTTTGCTATACTTTTCAGTACTTTGCCACACTTTTCAGTACTTTGCCACACTTTTCAGCAATTTGCCACTACTTTGCCACAACTGTTCAGTACTTAGCCACACTTTTCATCACTTTACCACTCCTTTAAAATAGTTTGCCCCTACTTTTCAGCACTTTGCCACAACTTGTCAGTTCTTTGCCACACTTTTCAGTGCTTTGCCACGACTTTGCCACAACTTTTCAGTACTTTGCCACACATTCCAGTGCTTTGCCACTACTTTGCAACAACTTTTCAGTACTTTGCCACACTTTTCAGCACTTTGTCACAACTTTTTAGTACTTTGCCACACTTTCATTACTTTGCCACGACTTTGCCACAACTTTTCAGTACTTTGCCACACATTCCAGTGCTTTGCCACTACTTTGCAACAACTTTTCAGTACTTTGCCACACTTTTCAGCACTTTGCCACATTTTTCAGTACTTTGCCACTACTTTTCAGCACTTTGCTACAACTTGTCAGTACTATGCCACACATTTCAGCACTTTGCCACTACTTTTCATTACTTTGCCACTACTTTTCAGCACTTTGGACACTTTTCAGTCCTTTGCAACTACTTTGCCACAACTTTTCATTACTTTGCCACACTTTTCAGCACTTTACCACTGCTTTTCAGAAGTTTGCCACTACTTTTCAGCACTTTACCACATTTTTCAGTACTTTGCCACACTTTTCAGTACTTTGCTACTGCTTTTCAGTACTTTGCCACACTTTTCACTACTTTGCCACTACTTTTCAGCACTTTGCCACTACTTTTCAGTACTTTGCCACTACTTTTCAGCACTTTGACACAACTTTTCTGTACTTTGCCACACTTTTCATTACTTTGCCACGACTTTGCCACAACTTTTCAGTACTTTGCCACACATTCCAGTGCTTTGCCACAAATTTGCAACAACTTTTCAGTACTTTGCCACACTTTTCATCACTTTGCCACAACTTTTTAGTACTTTGCCACACTTTTTAGTACTTTGCCACAACTTTTCAGTACTTTGCCACACATTTCAGTGCTTTGCCACTACTTTGCAACAACTTTTCTGTACTTTGACACACTTCTCAGTACTTTGCCACTACTTTTCAGCACTTTGCCACAACTTGTCAGTACTTTGCCACACTTTTCAGCACTTTGCCACTACGTTTCAGTACTTTGCCACTACTTTTCAGCACTTTGCCACAACTTTTCTGTGCTTTGCCACTACTTTTCAGCACTTTGCCAGAACTTTTCAGTCCATTGCCACATTTTTCAGTACTTTGCCACAACTTGTCAGTACTGTGCCACACTTTTCTTCACTTTGCCACTACTTTTCAGTACTTTGCCACTACTTTTCAGCACTTTGCCACAACTTTTCAGTACTTTGCCACAACTTTTCAGTACTTTGCCACATTTTTCAGTACTTTGCCACAACTTTTCAGTACTTTGCCACATTTTTCAGTACATTGCCACTACTTTTCAGCACTTTGCCACAACTTTTCAGTACTTTGCTATACTTTTCAGTACTTTGCCACACTTTTCAGTACTTTGCCACACTTTTCAGCAATTTGCCACTACTTTGCCTCACTTTTCAGCACTTTACCACTCCTTTAAAATAGTTTGCCACTACTTTTCAGGACTTTGCCACAACTTTTCATTACTTAACCACCGTACTTTGCCACTACTTTTCAGCACTTTGCCACAACTTTTCAGTACTTTGCCACATTTTTCAGTACTTTGCCACTACTTTTCAGCACTTTGCCACAACTTTTCAGTACTTTGCCATACTTTTCAGTACTTTGCCACGACTTTGCTACAACTTGTCAGTACTATGCCACAGTTTTCAGCACTTTGCCACTACTTTTCAGTACTTTGCCACACTTTTCAGCACTTTGCCACAATTTGTTAGTACTTTGCCACACTTTTTAGTACTTTGCCACGACTTTGCCACAAATTTTCAGTACTTTGCCACACATTTCAGTGCTTTGCCACTACTTTGCAACAACTTTTCTGTACTTTGACACACTTCTCAGTACTTTGCCACTACTTTTCAGCCCTTTGCCACAACTTTTCAGTACTTTGCCACACTTTTCAGTGCTTTGCCACCACTTTGCCACAACTTTTCAGTACTTTACCACACTTTTGAGCACTTTGCCACTGCTTTTCAGTAGTTTGCCACTACTTTTCAGCACTTTGCCACAATTTTTCAGTACTTTGCCACACTTTTCAGTGCTTTGCCACTACTTTGCCACAACTTGTCAGTACTTTGCCACACTTTTCAGCACTTTGCCACTACGTTTCAGTACTTTGCCACTACTTTTCAGCACTTTTGCCACAACTTTTCTGTACTTTGCCACTACTTTTCAGCACTTTGCCACAACTTTTCAGTACTTTGCCACATGTTTCAGTACTTTGCCACTACTTTTCAGCACTTTGCAACAACTTTTCAGTACTTTGCTATACTTTTCAGTACTTTGCCACACTTTTCAGTACTTTGCCACACTTTTCAGCAATTTGCCACTACTTTGCCACAACTTTTCAGTACTTTGCCACACTTTTCAGCACTTTACCACTCCTTTAAAATAGTTTGCCCCTACTTTTCAGCACTTTGCCACAACTTGTCAGTTCTTTGCCACACTTTTCAGTGCTTTGTCACGACTTTGCCACAACTTTTCAGTACTTTGCCACACATTCCAGTGCTTTGCCACTACTTTGCAACAACTTTTCAGTACTTTGCCACACTTTTCAGCACTTTGTCACAACTTTTTAGTACTTTGCCACACTTTCATTACTTTGCCACGACTTTGCCACAACTTTTCAGTACTTTGCCACACATTCCAGTGCTTTGCCACTACTTTGCAACAACTTTTCAGTACTTTGCCACACTTTTCAGCACTTTGCCACAACTTTTCAGTACTTTGCCACATTTTTCAGTACTTTGCCACTACTTTTCAGCACTTTGCTACAACTTGTCAGTACTATGCCACACATTTCAGCACTTTGCCACTACTTTTCATTACTTTGCCACTACTTTTCAGCACTTTGGACACTTTTCAGTCCTTTGCAACTACTTTGCCACAACTTTTCATTACTTTGCCACACTTTTCAGCACTTTACCACTGATTTTCAGAAGTTTGCCACTACTTTTCAGCACTTTACCACATTTTTCAGTACTTTGCCACACTTTTCAGTACTTTGCTACTGCTTTTCAGTACTTTGCCTCACTTTTCACTACTTTGCCAATACTTTTCAGCACTTTGCCACACTTTTCAGTACTTTGCCACTACTTTTCAGCACTTTGACACAACTTTTCTGTACTTTGCCACACTTTTCATTACTTTGCCACGACTTTGCCACAACTTTTCATTACTTTGCCACACATTCCAGTGCTTTGCCACAAATTTGCAACAACTTTTCAGTACTTTGCCACACTTTTCAGCACTTTGCCACAACTTTTTAGTACTTTGCCACACTTTTTAGTACTTTGCCACAACTTTTCAGTACTTTGCCACACATTTCAGTGCTTTGCCACTACTTTGCAACAACTTTTCTGTACTTTGACACACTTCTCAGTACTTTGCCACTACTTTTCAGCACTTTGCCACAACTTTTCAGTACTTTGCCACACTTTTCAGTGCTTTGCCACCACTTTGCCACAACTTTTCAGTACTTTACCACACTTTTGAGCACTTTGCCACTGCTTTTCAGTAGTTTGCCACTACTTTTCAGCACTTTGCCACAATTTTTCAGTACTTTGCCACACTTTTCAGCACTTTGCCACTACGTTTCAGTACTTTGCCACTACTTTTCAGCACTTTTGCCACAACTTTTCTGTACTTTGCCACTACTTTTCAGCACTTTGCCACAACTTTTCAGTACTTTGCCACATTTTTCAGTACTTTGCCACTACTTTTCAGCACTTTGCCACAACTTGTCAGTACTTTGCTATACTTTTCAGTACTTTGCCACACTTTTCAGTACTTTGCCACACATTTCAGCAATTTGCCACTACTTTGCCACACTTTTCAGCACTTTACCACTCCTTTAAAATAGTTTGCCACTACTTTTCAGGACTTTGCCACAACTTTTCATTACTTAGCCACAGTACTTTGCCACTACTTTTCAGCACTTTGCCACAATTTTTCAGTACTTTGCCACACTTTTCAGTGCTTTGCCACTACTTTGCCACAAATTGTCAGTACTTTGCCACACTTTTCAGCACTTTGCCACTACGTTTCAGTACTTTGCCACTACTTTTCAGCACTTTGCCACAACTTTTCTGTACTTTGCCACTACTTTTCAGCACTTTGCCACAACTTTTCAGTACATTGCCACATTTTTCAGTACTTTGCCACAACTTTTCAGTACTTTGCCACAACTTTTCTGTACTTTGCCACTACTTTTCAGCACTTTGCCACAACTTTTCAGTACATTGCCACATTTTTCACTACTTTACCACAACTTTTCAGTACTTTGCCACTACTTTTCAGCACTTTGCCACAACTTTTCAGTACTTTGCCACATTTTTCAGTACTTTGCCACTACTTTTCAGCACTTTGCCACAACTTTTCAGCACATTGCCACAACTTTTCAGTGCTTTGCCACTACTTTGCAACAACTTTTCTGTACTTTGACACACTTCTCAGTACTTTGCCACTACTTTTCAGCCCTTTGCCACAACTTTTCAGTACTTTGCCACACTTTTCAGTGCTTTGCCACCACTTTGCCACAACTTTTCAGTACTTTACCACACTTTTGAGCACTTTGCCACTGCTTTTCAGTAGTTTGCCACTACTTTTCAGCACTTTGCCACAATTTTTCAGTACTTTGCCACACTTTTCAGTGCTTTGCCACTACTTTGCCACAACTTGTCAGTACTTTGCCACACTTTTCAGCACTTTGCCACTACGTTTCAGTACTTTGCCACTACTTTTCAGCACTTTTGCCACAACTTTTCTGTACTTTGCCACTACTTTTCAGCACTTTGCCACAACTTTTCAGTACTTTGCCACATGTTTCAGTACTTTGCCACTACTTTTCAGCACTTTGCAACAACTTTTCAGTACTTTGCTATACTTTTCAGTACTTTGCCACACTTTTCAGTACTTTGCCACACTTTTCAGCAATTTGCCACTACTTTGCCACAACTTTTCAGTACTTTGCCACACTTTTCAGCACTTTACCACTCCTTTAAAATAGTTTGCCCCTACTTTTCAGCACTTTGCCACAACTTGTCAGTTCTTTGCCACACTTTTCAGTGCTTTGTCACGACTTTGCCACAACTTTTCAGTACTTTGCCACACATTCCAGTGCTTTGCCACTACTTTGCAACAACTTTTCAGTACTTTGCCACACTTTTCAGCACTTTGTCACAACTTTTTAGTACTTTGCCACACTTTCATTACTTTGCCACGACTTTGCCACAACTTTTCAGTACTTTGCCACACATTCCAGTGCTTTGCCACTACTTTGCAACAACTTTTCAGTACTTTGCCACACTTTTCAGCACTTTGCCACAACTTTTCAGTACTTTGCCACATTTTTCAGTACTTTGCCACTACTTTTCAGCACTTTGCTACAACTTGTCAGTACTATGCCACACATTTCAGCACTTTGCCACTACTTTTCATTACTTTGCCACTACTTTTCAGCACTTTGGACACTTTTCAGTCCTTTGCAACTACTTTGCCACAACTTTTCATTACTTTGCCACACTTTTCAGCACTTTACCACTGATTTTCAGAAGTTTGCCACTACTTTTCAGCACTTTACCACATTTTTCAGTACTTTGCCACACTTTTCAGTACTTTGCTACTGCTTTTCAGTACTTTGCCACACTTTTCACTACTTTGCCAATACTTTTCAGCACTTTGCCACACTTTTCAGTACTTTGCCACTACTTTTCAGCACTTTGACACAACTTTTCTGTACTTTGCCACACTTTTCATTACTTTGCCACGACTTTGCCACAACTTTTCATTACTTTGCCACACATTCCAGTGCTTTGCCACAAATTTGCAACAACTTTTCAGTACTTTGCCACACTTTTCAGCACTTTGCCACAACTTTTTAGTACTTTGCCACACTTTTTAGTACTTTGCCACAACTTTTCAGTACTTTGCCACACATTTCAGTGCTTTGCCACTACTTTGCAACAACTTTTCTGTACTTTGACACACTTCTCAGTACTTTGCCACTACTTTTCAGCACTTTGCCACAACTTTTCAGTACTTTGCCACACTTTTCAGTGCTTTGCCACCACTTTGCCACAACTTTTCAGTAATTTACCACACTTTTGAGCACTTTGCCACTGCTTTTCAGTAGTTTGCCACTACTTTTCAGCACTTTGCCACAATTTTTCAGTACTTTGCCACACTTTTCAGCACTTTGCCACTACGTTTCAGTACTTTGCCACTACTTTTCAGCACTTTTGCCACAACTTTTCTGTACTTTGCCACTACTTTTCAGCACTTTGCCACAACTTTTCAGTACTTTGCCACATTTTTCAGTACTTTGCCACTACTTTTCAGCACTTTGCCACAACTTGTCAGTACTTTGCTATACTTTTCAGTACTTTGCCACACTTTTCAGTACTTTGCCACACATTTCAGCAATTTGCCACTACTTTGCCACACTTTTCAGCACTTTACCACTCCTTTAAAATAGTTTGCCACTACTTTTCAGGACTTTGCCACAACTTTTCATTACTTAGCCACAGTACTTTGCCACTACTTTTCAGCACTTTGCCACAATTTTTCAGTACTTTGCCACACTTTTCAGTGCTTTGCCACTACTTTGCCACAAATTGTCAGTACTTTGCCACACTTTTCAGCACTTTGCCACTACGTTTCAGTACTTTGCCACTACTTTTCAGCACTTTGCCACAACTTTTCTGTACTTTGCCACTACTTTTCAGCACTTTGCCACAACTTTTCAGTACATTGCCACATTTTTCAGTACTTTGCCACAACTTTTCAGTACTTTGCCACAACTTTTCTGTACTTTGCCACTACTTTTCAGCACTTTGCCACAACTTTTCAGTACATTGCCACATTTTTCACTACTTTACCACAACTTTTCAGTACTTTGCCACTACTTTTCAGCACTTTGCCACAACTTTTCAGTACTTTGCCACATTTTTCAGTACTTTGCCACTACTTTTCAGCACTTTGCCACAACTTTTCAGTACTTTGCCACAACTTTTCAGTACTTTGCCACATTTGTCAGTACTTTGCCACAACTTTTCAGTACTGTGCCACACTTTTCTTCACTTTGCCACTAATTTTCAGTACTTTGCCACTACTTTTCAGCACTTTGCCACAACTTTTCAGTAGTTTGCCACTACTTTTCAGCACTTTACCACAACTTTTCAGTACTTTGCCACACTTTTCAGTACTTTGCTACTGCTTTTCAGTACTTTGCCACACTTTTCACTACTTTGCCTCTACTTTTCAGCACTTTGTCACACTTTTCAGTACTTTGCCACTACTTTTCAGCACTTTGCCACAACTTTTCTGTACTTTGCCACACTTTTCATTACTTTGCCACGACTTTGCCACAACTTTTCAATACTTTGCCACACATTTCAGTGCTTTGCCACTACTTTGCAACAACTTTTCTGTACTTTGACACACTTCTCAGTACTTTGCCACTACTTTTCAGCACTTTGCCACAACTTTTCAGTACTTTGCCACACTTTTCAGTGCTTTGCCACCACTTTGCCACAACTTTTCAGTACTTTGCCACACTTTTGAGCACTTTGCCACTGCTTTTCAGTAGTTTGCCACTACTTTTCAGCACTTTGCCACAATTTTTCAGTACTTTGCCACACTTTTCAGTGTTTTGCCACTACTTTGCCACAACTTGTCAGTACTTTGCCACACTTTTCAGCACTTTGCCACTACGTTTCAGTACTTTGCCACTACTTTTCAGCACTTTGCCACAACTTTTCTGTATTTTGCCACTACTTTTCAGCACTTTGCCAAACTTTTCAGTACTTTGCCACATTTTTCAGTACTTTGCCACAACTTTTCAGTACTGTGCCACACTTTTCTTCACTTTGCCACTACTTTTCAGTACATTGCCACTACTTTTCAGCACTTTGCCACAACTTTTCAGTACTTTGCCACATTTTTCAGTACTTTGCCACTACTTTTCAGCAATTTGCCAGAGCTTTTCAGTACTTTGCTATACTTTTCAGTACTTTGCCACACTTTTCAGTACTTTGCCACACTTTTCAGCAATTTGCCACTACTTTGCAACAACTTTTCAGTACTTTGCCACACTTTTCAGCACTTTGCCACTGCATTTCAGTACTTTGCCACTACTTTTCAGGACTTTGCCACAACTTTTCATTACTTAGCCACAGTACTTTGCCACTAATTTTCAGCACTTTGCCACAATTTTTCAGTACTTTGCCACACTTTTCAGTGCTTTGCCACTACTTTGCCACAACTTGTCAGTACTTTGCCACACTTTTCAGCACTTTGCCACTACGTTTCAGTACTTTGCCACTACTTTTCAGCACTTTGCCACAACTTTTCTGTACTTTGCCACTACTTTTCAGCACTTTGCCACAACTTTTCAGTCCATTGCCACATTTTTCAGTACTTTGCCACAACTTGTCAGTACTGTGCCACACTTTTCTTCACTTTGCCACTACTTTTCAGTACTTTGCCACTACTTTTCAGCACTTTGCCACAACTTTTCAGTACTTTGCCACAACTTTTCAGTACTTTGCCACATTTTTCAGTACTTTGCCGCAACTTTTCAGTACTTTGCCACATTTTTCAGTACTTTGCCACTACTTTTCAGCACTTTGCCACAACTTTTCAGTACTTTGCTATACTTTTCAGTACTTTGCCACACTTTTCAGTACTTTGCCACACTTTTCAGCAATTTGCCACTACTTTGCCACACTTTTCAGCACTTTACCACTCCTTTAAAATAGTTTGCCACTACTTTTCAGGACTTTGCCACAACTTTTCATTACTTAACCACAGTACTTTGCCACTACTTTTCAGCACTTTGCCACAACTTTTCAGTACTTTGCCACATTTTTCAGTACTTTGCCACTACTTTTCAGCACTTTGCCACAACTTTTCAGTACTTTGCCATACTTTTCAGTACTTTGCCACGACTTTGCTACAACTTGTCAGTACTATGCCACACTTTTCAGCACTTTGCCACTACTTTTCAGTACTTTGCCACAACTTTTCTGTACTTTGCCACATTTTTCAGTACTTTGCCACTACTTTTCATCACTTTGCCAGAGCTTTTCAGTACTTTGCTATACTTTTCAGTACTTTGCCACACTTTTCAGTACTTTGCCACACTTTTCAGCAATTTGCCACTACTTTGCAACAACTTTTCAGTACTTTGCCACACTTTTCAGCACTTTGCCACTGCATTTCAGTACTTTGCCACTACTTTTCAGGACTTTGCCACAACTTTTCATTACTTAGCCACAGTACTTTGCCACTACTTTTCAGCACTTTGCCACAATTTTTCAGTACTTTGCCACACTTTTCAGTGCTTTGCCACTACTTTGCCACAACTTGTCAGTACTTTGCCACACTTTTCAGCACTTTGCCACTACGTTTCAGTACTTTGCCACTACTTTGCAGCACTTTGCCACAACTTTTCTGTACTTTGCCACTACTTTTCAGCACTTTGCCACAACTTTTCAGTCCATTGCCACATTTTTCAGTACTTTGCCACAACTTGTCAGTACTGTGCCACACTTTTCTTCACTTTGCCACTACTTTTCAGTACTTTGCCACTACTTTTCAGCACTTTGCCACAACTTTTCAGTACTTTGCCACAACTTTTAAGTACTTTGCCACATTTTTCAGTACTTTGCCGCAACTTTTCAGTACTTTGCCACATTTTTCAGTACTTTGCCACTACTTTTCAGCACTTTGCCACAACTTTTCAGTACTTTGCTATACTTTTCAGTACTTTGCCACACTTTTCAGTACTTTGCCACACTTTTCAGCAATTTGCCACTACTTTTCAGTACTTTGCCACTACTTTTCAGGACTTTGCCACAACTTTTCATTACTTAGCCACAGTACTTTGCCACTACTTTTCAGCACTTTGCCACAATTTTTCAGTACTTTGCCACACTTTTCAGTGCTTTGCCACTACTTTGCCACAACTTGTCAGTACTTTGCCACACTTTTCAGCACTTTGCCACTACGTTTCAGTACTTTGCCACTACTTTTCAGCACTTTGCCACAACTTTTCTGTACTTTGCCACTACTTTTCAGCAGTTTGCCACAACTTTTCAGTCCATTGCCACATTTTTCAGTACTTTGCCACAACTTGTCAGTACTGTGCCACACTTTTCTTCACTTTGCCACTACTTTTCAGTACTTTGCCACTACTTTTCAGCACTTTGCCACAACATTTCAGTACTTTGCCACAACTTTTCAGTACTTTGCCACATTTTTCAGTACTTTGCCGCAACTTTTCAGTACTTTGCCACATTTTTCAGTACTTTGCCACTACTTTTCAACACTTTGCCACAACTTTTCAGTACTTTGCTATACTTTTCAGTACTTTGCCACACTTTTCAGTACTTTGCCACACTTTTCAGCAATTTGCCACTACTTTGCCACACTTTTCAGCACTTTACCACTCCTTTAAAATAGTTTGCCACTACTTTTCAGGACTTTGCCACAACTTTTCATTACTTAACCACAGTACTTTGCCACTACTTTTCAGCACTTTGCCACAACTTTTCAGTACTTTGCCACATTTTTCAGTACTTTGCCACTACTTTTCAGCACTTTGCCACAACTTTTCAGTACTTTGCCATACTTTTCAGTACTTTGCCACGACTTTGCTACAACTTGTCAGTACTATGCCACACTTTTCAGCACTTTGCCACTACTTTTCAGTACTTTGCCACAACTTTTCAGTACTTTGCCACATTTTTCAGTACTTTGCCACTACTTTTCAGCACTTTGCCAGAGCTTTTCAGTACTTTGCTATACTTTTCAGTACTTTGCCACACTTTTCAGTACTTTGCCACACTTTTCAGCAATTTGCCACTACTTTGCAACAACTTTTCAGTACTTTGCCACACTTTTCAGCACTTTGCCACTGCATTTCAGTACTTTGCCACTACTTTTCAGGACTTTGCCACAACTTTTCATTACTTAGCCACAGTACTTTGCCACTACTTTTCAGCACTTTGCCACAATTTTTCAGTACTTTGCCACACTTTTCAGTGCTATGCCACTACTTTGCCACAATTTGTCAGTACTTTGCCACACTTTTCAGCACTTTTCCACTACGTTTCAGTACTTTGCCACTACTTTTCAGCACTTTGCCACAACTTTTCTGTACTTTGCCACTATTTTTCAGCACTTTGCCACAACTTTTCAGTCCATTGCCACATTTGTCAGTACTTTGCCACAACTTGTCAGTACTGTGCCACACTTTTCTTCACTTTGCCACTATGTTTCAGTACTTTGCCACTACTTTTCAGCACTTTGCCACAACTTTTCAGTACTTTGCCACAACTTTTCAGTACTTTGCCACATTTTTCAGTACTTTGCCGCAACTTTTCAGTACTTTGCCACATTTTTCAGTACTTTGCCACTACTTTTCAGCACTTTGCCACAACTTTTCAGTACTTTGCTATACTTTTCAGTACTTTGCCACACTTTTCAGTACTTTGCCACACTTTTCAGCAATTTGCCACTACTTTGCCACACTTTTCAGCACTTTACCACTCCTTTAAAATAGTTTGCCACTACTTTTCAGGACTTTGCCACAACTTTTCATTACTTAACCACAGTACTTTGCCACTACTTTTCAGCACTTTGCCACAACTTTTCAGTACTTTGCCACATTTTTCAGTACTTTGCCACTACTTTTCAGCACTTTGCCACAACTTTTCAGTACTTTGCCATACTTTTCAGTACTTTGCCACGACTTTGCTACAACTTGTCAGTACTATGCCACACTTTTCAGCACTTTGCCACTACTTTTCAGTACTTTGCCACACTTTTCAGCACTTTGCCACAATTTTTTAGTACTTTGCCACACTTTTTAGTACTTTGCCACGACTTAGCCACAACTTTTCAGTACTTTGCCACACATTTCAGTGCTTTGCCACTACTTTGCAACAACTTTTCTGTACTTTGACACACTTCTCAGTACTTTGCCACTACTTTTCAGCACTTTGCCACAACTTTTCAGTACTTTGCCACACTTTTCAGTGCTTTGCCACCACTTTGCCACAACTTTTCAGTACTTTACCACACTTTTGAGCACTTTGCCACTGCTTTTCAGTAGTTTGCCACTACTTTTCAGCACTTTGCCACAATTTTTCAGTACTTTGCCACACTTTTCAGTGCTTTGCCACTACTTTGCCACAACTTGTCAGTACTTTGCCACACTTTTCAGCACTTTGCCACTACGTTTCAGTACTTTGCCACTACTTTTCAGCACTTTTGCCACAACTTTTCTGTACTTTGCCACTACTTTTCAGCACTTTGCCACAACTTTTCAGTACTTTGCCACATTTTTCAGTACTTTGCCACTACTTTTCAGCACTTTGCCACAACTTTTCAGTACTTTGCTATACTTTTCAGTACTTTGCCACACTTTTCAGTACTTTGCCACACTTTTCAGCAATTTGCCACTACTTTGCCACAACTTTTCAGTACTTTGCCACACTTTTCAGCACTTTACCACTCCTTTAAAATAGTTTGCCCCTACTTTTCAGCACTTTGCCACAACTTGTCAGTTCTTTGCCACACTTTTCAGTGCTTTGCCACGACTTTGCCACAACTTTTCAGTACTTTGCCACACATTCCAGTGCTTTGCCACTACTTTGCAACAACTTTTCAGTACTTTGCCACACTTTTCGGCACTTTGCCACAACTTTTCAGTAGTTTGCCACATTTTTCAGTACTTTGCCACTACTTTTCAGCACTTTGCTACAACTTGTCAGTACTATGCCACACATTTCAGCACTTTGCCACTACTTTTCATTACTTTGCCACTACTTTTCAGCACTTTGGACACTTTTCAGTCCTTTGCAACTACTTTGCCACAAATTTTCATTACTTTGCCACACTTTTCAGCACTTTACCACTGCTTTTCAGAAGTTTGCCACTACTTTTCAGCACTTTACCACATTTTTCAGTACTTTGCCACACTTTTCAGTACTTTGCTACTGCTTTTCAGTACTTTGCCACACTTTTCACTACTTTGCCACTACTTTTCAGCACTTTGCCACACTTTTCAGTACTTTGCCACTACTTTTCAGCACTTTGACACAACTTTTCTGTACTTTGCCACACTTTTCATTACTTTGCCACGACTTTGCCACAACTTTTCAGTACTTTGCCACATATTCCAGTGCTTTGCCACATATTTGCAACAACTTTTCAGTACTTTGCCACACTTTTCAGCACTTTGCCACAACTTTTTAGTACTTTGCCACACTTTTTAGTACTTTGCCACACATTTCAGTGCTTTGCCACTACTTTGCAACAACTTTTCTGTACTTTGACACACTTCTCAGTACTTTGCCACTACTTTTCAGCACTTTGCCACAAGTTTTCAGTACTTTGCCACACTTTTCAGTGCTTTGCCACCACTTTGCCACAACTTTTCAGTACTTTACCACACTTTTGAGCACTTTGCCACTGCTTTTCAGTAGTTTGCCACTACTTTTCAGCACTTTGCCACAATTTTTCAGTACTTTGCCACACTTTTCAGCACTTTGCCACTACGTTTCAGTACTTTGCCACTACTTTTCAGCACTTTTGCCACAACTTTTCTGTACTTTGCCACTACTTTTCAGCACTTTGCCAAAACTTTTCAGTACTTTGCCACATTTTTCAGTACTTTGCCACTACTTTTCAGCACTTTGCCACAACTTGTCAGTACTTTGCTATACTTTTCAGTACTTTGCCACACTTTTCAGTACTTTGCCACACATTTCAGCAATTTGCCACTACTTTGCCACACTTTTCAGCACTTTACCACTCCTTTAAAATAGTTTGCCACTACTTTTCAGGACTTTGCCACAACTTTTCATTACTTAGCCACAGTACTTTGCCACTACTTTTCAGCACTTTGCCACAATTTTTCAGTACTTTGCCACACTTTTCAGTGCTTTGCCACTACTTTGCCACAAATTGTCAGTACTTTGCCACACTTTTCAGCACTTTGCCACTACGTTTCAGTACTTTGCCACTACTTTTCAGCACTTTGCCACAACTTTTCTGTACTTTGCCACTACTTTTCAGCACTTTGCCACAACTTTTCAGTACATTGCCACATTTTTCAGTACTTTGCCACAACTTTTCAGTACTTTGCCACAACTTTTCTGTACTTTGCCACTACTTTTCAGCACTTTGCCACAACTTTTCAGTACTTTGCCACATTTTTCAGTACTTTGCCACTACTTTTCAGCACTTTGCCACAACTTGTCAGTACTTTGCTATACTTTTCAGTACTTTGCCACACTTTTCAATACTTTGCCACACATTTCAGCAATTTGCCACTACTTTGCCACACTTTTCAGCACTTTACCACTCCTTTAAAATAGTTTGCCACTACTTTTCAGGACTTTGCCACAACTTTTCATTACTTAGCCACAGTACTTTGCCACTACTTTTCAGCACTTTGCCACAATTTTTCAGTACTTTGCCACACTTTTCAGTGCTTTGCCACTACTTTGCCACAAATTGTCAGTACTTTGCCACACTTTTCAGCACTTTGCCACTACGTTTCAGTACTTTGCCACTACTTTTCAGCACTTTTGCCACAACTTTTCTGTACTTTGCCACTACTTTTCAACACTTTGCCACAACTTTTCAGTACTTTGCCACATTTTTCAGTACTTTGCCACTACTTTTCAGCACTTTGCTACAACTTGTCAGTACTTTGCTATACTTTTCAGTACTTTGCCACACTTTTCAGTACTTTGCCACACATTTCAGCAATTTGCCACTACTTTGCCACACTTTTCAGCACTTTACCACTCCTTTAAAATAGTTTGCCACTACTTTTCAGGACTTTGCCACAACTTTTCATTACTTAGCCACAGTACTTTGCCACTACTTTTCAGCACTTTGCCACAATTTTTCAGTACTTTGCCACACTTTTCAGTGCTTTGCCACTACTTTGCCACAAATTGTCAGTACTTTGCCACACTTTTCAGCACTTTGCCACTACGTTTCAGTACTTTGCCACTACTTTTCAGCACTTTGCCACAACTTTTCTGTACTTTGCCACTACTTTTCAGCACTTTGCCACAACTTTTCAGTACATTGCCACATTTTTCAGTACTTTGCCACAACTTTTCAGTACTTTGCCACAACTTTTCTGTACTTTGCCACTACTTTTCAGCACTTTGCCACAACTTTTCAGTACATTGCCACATTTTTCACTACTTTACCACAACTTTTCAGTACTTTGCCACTACTTTTCAGCACTTTGCCACAACTTTTCAGTACTTTGCCACATTTTTCAGTACTTTGCCACTACTTTTCAGCACTTTGCCACAACTTTTCAGTACTTTGCCACAACTTTTCAGTACTTTGCCACATTTTTCAGTACTTTGCCACAACTTTTCAGTACTGTGCCACACTTTTCTTCACTTTGCCACTAATTTTCAGTACTTTGCCACTACTTTTCAGCACTTTGCCACAACTTTTCAGTACTTTGCAACATTTTTCAGTACTTTGCCACTATTTTTCAGTACTTTGCCACACTTTTGAGTGCTTTGCCACTACTTTGCCACAAATTGTCAGTACTTTGCCACACTTTTCAGCACTTTGCCACTACGTTTCAGTATTTTGCCACTACTTTTCAGCACTTTGCCACAACTTTTCTGTACTTTGCCACTACTTTTCAGCACTTTGCCACAACTTTTCAGTACATTGCCACATTTTTTAGTACTTTGCCACAACTTTTTAGTACTGTGCCACACTTTTCTTCACTTTGCCACAACTTTCCAGTACTTTGCCACATTTTTCAGTACTTTGCCACTACTTTTCAGCACTTTGCCACAACTTTTCAGTACTTTGCCACAACTTTTCAGTACTTTGCCACATTTTTCAGTACTTTGCAACAACTTTTCAGTACTGTGCCACACTTTTCTTCACTTTGCCACTAATTTTCAGTACTTTGCCACTACTTTTCAGCACTTTGCCACAACTTGTCAGCACTTTGCCACACTTTTCAGTGCTTTGCACTGAAATTTGCCACAACTTTTCATTACGTTGCCACACTTTTCAGCACTTTACCACTGCTTTTCAGAAGTTTGCCACTACTTTTCATCACTTTACCACAACTTTTCAGTACTTTGCCACACTTTTCAGTATTTTGCTACTGCTTTTCAGTACTTTGCCACACTTTTCACTACTTTGTCACTACTTTTCAGCACTTTGCCACACTTTTCAGTACTTTGCCACTACTTTTCAGCACTTTGCCACAACTTTTCTGTACTTTGCCACACTTTTCATTACTTTGCCACGACTTTGCCACAACTTTTCAGTACTTTGCCACACATTCCAGTGCTTTGCCACACATTTCAGTGCCTTGCCACTACTTTGCAACAACTTTTCTGTACTTTGACACACTTCTCAGTACTTTGCCACTACATTTCAGCACTTTGCCACAACTTTTCAGTACTTTGCCACACTTTTCAGTGCTTTGCCACCACTTTGCCACAACTTTTCAGTACTTTGCCACACTTTTGAGCACTTTGCCACTGCTTTTAAGTAGTTTGCCACTACTTTTCAGCACTTTGCCACAATTTTTCAGTACTTTGCCACACTTTTCAGTGCTTTGCCACTACTTTGCCACAACTTGTCAGTACTTTGCCACACTTTTCAGCACTTTGCCACTACGTTTCAGTACTTTGCCACTACTTTTCAGCACTTTGCCACAACTTTTCTGTACTTTGCCACTACTCTTCAGCACTTTGCCACAACGTTTCAGTACATTGCCACATTTTTCAGTACTTTGCCACAACTTTTCAGTACTGTGCCACACTTGTCTACTCTTTGCCACTACTTTTCAGTACTTTGCCACTACTTTTCAGCACTTTGCCACACTTTTCAGTACTTTGCCACGACTTTGCCACAACTTTTCAGTACTTTGCCACACTTTTCAGCAATTTGCCACTGCTTTTCAGTAGTTTGCCACCACTTTTCAGCACTTTGCCTCAACTTTTCAGTACTTTGCCACACTTTTCAGTGCTTTGCCACTACTTTGTCACAACTTGTCAGTACTATGCCACACTTTTCAGCACTTTGCCACTACTTTTCAGTACTTTGCCACTACTTTACAGCACTTTGCCACACTTTTCAGTGCTTTGCAACTACTTTGCCACAACTTTTCATTACTTTGCCACACTTTTCAGCACTTTACCACTGCTTTTCAGTAGTTTGCCACTACTTTTCAGCACTTTACCACAACTTTTCAGTACTTTGCCACACTTTTCAGTACTTTGCTACTGCTTTTCAGTATTTTGCCACACTTTTCACTACTTCAGCACTTTGCCACAACTTTTCTGTACTTTGCCACACTTTTCATTACTTTCCCACGACTTTGCCACAACTTTTCAGTACTTTGCCACACATTCCAGTGCTTTGCCACTACTTTGCAACAACTTTTCAGTACTTTGCCACACTTTTCAGCACTTTGCCACAACTTTTTAGTACTTTGCCACACTTTTCATTACTTTGCCACGACTTTGCCACAACTTTTCAGTACTTTGCCACACATTCCAGTGCTTTGCCACTACTTTGCAACAACTTTTCAGTACTTTGCCACACTTTTCAGCACTTTGCCACAACTTTTCAGTACTTTGCCACATTTTTCAGTACTTTGCCACTACTTTTCAGCACTTTGCCACACTTTTCAGTGCTTTGCAACTACTTTGCCACAACTTTTCATTACGTTGCCACACTTTTCAGCACTTTACCACTGCTTTTCAGAAGTTTGCCACTACTTTTCAGCACTTTACCACAACTTTTCAGTACTTTGCCACACTTTTCAGTATTTTGCTACTGCTTTTCAGTACTTTGCCACACTTTTCACTACTTTGCCACTACTTTTCAGCACTTTGCCACACTTTTCAGTACTTTGCCACTACTTTTCAGCACTTTGCCACAACTTTTCTGTACTTTGCCACACTTTTCATTACTTTGCCACGACTTTGCCACAACTTTTCAGTACTTTGCCACACATTCCAGTGCTTTGCCACATATTTGCAACAACTTTTCAGTACTTTGCCACACTTTTCAGCACTTTGCCACAACTTTTTAGTACTTTGCCACACTTTTCAGTACTTTGCCACGACTTTGCCACAACTTTTCAGTACTTTGCCACACATTCCAGTGCTTTGCCACTACTTTGCAACAACTTTTCAGTACTTTGCCACACTTTTCAGCACTTTGCCACAATTTTTTAGTACTTTGCCACACTTTTCATTACTTTGCCACGACTTTGCCACAACTTTTCAGTACTTTGCCACACATTCCAGTGCTTTGCCACTACTTTGCAACAACTTTTCAGTACTTTGCCACACTTTTCAGCACATTGCCACAACTTTTCAGTACTTTGCCACACATTCCAGTGCTTTGCCACTACTTTGCAACAACTTTTCAGTACTTTGCCACACTTTTCAGCACTTTGCCACAATTTTTTAGTACTTTGCCACACTTTTCATTACTTTGCCACGACTTTGCCACAACTTTTCAGTACTTTGCCACACATTCCAGTGCTTTGCCACTACTTTGCAACAACTTTTCAGTACTTTGCCACACTTTTCAGCACATTGCCACAACTTTTCAGTACTTTGCCACATTTTTCAGTGCTTTGCCACTACTTTTCAGCACTTTGCCACACTTTTCAGTGCTTTGCAACTACTTTGCCACAACTTTTCATTACGTTGCCACACTTTTGAGCACTTTACCACTGCTTTTCAGAAGTTTGTCACTACTTTTCAGCACTTTTCCACAACTTTTCAGTACTTTGCCACACTTTTCAATATTTTGCTACTGCTTTTCAGTACTTTGCCACACTTTTCACTACTTTGCCACTACTTTTCATCACTTTGCCACACTTTTCAGTACTTTGCCACTACTTTTCAGCACTTTGCCACAACTTTTCTGTACTTTGCCACACTTTTCATTACTTTGCCACGACTTTGCCACAACTTTTCAGTACTTTGCCACACATTCCAGTGCTTTGCCACATATTTGCAACAACTTTTCAGCACTTGGCCACACTTTTCAGCACTTTGCCACAACTTTTTAGTACTTTGCCACGACTTTGCCACAACTTTTCAGTACTTTGCCACACATTCCAGTGCTTTGCCACTACTTTGCAACAACTTTTCAGTACTTTGCCACACTTTTCAGCACTTTGCCACAATTTTTTAGTACTTTGCCACACTTTTCATTACTTTGCCACGACTTTGCCACAACTTTTCAGTACTTTGCCACACATTCCAGTGCTTTGCCACTACTTTGCAACAACTTTTCAGTACTTTGCCACACTTTTCAGCACATTGCCACAACTTTTCAGTACTTTGCCACACATTCCAGTGCTTTGCCACTACTTTGCAACAACTTTTCAGTACTTTGCCACACTTTTCAGCACTTTGCCACAATTTTTTAGTACTTTGCCACACTTTTCATTACTTTGCCACGACTTTGCCACAACTTTTCAGTACTTTGCCACACATTCCAGTGCTTTGCCACTACTTTGCAACAACTTTTCAGTACTTTGCCACACTTTTCAGCACATTGCCACAACTTTTCAGTACTTTGCCACATTTTTCAGTGCTTTGCCACTACTTTTCAGCACTTTGCCACACTTTTCAGTGCTTTGCAACTACTTTGCCACAACTTTTCATTACGTTGCCACACTTTTGAGCACTTTACCACTGCTTTTCAGAAGTTTGTCACTACTTTTCAGCACTTTTCCACAACTTTTCAGTACTTTGCCACACTTTTCAATATTTTGCTACTGCTTTTCAGTACTTTGCCACACTTTTCACTACTTTGCCACTACTTTTCATCACTTTGCCACACTTTTCAGTACTTTGCCACTACTTTTCAGCACTTTGCCACAACTTTTCTGTACTTTGCCACACTTTTCATTACTTTGCCACGACTTTGCCACAACTTTTCAGTACTTTGCCACACATTCCAGTGCTTTGCCACATATTTGCAACAACTTTTCAGCACTTGGCCACACTTTTCAGCACTTTGCCACAACTTTTTAGTACTTTGCCACGACTTTGCCACAACTTTTCAGTACTTTGCCACACATTCCAGTGCTTTGCCACTACTTTGCAACAACTTTTCAGTACTTTGCCACACTTTTCAGCACTTTGCCACAATTTTTTAGTACTTTGCCACACTTTTCATTACTTTGCCACGACTTTGCCACAACTTTTCAGTACTTTGCCACACATTCCAGTGCTTTGCCACTACTTTGCAACAACTTTTCAGTACTTTGCCACACTTTTCAGCACATTGCCACAACTTTTCAGTACTTTGCCACACATTCCAGTGCTTTGCCACTACTTTGCAACAACTTTTCAGTACTTTGCCACACTTTTCAGCACTTTGCCACAATTTTTTAGTACTTTGCCACACTTTTCATTACTTTGCCACGACTTTGCCACAACTTTTCAGTACTTTGCCACACATTCCAGTGCTTTGCCACTACTTTGCAACAACTTTTCAGTACTTTGCCACACTTTTCAGCACATTGCCACAACTTTTCAGTACTTTGCCACATTTTTCAGTGCTTTGCCACTACTTTTCAGCACTTTGCCACACTTTTCAGTGCTTTGCAACTACTTTGCCACAACTTTTCATTACGTTGCCACACTTTTGAGCACTTTACCACTGCTTTTCAGAAGTTTGTCACTACTTTTCAGCACTTTACCACAACTTTTCAGTACTTTGCCACACTTTTCAGTATTTTGCTACTGCTTTTCAGTACTTTGCCACACTTTTCACTACTTTGCCACTACTTTTCATCACTTTGCCACACTTTTCAGTACTTTGCCACTACTTTTCAGCACTTTGCCACAACTTTTCTGTACTTTGCCACACTTTTCATTACTTTGCCACGACTTTGCCACAACTTTTCAGTACTTTGCCACACATTCCAGTGCTTTGCCACATATTTGCAACAACTTTTCAGCACTTGGCCACACTTTTCAGCACTTTGCCACAACTTTTTAGTACTTTGCCACACTTTTCAGTACTTTGCCACGACTTTGCCACAACTTTTCAGTACTTTGCCACACATTTCAGTGCTTTGCCACTACTTTGCAACAACTTTTCTGTACTTTGACACACTTCTCAGTACTTTGCCACTACATTTCAGCACTTTGCCACAACTTTTCAGTACTTTGCCACACTTTTCAGTGCTTTGCCACCACTTTGCCACAACTTTTCAGTACTTTGCCACACTTTTGAGCACTTTGCCACTGCTTTTAAGTAGTTTGCCACTACTTTTCAGCACTTTGCCACAATTTTTCAGTACTTTGCCACACTTTTCAGTGCTTTGCCACTACTTTGCCACAACTTGTCAGTACTTTGCCACACTTTTCAGCACTTTGCCACTACGTTTCAGTACTTTGCCACTACTTTTCAGCACTTTGCCACAACTTTTCTGTACTTTGCCACTACTCTTCAGCACTTTGCCACAACGTTTCAGTACATTGCCACATTTTTCAGTACTTTGCCACAACTTTTCAGTACTGTGCCACACTTTTCTTCACTTTGCCACTACTTTTCAGTATTTTGCCAGTACTTTTCAGCACTTTGCCACACTTTGCAGTACTTTGCCACGACTTTGCCACAACTTTTCAGTACTTTGCCACACTTTTCAGCAATTTGCCACTGCTTTTCAGTAGTTTGCCACCACTGTTCAGCACTTTGCCTCAACTTTTCAGTACTTTGCCACACTTTTCAGTGCTTTGCCACTACTTTGCCACAACTTGTCAGTACTTTGCCACACTTTTCAGTACTTTGCCACTTCTTTTCAGCACTTTGCCACAACTTTTCAGTACTTTGCCACTACTTTTCAGCACTTTGCCACAACTTTTCAGTACTTTGCCACATTTTTCAGTACACTGCCACAACTTTTCAGTACTGTGCCACACTTTTCTTCACTTTGCCACTTCCTTTCAGTACTTTGCCACATTTTTCAGTACTTTGCCACTACTTTTCAGCACTTTGCCACAACTTTTCAGTACTTTGCCATACTTTTAAGTACGTTGCCACGACTTTGCTACAACTTTTCAGTACTTTGCCACACTTTTCTGTACTTTACCACTCCTTTAAAATAGTTTGCCACTACTTTTCAGCACTTTGCCACAACTTGTCAGTACTTTGCCACACTTTTCAGTGCTTTGCCACTACTTTGCCACAACTTGTCAGTACTATGCCACACTTTTCAGCACTTTGCCACTACTTTTCAGTACTTTGCCACTACTTTTCAGCACTTTGCCACACTTTTCAGTGCTTTGCAACTACTTTGCCAAAACTTGTCATTACTTTGCCACACTTTTCAGCACTTTACCACTGCTTTTCAGTAGTTTGCCACTACTTTTCAGCACTTTACCACAACTTTTCAGTACTTTGCCACACTTTTCAGTGCTTTGCCACTACTTTGCCACAACTTGTCAGTACTTGCTACACTTTTTAGCACTTTGCCACTACGTTTCAGTACTTTGCAACTACTTTTCAGCACATTGCCACAACTTTTCAGTACTTTGCCACACTTTTCAGTACTTTGCTACTGCTTTTCAGTACTTTGCCACACTTTTCACTACTTTTCCACTACTTTTCAGCACTTTGCCACACTTTTCATTACTTTGCCACTACTTTTCAGCACTTTGCCACAACTTTTCAGTACTTTGCCACACTTTTCATTACTTTGCCACGACTTTGCCACAACTTTTCAGTACTTTGCCACACTTTTCAGCAATTTGCCACTGCTTTTCAGTAGTTTGCCACCACTTTTCAGCACTTTGCCTCAACTTTTCAGTACTTTGCCACACTTTTCAGTGCTTTGCCACTACTTTGCCACAACTTGTCAGTACTTTGCCATACTTTTCAGCACTTTGCCACTGCTTTTCAGTACTTTGCCACTACTTTTCAGCACATTGCCACAACTTTTCTGTACTTTTGACACACTTCTCAGTACTTTGCCACTACTTTTCAGCACTTTGCCACAACTTTTCAGTACTTTGCCACACTTTTCAGTGCTTTGCCACCACTTTGCCACAACTTTTCAGTACTTTGCCACACTTTTGAGCACTTTGCCACTGCTTTTCAGTAGTTTGCCACTACTTTTCAGCACTTTGCCACAATTTTTCAGTACTTTGCCACACTTTTCAGTGCTTTGCCACTACTTTGCCACAACTTGTCAGTACTTTGCCACACTTTTCAGCACTTTGCCACTACGTTTCAGTACTTTGCCACTACTTTTCAGCACTTTGCCACAACTGTTCAGTACTTTGCCACATTTTTCAGTACTTTGCCACAACTTTTCAGTACTGTGCCACACTTTTCTTCACTTTGCCACTACTTTTCAGTACTTTGTGACTACTTTTCAGCACTTTGCCACAACTTTTCAGTACTTTGCCACATTTTTCAGTACTTTGCCACTACCTTTCAGCACTTTGCCACAACTTTTCAATACTTTGCCATACTTTTCAGTACTTTGCCACGACTTTGCTACAACTTGTCAGTACTTTGCCACTACTTTTCAGCACTTTGCCACACTTTTCAGTGCTTTGCAACTACTTTGCCACAACTTTTCATTACTTTGCCACACATTCCAGTGCTTTGCCACTAATTTGCAACAACTTTTCAGTACTTTGCCACACTTTTCAGCACTTTGCCACAACTTTTTAGTACTTTGCCACACTTTTCAGTACTTTGCCACGACTTTGCCACAACTTTTCAGTACTTTGCCACACATTTCAGTGCTTTGCCACTACTTTGCAACAACTTTTCTGTACTTTGACACACTTCTCAGTACTTTGCCACTACTTTTCAGCACTTTGCCACAACTTTTCAGTACTTTGCCACACTTTTGAGCACTTTGCCACTGCTTTTCAGTAGTTTGCCACTACTTTTCAGCACTTTGCCACAATTTTTCAGTACTTTGCCACACTTTTCAGTGCTTTGCCACTACTTTGCCACAACTTGTCAGTACTTTGCCACACTTTTCAGCACTTTGCCACTACGTTTCAGTACTTTGCCACTACTTTTCAGCACTTTGCCACAACTTTTCAGTACTTTGCCACATTTTTCAGTACTTTGCCACAACTTTTCAGTACTGTGCCACACTTTTCTTCACTTTGCCACTACTTTTCAGTACTTTGTGACTACTTTTCAGCACTTTGCCACAACTTTTCAGTACTTTGCCACATTTTTCAGTACTTTGCCACTACCTTTCAGCACTTTGCCACAACTTTTCAGTACTTTGCCATACTTTTCAGTACTTTGCCACGACTTTGCTACAACTTGTCAGTACTTTGCCACACTTTTCAGTGCTTTGCAACTACTTTGCCACAATTTTTCATTACTTTGCCACACATTCCAGTGCTTTGCCACTAATTTGCAACAACTTTTCAGTACTTTGCCACACTTTTCAGCACTTTGCCACAACTTTTTAGTACTTTGCCACACTTTTCAGTACTTTGCCACGACTTTGCCACAACTTTTCAGTACTTTGCCACACATTTCATTGCTTTGCCACTACTTTGCAACAACTTTTCTGTACTTTGACACACTTCTCAGTACTTTGCCACTACTTTTCAGCACTTTGCCACACATTTCAGCACTTTACCACTGCTTTTCAGAAGTTTGCCACTACTTTTCAGCACTTTACCACGACTTTTCAGTACTTTGCCACACTTTTCAGTACTTTGCTACTGCTTTTCAGTACTTTGCCACACTTTTCACTACTTTGCCACTACTTTTCAGCACTTTGCCACACTTTTCAGTACTTTGCCACTACTTTTCAGCACTTTGCCACAACTTTTCTGTACTTTGCCACACTTTTCATTACTTTGCCACGACTTTGCCACAACTTTTCAGTACTTTGCCACACATTCCAGTGCTTTGCCACTAATTTGCAACAACTTTTCAGTACTTTGCCACTTTTCAGCACTTTGCCACAACTTTTTAGTACTTTGCCACACTTTTCAGTACTTTGCCACGACTTTGCCACAACTTTTCAGTACTTTGCCACACATTTCAGTGCTTTGCCACTACTTTGCAACAACTTTTCTGTACTTTGACACACTTCTCAGTACTTTGCCACTACTTTTCAGCACTTTGCCACAACTTTTCAGTACTTTGCCACACTTTTCAGTGCTTTGCCACCACTTTGCCACAACTTTTCAGTACTTTGCCACACTTTTGAGCACTTTGCCACTGCTTTTCAGTAATTTGCCACTACTTTTCAGCACTTTGCCACAATTTTTCAGTGCTTTGCCACTACTTTGCCACAACTTGTCAGTACTTTGCCACACTTTTCAGCACTTTGCCACTACGTTTCAGTACTTTGCCACTACTTTTCAGCACTTTGCCACAACTTTTCTGTACTTTGCCACTACTTTTCAGCACTTTGCCACAACTTTTCAGTACTTTGCCACATTTTTCAGTACTTTGCCACTACTTTTCAGCACTTTGCCACAACTTTTCAGTACTTTGCTATACTTTTCAGTACTTTGCCACACTTTTCAGTGCTTTGCCACGACTTTGCCACAACTTATCAGTACTTTGCCACGCATTTCAGTGCTTTGCCAGTACTTTGCAACAACTTTTCAGTACTTTGCCACACTTTTCAGCACATTGCCACTGCATTTCAGTAGTTTGCCACCACTTTTCAGCACTTTGCCTCAACTTTTCAGTACTTTGACACACTTTTCAGTGCTTTGCCACTACTTTGCCACAACTTGTCAGTACTTTGCCACATTTTTCAGTACTTTGCCACTACTTTTCAGCACTTTGCCACAACTTTTCAGTACTTTGCCACTACTTTTCAGCACTTTGCCACAACTTTTCAGTACTTTGCCACATTTTTCAGTACACTGCCACAACTTTTCAGTACTGTGCCACACTTTTCTTCACTTTGCCACTTCTTTTCAGTACTTTGCCACATTTTTCAGTACTTTGCCACTACTTTTCAGCACTTTGCCACAACTTTTCAATACTTTGCCTTACTTTTAAGTACGTTGCCACGACTTTGCTACAACTTTTCAGTACTTTGCCACACTTTTCTGTACTTTACCACTCCTTTAAAATAGTTTGCCACTACTTTTCAGCACTTTGCCACAACTTGTCAGTACTTTGCCACACTTTTCAGCACTTTGCCACACTTTTCAGTGCTTTGCCACTACTTTGCCACAACTTGTCAGTACTATGCCACACTTTTCAGCACTTTGCCACTACTTTTCAGTACTTTGCCACTACTTTTCAGCACTTTGCCACACTTTTCAGTGCTTTGCAACTACATTGCCAAAACTTTTCATTACTTTGCCACACTTTTCAGCACTTTACCACTGCTTTTCAGTAGTTTGCCACTACTTTTCAGCACTTTACCACAACTTTTCAGTACTTTGCCACACTTTTCAGTGCTTTGCTATACTTTTCAGTACTTTGCCACACTTTTCAGTGCTTTGCCACGACTTTGCCACAACTTATCAGTACTTTGCCACGCATTTCAGTGCTTTGCCAGTACTTTGCAACAACTTTTCAGTACTTTGCCACACTTTTCAGCACATTGCCACTGCATTTCAGTAGTTTGCCACCACTTTTCAGCACTTTGCCTCAACTTTTCAGTACTTTGACACACTTTTCAGTGCTTTGCCACTACTTTGCCACAACTTGTCAGTACTTTGCCACATTTTTCAGTACTTTGCCACTACTTTTCAGCACTTTGCCACAACTTTTCAGTACTTTGCCACTACTTTTCAGCACTTTGCCACAACTTTTCAGTACTTTGCCACATTTTTCAGTACACTGCCACAACTTTTCAGTACTGTGCCACACTTTTCTTCACTTTGCCACTTCTTTTCAGTACTTTGCCACATTTTTCAGTACTTTGCCACTACTTTTCAGCACTTTGCCACAACTTTTCAATACTTTGCCTTACTTTTAAGTACGTTGCCACGACTTTGCTACAACTTTTCAGTACTTTGCCACACTTTTCTGTACTTTACCACTCCTTTAAAATAGTTTGCCACTACTTTTCAGCACTTTGCCACAACTTGTCAGTACTTTGCCACACTTTTCAGCACTTTGCCACACTTTTCAGTGCTTTGCCACTACTTTGCCACAACTTGTCAGTACTATGCCACACTTTTCAGCACTTTGCCACTACTTTTCAGTACTTTGCCACTACTTTTCAGCACTTTGCCACACTTTTCAGTGCTTTGCAACTACATTGCCAAAACTTTTCATTACTTTGCCACACTTTTCAGCACTTTACCACTGCTTTTCAGTAGTTTGCCACTACTTTTCAGCACTTTACCACAACTTTTCAGTACTTTGCCACACTTTTCAGTGCTTTGCTATACTTTTCAGTACTTTGCCACACTTTTCAGTGCTTTGCCACGACTTTGCCACAACTTATCAGTACTTTGCCACGCATTTCAGTGCTTTGCCAGTACTTTGCAACAACTTTTCAGTACTTTGCCACACTTTTCAGCACATTGCCACTGCATTTCAGTAGTTTGCCACCACTTTTCAGCACTTTGCCTCAACTTTTCAGTACTTTGACACACTTTTCAGTGCTTTGCCACTACTTTGCCACAACTTGTCAGTACTTTGCCACATTTTTCAGTACTTTGCCACTACTTTTCAGCACTTTGCCACAACTTTTCAGTACTTTGCCACTACTTTTCAGCACTTTGCCACAACTTTTCAGTACTTTGCCACATTTTTCAGTACACTGCCACAACTTTTCAGTACTGTGCCACACTTTTCTTCACTTTGCCACTTCTTTTCAGTACTTTGCCACATTTTTCAGTACTTTGCCACTACTTTTCAGCACTTTGCCACAACTTTTCAATACTTTGCCTTACTTTTAAGTACGTTGCCACGACTTTGCTACAACTTTTCAGTACTTTGCCACACTTTTCTGTACTTTACCACTCCTTTAAAATAGTTTGCCACTACTTTTCAGCACTTTGCCACAACTTGTCAGTACTTTGCCACACTTTTCAGCACTTTGCCACACTTTTCAGTGCTTTGCCACTACTTTGCCACAACTTGTCAGTACTATGCCACACTTTTCAGCACTTTGCCACTACTTTTCAGTACTTTGCCACTACTTTTCAGCACTTTGCCACACTTTTCAGTGCTTTGCAACTACATTGCCAAAACTTTTCATTACTTTGCCACACTTTTCAGCACTTTACCACTGCTTTTCAGTAGTTTGCCACTACTTTTCAGCACTTTACCACAACTTTTCAGTACTTTGCCACACTTTTCAGTGCTTTGCCACTACTTTGCCACAACTTGTCAGTACTTGCTAAACTTTTTAGCACTTTGCCACTATGTTTCAGTACTTTGCAACTACTTTTCAGCACATTGCCACAACTTTTCAGTACTTTGCCACACTTTTCAGTACTTTGCTACTGCTTTTCATTACTTTGCCACACTTTTCACTACTTTTCCACTTTGCCACACTTTTCAGTACTTAGCCACTACTTTTCAGCACTTTGCCACAACTTTTTAGTACTTTGCCACAATTTTCAGTACTTTGCCACGACTTTGCCACAACTTTTCAGTACTTTGCCACACTTTTCAGCAATTTGCCACTGTTTTTCAGTAGTTTGCCACCACTTTTCAGCACTTTGCCTCAACTTTTCAGTACTTTGCCACACTTTTCAGTGCTTTGCCACTACTTTGCCACAACTTGTCAGTACTTTGCCACATTTTTCAGTACTTTGCCACTACTTTTCAGCACTTTGCCACAACTTTTCAGTACTTTGCCACTACTTTTCAGCACTTTGCCACAACTTTTCAGTACTTTGCCACATTTTTCAGTACACTGCCACAACTTTTCAGTACTGTGCCACACTTTTCTTCACTTTGCCACTTCTTTTCAGTACTTTGCCACATTTTTCAGTACTTTGCCACTACTTTTCAGCACTTTGCCACAACTTTTCAATACTTTGCCTTACTTTTAAGTACGTTGCCACGACTTTGCTACAACTTTTCAGTACTTTGCCACACTTTTCTGTACTTTACCACTCCTTTAAAATAGTTTGCCACTACTTTTCAGCACTTTGCCACAACTTGTCAGTACTTTGCCACACTTTTCAGCACTTTGCCACACTTTTCAGTGCTTTGCCACTACTTTGCCACAACTTGTCAGTACTATGCCACACTTTTCAGCACTTTGCCACTACTTTTCAGTACTTTGCCACTACTTTTCAGCACTTTGCCACACTTTTCAGTGCTTTGCAACTACATTGCCAAAACTTTTCATTACTTTGCCACACTTTTCAGCACTTTACCACTGCTTTTCAGTAGTTTGCCACTACTTTTCAGCACTTTACCACAACTTTTCAGTACTTTGCCACACTTTTCAGTGCTTGCTAAACTTTTTAGCACTTTGCCACTATGTTTCAGTACTTTGCAACTACTTTTCAGCACATTGCCACAACTTTTCAGTACTTTGCCACACTTTTCAGTACTTTGCTACTGCTTTTCATTACTTTGCCACACTTTTCACTACTTTTCCACTACTTTTCAGCACTTTGCCACACTTTTCAGTACTTTGCCACTACTTTTCAGCACTTTGCCACAACTTTTTAGTACTTTGCCACAATTTTCAGTACTTTGCCACGACTTTGCCACAACTTTTCAGTACTTTGCCACACTTTTCAGCAATTTGCCACTGTTTTTCAGTAGTTTGCCACCACTTTTCAGCACTTTGCCTCAACTTTTCAGTACTTTGCCACACTTTTCAGTGCTTTGCCACTACTTTGCCACAACTTGTCAGTACTTTGCCATACTTTTCAGCACTTTGCCACTGCTTTTCAGTACGTTGCCACTACTTTTCAGCACATTGCCACAACTTTTCTGTACTTTTGACACACTTCTCAGTACTTTGCCACTACTTTTCAGCACTTTGCCACAACTTTTCAGTACTTTGCCACACTTTTCAGTGCTTTGCCACCAATTTGCCACAACTTTTCAGTACTTTGCCACACTTTTGAGCAGTTTGCCACTGCTTTTCAGTAGTTTGCCACTACTTTTCAGCACTTTGCCACAATTTTTCAGTACTTTGCCACACTTTTCAGTGCTTTGCCACTACTTTGCCACAACTTGTCAGTACTTTGCCACTACTTTTCAGCACTTTGCCACACTGTTCAGTGCTTTGCAACTACTTTGCCACAACTTTTTATTACTTTGCCACACTTTTCAGCACTTTACCACTACGTTTCAGTACTTTGCCACTACTTTTCAGCACTTTGCCACAACTTTTCAGTACTTTGCCACATTTTTCAGTACTTTGCCACAACTTTTCAGTACTGTGCCACACTTTTCTTCACTTTGCCACTACTTTTCAGTACTTTGTGACTACTTTTCAGCACTTTGCCACAACTTTTCAGTACTTTGCCATACTTTTCAGTACTTTGCCACGACTTTGCTACAACTTGTCAGTACTTTGCCACTACTTTTCAGCACTTTGCCACACTTTTCAGTGCTTTGCAACTACTTTGCCACAACTTTTTATTACTTTGCCACACTTTTCAGCACTTTACCACTACGTTTCAGTACTTTGCCACTACTTTTCAGCACTTTGCCACAACTTTTCAGTACTTTGCCACATTTTTCAGTACTTTGCCACAACTTTTCAGTACTATGCCACACTTTTCTTCACTTTGCCACTACTTTTCAGTACTTTGTGACTACTTTTCAGCACTTTGCCACAACTTTTCAGTACTTTGCCATACTTTTCAGTACTTTGCCACGACTTTGCTACAACTTGTCAGTACTTTGCCACTACTTTTCAGCACTTTGCCACACTTTTCAGTGCTTTGCCACTACTTTGCCACAACTTGTCAGTACTTGCTAAACTTTTTAGCACTTTGCCACTATGTTTCAGTACTTTGCAACTACTTTTCAGCACATTGCCAAAACTTTTCAGTACTTTGCCACACTTTTCAGTACTTTGCTACTGCTTTTCAGTACATTGCCACACTTTTCACTTCTTTTCCACTACTTTTCAGCACTTTGCCACACTTTTCAGTACTTTGCCACTACTTTTCAGCACTTTGCCACAACTTTTTAGTACTTTGCCACAATTTTCAGTACTTTGCCACGACTTTGCCACAACTTTTAAGTACTTTGCCACACTTTTCAGCAATTTGCCACTGCTTTTCAGTAGTTTGCCACCACTTTTCAGCACTTTGCCTCAACTTTTCAGTACTTTGCCACACTTTTCAGTGCTTTGCCACTACTTTGCCACAACTTGTCAGTACTTTGCCATACTTTTCAGCACTTTGCCACTGCTTTTCAGTACGTTGCCACTACTTTTCAGCACATTGCCACAACTTTTCTGTACTTTTGACACACTTCTCAGTACTTTGCCACTACTTTTCAGCACTTTGCCACAACTTTTCAGTACTTTGCCACACTTTTCAGTGCTTTGCCACCACTTTGCCACAACTTTTCAGTACTTTGCCACACTTTTGAGCAGTTTGCCACTGCTTTTCAGTAGTTTGCCACTACTTTTCAGCACTTTGCCACAATTTTTCAGTACTTTGCCACACTTTTCAGTGCTTTGCCACTACTTTGCCACAACTTGTCAGTACTTTGCCACTACTTTTCAGCACTTTGCCACACTGTTCAGTGCTTTGCAACTACTTTGCCACAACTTTTTATTACTTTGCCACACTTTTCAGCACTTTACCACTACGTTTCAGTACTTTGCCACTACTTTTCAGCACTTTGCCACAACTTTTCAGTACTTTGCCACATTTTTCAGTACTTTGCCACAACTTTTCAGTACTGTGCCACACTTTTCTTCACTTTGCCACTACTTTTCAGTACTTTGTGACTACTTTTCAGCACTTTGCCACAACTTTTCAGTACTTTGCCATACTTTTCAGTACTTTGCCACGACTTTGCTACAACTTGTCAGTACTTTGCCACTACTTTTCAGCACTTTGCCACACTTTTCAGTGCTTTGCAACTACTTTGCCACAACTTTTTATTACTTTGCCACACTTTTCAGCACTTTACCACTGCTTTTCAGTAGTTTACCACTACTTTTCAGCACTTTGCCACAACTTTTCAGTACTTTGCCATACTTTTCAGTACTTTGCCACGACTTTGCTACAACTTGTCAGTACTTTGCCACTACTTTTCAGCACTTTGCCACACTTTTCAGTGCTTTGCAACTACTTTGCCACAACTTTTTATTACTTTGCCACACTTTTCAGCACTTTACCACTGCTTTTCAGTAGTTTGCCACTACTTTTCAGCACTTTACCACAACTTTTCAGTACTTTTCCACACTTTTCAGTACTTTGCTACTGCTTTTCAGTACTTTGTCACACTTTTCACTACTTTACCACAACTTTTCAGTACTTTGCCAAATTTTTCAGTACTTTGCCACTACTTTTCAGCACTTTGCCACAACTTTTCAGTACTTTGCCATACTTTTCAGTACTTTGCCACGACTTTGCTACAACTTGTCAGTACTATGCCACACTTTTCAGCACTTTGCCACTACTTTTCAGTACTTTGACACTACTTTTCAGCACTTTGCCATACTTTTCAGTGCTTTGCAACTACTTTGCCACAACTTTTAATTACTTTGCCACACTTTTCAGCACTTTACCACTGCTTTTCAGAAGTTTGCCACTACTTTTCAGCACTTTACCACAACTTTTCAGTACTTTGCCACACTTTTCAGTACTTTGCTACTGCTTTTCAGTACTTTGCCACACTTTTCACTACTTTGCCACTACTTTTCAGCACTTTGCCACACTTTTCAGTTCTTTGCCACTACTTTTCAGCACTTTGCCACAACTTTTCTGTACTTTGCCACACTTTTCATTACTTTGCCACGACTTTGCCACAACTTTTCAGTACTTTGCCACACATTCCAGTGCTTTGCCACTAATTTGCAACAACTTTTCAGTACTTTGCCACACTTTTCAGCACTTTGCCACAACTTTTTAGTACTTTGCCACACTTTTCAGTACCTTGCCACGACTTTGCCACAACTTTTCAGTACTTTGCCACACATTTCAGTGCTTTGCCACTAAGCCACTAATTTGCAACAACTTTTCTGTACTTTGACACACTTCTCAGTACTTTGCCACTACTTTTCAGCACTTTGCCACAACTTTTCATTACTTTGCCACACTTTTCAGTGCTTTGCCACCACTTTGCCACAACTTTTCAGTACTTTGCCACACTTTTCAGCACTTTACCACTGCTTTTCAGAAGTTTGCCACTACTTTTCAGCACTTTACCACAACTTTTCAGTACCTTGCCACTACTTTTCAGCACTTTGCCACTACGTTTCAGTACTTTGCCACTACTTTTCAGCACTTTGCCACAACTTTTCAGTACTTTGCCACATTTTTCAGTACTTTGCCACAACTTTTCAGTACTGTGCCACACTTTTCTTCACTTTGCCACTACTTTTCAGTACTTTGTGACTACTTTTCAGCACTTTGCCACAACTTTTCAGTACTTTGCCATACTTTTCAGTACTTTGCCACGACTTTGCTACAACTTGTCAGTACTTTGCCACTACTTTTCAGCACTTTGCCACACTTTTCAGTGCTTTGCAACTACTTTGTCACAACTTTTTATTACTTTGCCACACTTTTCAGCACTTTACCACTGCTTTTCAGTAGTTTGCCACTACTTTTCAGCACTTTGCCACAACTTTTCAGTACTTTGCCATACTTTTCAGTACTTTGCCACGACTTTGCTACAACTTGTCAGTACTTTGCCACTACTTTTCAGCACTTTGCCACACTTTTCAGTGCTTTGCAACTACTTTGCCACAACTTTTTATTACTTTGCCACACTTTTCAGTGCTTTGCCACTACTTTGCCACAACTTGTCAGTACTTTGCCATACTTTTCAGCACTTTGTCACTGCTTTTCAGTACGTTGCCACTACTTTTCAGCACATTGCCACAACTTTTCTGTACTTTTGACACACTTCTCAGTACTTTGCCACTACTTTTCAGCACTTTGCCACAACTTTTCAGTACTTTGCCACACTTTTCAGTGCTTTGCCACCACTTTGCCACAACTTTTCAGTACTTTGCCACACTTTTGAGCAGTTTGCCACTGCTTTTCAGTAGTTTGCCACTACTTTTCAGCACTTTGCCACAATTTTGCAGTACTTTGCCACACTTTTCAGTGCTTTGCCACTACTTTGCCACAACTTGTCACTACTTTGCCACTACTTTTCAGCACTTTGCCACACTGTTCAGTGCTTTGCAACTACTTTGCCACAACTTTTTATTACTTTGCCACACTTTTCAGCACTTTACCACTACGTTTCAGTACTTTGCCACTACTTTTCAGCACTTTGCCACAACTTTTCAGTACTTTGCCACATTTTTCAGTACTTTGCCACAACTTTTCAGTACTGCGCCACACTTTTCTTCACTTTGCCACTACTTTTCAGTACTTTGTGACTACTTTTCAGCACTTTGCCACAACTTTTCAGTACTTTGCCATACTTTTCAGTACTTTGCCACGACTTTGCTACAACTTGTCAGTACTTTGCCACTACTTTTCAGCACTTTGCCACACTTTTCAGTGCTTTGCAACTACTTTGCCACAACTTTTTATTACTTTGCCACACTTTTCAGCACTTTACCACTGCTTTTCAGTAGTTTACCACTACTTTTCAGCACTTTGCCACAACTTTTCAGTACTTTGCCATACTTTTCAGTACTTTGCCACGACTTTGCTACAACTTGTCAGTACTTTGCCACTACTTTTCAGCACTTTGCCACACTTTTCAGTGCTTTGCAACTACTTTGCCACAACTTTTTATTACTTTGCCACACTTTTCAGCACTTTACCACTGCTTTTCAGTAGTTTGCCACTACTTTTCAGCACTTTACCACAACTTTTCAGTACTTTTCCACACTTTTCAGTACTTTGCTACTGCTTTTCAGTACTTTGTCACACTTTTCACTACTTTACCACAACTTTTCAGTACTTTGCCAAATTTTTCAGTACTTTGCCACTACTTTTCAGCACTTTGCCACAACTTTTCAGTACTTTGCCATACTTTTCAGTACTTTGCCACGACTTTGCTACAACTTGTCAGTACTATGCCACACTTTTCAGCACTTTGCCACTACTTTTCAGTACTTTGCCACTACTTTTCAGCACTTTGCCATACTTTTCAGTGCTTTGCAACTACTTTGCCACAACTTTTAATTACTTTGCCACACTTTTCAGCACTTTACCACTGCTTTTCAGAAGTTTGCCACTACTTTTCAGCACTTTACCACAACTTTTCAGTACTTTGCCACACTTTTCAGTACTTTGCTACTGCTTTTCAGTACTTTGCCACACTTTTCACTACTTTGCCACTACTTTTCAGCACTTTGCCACACTTTTCAGTTCTTTGCCACTACTTTTCAGCACTTTGCCACAACTTTTCTGTACTTTGCCACACTTTTCATTACTTTGCCACGACTTTGCCACAACTTTTCAGTACTTTGCCACACATTCCAGTGCTTTGCCACTAATTTGCAACAACTTTTCAGTACTTTGCCACACTTTTCAGCACTTTGCCACAACTTTTTAGTACTTTGCCACACTTTTCAGTACCTTGCCACGACTTTGCCACAACTTTTCAGTACTTTGCCACACATTTCAGTGCTTTGCCACTAAGCCACTAATTTGCAACAACTTTTCTGTACTTTGACACACTTCTCAGTACTTTGCCACTACTTTTCAGCCCTTTGCCACAACTTTTCATTACTTTGCCACACTTTTCAGTGCTTTGCCACCACTTTGCCACAACTTTTCAGTACTTTGCCACACTTTTCAGCACTTTACCACTGCTTTTCAGAAGTTTGCCACTACTTTTCAGCACTTTACCACAACTTTTCAGTACCTTGCCACTACTTTTCAGCACTTTGCCACTACGTTTCAGTACTTTGCCACTACTTTTCAGCACTTTGCCACAACTTTTCAGTACTTTGCCACATTTTTCAGTACTTTGCCACAACTTTTCAGTACTGTGCCACACTTTTCTTCACTTTGCCACTACTTTTCAGTACTTTGTGACTACTTTTCAGCACTTTGCCACAACTTTTCAGTACTTTGCCATACTTTTCAGTACTTTGCCACGACTTTGCTACAACTTGTCAGTACTTTGCCACTACTTTTCAGCACTTTGCCACACTTTTCAGTGCTTTGCAACAACTTTGCCACAACTTTTTATTACTTTGCCACACTTTTCAGCACTTTACCACTGCTTTTCAGTAGTTTGCCACTACTTTTCAGCACTTTGCCACAACTTTTCAGTACTTTGCCATACTTTTCAGTACTTTGCCACGACTTTGCTTCAACTTGTCAGTACTTTGCCACTACTTTTCAGCACTTTGCCACACTTTTCAGTGCTTTGCAACTACTTTGCCACAACTTTTTATTACTTTGCCACACTTTTCAGCACTTTACCACTGCTTTTCAGTAGTTTGCCACTACTTTTCAGCTCTTTACCACAACTTTTCAGTACTTTTCCACACTTTTCAGTACTTTGCTACTGCTTTTCAGTACTTTGCCACACTTTTCAGTACTTTGCCACACTTTTCAGCTCTTTGCCACTACTTTTCAGTACTTTGCCAAATTTTTCAGTACTTTGCCACTACTTTTCAGCACTTTGCCACAACTTTTCAGTACTTTGCCATACTTTTCAGTACTTTGCCACGACTTTGCTACAACTTGTCAGTACTATGCCACACTTTTCAGCACTTTGCCACTACTTTTCAGTACTTTGCCACTACTTTTCAGCACTTTGCCATACTTTTCAGTGCTTTGCAACTACTTTGCCACAACTTTTAATTACTTTGCCACACTTTTCAGCACTTTACCACTGCTTTTCAGAAGTTTGCCACTACTTTTCAGCACTTTACCACAACTTTTCAGTACTTTGCCACACTTTTCAGAACTTTGCTACTGCTTTTCAGTACTTTGCCACACTTTTCACTACTTTGCCACTACTTTTCAGCACTTTTCCACACTTTTCAGTTCTTTGCCACTACTTTTCAGCACTTTGCCACAACTTTTCTGTACTTTGCCACACTTTTCATTACTTTGCCACGACTTTGCCACAACTTTTCAGTACTTTGCCACACATTCCAGTGCTTTGCCACTAATTTGCAACAACTTTTCAGTACTTTGCCACACTTTTCAGCACTTTGCCACAACTTTTTAGTACTTTGCCACACTTTTCAGTACCTTGCCACGACTTTGCCACAACTTTTCAGTACTTTGCCACACATTTCAGTGCTTTGCCACTAAGCCACTAATTTGCAACAACTTTTCTGTACTTTGACACACTTCTCAGTACTTTGCCACTACTTTTCAGCACTTTGCCACAACTTTTCATTACTTTGCCACACTTTTCAGTGCTTTGCCACCACTTTGCCACAACTTTTCAGTACTTTGCCACAGTTTTCAGCACTTTACCACTGCTTTTCAGAAGTTTGCCACTACTTTTCAGCACTTTACCACAACTTTTCAGTACTTTGCCACTACTTTTCAGCACTTTGCCACAACTTTTCAGTACTTTGCTATACTTTTCAGTACTTTGCCACACTTTTCATTGCTTTGCCACGACTTTGCCACAACTTATCAGTACTTTGCCACACATTTCAGTGCTTTGCCAGTACTTTGCAACAACTTTTCATTACTTTGCCAAACATTTCAGCACTTTGCCACTGCATTTCAGTACTTTGCCACTACTTTTCAGGACTTTGCCACAACTTTTCATTACTTAGCCACAGTACTTTGCCACTACTTTTCAGCACTTTGCCACAATTTTTCAGTACTTTGCCACAATTTTCAGTGCTTTGCCACTACTTTGCCACAACTTGTCAGCACTTTGCCACACTTTTCAGCACTTTGCCACTACGTTTCAGTACTTTGCCACTACTTTTCAGCACTTTGCCACAAGTTTTCTGTACTTTGCCACTACTTTTCAGCACTTTGCCACACTTTTCAGTACTTTGCCACTACTTTTCAGCACTTTGCCACAACTTGTCTGTACTTTGCCACACTTCTCATTACTTTGCCACGACTTTGCCACAACTGTTCAGTACTTTGCCACACATTCCAGTGCTTTGCCACTAATTTGCAACAACTTTTCAGTACTTTGCCACACTTTTCAGCACTTTGCCACAACTTTTTAGTACTTTGCCACACTTTTCAGTACTTTGCCACGACTTTGCCACAACTTTTCAGTACTTTCCCACACATTTCAGTGCTTTGCCACTACTTTGCAACAACTTTTCTGTACTTTGACACACTTCTCAGTACTTTGCCACTACTTTTCAGCACTTTGCCACAACTTTTCAGTACTTTGCCACTACTTTTCAGCACTTTGCCACAATTTTTCAGTGCTTTGCCACCACTTTGCCACAACTTTTCAGTACTTGGCCACACTTTTGAGCACTTTGCCACTGCTTTTCAGTAGTTTGCCACTACTTTTCAGCACTTGGCCACAATTTTTCAGTGCTTTGCCACTACTTTGCCACAACTTGTCAGTACTTTGCCACACTTTTCAGCACTTTGCCACTACGTTTCAGTACTTTGCCACTACTTTTCAGCACTTTGGCACAACTTTTCTTTACTTTGCCACTACTTTTCAGCACTTTGCCACAACTTTTCAGTACTTTGCCACATTTTTCATTACTTTGCCACTACTTTTCAGCACTTTGCCACAACTTTTCAGTACTTTGCTATACTTTTCAGTACTTTGCCACACTTTTCAGTGCTTTGCCACGACTTTGCCACAACTTATCAGTACTTTGCCACACATTTCAGTGCTTTGCCACTGCATTTCAGTACTTTGCCACTACTTTTCAGGACTTTGCCACAACTTTTCATTACTTAGCCACAGTACTTTGCCACGACTTGTCAGTACTTTGCCACACTTTTCAGCACTTTGCCACTACGTTTCAGTACTTTGCCACTACTTTTCAGCACTTTGCCACAACTTTTCTGTACTTTGCCACTACTTTTCAGCACTTTGCCACAACTTTTCAGTACATTGCCACATTTTTCAGTACTTTGCCACAACTTTTCAGTACTGTGCCACTCTTTTCTTCACTTTGCCACTACTTTTCAGTACTTTGCCACACTTTTCAGCACTTTGCCTCTACGTTTCAGTACTTTGCCACTACTTTTCAGCACTTTGCCACGACTTTTCTGTACTTTGCCACTACTTTTCAGCACTTTGCCACAACTTTTCAGTACATTGCCACATTTTTCAGTACTTTGCCACAACTTTTCAGTACTGTGCCACACTTTTCTTCACTTTGCCACTACTTTTCAGTACTTTGCCACTACTTTTCAGCACTTTGCCACAACTGTTCAGTACTTTGCCACATTTTTCAGTACTTTGCCACTACTTTTCAGCACTTTGCCACAACTTTTCAGTACTTTGCCACAACTTTTCAGTACTTTGCCACATTTTTCAGTACTTTGCCACAACTTTTCAGTACTGTGCCACACTTTTCTTCACTTTGCCACTACTTTTCAGTACTTTGCCACTACTTTTCAGCACTTTGCCACAACTTTTCAGTACTTTGCCACTACTTTTCAGCACTTTGCCATAACTTTTCAGTACTTTGCCACAACTTTTCAGTACTTTGCCACATTTTTCAGTACTTTGCCACAACTTTTCAGTACTGTGCCACACTTTTCAGCACTTTACCACTGCTTTTCAGAAGTTTGCCACTACTTTTCAGCACTTTACCACAGCTTTTCAGTACTTTGCCACACTTTTCACTACTTTGCCACTACTTTTCAGCACTTTGCCACACTTTTCAGTTCTTTGCCACTACTTTTCAGCACTTTGCCACAACTTTTCTGTACTTTGCCACACTTTTCATTACTTTGCCACGACTTTGCCACAACTTTTCAGTACTTTGCCACACTTTTCAGCACTTTGCCACAACTTTTTAGTACTTTGCCACACTTTTCAGTACCTTGCCACGACTTTGCCACAACTTTTCAGTACTTTGCCACACATTTCAGTGCTTTGCCACTACTTTGCAACAACTTTTCTGTACTTTGACACACTTCTCAGTACTTTGCCACTACTTTTCAGCACTTTGCCACAACTTTTCATTACTTTGCCACACTTTTCAGTGCTTTGCCACCACTTTGCCACAACTTTTCAGTACTTTGCCACACTTTTCAGCACTTTACCACTGCTTTTCAGAAGTTTGCCACTACTTTTCAGCACTTTACCACAACTTTTCAGTACTTTGCCACACTTTTCAGTACTTTGCTACTGCTTTTCAGTACATTGCCACACGTTTCACTACTTTGCCACTACTTTTCAGCACTTTGCCACACTTTTCAGTACTTTGCCACTACTTTTCAGCACTTTGCCACAACTTTTCTGTACTTTGCCACACTCTTCATTACTTTGCCACGACTTTGCCACAACTTTTCAGTACTTTGCCACACATTCCAGTGCTTTGCCACTAATTTGCAACAACTTTTCAGTACTTTGCCACACTTTTCAGCACTTTGCCACAACTTTTTAGTACTTTGCCACACTTTTCAGTACTTTGCCACGACTTTGCCACAACTTTTCAGTACTTTGCCACACATTTCAGTGCTTTGCCACTACTTTGCAACAACTTTTCTGTACTTTGCCACACTTTTCAGTGCTTTGCCACCACTTTGCCACAACTTTTCAGTACTTTGCCACACTTTTGAGCACTTTGCCACTGCTTTTCAGTAGTTTGCCACTACTTTTCAGCACTTTGCCACAATTTTTCAGTGCTTTGCCACTACTTTGCCACAACTTGTCAGTACTTTGCCACACTTTTCAGCACTTTGCCACTACGTTTCACTACTTTGCCACTACTTTTCAGCACTTTGCCACAACTTTTCTGTACTTTGCCACTACTTTTCAGCACTTTGCCACAACTTTTCAGTACTTTGCCACATTTTTCAGTACTTTGCCACTACTTTTCAGCACTTTGCCACAACTTTTTAGTTCTTTGCCACACTTTTCAGTACCTTGCCACGACTTTGCCACAACTTTTCAGTACTTTGCCACACATTTCAGTGCTTTGCCACTAATTTGCAACAACTTTTCTGTACTTTGACACACTTCTCAGTACTTTGCCACTACTTTTCAGCACTTTGCCACAACTTTTCATTACTTTGCCACACTTTTCAGTGCTTTGCCACCACTTTGCCACAACTTTTCAGTACTTTGCCACACTTTTCAGCACTTTACCACTGCTTTTCAGAAGTTTGCCACTACTTTTCAGCACTTTACCACAACTTTTCTGTACTTTGCCACACTTTTCAGTACTTTGCTACTGCTTTTCAGTACTTTGCCACACGTTTCACTCCTTTGCCACTACTTTTCAGCACTTTGCCACACTTTTCAGTACTTTGCCACTAATTTTCAGCACTTTGCCACAACTTTTCTGTACTTTGCCACACTTTTCATTACTTTGCCACGACTTTGCCACAACTTCTCAGTACTTTGCCACACATTCCAGTGCTTTGCCACTAATTTGCAACAACTTTTCAGTACTTTGCCACACTTTTCAGCACTTTGCCACAACTTTTTAGTACTTTGCCACACTTTTCAGTACTTTGCCACGACTTTGCCACAACTTTTCAGTACTTTGCCACACATTTCAGTGCTTTGCCACTACTTTGCAACAACTTTTCTGTACTTTGACACACTTCTCAGTACTTTGCCACTACTTTTCAGCACTTTGCCACAACTTTTCAGTACTTTGCCACACTTTTCAGTGCTTTGCCACCACTTTGCCACAACTTTTCAGTACTTTGCCACACTTTTGAGCACTTTGCCACTGCTTTTCAGTAGTTTGCCTCTACTTTTCAGCACTTTGCCACAATTTTTCAGTGCTTTGCCACTACTTTGCCACAACTTGTCAGTACTTTGCCACACTTTTCAGCACTTTGCCACTACGTTTCAGTACTTTGCCACTACTTTTCAGCACTTTGCCACAACTTTTCTGTACTTTGCCACTACTTTTCAGCACTTTGCCACAACTATTAAGTACTTTGCCACATTTTTCAGTACTTTGCCACTACTTATCAGCACTTTGCCACAACTTTTCAGTACTTTGCTATACTTTTCAGTACTTTGCCACACTTTTCAGTGCTTTGCCACGACTTTGCCACAACTTATCAGTACTTTGCCACACATTTCAGTGCTTTGCCAGTACTTTGCAACAACTTTTCAGTACTTTGCCACACTTTTCAGCACTTTGCCACTGCATTTCAGTACTTTGCCACTACTTTTCAGGACTTTGCCACAACTTTTCATTACTTAGCCACAGTACTTTGCCACTACTTTTCAGCACTTTGCCACAATTTTTCAGTACTTTGCCACACTTTTCAGTGCTTTGCCACTACTTTGCCACAACTTGTCAGTACTTTGCCACACTTTTCAGCACATTGCCACTACGTTTCAGTACTTTGCCACTACTTTTCAGCACTTTGCCACAACTTTTCTGTACTTTGCCACTACTTTTCAGCACTTTGCCACACTTTTCAGTACTTTGCCACTACTTTTCAGCACTTTGCCACAACTTTTCTGTACTTTGCCACACTTTTCATTACTTTGCCACGACTTTGCCACCACTTTTCAGTACTTTGCCACACATTCCAGTGCTTTGCCACTAATTTGCAACAACTTTTCAGTACTTTGCCACACTTTTCAGCACTTTGCCACAACTTTTTAGTACTTTGCCACACTTTTCAGTACTTTGCCACGACTTTGCCACAACTTTTCAGTACTTTGCCACACATTTCAGTGCTTTGCCACTACTTTGCAACAACTTTTCTGTACTTTGACACACTTCTCAGTACTTTGCCACTACTTTTCAGCACTTTGCCACAACTTTTCAGTACTTTGCCACACTTTTCAGTGCTTTGCCACCACTTTGCCACAACTTTTCAGTACTTTGCCACACTTTTGAGCACTTTGCCACTGCTTTTCAGTAGTTTGCCACTACTTTTCAGCACTTTGCCACAATTTTTCAGTGCTTTGCCACTACTTTGCCACAACTTGTCAGTACTTTGCCACACTTTTCAGCACTTTGCCACTACGTTTCAGTACTTTGCCACTACTTTTCAGCACTTTGCCACAACTTTTCTGTACTTTGCCACTACTTTTCAGCACTTTGCCACAACTTTTCAGTACTTTGCCACATTTTTCAGTACTTTGCCACTACTTTTCAGCACTTTGCCACAACTTTTCTGTACTTTGCTATACTTTTCAGTACTTTGCCACACTTTTCAGTGCTTTGCCACGACTTTGCCACAACTTATCAGTACTTTGCCACACATTTCAGTGCTTTGCCAGTACTTTGCAACAACTTTTCAGTACTTTGCCACACTTTTCAGCACTTTGCCACTGCATTTCAGTACTTTGCCACTACTTTTCAGGACTTTGCCACAACTTTTCATTACTTAGCCACAGTACTTTGCCACTACTTTTCTGCACTTTGCCACAATTTTTCAGTACTTTGCCACACTTTTCAGTGCTTTGCCACTACTTTGCCACAACTTGCCAGTACTTTGCCACACTTTTCAGCACTTTGCCACTACGTTTCAGTACTTTGCCACTACTTTTCAGCACTTTGCCACAACTTTTCTGTACTTTGCCACTACTTTTCAGCACTTTGCCACAACTTTTCAGTACATTGCCACATTTTTCAGTACTTTGCCACAACTTTTCAGTACTGTGCCACACTTTTCTTCACTTTGCCACTACTTTTCAGTACTTTGCCACACTTTTCAGCACTTTGCCTCTACGTTTCAGTACTTTGCCACTACCTTTCAGCACTTTGCCACAACTTTTCTGTATTTTGCCACTACTTTTCAGCACTTTGCCACAACTTTTCAGTACTTTGCCACATTTTTCAGTACTTTGCCACAACTTTTCAGTACTGTGCCACACTTTTCTTCACTTTGCCACTACTTTTCAGTACTTTGCCACTACTTTTCAGCACTTTGCCACAACTTTTCAGTACTTTGCCACATTTTTCAGTACTTTGCCACTACTTTTCAGCACTTTGCCACAACTTTTCAGTACTTTGCCACACTTTTCAGTACTTTGCCACTACTTTTCAGCACTTTGCCACAACTTTTCTGTACTTTGCCACACTTTTCATTACTTTGCCACGACTTTGCCACAACTTTTCAGTACTTTGCCACACATTCCAGTGCTTTGCCACTAATTTGCAACAACTTTTCAGTACTTTGCCACACTTTTCAGCACTTTGCCACAACTTTTTAGTACTTTGCCACACTTTTCAGTACTTTGCCACGACTTTGCCACAACTTTTCAGTACTTTGCCACACATTTCAGTGCTTTGCCACTACTTTGCAACAACTTTTCTGTACTTTGACACACTTCTCAGTACTTTGCCACTACTTTTCAGCACTTTGCCACAACTTTTCAGTACTTTGCCACACTTTTCAGTGCTTTGCCACCACTTTGCCACAACTTTTCAGTACTTTGCCACACTTTTGAGCACTTTGCCACTGCTTTTCAGTAGTTTGCCACTACTTTTCAGCACTTTGCCACAATTTTTCAGTGCTTTGCCACTACTTTGCCACAACTTGTCAGTACTTTGCCACACTTTTCAGCACTTTGCCACTACGTTTCAGTACTTTGCCACTACTTTTCAGCACTTTGCCACAACTTTTCTGTACTTTGCCACTACTTTTCAGCACTTTGCCACAACTTTTCAGTACTTTGCCACATTTTTCAGTACTTTGCCACTACTTTTCAGCACTTTGCCACAACTTTTCAGTACTTTGCTATACTTTTCAGTACTTTGCCACACTTTTCATTGCTTTGCCACGACTTTGCCACAACTTATCAGTACTTTGCCACACATTTCAGTGCTTTGCCAGTACTTTGCAACAACTTTTCAGTACTTTGCCACACTTTTCAGCACTTTGCCACTGCATTTCAGTACTTTGCCACTACTTTTCAGGACTTTGCCACAACTTTTCATTACTTAGCCACAGTACTTTGCCACTACTTTTCAGCACTTTGCCACAATTTTTCAGTACTTTGCACACTTTTCAGTGCTTTGCCACTACTTTGCCACAACTTGTCAGTACTTTGCCACACTTTTCAGCACTTTGCCACTACGTTTCAGTACTTTGCCACTACTTTTCAGCACTTTGCCACAACTTTTCTGTACTTTGCCACTACTTTTCAGCACTTTGCCACAACTTTTCAGTACATTGCCACATTTTTCAGTACTTTGCCACAACTTTTCAGTACTGTGCCACACTTTTCTTCACTTTGCCACTACTTTTCAGTACTTTGCCACACTTTTCAGCACTTTGCCTCTACGTTTCAGTACTTTGCCACTACTTTTCAGCACTTTGCCACAACTTTTCTGTACTTTGCCACTACTTTTCAGCACTTTGCTACAACTTTTCAGTACTTTGCCACATTTTTCAGTACTTTGCCACAACTTTTCAGTACTGTGCCACACTTTTCTTCACTTTGCCACTACTTTTCAGTACTTTGCCACTACTTTTCAGCACTTTGCCACAACGTTTCAGTACTTTGCCACATTTTTCAGTACTTTGCCACTACTTTTCAGCACTTTGCCACAACTTTTCAGTACTTTGCAACAACTTTTCAGTACTTTGCCACATTTTTCAGTACTTTGCCACAACTTTTCAGTACTGTGCCACACTTTTCTTCACTTTGCCACTACTTTTCAGTACTTTGCCACTACTTTTCAGCACTTTGCCACAACTTTTCAGTACTTTGCCACATTTTTCAGTACTTTGCCACTACTTTTCAGCACTTTGCCACAACTTTTCAGTACTTTGCCATACTTTTCAGTACTTTGCCACGACATTGCTACAACTTGTCAGTACTATGCCACACTTTTCAGCACTTTGCCACTACTTTTCAGTACTTTGCCACTACTTTTCATCACTTTGCCACACTTTTCAGTGCTTTGCAACTACTTTGCCACAACTTTTCATTACTTTGCCACACTTTTCAGCACTTTACCACTGCTTTTCAGAAGTTTGCCACTACTTTTCAGCACTTTACCACAACTTTTCAGTACTTTGCCACACTTTTCAGTACTTTGCTACTGCTTTTCAGTACTTTGCCACACTTTTCACTACTTTGCCATTACTTTTCAGCACTTTGCCACACTTTTCAGTACTTTGCCACTACTTTTCAGCACTTTGCCTCAACTTTTCTGTACTTTGCCACACTTTTCATTACTTTGCCACGACTTTGCCACAACTTTTCAGTACTTTGCCACACATTCCAGTGCTTTGCCACTAATTTGCAACAACTTTTCAGTACTTTGCCACACTTTTCAGCACTTTGCCACAACTTTTTAGTACTTTGCCACACTTTTCTGTACTTTGCCACAACTTTTCAGTACTTTGCCACACATTTCAGTGTTTTGCCACTACTTTGCAACAACTTTTCTGTACTTTGCCACACTTTTCATTACTTTGCCACGACTTTGCCACAACTTTTCAGTACTTTGCCACACATTCCAGTGCTTTGCCACTAATTTGCAACAACTTTTCAGTACTTTGCCACACTTTTCAGCACTTTGCCACAACTTTTTAGTACTTTGCCACACTTTTCAGTACTTTGCCACGACTTTGCCACAACTTTTCAGTACTTTGCCACGACTTTGCCACAACTTTTCAGTACTTTGCCACACATTTCAGTGCTTTGCCACTACTTTGCAACAACTTTTCTGTACTTTGACACACTTCTCAGTACTTTGTCACTACTTTTCAGCACTTTGCCACAACTTTTCAGTACTTTGCCACACTTTTCAGTGCTTTGCCACCACTTTGCCACAACTTTTCAGTACTTTGCCACACTTTTGAGCACTTTGCCACTGCTTTTCAGTAGTTTGCCACTACTTTTCAGCAATTTGCCACAATTTTTTAGTGCTTTGCCACTACTTTGCCACAACTTGTCAGTACTTTGCCACACTTTTCCGCACTTTGCCACTACGTTTCAGTACTTTGCCACTACTTTTCAGCACTTTGCCACAACTTTTCTGTACTTTGCCACTACTTTTCAGCACTGCCACAACTTTTCAGTACTTTGCCACATTTTTATGTACTTTGCCACTACTTTTCAGCACTTTGCCACAACTTTTCAGTACGTTGCTATACTTTTCAGTACTTTGCCACACTTTTCAGTGCTTTGCCACGACTTTGCCACAACTTATCAGTACTTTGCCACACATTTCAGTGCTTTGCCAGTACTTTGCAACAACTTTTCAGTACTTTGCCACACTTTTCAGCACTTTGCCACTGCATTTCAGTACTTTGCCACTACTTTTCAGGACTTTGCCACAACTTTTCATTACTTAGCCACAGTACTTTGCCACTACTTTTCAGCACATTACCACAATTTTTCAGTACTTTGCCACACTTTTCAGTGCTTTGCCACTACTTTGCCACAAATTGTCAGTACTTTGCCACACTTTTCAGCACTTTGCCACTACGTTTCAGTACTTTGCCACTACTTTTCAGCACTTTGCCACAACTTTTCTGTACTTTGCCACTACTTTTCAGCACTTTGCCACAACTTTTCAGTACATTGCCACATTTTTCAGTACTTTGCCACAACTTTTCAGTACTGTGCCACACTTTTCTTCACTTTGCCTCTACTTTTCAGTACTTTGCCACACTTTTCAGCACTTTGCCTCTACGTTTCAGTACTTTGCCACTACTTTTCAGCACTTTGCCACAACTTTTCTGTACTTTGCCACTACTTTTCAGCACTTTGCCACAACTTTTCAGTACATTGCCACATTTTTCAGTACTTTGCCACAACTTTTCAGTACTGTGCCACACTTTTCTTCACTTTGCCACTACTTTTCAGTACTTTGCCACTACTTTTCAGCACTTTGCCACAACTTTTCAGTACTTTGCCACATTTTTCAGTACTTTGCCACTACTTTTCAGCACTTTGCCACAACTTTTCAGTACTTTGCCACAACTTTTCAGTACTTTGCCACATTTTTCAGTACTTTGCCACAACTTTTCAGTACTGTGCCACACTTTTCTTCATTTTGCCACTACTTTTCAGTACTTTGCCACTACTTTTCAGCACTTTGCCACAACTTTTCAGTACCTTGCCACATTTTTCAGTACTTTGCCACTACTTTTCAGCACTTTGCCACAACTTTTCAGTACTATGCCACACTTTTCAGCACTTTGCCACTACTTTTCAGTACTTTGCCACTACTTTTCATCACTTTGCCACACTTTTCAGTGCTTTGCAACTACTTTGCCACAACCTTTCATTACTTTGCCACACTTTTCAGCACTTTACCACTGCTTTTCAGAAGTTTGCCACTACTTTTCAGCACTTTACCACAACTTTTTCAGTACTTTGCCACACTTTTCAGTACTTTGCTACTGCTTTTCAGTACTTTGCCACACTTTTCACTACTTTGCTACTACTTTTCAGCACTTTGCCACACTTTTCAGTACTTTGCCACTACTTTTCAGCACTTTGCCTCAACTTTTCTGTACTTTGCCACACTTTTCATTACTTTGCCACGACTTTGCCACAACTTTTCAGTACTTTGCCACACATTCCAGTGCTTTGCCACTAATTTGCAACAACTTTTCAGTACTTTGCCACACTTTTCAGCACTTTGCCACAACTTTTTAGTACTTTGCCACACTTTTCAGTACTTTGCCACAACTTTTCAGTACTTTGCCACACATTTCAGTGCTTTGCCACTACTTTGCAACAACTTTTCTGTAATTTGACACACTTCTCAGTACTTTGCCACTACTTTTCAGCACTTTGCCACAACTTTTCAGTACTTTGCCGCACTTTTCAGTGCTTTGCCACCACTTTGCCACAACTTTTCAGTACTTTGCCACACTTTTGAGCACTTTGCCACTGCTTTTCAGTAGTTTGCCACTACTTTTCAGCACTTTGCCACAATTGTTCAGTGCTTTGCCACTACTTTGCCACAACTTGTCAGTACTTTGCCACACTTTTCAGCACTTTGCCACTACGTTTCAGTACTTTGCCACTACTTTTCAGCACTTTGCCACAACTTTTCTGTACTTTGCCACTACTTTTCAGCACTTTGCCACAACTTTTCAGTACTTTGCCACATTTTTCAGTACTTTGCCACTACTTTTCAGCACTTTGCCACAACTTTTCAGTATTTTACTATACTTTTCAGTACTTTGCCACACTTTTCAGTGCTTTGCCACACTTTTCAGCACTTTGCCACTGCATTTCAGTACTTTGCCACTACTTTTCAGGACTTTGCCACAACTTTTCATTACTTAGCCACAGTACTTTGCCACTACTTTTCAGCACTTTGCCACAATTTTTCAGTACTTTGCCACACTTTTCAGTGCTTTGCCACTACTTTGCCACAACTTGTCAATACTCTGCCACACTTTTCAGCACTTTGCCACTACGTTTCAGTACTTTGCCACTACTTTTCAGCACTTTGCCACAACTTTTCTGTACTTTGCCTCTACTTTTCAGCACTTTGCCACAACTTTTCAGTACATTGCCACATTTTTCAGTATTTTGCCACGACTTTTCAGTACTGTGCCACACTTTTCTTCACTTTGCCACTACTTTTCAGTACTTTGCCACACTTTTCAGCACTTTGCCACTACGTTTCAGTACTTTGACACTACTTTTCAGCACTTTGCCACAACTTTTCTGTACTTTGCCACTACTTTTCAGCACTTTGCCACAACTTTTCAGTACATTGCCACATTTTTCAGTACTTTGCCACAACTTTTCAGTACTGTGCCACACTTTTCTTCACTTTGCCACTACTTTTCAGTACTTTGCCACTACTTTTCAGCACTTTGCCACAACTTTTCTGTACTTTGCCACATTTGTCAGTACTTTGCCACTAATTTTCAGCACTTTGCCACAACTTTTCAGTACTTTGCCACAACTTTTCAGTACTTTGCCACATTTTTCAGTACTTTGCTACATTTTTCAGTAATTTGCCACAACTTTTCAGTACTAAGCCACACTTTTCTTCACTTTGCCACTACTTTTCAGTACTTTGCCACTACTTTTCAGCACTTTGCCACAACTTTTCAGTACTTTGCCACATTTTTCAGTACTTTGCCACTACTTTTCAGCACTTTGCCACAACTTTTCAGTACTTTGCCATACTTTTCAGTACTTTGCCACGACATTGCTACAACTTGTCAGTACTATGCCACACTTTTCAGCACTTTGCCACTACTTTTCAGTACTTTGCCACTACTTTTCATCACTTTGCCACAATTTTCAGTGCTTTGCAACTACTTTGCCACAACTTTTCATTACTTTGCCACACTTTTCAGCACTTTACCACTGCTTTTCAGTAGTTTGCCACTACTTTTCAGCACTTTACCACAACTTTTCAGTACTTTGCCACACTTTTCAGTACTTTGCTACTGCTTTCCAGTACTTTGCCACACTTTTCACTACTTTGCCACTACTTTTCAGCAATTTGCCACACTTTTCAGTTCTTTGCCACTACTTTTCAGCACTTTGCCACAACTTTTCTGTACTTTGCCACACTTTTCATTACTTTGCCACGACTTTGCCACAACTTTTCAGTACTTTGCCACACATTCCAGTGCTTTGCCACTACTATGCAACAACTTTTCAGTACTTTGCCACACTTTTCAGCACTTTGCCACTACTTTTCAGCACTTTGCCACACTTTTCAGTACTTTGCCACTACTTTTCAGCACTTTGCCACAACTTTTCTGTACTTTGCCACACTTTTCATTACTTTGCCACGACTTTGCCACAACTTGTCAGTACTTTGCCACACATTCTAGTGCTTTGCCACTACTTTGCAACAACTTTTCAGTACTTTGCCACACTTTTCAGCACTTTGCCACAACTTTTTAGTACTTTGCCACACTTTTCATTACTTTGCCACGACTTTGCCACAACTTTTCAGTACTTTGCCACACATTCCAGTGCTTTGCCACTACTTTGCAACAACTTTTCAGTGCTTTGCCACACTTTTCAGCACTTTGCCACAACTTTTCAGTACTTTGCCACATTTTTCAGTACTTTGCCACTATTTTCAGCAATTGCCACAACTTTTCAGTACTTTGCCACATTTTTCAGTACTTTGCCACAACTTTTCAGTACTGTGCCACACTTTTCTTCATTTTGCCACTACTTTTCAGTACTTTGCCACTACTTTTCAGCACTTTGCCACAACTTTTCAGTACCTTGCCACATTTTTCAGTACTTTGACACTACTTTTCAGCACTTTGCCACAACTTTTCAGTACTTTGCCATACTTTTCAGTACTTTGCCACGACATTGCTACAACTTGTCAGTACTATGCCACACTTTTCAGCACTTTGCCACTACTTTTCAGTACTTTGCCACTACTTTTCATCACTTTGCCACACTTTTCAGTGCTTTGCAACTACTTTGCCACAACCTTTCATTACTTTGCCACACTTTTCAGCACTTTACCACTGCTTTTCAGAAGTTTGCCACTACTTTTCTGCACTTTGCCACAACTTTTCTGTACTTTGCCACACTTTTCATTACTTTGCCACGACTTTGCCACAACTTTTCAGTACTTTGCCACACATTCCAGTGCTTTGCCACTACTATGCAACAACTTTTCAGTACTTTGCCACACTTTTCAGCACTTTGCCACTACTTTTCAGCACTTTGCCACACTTTTCAGTACTTTGCCACTACTTTTCAGCACTTTGCCACAACTTTTCTGTACTTTGCCACACTTTTCATTACTTTGCCACGACTTTGCCACAACTTTTCAGTACTTTGCCACACATTCTAGTGCTTTGCCACTACTTTGCAACAACTTTTCAGTACTTTGCCACACTTTTCAGCACTTTGCCACAACTTTTTAGTACTTTGCCACACTTTTCATTACTTTGCCACGACTTTGCCACAACTTTTCAGTACTTTGCCACACATTCCAGTGCTTTGCCACTACTTTGCAACAACTTTTCAGCGCTTTGCCACACTTTTCAGCACTTTGCCACAACTTTTCAGTACTTTGCCACATTTTTCAGTACTTTGCCACTACTTTTCAGCACTTTGCCACAACTTTCAGTACTTTGCCACATTTTTCAGTACTTTGCCACAACTTTTCAGTACTGTGCCACACTTTTCTTCATTTTGCCACTACTTTTCAGTACTTTGCCACTACTTTTCAGCACTTTGCCACAACTTTTCAGTACCTTGCCACATTTTTCAGTACTTTGACACTACTTTTCAGCACTTTGCCACAACTTTTCAGTACTTTGCCATACTTTTCAGTACTTTGCCACGACATTGCTACAACTTGTCAGTACTATGCCACACTTTTCAGCACTTTGCCACTACTTTTCAGTACTTTGCCACTACTTTTCATCACTTTGCCACACTTTTCAGTGCTTTGCAACTACTTTGCCACAACCTTTCATTACTTTGCCACACTTTTCAGCACTTTACCACTGCTTTTCAGAAGTTTGCCACTACTTTTCAGCACTTTACCACAACTTTTCAGTACTTTGCCACACTTTTCAGTACTTTGCTACTGCTTTTCAGTACTTTGCCACACTTTTCACTACTTTGCTACTACTTTTCAGCACTTTGCCACACTTTTCAGTACTTTGCCACTACTTTTCAGCACTTTGCCTCAACTTTTCTGTACTTTGCCACACTTTTCATTACTTTGCCACGACTTTGCCACAACTTTTCAGTACTTTGCCACACATTCCAGTGCTTTGCCACTAATTTGCAACAACTTTTCAGTACTTTGCCACACTTTTCAGCACTTTGCCACAACTTTTTAGTACTTTGCCACACTTTTCAGTACTTTGCCACAACTTTTCAGTACTTTGCCACACATTTCAGTGCTTTGCCACTACTTTGCAACAACTTTTCTGTACTTTGACACACTTCTCAGTACTTTGCCACTACTTTTCAGCACTTTGCCACAACTTTTCAGTACTTTGCCACACTTTTCAGTGCTTTGCCACCACTTTGCCACAACTTTTCAGTACTTTGCCACACTTTTGAGCACTTTGCCACTGCTTTTCAGTAGTTTGCCACTACTTTTCAGCACTTTGCCACAATTGTTCAGTGCTTTGCCACTACTTTGCCACAACTTGTCAGTACTGTGCCACACTTTTCTTCACTTTGCCACTACTTTTCAGTACTATGCCACACTTTTCAGCACTTTGCCACTACTTTTCAGTACTTTGCCACTACTTTTCATCACTTTGCCACACTTTTCAGTGCTTTGCAACTACTTTGCCACAACCTTTCATTACTTTGCCACACTTTTCAGCACTTTACCACTGCTTTTCAGAAGTTTGCCACTACTTTTCAGCACTTTACCACAACTTTTCAGTACTTTGCCACACTTTTCAGTACTTTGCTACTGCTTTTCAGTACTTTGCCACACTTTTCACTACTTTGCTACTACTTTTCAGCACTTTGCCACACTTTTCAGTACTTTGCCACTACTTTTCAGCACTTTGCCTCAACTTTTCTGTACTTTGCCACACTTTTCATTACTTTGCCACGACTTTGCCACAACTTTTCAGTACTTTGCCACACATTCCAGTGCTTTGCCACTAATTTGCAACAACTTTTCAGTACTTTGCCACACTTTTCAGCACTTTGCCACAACTTTTTAGTACTTTGCCACACTTTTCAGTACTTTGCCACAACTTTTCAGTACTTTGCCACACATTTCAGTGCTTTGCCACTACTTTGCAACAACTTTTCTGTACTTTGACACACTACTCAGTACTTTGCCACTACTTTTCAGCACTTTGCCACAACTTTTCAGTACTTTGCCACACTTTTCAGTGCTTTGCCACCACTTTGCCACAACTTTTCAGTACTTTGCCACACTTTTGAGCACTTTGCCACTGCTTTTCAGTAGTTTGCCACTACTTTTCAGCACTTTGCCACAATTGTTCAGTGCTTTGCCACTACTTTGCCACAACTTGTCAGTACTTTGCCACACTTTTCAGCACTTTGCCACTACGTTTCAGTACTTTGCCACTACTTTTCAGCACTTTGCCACAACTTTTCTGTACTTTGCCACTACTTTTCAGCACTTTGCCACAACTTTTCAGTACTTTGCCACATTTTTCAGTACTTTGCCACTACTTTTCAGCACTTTGCCACAACTTTTCAGTATTTTGCTATACTTTTCAGTACTTTGCCACACTTTTCAGTGCTTTGCCACGACTTTGCCACAACTTATCAGTACTTTGCCACACATTTCAGTGCTTTGCCAGTACTTTGCAACAACTTTTCAGTACTTTGCCACACTTTTCAGCACTTTGCCACTGCATTTCAGTACTTTGCCACTACTTTTCAGGACATTGCCACAACTTTTCATTACTTAGCCACAGTACTTTGCCACTACTTTTCAGCACTTTGCCACAACTTTTCTGTACTTTGCCACTACTTTTCAGCACTTTGCCACAACTTTTCAGTACATTGCCACATTTTTCAGTATTTTGCCACGACTTTTCAGTACTGTGCCACACTTTTCTTCACTTTGCCACTACTTTTCAGTACTTTGCCACACTTTTCAGCACTTTGCCACTACGTTTCAGTACTTTGACACTACTTTTCAGCACTTTGCCACAACTTTTCTGTACTTTGCCACTACTTTTCAGCACTTTGCCACAACTTTTCAGTACATTGCCACATTTTTCAGTACTTTGCCACAACTTTTCAGTACTGTGCCACACTTTTCTTCACTTTGCCACTACTTTTCAGTACTTTGCCACTACTTTTCAGCACTTTGCCACAACTTTTCAGTACTTTGCCACATTTGTCAGTACTTTGCCACTAATTTTCAGCACTTTGCCACAACTTTTCAGTACTTTGCCACAACTTTTCAGTACTTTGCCACATTTTTCAGTACTTTGCCACATTTTTCAGTAATTTGCCACAACTTTTCAGTACTATGCCACACTTTTCTTCACTTTGCCACTACTTTTCAGTACTTTGCCACTACTTTTCAGCACTTTGCCACAACTTTTCAGTACTTTGCCACATTTTTCAGTACTTTGCCACTACTTTTCAGCACTTTGCCACAACTTGTCAGTACTTTGCCATACTTTTCAGTACTTTGCCACGACATTGCTACAACTTGTCAGTACTATGCCACACTTTTCAGCACTTTGCCACTACTTTTCAGTACTTTGCCACTACTTTTCATCACATTGCCACACTTTTCAGTGCTTTGCAACTACTTTGCCACAACTTTTCATTACTTTGCCACACTTTTCAGCACTTTACCACTGCTTTTCAGTAGTTTGCCACTACTTTTCAGCACTTTACCACAACTTTTCAGTACTTTGCCACACTTTTCAGTACTTTGCTACTGCTTTCCAGTACTTTGCCACACTTTTCACTACTTTGCCACTAATTTTCAGCACTTTGCCACACTTTTCAGTTCTTTGCCACTACTTTTCAGCACTTTGCCACAACTTTTCTGTACTTTGCCACACTTTTCATTACTTTGCCACGACTTTGCCACAATTTTTCAGTACTTTGCCACACATTCCAGTGCTTTGCCACTACTATGCAACAACTTTTCAGTACTTTGCCACACTTTTCAGCACTTTGCCACTACTTTTCAGCACTTTGCCACACTTTTCAGTACTTTGCCACTACTTTTCAGCACTTTGCCACAACTTTTCTGTACTTTGCCACACTTTTCATTACTTTGCCACGACTTTGCCACAACTTTTCAGTACTTTGCCACACATTCTAGTGCTTTGCCACTACTTTGCAACAATTTTTCAGTACTTTGCCACACTTTTCATTACTTTGCCACGACTTTGCCACAACTTTTCAGTACTTTGCCACACATTCCAGTGCTTTGCCACTACTTTGCAACAACTTTTCAGTACTTTGCCACACTTTTCAGCACTTTGCCACAACTTTTTAGTACTTTGCCACACTTTTCATTACTTTGCCACTACTTTTCAGCACTTTGCCACAGCTTTTCAGTACTTTGCCACTACTTTTCAGCACTTTGCCACACTTTTCAGTGCTTTGCAACTACTTTGCCACAACTTTTCATTACTTTGCCACACTTTTCAGCACTTTACCACTGCTATTCAGAAGTTTGCCACTACTTTTCAGCACTTTACCATAACTTTTCAGTACTTTGCCACACTTTTCAGTACTTTGCTACTGCTTTTCAGTACTTTGCCACACTTTTCACTACTTTGCCACTACTTTTCAGCACTTTGCCACACTTTTCAGTACTTTGCCACTACTTTTCAGCACTTTGCCACAACTTTTCTGTACTTTGCCACACTTTTCATTACTTTGCCACGACTTTGCCACAACTTTTCAGTACTTTGCCACACATTCCAGTGCTTTGCCACTAATTTGCAACAACTTTTCAGTACTTTGCCACACTTTTCGCACTTTGCCACAACTTTTTAGTACTTTGCCACACTTTTCAGTACTTTGCCACGACTTTGCCACACTTTTCAGTACTTTGCCACACATTTCAGTGCTTTGCCACTACTTTGCAACAACTTTTCTGTACTTTGACACACTTCTCAGTACTTTGCCACTACTTTTCAGCACTTTGCCACAACTTTTCAGTACTTTGCCACACTTTTCAGTGCTTTGCCACCACTTTGCCACAACTTTCAGTACTTTGCCACACTTTTGAGCAATTTGCCACTGCTTTTCAGTAGTTTCCCACTACTTTTCAGCACTTTGCCACAGTTTTTCAGTACTTTGCCACACTTTTCAGTGCTTTGCCACTACTTTGCCACAACTTGTCAGTACTTTGCCACACTTTTCAGCACTTTGCCACTACGTTTCAGTACTGTGCCACACTTTTCTTCACTTTGCCACTACTTTTCAGTACTTTGCCACTACTTTTCAGCACTTTGCCACACTTTTCAGTACTTTGCCACGACTTTGCCACAACTTTTCAGTACTTTGCCACACTTTTCAGCAATTTGCCACTGCTTTTCAGTAGTTTTCCACCACTTTTCAGCACTTTGCCTCAACTTTTCAGTACTTTGCCACACTTTTCAGTGCTTTGCCACTACTTTGCCACAACTTGTCAGTACTTTGCCACACTTTTCAGTACTTTGCCACAACTTTTCTGAACTTTGCCACACTTTTCATTACTTTGCCACGACTTTGCCACAACTTTTCAGTACTTTGCCACACATTCCAGTGCTTTGCCACTACTTTGCAACAACTTTTCAGTACTTTGCCACACTTTTCAGCACTTTGCCACAACTTTTTAGTACTTTGCCACACTTTTCAGTACATTGCCACGACTTTGCCACAACTTTTCAGTACTTTGCCACACATTTCAGTGCTTTGCCACTACTTTGCAACAACTTTTCAGTACTTTGCCACACTTTTCAGCACTTTTCCACTGCTTTTCAGTACTTTGCTACTGCTTTTCAATACTTTGCCACACTTTTCACTACTTTGCCACTACTTTTCAGCACTTTGCCACACTTTTCAGTACTTTGCCACTACTCTTCAGCACTTTGCTACAACTTTTCAGTATTTTGCCACACTTTTCAGTACTTTGCCACGACTTTGCCACAACTTTTCAGTATTTTGCCACACTTTTCAGCAATTTGCCAATGCTTTTCAGTAGTTTGCCACCACTTTTCAGCACTTTGCAACAACTTTTCAGTACTTTGCCACACTTTTCAGCATTTTGCCGCAACTTTGTAGTACTTTGCCACACTTTTCAGTGCTTTGCCACTACTTTGCCACAACTTGTCAGTACTTTGCCACACTTTTCAGCACTTTGCCACTACGTTTCAGTACTTTGCCACTACTTTTCAGCACTTTGCCACAACTTTTCTGTACTTTGCCACTACTTTTCAGCACTTTGCCACAACTTTTCAGTACTTTGCCACATTTTTCAGTACTTTGCCACAACTTTTCAGTACTGTGCCACACTTTTCTTCACTTTGCCACTACTTTTCAGTACTTTGTGACTACTTTTCAGCACTTTGCCACAACTTTTCAGTACTTTGCCACATTTTTCAGTACTTTGCCACTACTTTTCAGCACTTTGCCACAACTTTTCAGTACTTTGCCATACTTTTCAGTACTTTGCCACGACTTTGCTACAACTTGTCAGTACTATGCCACACTTTTCATCACTTTGCCACTAATTTTCAGTACTTTGCCACTACTTTTCAGCACTTTGCCACACTTTTCAGTGCTTTGCAACTACTTTGTCACAACTTTTCATTACTTTGCCACACTTTTCAGCACTTTACTACTGCTTTTCAGTAGTTTGCCACTACTTTTCAGCACTTTACCACAACTTTTCAGTACTTTGCCACACTTTTCAGTACTTTGCTACTGCTTTTCAGTACTTTGCCACACTTTTCACTACTTTGCCACAACTTTTCAGTACTTTGCCACATTTTTTAGTACTTTGCCACTACTTTTCAGCACTTTGCCACAACTTATCAGTACTTTGCCATACTTTTCAGTACTTTGCCACGACTTTGCTACAACTTGTCAGTACTATGCCACACTTTTCAGCACTTTGCCACTACTTTTCAGTACTTTGCCACTACTTTTCAGCACTTTGCCACACTTTTCAGTGCTTTGCAACTACTTTGCCTCAACTTTTCATTACTTTGCCACACTTTTCAGCGCTTTACCACTGCTTTTCAGAAGTTTGCCACTACTTTTCAGCACTTTACCACAACTTTTCAGTACTTTGCCACACTTTTCAGTACTTTGCTACTGCTTTTCAGTACTTTGCCACACTTTTCACTACTTTGCCACTACTTTTCAGCACTTTGCCACACTTTTCAGTACTTTGCCTATACTTTTCAGCACTTTGCCACAACTTTTCTGTACTTTGCCACACTTTTCAGTACTTTGCCACGACTTTGCCACAACTTTTCAGTACTTTGCCACACATTCCAGTGCTTTGCCACTAATTTGCAACAACTTTTCAGTACTTTGCCACACTGTTCAGCACTTTGCCACAACTTTTCAGTACTTTGCCACACTTTTCAGCAATTTGCCACTGCTTTTCAGTAGTTTGCCACAACTTTTCTGAACTTTGCCACACTTTTCATTACTTTGCCACGACTTTGCCACAATTTTTCAGTACTTTGCCACACATTCCAGTGCTTTGCCACTACTTTGCAACAACTTTTCAGTACTTTGCCACACTTTTCAGCACTTAGCCACAACTTTTTAGTACTTTGCCACACTTTTCAGTACTTTGCCACGACTTTGCCACAACTTTTCAGTACTTTGCCACACATTTCAGTGCTTTGCCACTACTTTGCAACAACTTTTCAGTTCTTTGCCACACTTTTCAGCACTTTTCCACTGCTTTTCAGTACTTTGCTACTGCTTTTCAATACTTTGCCACACTTTTCACTACTTTGCCACTACTTTTCAGCACTTTGCCACACTTTTCAGTACTTTGCCACTACTCTTCAGCACTTTGCTACAACTTTTCAGTATTTTGCCACACTTTTCAGTACTTTGCCACGACTTTGCCACAACTTTTCAGTACTTTGCCACACTTTTCAGCAATTTGCCACTGCTTTTCAGTAGTTTGCCACCACTTTTCAGCACTTTGCAACAACTTTTCAGTACTTTGCCACACTGTTCAGCACTTTGCCACAACTTTTCAGTACTTTGCCACACTTTTCAGCAATTTGCCACTGCTTTTCAGTAGTTTGCCACAACTTTTCTGAACTTTGCCACACTTTTCATTACTTTGCCACGACTTTGCCACAATTTTTCAGTACTTTGCCACACATTCCAGTGCTTTGCCACTACTTTGCAACAACTTTTCAGTACTTTGCCACACTTTTCAGCACTTTGCCACAACTTTTTAGTACTTTGCCACACTTTTCAGTACTTTGCCACGACTTTGCCACAACTTTTCAGTACTTTGCCACACATTTCAGTGCTTTGCCACTACTTTGCAACAACTTTTCAGTACTTTGCCACACTTTTCAGCACTTTTCCACTGCTTTTCAGTACTTTGCTACTGCTTTTCAATACTTTGCCACACTTTTCACTACTTTGCCACTACTTTTCAGCACTTTGCCACACTTTTCAGTACTTTGCCACTACTCTTCAGCACTTTGCTACAACTTTTCAGTTTTTTGCCACACTTTTCAGTACTTTGCCACGACTTTGCCACAACTTTTCAGTACTTTGCCACACTTTTCAGCAATTTGCCACTGCTTTTCAGTAGTTTGCCACCACTTTTCAGCACTTTGCAACAACTTTTCAGTACTTTGCCACACTGTTCAGCACTTTGCCACAACTTTTCAGTACTTTGCCACACTTTTCAGCAATTTGCCACTGCTTTTCAGTAGTTTGCCACAACTTTTCTGAACTTTGCCACACTTTTCATTACTTTGCCACGACTTTGCCACAATTTTTCAGTACTTTGCCACACATTCCAGTGCTTTGCCACTACTTTGCAACAACTTTTCAGTACTTTGCCACACTTTTCAGCACTTTGCCACAACTTTTTAGTACTTTGCCACACTTTTCAGTACTTTGCCACGACTTTGCCACAACTTTTCAGTACTTTGCCACACATTTCAGTGCTTTGCCACTACTTTGCAACAACTTTTCAGTACTTTGCCACACTTTTCAGCACTTTCCACTGCTTTTCAGTACTTTGCTACTGCTTTTCAATACTTTGCCACACTTTTCACTACTTTGCCACTACTTTTCAGCACTTTGCCACACTTTTCAGTACTTTGCCACTACTCTTCAGCACTTTGCTACAACTTTTCAGTATTTTGCCACACTTTTCAGTACTTTGCCACGACTTTGCCACAACTTTTCAGTACTTTGCCACACTTTTCAGCAATTTGCCACTGCTTTTCAGTAGTTTGCCACCACTTTTCAGCACTTTGCAACAACTTTTCAGCACTTTGCCACAACTTTTCAGTACTTTGCCACATTTTTCAGTACTTTGCCACTACTTTTCAGCACGTTGCCACAACTTTTCAGTACTTTGCCATACTTTTCAGTACTTTGCCACGACTTTGCCACAAATTGTCAGTACTATGCCACACTTTTCATCACTTTGCCACTAATTTTCAGTACTTTGCCACTACTTTTCAGCACTTTGCCACACTTTTCAGTGCTTTGCAACTACTTTGCCACAACTTTTCATTACTTTGCCACACTTTTCAGCACTTTACCACTGCTTTTCAGTAGTTTGCCACTACTTTTCAGCACTTTACCACAACTTTTCAGTACTTTGCCACACTTTTCAGTACATAGCTACTGCTTTTCAGTACTTTGCCACACTTTTCACTACTTTGCCACAACTTTTCAGTACTTTGCCACATTTTTTAGTACTTTGCCACTACTTTTCAGCACTTTGCCACAACTCATCAGTACTTTGCCATACTTTTCAGTACTTTGCCACGACTTTGCTACAACTTGTCAGTACTATGCCACACTTTTCAGCACTTTGCCACTACTTTTCAGTACTTTGCCACTACTTTTCAGCACTTTGCCACACTTTTCAGTACTTTGCCACTACTCTTCAGCACTTTGCTACAACTTTTCAGTATTTTGCCACACTTTTCAGTACTTTGCCACGACTTTGCCACAACTTTTCAGTACTTTGCCACACTTTTCAGCACTTTGCCACAACTTTGTTGTACTTTGCCACACTTTTCAGTGCTTTGCCACTACTTTGCCACAACTTGTCAGTACTTTGCCACACTTTTCAGCACTTTGCCACTACGTTTCAGTACTTTGCCACTACTTTTCAGCACTTTGCCACAACTTTTCTGTACTTTGCCACTACTTTTCAGCACTTTGCCACAACTTTTCAGTACTTTGCCACATTTTTCAGTACTTTGCCACAACTTTTCAGTACTGTGCCACACTTTTCTTCACTTTGCCACTACTTTTCAGTACTTTGTGACTACTTTTCAGCACTTTGCCACAACTTTTCAGTACTTTGCCACATTTTTCAGTACTTTGCCACTACTTTTCAGCACTTTGCCACAACTTTTCAGTACTTTGCCATACTTTTCAGTACTTTGCCACGACTTTGCTACAACTTGTCAGTACTATGCCACACTTTTCATCACTTTGCCACTACTTTTCAGTACTTTGCCACTACTTTTCAGCACTTTGCCACACTTTTCATTGCTTTGCAACTACTTTGCCACAACTTTTCATTACTTTGCCACACTTTTCAGCACTTTACCACTGCTTTTCATTAGTTTGCCACTACTTTTCAGCACTTTGCCACAACTTTTCAGTGCTTTGCCACACTTTTCAGTACTTTGCTACTGCTTTTCAGTACTTTGCCACACTTTTCACTACTTTGCCACAACTTTTCAGTACTTTGCCACATTTTTCAGTACTTTGCCACTACTTTTCAGCACTTTGCCACAACTTTTCAGTACTTTGCCATACTTTTCAGTACTTTGCCACGACTTTGCTACAACTTGTCAGTACTATGCCACACTTTTCAGCACTTTGCCACTACTTTTCAGTACTTTGCCACTACTTTTCAGCACTTTGCCACACTTTTCAGTGCTTTGCAACTACTTTGCCACAACTTTTCATTACTTTGCCACACTTTTCAGCGCTTTACCGCTGCTTTTCAGAAGTTTGCCACTACTTTTCAGCACTTTACCACAACTTTTCAGTACTTTGCCACACTTTTCAGTACTTTGCTACTGCTTTTCAGTACTTTGCCACACTTTTCACTACTTTGCCACTACTTTTCAGCACTTTGCCACACTTTTCAGTACTTTGCCACTACTTTTCAGCACTTTGCCACACATTCCAGTGCTTTGCCACTAATTTGCAACAACTTTTCAGTACTTTGCCACACTTTTCAGCACTTTGCCACAACTTTTTAGTACTTTGCCACACTTTTCAGTACTTTGCCACGACTTTGCCACAACTTTTCAGTACTTTGCCACACATTCCAGTGCTTTGCCACTAATTTGCAACAGCTTTTCAGTACTTTGCCACACTTTTCAGCACTTTGCCACAACTTTTTAGTACTTTGCCACACTTTTCAGTACTTTGCCACGGCTTTGCCACAACTTTTCAGTTCTTTGCCACACATTTCAGTGCTTTGCCACTACTTTGCAACAACTTTTCTGTACTTTGACACACTTCTCAGTACTTTGCCACTACTTTTCAGCACTTTGCCACAACTTTTCAGTACTTTGCCACACTTTTCAGTGCTTTGCCACCACTTTGCAACAACTTTTCAGTACTTTGCCACACTTTTGAGCACTTTGCCACTGCTTTTCAGTAGTTTGCCACTACTTTTCAGCACTTTGCCACAATTTTTCAGTGCTTTGCCACTACTTTTCAGTACTTTGCCACACTTTTCAGTTCTTTGCCACACTTTTTAGCAATTTTCCACTACTTTGCCACAACTTTTCAGTACTTTGCCACACTTTTCAGCACTTTACTACGCCTTTAAAATAGTTTGCCACTACTTTTCAGCACTTTGCCACAACTTGTCAGTTCATTGCCACACTTTTCAGTGCTTTGCCACGACTTTGCCACAACTTATCAGTACTTTGCCACACATTTCAGTGCTTTGCCAGTACTTTGCAACAACTTTTCAGTACTTTGCCACACTTTTCAGCACTTTGCCACTGCATTTCAGTACTTTGCCACTACTTTTCAGGACTTTGCCACAACTTTTCATTACTTAGCCACAGTACTTTGCCACTACTTTTCAGCACTTTGCCACAATTTTTCAGTACTTTGCCACACTTTTCAGTGCTTTGCCACTACTTTGCCACAACTTGTCAGTACTTTGCCACACTTTTCAGCACTTTGCCACTACGTTTCAGTACTTTGCTACTACTTTTCAGCACTTTGCCACAACTTTTTTGTACTTTGCCACTACTTTTCAGCACTTTGCCACAACTTTTCAGTACATTGCCACATTTTTCAGTACTTTGCCACAACTTTTCAGTACTGTGCCACACTTTTCTTCACTTTGCCACTACTTTTCAGTACTTTGCCACTACTTTTCAGCACTTTGCCACAACTTTTCAGTACTTTGCCACATTTTTCAGTACTTTGCCACTACTTTTCAGCACTTTGCCACTACTTTTCAGCACTTTGCCACAACTTTTCAGTACTTTGCTATACTTTTCAGTACTTTGCCACACTTTTCAGTACTTTGCCACACTTTTTAGCAATTTGCCACTACTTTGCCACAACTTTTCAGTACTTTGCCACACTTTTCAGCACTTTACTACGCCTTTAAAATAGTTTGCCACTACTTTTCAGCACTTTGCCACAACTTGTCAGTTCATTGCCACACTTTTCAGTGCTTTGCCACGACTTTGCCACAACTTATCAGTACTTTGCCACACATTTCAGTGCTTTGCCAGTACTTTGCAACAACTTTTCAGTACTTTGCCACACTTTTCAGCACTTTGCCACTGCATTTCAGTACTTTGCCACTACTTTTCAGGACTTTGCCACAACTTTTCATTACTTAGCCACAGTACTTTGCCACTGCTTTTCAGCACTTTGCCACAATTTTACAGTACTTTGCCACACTTTTCAGTGCTTTGCCACTACTTTGCCACAACTTGTCAGTACTTTGCCACACTTTTCAGCTCTTTGCCACTACGTTTCAGTACTTTGCTACTACTTTTCAGCACTTTGCCACAACTTTTTTGTACTTTGCCACTACTTTTCAGCACTTTGCCACAACTTTTCAGTACATTGCCACATTTTTCAGTACTTTGCCACAACTTTTCAGTACTGTGCCACACTTTTCTTCACTTTGCCACTACTTTTCAGTACTTTGCCACTACTTTTCAGCACTTTGCCACAACTTTTCAGTACTTTGCCACATTTTTCAGTACTTTGCCACTACTTTTCAGCACTTTGCCACAACTTTTCAGTACTTTGCCACAACTTTTCAGTACTTTGCCACATTTTTCAGTACTTTGCCACAACTTTTCAGTACTGTGCCACACTTTTCTTCACTTTGCCACTACTTTTCAGTACTTTGCCACTACTTTTCAGCACTTTGCCACAACTTTTCAGTACTTTGCCATACTTTTCAGTACTTTGCCACGACATTGCTACAACTTGTCAGTACTATGCCACACTTTTCAGCACTTTGCCACTACTTTTCACTACTTTGCCACTACTTTTCAGCACTTTGCCACACTTTTCAGTGCTTTGCAACTACTTTGCCACAACTTTTCATTACTTTGCCACACTTTTCAGCACTTTACCACTGCTTTTCAGTAGTTTGCCACTACGTTTCAGCACTTTACCACAACTTTTCAGTACTTTGCCACACTTTTCAGTACTTTGCTACTGCTTTTCAGTACTTTGCCACACTTTTCACTACTTTGCCACTACTTTTCAGCACTTTGCCACACTTTTCAGTTCTTTGCCACTACTTTTCAGCACTTTGCCACAACTTTTCTGTACTTTGCCACAACTTTTCAGTACTTTGCCACACTTTTCAGTGCTTTGCCACCACTTTGACACAACTTTTCAGTACTTTGCCACACTTTTGAGCAATTTGCCACTGCTTTTCAGTAGTTTGCCACTACTTTTCAGCACTTTGCCACAATTTTTCAGTACTTTGCCACACTTTTCAGTGCTTTGCCACTACTTTGTCACAACTTGTCAGTAGTTTGCCACTACTTTTCAGCACTTTGCCACAATTTTTCAGTACTTGGCCACACTTTTCAGTACTTTGCCACGACTTTGCCACAACTTTTCAGTACTTTGCCTCACATTCCAGTGCTTTGCCACTACTTTGCAACAAGTTTTCAGTACTTTGCCACACTTTTCAGCACTTTGCCACAACTTTTTATTACTTTGCCACACTTTTCAGTACTTTGCCACGACTTTGCCACATCTTTTCAGTACTTTGCCACACATTTCAGTGCTTTGCCACTACTTTGCCACAACTTGTCAGTACTTTGCCACACTTTTCAGCACTTTGCCACTACGTTTCAGTACTTTGCTACTACTTTTCAGCACTTTGCCACAACTTTTTTGTACTTTGCCACTATTTTTCAGCACTTTGCCACAACTTTTCAGTACATTGCCACATTTTTCAGTACTTTGCCACAACTTTTCAGTACTGTGCCACACTTTTCTTCACTTTGCCATTACTTTTCAGTACTTTGCCACTACTTTTCAGCACTTTGCCACAACTTTTCAGTACTTTGCCACTACTTTTCAGCACTTTGCCACAACTTTTCAGTACTTTGCCACAACTTTTCAGTACTTTGCCACATTTTTCAGTACTTTGCCACAACTTTTCAGTACTGTGCCACACTTTTCTTCACTTTGCCACTACTTTTCAGTACTTTGCCACTACTTTTCAGCACTTTGCCACAACTTTTCAGTACTTTGCCATACTTTTCAGTACTTTGCCACGACATTGCTACAACTTGTCAGTACTATGCCACACTTTTCAGCACTTTGCCACTACTTTTCAGCACTTTACCACAACTTTTCTGTACATTGCCACATTTTTCAGTACTTTGCCACAACTTTTCAGTACTGTGCCACACTTTTCTTCACTTTGCCACTACTTTTTAGTACTTTGCCACTACTTTTCAGCACTTTGCCACACTTTTCAGTACTTTGCCACGACTTTGCCACAACTTTTCAGTACTTTGCCACACTTTTCAGCAATTTGCCACTGCTTTTCAGTAGTTTGCCACCACTTTTCAGCACTTTGCCTCAACCTTTCAGTACTTTGCCACACTTTTCAGTGCTTTGCCACTAATTTGCCATAACTTGTCAGTACTTTGCCACACTTTTCAGTACTTTGCCACAACTTTTCTGAACTTTGCCACACTTTTCATTACTTTGCCACGACTTTGCCACAACTTTTCAGTACTTTGCCACACATTCCAGTGCTTTGCCACTACTTTGCAACAACTTTTCAGTACTTTGCCACACTTTTCAGCACTTTGCCACTACTTTTTAGTACTTTGCCACACTTTTCAGTACTTTGCCACGACTTTGCCACATCTTTTCAGTACTTTGCCACACATTTCAGTGCTTTGCCACTACTTTGCCACAACTTGTCAGTACTTTGCCACACTTTTCAGCACTTTGCCACTACGTTTCAGTACTTTGCTACTACTTTTCAGCACTTTGCCACAACTTTTCTGTACTTTGCCACTATTTTTCAGCACTTTGCCACAACTTTTCAGTACATTGCCACATTTTTCAGTACTTTGCCACAACTTTTCAGTACTGTGCCACACTTTTCTTCACTTTGCCACTACTTTTCAGTACTTTGCCACTACTTTTCAGCACTTTGCCACAACTTTTCAGTACTTTGCCACTACTTTTCAGCACTTTGCCACAACTTTTCAGTACTTTGCCACAACTTTTCAGTACTTTGCCACATTTTTCAGTACTTTGCCACAACTTTTCAGTACTGTGCCACACTTTTCTTCACTTTGCCACTAATTTTCAGTACTTTGCCACTACTTTTCAGCACTTTGCCACAACTTTTCAGTACTTTGCCATACTTTTCAGTACTTTGCCACGACATTGCTACAACTTGTCAGTACTATGCCACACTTTTCAGCACTTTGCCACTACTTTTCAGTACTTTGCCACAACTTTTCAGTACTGTGCCACACTTTTCTTCACTTTGCCACTACTTTTCAGTACTTTGCCACTACTTTTCAGCACTTTGCCACAACTTTTCAGTACTTTGCCACATTTTTCAGTACTTTGCCACTACTTTTCAGCACTTTGCCACAACTTTTCAGTACTTTGCCACAACTTTTCAGTACTTTGCCACATTTTTCAGTACTTTGCCACAACTTTTCAGTACTGTGCCACACTTTTCTTCACTTTGCCACTACTTTTCAGTACTTTGCCACTACTTTTCAGCACTTTGCCACAACTTTTCAGTACTTTGCCATACTTTTCAGTACTTTGCCACGACATTGCTACAACTTGTCAGTACTATGCCACACTTTTCAGCACTTTGCCACTACTTTTCACTACTTTGCCACTACTTTTCAGCACTTTGCCACACTTTTCAGTGCTTTGCAACTACTTTGCCACAACTTTTCATTACTTTGCCACACTTTTCAGCACTTTACCACTGCTATTCAGTAGTTTGCCACTACGTTTCAGCACTTTACCACAACTTTTCAGTACTTTGCCACACTTTTCAGTACTTTGCTACTGCTTTTCAGTACTTTGCCACACTTTTCACTACTTTGCCACTACTTTTCAGCACTTTGCCACACTTTTCAGTTCTTTGCCACTACTTTTCAGCACTTTGCCACAACTTTTCTGTACTTTGCCACAACTTTTCAGTACTTTGCCACACTTTTCAGTGCTTTGCCACCACTTTGACACAACTTTTCAGTACTTTGCCACACTTTTGAGCAATTTGCCACTGCTTTTCAGTAGTTTGCCACTACTTTTCAGCACTTTGCCACAATTTTTCAGTACTTTGCCACACTTTTCAGTGCTTTGCCACAACTTTGTCACAACTTGTCAGTAGTTTGCCACTACTTTTCAGCACTTTGCCACAATTTTTCAGTACTTGGCCACACTTTTCAGCACTTTGCCACAACTTTTCTGTACTTTGCCACTATTTTTCAGCACTTTACCACAACTTTTCAGTACATTGCCACATTTTTCAGTACTTTGCCACAACTTTTCAGTACTGTGCCACACTTTTCTTCACTTTGCCACTACTTTTTAGTACTTTGCCACTACTTTTCAGCACTTTGCCACACTTTTCAGTACTTTGCCACACTTTTCAGCAATTTGCCACTGCTTTTCAGTAGTTTGCTACCACTTTTCAGCACTTTGCCTCAACCTTTCAGTACTTTGCCACACTTTTCAGTGCTTTGCCACTAATTTGCCATAACTTGTCAGTACTTTGCCACACTTTTCAGTACTTTGCCACAATTTTTCTGAACTTTGCCACACTTTTCATTACTTTGCCACGACTTTGCCACAACTTTTCAGTACTTTGCCTAACATTCCAGTGCTTTGCCACTACTTTGCAACAAGTTTTCAGTACTTTGCCACACTTTTCAGCACTTTGCCACAACTTTTTATTACTTTGCCACACTTTTCAGTACTTTGCCACGACTTCGCCACATCTTTTCAGTACTTTGCCACACATTTCAGTGATTTGCCACTACTTTGCCACAACTTGTCAGTACTTTGCCACACTTTTCAGCACTTTGCCACTACGTTTCAGTACTTTGCTACTACTTTTCAGCACTTTGCCACAACTTTTTTGTACTTTGCCACTATTTTTCAGCACTTTGCCACAACTTTTCAGTACATTGCCACATTTTTCAGTACTTTGCCACAACTTTTCAGTACTGTGCCACACTTTTCTTCACTTTGCCATTACTTTTCAGTACTTTGCCACTACTTTTCAGCACTTTGCCACAACTTTTCAGTACTTTGCCACTACTTTTCAGCACTTTGCCACAACTTTTCAGTACTTTGCCACAACTTTTCAGTACTTTGCCACATTTTTCAGTACTTTGCCACAACTTTTCAGTACTGTGCCACACTTTTCTTCACTTTGCCACTACTTTTCAGTACTTTGCCACTACTTTTCAGCACTTTGCCACAACTTTTCAGTACTTTGCCATACTTTTCAGTACTTTGCCACGACATTGCTACAACTTGTCAGTACTATGCCACACTTTTCAGCACTTTGCCACTACTTTTCAGCACTTTACCACAACTTTTCAGTACATTGCCACATTTTTCAGTACTTTGCCACAACTTTTCAGTACTGTGCCACACTTTTCTTCACTTTGCCACTACTTTTTAGTACTTTGCCACTACTTTTCAGCACTTTGCCACACTTTTCAGTACTTTGCCACGACTTTGCCACAACTTTTCAGTACTTTGCCACACTTTTCAGCAATTTGCCACTGCTTTTCAGTAGTTTGCCACCACTTTTCAGCACTTTGCCTCAACCTTTCAGTACTTTGCCACACTTTTCAGTGCTTTGCCACTAATTTGCCATAACTTGTCAGTACTTTGCCACACTTTTCAGTACTTTGCCACAACTTTTCTGAACTTTGCCACACTTTTCATTACTTTGCCACGACTTTGCCACAACTTTTCAGTACTTTGCCACACATTCCAGTGCTTTGCCACTACTTTGCAACAACTTTTCAGTACTTTGCCACACTTTTCAGCACTTTGCCACTACTTTTTAGTACTTTGCCACACTTTTCAGTACTTTGCCACGACTTTGCCACATCTTTTCAGTACTTTGCCACACATTTCAGTGCTTTGCCACTACTTTGCCACAACTTGTCAGTACTTTGCCACACTTTTCAGCACTTTGCCACTACGTTTCAGTACTTTGCTACTACTTTTCAGCACTTTGCCACAACTTTTCTGTACTTTGCCACTATTTTTCAGCACTTTGCCACAACTTTTCAGTACATTGCCACATTTTTCAGTACTTTGCCACAACTTTTCAGTACTGTGCCACACTTTTCTTCACTTTGCCACTACTTTTCAGTACTTTGCCACTACTTTTCAGCACTTTGCCACAACTTTTCAGTACTTTGCCACTACTTTTCAGCACTTTGCCACAACTTTTCAGTACTTTGCCACAACTTTTCAGTACTGTGCCACACTTTTCTTCACTTTGCCATTACTTTTCAGTACTTTGCCACTACTTTTCAGCACTTTGCCACAACTTTTCAGTACTTTGCCACTACTTTTCAGCACTTTGCCACAACTTTTCAGTACTTTGCCACAACTTTTCAGTACTTTGCCACATTTTTCAGTACTTTGCCACAACTTTTCAGTACTGTGCCACACTTTTCTTCACTTTGCCACTACTTTTCAGTACTTTGCCACTACTTTTCAGCACATTGCCACAACTTTTCAGTACTTTGCCATACTTTTCAGTACTTTGCCACGACATTGCTACAACTTGTCAGTACTATGCCACACTTTTCAGCACTTTGCCACTACTTTTCAGCACTTTACCACAACTTTTCAGTACATTGCCACATTTTTCAGTACTTTGCCACAACTTTTCAGTACTGTGCCACACTTTTCTTCACTTTGCCACTACTTTTTAGTACTTTGCCACTACTTTTCAGCACTTTGCCACACTTTTCAGTACTTTGCCACGACTTTGCCACAACTTTTCAGTACTTTGCCACACTTTTCAGCAATTTGCCACTGCTTTTCAGTAGTTTGCCACCACTTTTCAGCACTTTGCCTCAACCTTTCAGTACTTTGCCACACTTTTCAGTGCTTTGCCACTAATTTGCCATAACTTGTCAGTACTTTGCCACACTTTTCAGTACTTTGCCACAACTTTTCTGAACTTTGCCACACTTTTCATTACTTTGCCACGACTTTGCCACAACTTTTCAGTACTTTGCCACACATTCCAGTGCTTTGCCACTACTTTGCAACAACTTTTCAGTACTTTGCCACACTTTTCAGCACTTTGCCACTACTTTTTAGTACTTTGCCACACTTTTCAGTACTTTGCCACGACTTTGCCACATCTTTTCAGTACTTTGCCACACATTTCAGTGCTTTGCCACTACTTTGCCACAACTTGTCAGTACTTTGCCACACTTTTCAGCACTTTGCCACTACGTTTCAGTACTTTGCTACTACTTTTCAGCACTTTGCCACAACTTTTCTGTACTTTGCCACTATTTTTCAGCACTTTGCCACAACTTTTCAGTACATTGCCACATTTTTCAGTACTTTGCCACAACTTTTCAGTACTGTGCCACACTTTTCTTCACTTTGCCACTACTTTTCAGTACTTTGCCACTACTTTTCAGCACTTTGCCACAACTTTTCAGTACTTTGCCACTACTTTTCAGCACTTTGCCACAACTTTTCAGTACTTTGCCACAACTTTTCAGTACTTTGCCACATTTTTCTGTACTTTGCCACAACTTTTCAGTACTTTGCCACACTTTTCAGTGCTTTGCCACCACTTTGCCACAAGTTTTCAGTACTTTGCCACACTTTTGAGCAATTTGCCACTGCTTTTCAGTAGTTTGCCACTACTTTTCAGCACTTTGCCACAATTTTTCAGTACTTTGCCACACTTTTCAGTGCTTTGCCACTACTTTGCCACAACTTGTCAGTAGTTTGCCACTACTTTTCAGCACTTTGCCACAATTTTTCAGTACTTTGCCACACTTTTCAGCACTTTGCCACTACGTTTCAGTACTTTGCCACTACTTTTCAGCACTTTGCCACAACTTTTCTGTACTTTGCCACTACTTTTCAGCACTTTACCACAACTTTTCAGTACATTGCCACATTTTTCAGTACTTTGCCACAACTTTTCAGTACTGTGCCACACTTTTCTTCACTTTGCCACTACGTTTTAGTCCTTTGCCACTACTTTTCAGCACTTTGCCACACTTTTCAGTACTTTGCCACAACTTTTCAGTACTTTGCCACACTTTTCAGCAATTTGCCACTGCTTTTCAGTAGTTTGCCACCACTTTTCAGCACTTTGCCTCAACTTTTCAGTATTTTGCCACACTTTTCAGTGCTTTGCCACTACTTTGCCACAACTTGTCAGTACTTTGCCATACTTTTCAGTACTTTGCCACAACTTTTCTGAACTTTGCCACACTTTTCATTACTTTGCCACGACTTTGCCACAACTTTTCAGTACTTTGCCACTCATTCCAGTGCTTTGCCACTACTTTGCAACAACTTTTCAGTACTTTGCCACACTTTTCAGCACTTTGCCACAACTTTTTAGTACTTTGCCACACTTTTCTGTACTTTGCCACGACTTTGCCACAACTTTTCAGTAATTTGCCACACATTTCAGTGCTTTACCACTACTTTGCAACAACTTTTCAGTACTTTGCCACACTTTTCAGCACTTTGCCACTGCTTTTCAGTACTTTGCTACTGCTTTTCAGTACTTTGCCACACTTTTCACTACTTTGCCACTACTTTTCAGCACTTTGCCACACTTTTCATTACTTTGCCACTACTATTCAGCACTTTGCAACAACTTTTCAGTATTTTGCCACACTTTTCAGTACTTTGCCACGACTTTGCCACAACTTGTCAGTACTTTGCCACACTTTTCAGCAATTTGCCACTGCTTTTCAGTAGTTTGCCACCACTTTTCAACACTTTGCCTCAACTTTTCAGTACTTTGCCACACTTTTCAGTGCTTTGCCACTACTTTGCCACAACTTGTCAGTACTTTGCCATACTTTTCAGTACTTTGCCACTACTTTTCAGCACATTGCCACAACTTTTCTGTACTTTTGACACACTTCTCAGTACTTTGCCACTACTTTTCAGCACTTTGCCACAACTTTTCAGTACTTTGCCACACTTTTCAGTGCTTTGCCACCACTTTGCCACAACTTTTCAGTACTTTGCCACACTTTTGAGCACTTTGCCACTGCTTTTCAGTAGTTTGCCACTACTTTTCAGCACTTTGCCACAATTTTTCAGTACTTTGCCACACTTTTCAGTGCTTTGCCACTACTTTGCCACAACTTGTCTGTACTTTGCCACACTTTTCAGCACTTTGCCACTACGTTTCAGTACTTTGCCACTACTTTTCAGCACTTTGCCACAACTTTTCTGTACTTTGCCACTACTTTTCAGCACTTTGCCACAACTTTTCAGTACTTTGCCTCATTTTTCAGTACTTTGCCACAACTTTTCAGTACTGTGCCTCACTTTTCTTCACTTTGCCACTACTTTTCAGTACTTTGCCACTACTTTTCAGTACTTTGCCACAACTTTTCAGTACTTTGCCACATTTTTCAGTACTTTGCCACTACTTTTCAGCACTTTGCCACAACTTTTCAGTACTTTGCCATACTTTTCAGTACTTTGCCACGACTTTGCTACAACTTGTCAGTACTATGCCACACTTTTCAGCACTTTGCCACTACTTTTCAGTACTTTGCCACTACTTTTCAGCACTTTGCCACACTTTTCAGTGCTTTGCAACTACTTTGCTACAACTTTTCATTACTTTGCCACACTTTTCAGCACTTTTCTACTGCTTTTCAGTAGTTTGCCACTACTTTTCAGCACTTTACCACAACTTTTCATTACTTTGCCACACTTTTCAGTACTTTGCTATTGCTTTTCAGTACTTTGCCACACTTTTCGCTACTTTACCACAACTTTTCAGTACTTTCCCACACTTTTCAGCACTTTGCCACAACTTTTCAGTACTTTGCCACATTTTTCAGTACTTTGCCACTACTTTTCAGCACTTTGCCACAACTTTTAAGTACTTTGCCATACTTTTCAGTACTTTGCCACGACTTTGCTACAACTTGTCAGTACTATGCCACACTTTTCAGCACTTTGCCACTACTTTTCAGTACTTTACCACTACTTTTCAGCACTTTGCCACACTTTTCAGTGCTTTGCAACTACTTTGCCACAACTTTTCATTACTTTGCCACACTTTTCAGTACTTTGCCACAACTTTTCAGTACTTTGCCACACTTTTCAGCAATTTGCCACTGCTTTTCAGTAGTTTGCCACCACTTTTCAGCACTTTGCCTCAACTTTTCAGTATTTTGCCACACTTTTCAGTGCTTTGCCACTACTTTGCCACAACTTGTCAGTACTTTGCCATACTTTTCAGTACTTTGCCACAACTTTTCTGAACTTTGCCACACTTTTCATTACTTTGCCACGACTTTGCCACAACTTTTCAGTACTTTGCCACTCATTCCAGTGCTTTGCCACTACTTTGCAACAACTTTTCAGTACTTTGCCACACTTTTCAGCACTTTGCCACAACTTTTTAGTACTTTGCCACACTTTTCTGTACTTTGCCACGACTTTGCCACAACTTTTCAGTAATTTGCCACACATTTCAGTGCTTTACCACTACTTTGCAACAACTTTTCAGTACTTTGCCACACTTTTCAGCACTTTGCCACTGCTTTTCAGTACTTTGCTACTGCTTTTCAGTACTTTGCCACACTTTTCACTACTTTGCCACTACTTTTCAGCACTTTGCCACACTTTTCATTACTTTGCCACTACTATTCAGCACTTTGCAACAACTTTTCAGTATTTTGCCACACTTTTCAGTACTTTGCCACGACTTTGCCACAACTTGTCAGTACTTTGCCACACTTTTCAGCAATTTGCCACTGCTTTTCAGTAGTTTGCCACCACTTTTCAACACTTTGCCTCAACTTTTCAGTACTTTGCCACACTTTTCAGTGCTTTGCCACTACTTTGCCACAACTTGTCAGTACTTTGCCATACTTTTCAGTACTTTGCCACTACTTTTCAGCACATTGCCACAACTTTTCTGTACTTTTGACACACTTCTCAGTACTTTGCCACTACTTTTCAGCACTTTGCCACAACTTTTCAGTACTTTGCCACACTTTTCAGTGCTTTGCCACCACTTTGCCACAACTTTTCAGTACTTTGCCACACTTTTGAGCACTTTGCCACTGCTTTTCAGTAGTTTGCCACTACTTTTCAGCACTTTGCCACAATTTTTCAGTACTTTGCCACACTTTTCAGTGCTTTGCCACTACTTTGCCACAACTTGTCTGTACTTTGCCACACTTTTCAGCACTTTGCCACTACGTTTCAGTACTTTGCCACTACTTTTCAGCACTTTGCCACAACTTTTCTGTACTTTGCCACTACTTTTCAGCACTTTGCCACAACTTTTCAGTACTTTGCCTCATTTTTCAGTACTTTGCCACAACTTTTCAGTACTGTGCCACACTTTTCTTCACTTTGCCACTACTTTTCAGTACTTTGCCACTACTTTTCAGTACTTTGCCACAACTTTTCAGTACTTTGCCACATTTTTCAGTACTTTGCCACTACTTTTCAGCACTTTGCCACAACTTTTCAGTACTTTGCCATACTTTTCAGTACTTTGCCACGACTTTGCTACAACTTGTCAGTACTATGCCACACTTTTCAGCACTTTGCCACTACTTTTCAGTACTTTGCCACTACTTTTCAGCACTTTGCCACACTTTTCAGTGCTTTGCAACTACTTTGCTACAACTTTTCATTACTTTGCCACACTTTTCAGCACTTTTCTACTGCTTTTCAGTAGTTTGCCACTACTTTTCAGCACTTTACCACAACTTTTCATTACTTTGCCACACTTTTCAGTACTTTGCTATTGCTTTTCAGTACTTTGCCACACTTTTCGCTACTTTACCACAACTTTTCAGTACTTTCCCACACTTTTCAGCACTTTGCCACAACTTTTCAGTACTTTGCCACATTTTTCAGTACTTTGCCACTACTTTTCAGCACTTTGCCACAACTTTTAAGTACTTTGCCATACTTTTCAGTACTTTGCCACGACTTTGCTACAACTTGTCAGTACTATGCCACACTTTTCAGCACTTTGCCACTACTTTTCAGTACTTTACCACTACTTTTCAGCACTTTGCCACACTTTTCAGTGCTTTGCAACTACTTTGCCACAACTTTTCATTACTTTGCCACACTTTTCAGCACTTTACCACTGCTTTTCAGAAGTTTGCCACTACTTTTCAGCACTTTACCACAACGTTTCAGTACTTTGCCACACTTTTCATTACTTTGCTACTGCTTTTCAGTACTTTGCCACATTTTTCACTACTTTGCCACTACTTTTCAGCACTTTGCCACACTTTTCACAACTTTGCCACTACTTTTCAGCACTTTGCCACAACTTTTCTGTACTTTGCCACACTTTTCATTACTTTGCCACGACTTTGCCACAATTTTCCAGTACTTTGAAACACATTTCAGTGCTTTACCACTACTTTGCAACAACTTTTCAGTACTTTGCCACACTTTTCAGCACTTTGCCACTGCTTTTCAGTACTTTGCTACTGCTTTTCAGTACTTTGCCACACTTTTCACTACTTTGCCACTACTTTTCAGCACTTTGCCACACTTTTCATTACTTTGCCACTACTCTTCAGCACTTTGCTACAACTTTTCAGTATTTTGCCACACTTTTCAGTACTTTGCCACGACTTTGCCACTACTTTTCAGTACTTTGCCACACTTTTCAGCAATTTGCCACTGCTTTTCAGTAGTTTGCCATCACTTTTCAGCACTTTGCCTCAACTTTTCAGTACTTTGCCACACTTTTCAGTGCTTTGCCACTACTTTGCCACAACTTGTCAGTACTTTGCCATACTTTTCAGTACTCTGCCACTACTTTTCAGCACATTGCCACAACTTTTCTGTACTTTTGACACACTTCCCAGTACTTTGCCATTACTTTTCAGCACTTTGCCACAACTTTTCAGTACTTTGCCACACTTTTCAGTGCTTTGCCACCACTTTGCCACAACTTTTCAGTACTTTGCCACACTTTTGAGCACTTTGCCACTGCTTTTCAGTAGTTTGCCACTACTTTTCAGCACTTTGCCACAATTTTTCAGTACTTTGCCACACTTTTCAGTGCTTTGCCACTACTTTGCCACAACTTGTCTGTACTTTGCCACACTTTTCAGCACTTTGCCACTACGTTTCAGTACTTTGCCACTACTTTTCAGCACTTTGCCACAACTTTTCTGTACTTTGCCACTACTTTTCAGCACTTTGCCACAACTTTTCAGTACTTTGCCACATTTTTCAGTACTTTGCCACAACTTTTCAGTACTGTGCCACACTTTTCTTCACTTTGCCACTACTTTTCAGTACTTTGCCACTACTTTTCAGTACTTTGCCACAACTTTTCAGTACTTTGCCACATTTTTCAGTACTTTGCCACTACTTTTCAGCACTTTGCCACAACCTTTCAGTACTTTGCCATACTTTTCAGTACTTTGCCACGACTTTGCTACAACTTTTCAGTACTTTGCCACACATTTCAGTGCTTTGCCACTACTTTGCAACAACTTGTCTGTACTTTGACACACTTCTCAGTACTTTGCCACTACTTTTCAGCACTTTGCCACAACTTTTCAGTACTTTGCCACACTTTTCAGTGCTTTGCCACCACTTTGCCACAACTTTTCAGTACTTTGCCACACTTTTGAGCACTTTGCCACTGCTTTTCAGTAGTTTGCCACTACTTTTCAGCACTTTGCCACAATTTTTCAGTGCTTTTCCACTACTTTGCCACAACTTGTCAGTACTTTGCCACTACTTTTCAGCACTTTGCCACAACTTTTCTGTACTTTGCCACTACTTTTCAGCACTTTGCCACAACTTTTCAGTACTTTGCCACATTTTTCAGTACTCTGCCACTACTTTTCAGCACTTTGCCACAACTTTTCAGTACTTTGCTATACTTTTCAGTACTTTGCCACACTTTTCAGTTCTTTGCCACACTTTTCAGCAATTTGCCACTACTTTGCCACAACTTTTCAGTACTTTGCCACACTTTTCAGCACTTTACCACTCCTTTAAAATAGTTTGCCACTACTTTTCAGCACTTTGCCACAACTTGTCAGTTCTTTGCCACACTTTTCATTGCTTTGCCACGACTTTGCCACAACTTTTCAGTACTTTGCAACAACTTTTCAGTACTTTGCCACACTTTTCAGCACTTTGCGACCACTTTTTAGTACTTTGCCACACTTTTCAGTACTTTGCCACGACTTTGCCACAACTTTTCAGTACTTTGCCACACATTTCAGTGCTTTGCCACTACTTTGCAACAACTTGTCAGTACTTTGCCACACTTTTCAGCACTTTGCCACTGCTTTTCAGTACTTTTCTACTGCTTTTCAGTACTTTGCCACACTTTGCACTACTTTGCCACTACTTTTCAGCACTTTGCCACACTTTTCATTACTTTGCCACTACTCTTCAGCACTTTGCTACAACTTTTCAGTATTTTGCCACACTTTTCAGTACTTTGCCACGACTTTGCCACAACTTTTCAGTACTTTGCTACACTTTTCAGCAATTTGCCACTGCTTTTCAGTAGTTTGCCACTACTTTTCAGCACTTTGCCACAATTTTTCAGTGCTTTGCCACTACTTTGCCACAACTTGTCAGTACTTTGCCACTACTTTTCAGCACTTTGCCACAACTTTTCTGTACTTTGCCACTACTTTTCAGCACTTTGCCACAACTTTTCAGTACTTTGCCACATTTTTCAGTACTCTGCCACTACTTTTCAGCACATTGCCACAACTTTTCAGTACTTTGCTATACTTTTCAGTACTTTGCCACACTTTTCAGTTCTTTGCCACACTTTTCAGCAATTTGCCACTACTTTGCCACAACTTTTCAGTACTTTGCCACACTTTTCAGCATTTTACCACTCCTTTAAAATAGTTTGCAACTACTTTTCAGCACTTTGCCACAACTTGTCAGTTCTTTGCCACACTTTTCATTGCTTTGCCACGACTTTGCCACAACTTTTCAGTACTTTGCAACAACTTTTCAGTACTTTGCCACACTTTTCAGCACTTTGCGACCACTTTTTAGTACTTTGCCACACTTTTCAGTACTTTGCCACGACTTTGCCACAACTTGTCAGTACTTTGCCACACATTTCAGTGCTTTGCCACTTCTTTGCAACAACTTTTCAGTACTTTGCCACACTTTTCAGCACTTTGCCACTGCTTTTCAGTACTTTTCTACTGCTTTTCAGTACTTTGCCACACTTTGCACTACTTTGCCACTACTTTTCAGCACTTTGCCACACTTTTCATTACTTTGCCACTACTCTTCAGCACTTTGTTACAACTTTTCAGTATTTTGCCACACTTTTCAGTACTTTGCCACGACTTTGCCACAACTTTTCAGTACTTTGCTACACTTTTCAGCAATTTGCCACTGCTTTTCAGTAGTTTGCCACTACTTTTCAGCACTTTGCCACAATTTTTCAGTACTTTGCCACACTTTTCAGTGCTTTGCCACTACTTTGCCACAACTTGTCTGTACTTTGCCACACTTTTCAGCACTTTGCCACTACGTTTCAGTACTTTGCCACTACTTTTCAGCACTTTGCCACAACTTTTCTGTACTTTGCCACTACTTTTCAGCACTTTGCCACAACTTTTCAGTACTTTGCCACATTTTTCAGTACTTTGCCACAACTTTTCAGTACTGTGCCTCACTTTTCTTCACTTTGCCACTACTTTTCAGTACTTTGCCACTACTTTTCAGTACTTTGCCACAACTTTTCAGTACTTTGCCACATTTTTCAGTACTTTGCCACTACTTTTCAGCACTTTGCCACAACCTTTCAGTACTTTGCCATACTTTTCAGTACTTTGCCACGACTTTGCTACAACTTTTCAGTACTTTGCCACACATTTCAGTGCTTTGCCACTACTTTGCAACAACTTGTCTGTACTTTGACACACTTCTCAGTACTTTGCCACTACTTTTCAGCACTTTGCCACAACTTTTCAGTACTTTGCCACACTTTTCAGTGCTTTGCCACCACTTTGCCACAACTTTTCAGTACTTTGCCACACTTTTGAGCACTTTGCCACTGCTTTTCAGTAGTTTGCCACTACTTTTCAGCACTTTGCCACAATTTTTCAGTGCTTTTCCACTACTTTGCCACAACTTGTCAGTACTTTGCCACTACTTTTCAGCACTTTGCCACAACTTTTCTGTACTTTGCCACTACTTTTCAGCACTTTGCCACAACTTTTCAGTACTTTGCCACATTTTTCAGTACTCTGCCACTACTTTTCAGCACTTTGCCACAACTTTTCAGTACTTTGCTATACTTTTCAGTACTTTGCCACACTTTTCAGTTCTTTGCCACACTTTTCAGCAATTTGCCACTACTTTGCCACAACTTTTCAGTACTTTGCCACACTTTTCAGCACTTTACCACTCCTTTAAAATAGTTTGCCACTACTTTTCAGCACTTTGCCACAACTTGTCAGTTCTTTGCCACACTTTTCATTGCTTTGCCACGACTTTGCCACAACTTTTCAGTACTTTGCAACAACTTTTCAGTACTTTGCCACACTTTTCAGCACTTTGCGACCACTTTTTAGTACTTTGCCACACTTTTCAGTTCTTTGCCACGACTTTGCCACAACTTTTCAGTACTTTGCCACACATTTCAGTGCTTTGCCACTACTTTGCAACAACTTTTCAGTACTTTGCCACACTTTTCAGCACTTTGCCACTGCTTTTCAGTACTTTTCTACTGCTTTTCAGTACTTTGCCACACTTTGCACTACTTTGCCACTACTTTTCAGCACTTTGCCACACTTTTCATTACTTTGCCACTACTCTTCAGCACTTTGCTACAACTTTTCAGTATTTTGCCACACTTTTCAGTACTTTGCCACGACTTTGCCACAACTTTTCAGTACTTTGCTACACTTTTCAGCAATTTGCCACTGCTTTTCAGTAGTTTGCCACTACTTTTCAGCACTTTGCCACAATTTTTCAGTGCTTTGCCACTACTTTGCCACAACTTGTCAGTACTTTGCCACTACTTTTCAGCACTTTGCCACAACTTTTCTGTACTTTGCCACTACTTTTCAGCACTTTGCCACAACTTTTCAGTACTTTGCCACATTTTTCAGTACTCTGCCACTACTTTTCAGCACATTGCCACAACTTTTCAGTACTTTGCTATACTTTTCAGTACTTTGCCACACTTTTCAGTTCTTTGCCACACTTTTCAGCAATTTGCCACTACTTTGCCACAACTTTTCAGTACTTTGCCACACTTTTCAGCATTTTACCACTCCTTTAAAATAGTTTGCAACTACTTTTCAGCACTTTGCCACAACTTGTCAGTTCTTAGCCACACTTTTCATTGCTTTGCCACGACTTTGCCACAACTTTTCAGTACTTTGCAACAACTTTTCAGTACTTTGCCACACTTTTCAGCACTTTGCGACCACTTTTTAGTACTTTGCCACACTTTTCAGTACTTTGCCACGACTTTGCCACAACTTTTCAGTACTTTGCCACACATTTCAGTGCTTTGCCACTTCTTTGCAACAACTTTTCAGTACTTTGCCACACTTTTCAGCACTTTGCCACTGCTTTTCAGTACTTTTCTACTGCTTTTCAGTACTTTGCCACACTTTGCACTACTTTGCCACTACTTTTCAGCACTTTGCCACACTTTTCATTACTTTGCCACTACTCTTCAGCACTTTGTTACAACTTTTCAGTATTTTGCCACACTTTTCAGTACTTTGCCACGACTTTGCCACAACTTTTCAGTACTTTGCTACACTTTTCAGCAATTTGCCACTGCTTTTCAGTAGTTTGCCACCACTTTTCAGCACTTTGCCACGACTTTGCCACAACTTTTCAGTACTTTGCCACACTTTTCAGTGCTTTGCCACTACTTTGCCACAACTTGTCAGTACTTTGCCATACTTTTCAGTACTTTGCCACTACTTTTCAGCACATTGCCACAACTTTTCTGTACTTTTGACACACTTCTCAGTACTTTGCCACTACTTTTCAGCACTTTGCCACAACTTTTCAGTACTTTGCCACACTTTTCAGTGCTTTGCCACCACTTTGCCACAACTTTTCAGTACTTTGCCACACTTTTGAGCACTTTGCCACTGCTTTTCAGTAGTTTGCCACTACTTTTCAGCACTTTGCCACAATTTTTCAGTACTTTGCCACACTTTTCAGTGCTTTGCCACTACTTTGCCACAACTTGTCAGTACTTTGCCACACTTTTCAGCATTTTGCCACTATGTTTCAGTACTTTGCCACTACTTTTCATCACTTTGCGACAACTTTTCTGTACTTTGCCACTACTTTTCAGCACTTTGCCACAACTTTTCAGTACATTGCCACATTTTTCAGTACTTTGCCACAACTTTTCAGTACTGTGCCACACTTTTCTTCACTTTGCCACTACTTTTCAGTACTTTGCCACTACTTTTCATCACTTTGCCACAACTTTTCAGTACTTTGCCACATTTTTCAGTACTTTGCCACTACTTTTCAGCACTTTGCCACAACTTTTCAGTACTTTGCCACAACTTTTCAGTACTTTGCCACATTTTTCAGTACTTTGCCACTACTTTTCAGTACTTTGCCACACTTTTCAGTGCTTTGCCACCACTTTGCCACAACTTTTCAGTACTTTGCCACACTTTTGAGCACTTTGCCACTGCTTTTCAGTAGTTTGCCACTACTTTTCAGCACTTTGCCACAATTTTTCAGTACTTTGCCACACTTTTCAGTGCTTTGCCACTACTTTGCCACAACTTGTCTGTACTTTGCCACACTTTTCAGCACTTTGCCACTACGTTTCAGTACTTTGCCACTACTTTTCAGCACTTTGCCACAACTTTTCTGTACTTTGCCACTACTTTTCAGCACTTTGCCACAACTTTCCAGTACTTTGCCTCATTTTTCAGTACTTTGCCACAACTTTTCAGTACTGTGCCACACTTTTCTTCACTTTGCCACTACTTTTCAGTACTTTGCCACTACTTTTCAGTACTTTGCCACAACTTTTCAGTTCTTTGCCACATTTTTCAGTACTTTGCCACTACTTTTCAGCACTTTGCCACAACTTTTCAGTACTTTGCCATACTTTTCAGTACTTTGCCACGACTTTGCTACAACTTGTCAGTACTATGCCACACTTTTCAGCACTTTGCCACTACTTTTCAGTACTTTGCCACTACTTTTCAGCACTTTGCCACACTTTTCAGTGCTTTGCAACTACTTTGCTACAAATTTTCATTACTTTGCCACACCTTTCAGCACTTTACCACTTCTTTTCAGTAGTTTGCCACTACTTGTCATTACTTTGCCACACTTTTCAGTACTTTGCTATTGCTTTTCAGTACTTTGCCACACTTTTCACTACTTTACCACAACTTTTCAGTACTTTCCCACACTTTTCAGCACTTTGCCACAACTTTTCAGTACTTTGCCACATTTTTCAGTACTTTGCCACTACTTTTCAGCACTTTGCCACAACTTTTCAGTACTTTGCCATACTTTTCAGTACTTTGCCACGACTTTGCTACAACTTGTCAGTACTATGCCACACTTTTCAGCACTTTGCCACTACTTTTCAGTACTTTACCACTACTTTTCAGCACTTTGCCACACTTTTCAGTGCTTTGCAACTACTTTGCCACAACTTTTCATTACTTTGCCACACTTTTCAGCACTTTACCACTGCTTTTCAGAAGTTTGCCACTACTTTTCAGCACTTTACCACAACTTTTCAGTACTTTGCCACACTTTTCATTACTTTGCTACTGCTTTTCAGTACTTTGCCACACTTTTCACTACTTTGCCACTACTTTTCAGCACTTTGCCACACTTTTCAGTACTTTGCCACTACTTTTCAGCACTTTGCCACAACTTTTCTGTACTTTGCCACACTTTTCATTACTTTGCCACGACTTTGCCACAATTGTTCAGTACTTTGAAACACATTTCAGTGCTTTACCACTACTTTGCAACAACTTTTCAGTACTTTGCCACACTTTTCAGCACTTTGCCACTGCTTTTCAGTACTTTGCTACTGCTTTTCAGTACTTTGCCACACTTTTCACTACTTTGCCACTTCTTTTCAGCACTTTGCCACACTTTTCATTACTTTGCCACTACTCTTCAGCACTTTGCTACAACTTTTCAGTATTTTGCCACACTTTTCAGTACTTTGCCACGACTTTGCCACAACTTTTCAGTACTTTGCCACACTTTTCAGCACTTTACCACTGCTTTTCAGAAGTTTGCCACTACTTTTCAGCACTTTACCACAACTTTTCAGTACTTTGCCACACTTTTCATTACTTTGCTACTGCTTTTCAGTACTTTGCCACACTTTTCACTACTTTGCCACTACTTTTCAGCACTTTGCCACACTTTTCAGTACTTTGCCACTACTTTTCAGCACTTTGCCACAACTTTTCTGTACTTTGCCACACTTTTCATTACTTTGCCACGACTTTGCCACAATTGTTCAGTACTTTGAAACACATTTCAGTGCTTTACCACTACTTTGCAACAACTTTTCAGTACTTTGCCACACTTTTCAGCACTTTGCCACTGCTTTTCAGTACTTTGCTACTGCTTTTCAGTACTTTGCCACACTTTTCACTACTTTGCCACTACTTTTCAGCACTTTGCCACACTTTTCATTACTTTGCCACTACTCTTCAGCACTTTGCTACAACTTTTCAGTATTTTGCCACACTTTTCAGTACTTTGCCACGACTTTGCCACAACTTTTCAGTACTTTGCCACACTTTTCAGCAATTTGCCACTGCTTTTCAGTAGTTTGCCATCACTTTTCAGCACTTTGCCTCAACTTTTCAGTACTTTGCCACACTTTTCAGTGCTTTGCCACTACTTTGCCACAACTTGTCAGTACTTTGCCATACTTTTCAGTACTTTGCCACTACTTTTCAGCACATTGCCACAACTTTTCTGTACTTTTGACACACTTCTCAGTACTTTGCCACTACTTTTCAGCACTTTGCCACAACTTTTCAGTACTTTGCCACACTTTTCAGTGCTTTGCCACCACTTTGCCACAACTTTTCAGTACTTTGCCACACTTTTGAGCACTTTGCCACTGCTTTTCAGTAGTTTGCCACTACTTTTCAGCACTTGGCCACAATTTTTCAGTACTTTGCCACACTTTTCAGTGCTTTGCCACTACTTTGCCACAACTTGTCTGTACTTTGCCACACTTTTCAGCACTTTGCCACTACGTTTCAGTACTTTGCCACCACTTTTCAGCACTTTGCCACAACTTTTCTGTACTTTGCCACTACTTTTCAGCACTTTGCCACAACTTTTCAGTACTTTGCCACATTTTTCAGTACTTTGCCACAACTTTTCAGTACTGTGCCACACTTTTCTTCACTTTGCCACTACTTTTCAGTACTTTGCCACTACTTTTCAGTACTTTGCCACAACTTTTCAGTACTTTACCACTACTTTTCAGCACTTTGCCACACTTTTCAGTGCTTTGCAACTACTTTGCTACAACTTTTCATTACTTTGCCACACTTTTCAGCACTTTACCACTGCTTTTCAGTAGTTTGCCACTACTTTTCAGCACTTTACCACAACTTTTCAGTACTTTGCCACACTTTTCAGTACTTTGCTATTGCTTTTCAGTACTTTGCCACACTTTTCACTACTTTACCACAACTTTTCAGTACTTTCCCACACTTTTCAGCACTTTGCCACAACTTTTCAGTACTTTGCCACATTTTTCAGTACTTTGCCACTACTTTTCAGCACTTTGCCACAACTTTTCAGTACTTTGCCATACTTTTCAGTACTTTGCCACGACTTTGCTACAACTTGTCAGTACTATGCCACACTTTTCAGCACTTTGCCACTACTTTTCAGTACTTTGCCACTACTTTTCAGCACTTTGCCACACTTTTCAGTGCTTTGCAACTACTTTGCCACAACTTTTCATTACTTTGCCACACTTTTCAGCACTTTACCACTGCTTTTCAGAAGTTTGCCACTACTTTTCAGCACTTTACCACAACTTTTCAGTACTTTGCCACACTTTTCATTACTTTGCTACTGCTTTTCAGTACTTTGCCACACTTTTCACTACTTTGCCACTACTTTTCAGCACTTTGCCACACTTTTCAGTACTTTGCCACTACTTTTCAGCACTTTGCCACAACTTTTCTGTACTTTGCCACACTTTTCATTACTTTGCCACGACATTGCCACAATTGTTCAGTACTTTGAAACACATTTCAGTGCTTTACCACTACTTTGCAACAACTTTTCAGTACTTTGCCACACTTTTCAGCACTTTGCCACTGCTTTTCAGTACTTTGCTACTGCTTTTCAGTACTTTGCCACACTTTTCACTACTTTGCCACTACTTTTCAGCACTTTGCCACACTTTTCATTACTTTGCCACTACTCTTCAGCACTTTGCTACAACTTTTCAGTATTTTGCCACACTTTTCAGTACTTTGCCACGACTTTGCCACAACTTTTCAGTACTTTGCCACACTTTTCAGCAATTTGCCACTGCTTTTCAGTAGTTTGCCATCACTTTTCAGCACTTTGCCTCAACTTTTCAGTACTTTGCCACACTTTTCAGTGCTTTGCCACTACTTTGCCACAACTTGTCAGTACTTTGCCATACTTTTCAGTACTTTGCCACTACTTTTCAGCACATTGCCACAACTTTTCTGAACTTTTGACACACTTCTCAGTACTTTGCCACTACTTTTCAGCACTTTGCCACAACTTTTCAGTACTTTGCCACACTTTTCAGTGCTTTGCCACCACTTTGCCACAACTTTTCAGTACTTTGCCACACTTTTGAGCACTTTGCCACTGCTTTTCAGTAGTTTGCCACTACTTTTCAGCACTTTGCCACAATTTTTCAGTACTTTGCCACACTTTTCAGTGCTTTGCCACTACTTTTCCACAACTTGTCTGTACTTTGCCACACTTTTCAGCACTTTGCCACTACGTTTCAGTACTTTGCCACTACTTTTCAGCACTTTGCCACATCTTTTCTGTACTTTGCCACTACTTTTCAGCACTTTGCCACAACTTTTCAGTACTTTGCCACATTTTTCAGTACTTTGCCACAACTTTTCAGTACTGTGCCACACTTTTCTTCACTTTGCCACTACTTTTCAGTACTTTGCCACTACTTTTCAGTACTTTGCCACAACTTTTCAGTACTTTGCCACATTTTTCAGTACTTTGCCACTACTTTTCAGCACTTTGCCACAACCTTTCAGTACTTTGCCACACTTTTCACTACTTTACCACAACTTTTCAGTACTTTCCCACACTTTTCAGCACTTTGCCACAACTTTTCAGTACTTTGCCACATTTTTCAGTACTTTGCCACTACTTTTCAGCACTTTGCCACAACTTTTCAGTACTTTGCCATACTTTTCAGTACTTTGCCACGACTTTGCTACAACTTTTCAGTACTATGCCACACTTTTCAGCACTTTGCCACTACTTTTCAGTACTTTGCCACTACTTTTCAGCACTTTGCCACACTTTTCAGTGCTTTGCAACTACTTTGCCACAACTTTTCATTACTTTGCCACACTTTTCAGCACTTTACCACTGCTTTTCAGAAGTTTGCCACTACTTTGCAGCACTTTACCACAACTTTTCAGTACTTTGCCACACTTTTCAGTACTTTGCTACTGCTTTTCAGTACTTTGCCACACTTTTCACTACTTTGCCACTACTTTTCAGCACTTTGCCACACTTTTCAGTACTTTGCCACTACTTTTCAGCACTTTGCCACAACTTTTCTGTACTTTGCCACACTTTTCATAACTTTGCCACGACTTTGCCACAACTTTTCAGTACTTTGCCACACATTCCAGTGCTTTGCCACTAATTTGCAACAACTTTTCAGTACTTTGCCACACTTTTCAGCACTTTGCCACAACTTTTTATTACTTTGCCACACTGTTCAGTACTTTGCCACGACTTTGCCACAACTTTTCAGTACTTTGCCACACATTTCAGTGCTTTGCCACTACTTTGCAACAACTTGTCTGTACTTTGACACACTTCTCAGTACTTTGCCACTACTTTTCAGCACTTTGCCACAACTGTTCAGTACTTTGCCACACTTTTCAGTGCTTTGCCACCACTTTGCCACAACTTTTCAGTACTTTTCAGTACTTTGCCACACTTTTGAGAACTTTGCCACTGCTTTTCAGTAGTTTGCCACTACTTTTCAGCACTTTGCCACAATTTTTCAGTGCTTTGCCACTACTTTGCCACAACTTGTCAGTACTTTGCCACTACTTTTCAGCACTTTGCCACAACTTTTCTGTACTTTGCCACTACTTTTCAGCACTTTGCCACAACTTTTCAGTACTTTGCCACATTTTTCAGTACTCTGCCACTACTTTTCAGCACTTTGCCACAACTTTTCAGTACTTTGCTATACTTTTCAGTACTTTGCCACACTTTTCAGTTCTTTGCCACACTTTTCAGCAATTTGCCACTACTTTGCCACAACTTTTCAGTACTTTGCCACACTTTTCAGCACTTTACCACTCCTTTAAAATAGTTTGCCACTACTTTTCAGCACTTTGCCACAACTTGTCAGTTCTTTGCCACACTTTTCATTGCTTTGCCACGACTTTGCCACAACTTTTCAGTACTTTGCAACAACTTTTCAGTACTTTGCAACAACTTTTCAGTACTTTGCCACACTTTTCAGCACTTTGCGACCACTTTTTAGTACTTTGCCACACTTTTCAGTACTTTGCCACGACTTTGCCACAACTTTTCAGTACTTTGCCACACATTTCAGTGCTTTGCCACTACTTTGCAACAACTTTTCAGTACTTTGCCACACTTTTCAGCACTTTGCCACTGCTTTTCAGTACTTTTCTACTGCTTTTCAGTACTGTGCCACACTTTGCACTACTTTGCCACTACTTTTCAGCACTTTGCCACACTTTTCATTACTTTGCCACTACTCTTCAGCACTTTGCTACAACTTTTCAGTATTTTGCCACACTTTTCAGTACTTTGCCACGACTTTGCCACAACTTTTCAGTACTTTGCTACACTTTTCAGTACTTTGCCACTACTTTTCAGCACTTTGCCACAACTTTTCTGTACTTTGCCACACTTTTCATAACTTTGCCACGACTTTGCCACAACTTTTCAGTACTTTGCCACACATTCCAGTGCTTTGCCACTAATTTGCAACAACTTTTCAGTACTTTGCCACACTTTTCAGCACTTTGCCACAACTTTTTAGTACTTTGCCACACTTTTCAGTACTTTGCCACTACTTTTCAGCACTTTGCCACAACTTTTCTGTACTTTGCCACACTTTTCATAACTTTGCCACGACTTTGCCACAACTTTTCAGTACTTTGCCACACATTCCAGTGCTTTGCCACTAATTTGCAACAACTTTTCAGTACTTTGCCACACTTTTCAGCACTTTGCCACAACTTTTTATTACTTTGCCACACTGTTCAGTACTTTGCCACGACTTTGCCACAACTTTTCAGTACTTTGCCACACATTTCAGTGCTTTGCCACTACTTTGCAACAACTTGTCTGTACTTTGACACACTTCTCAGTACTTTGCCACTACTTTTCAGCACTTTGCCACAACTGTTCAGTACTTTGCCACACTTTTCAGTGCTTTGCCACCACTTTGCCACAACTTTTCAGTACTTTTCAGTACTTTGCCACACTTTTGAGAACTTTGCCACTGCTTTTCAGTAGTTTGCCACTACTTTTCAGCACTTTGCCACAATTTTTCAGTGCTTTGCCACTACTTTGCCACAACTTGTCAGTACTTTGCCACTACTTTTCAGCACTTTGCCACAACTTTTCTGTACTTTGCCACTACTTTTTTAGCACTTTGCCACAACTTTTCAGTACTTTGCCACATTTTTCAGTACTCTGCCACTACTTTTCAGCACTTTGCCACAACTTTTCAGTACTTTGCTATACTTTTCAGTACTTTGCCACACTTTTCAGTTCTTTGCCACACTTTTCAGCAATTTGCCACTACTTTGCCACAACTTTTCAGTACTTTGCCACACTTTTCAGCACTTTACCACTCCTTTAAAATATATTGCCACTACTTTTCAGCACTTTGCCACAACTTGTCAGTTCTTTGCCACACTTTTCATTGCTTTGCCACGACTTTGCCACAACTTTTCAGTACTTTGCAACAACTTTTCAGTACTTTGCAACAACTTTTCAGTACTTTGCCACACTTTTCAGCACTTTGCGACCACTTTTTAGTACTTTGCCACACTTTTCAGTACTTTGCCACGACTTTGCCACAACTTTTCAGTACTTTGCCACACATTTCAGTGCTTTGCCACTACTTTGCAACAACTTTTCAGTACTTTGCCACACTTTTCAGCACTTTGCCACTGCTTTTCAGTACTTTTCTACTGCTTTTCAGTACTTTGCCACACTTTGCACTACTTTGCCACTACTTTTCAGCACTTTGCCACACTTTTCATTACTTTGCCACTACTCTTCAGCACTTTGCTACAACTTTTCAGTATTTTGCCACACTTTTCAGTACTTTGCCACGACTTTGCCACAACTTTTCAGTACTTTGCTACACTTTTCAGTACTTTGCCACTACTTTTCAGCACTTTGCCACAACTTTTCTGTACTTTGCCACACTTTTCATAACTTTGCCACGACTTTGCCACAACTTTTCAGTACTTTGCCACACATTCCAGTGCTTTGCCACTAATTTGCAACAACTTTTCAGTACTTTGCCACACTTTTCAGCACTTTGCCACAACTTTTTAGTACTTTGCCACACTTTTCAGTACTTTGCCACGACTTTGCCACAACTTTTCAGTACTTTGCCACACATTTCAGTGCTTTGCCACCACTTTGCCACAACTTTTCAGTACTTTGCCACACTTTTGAGCACTTTGCCACTGCTTTTCAGTAGTTTGCCACTACTTTTCAGCACTTTGCCACAATTTTTCAGTGCTTTGCCACTACTTTGCCACAACTTGTCAGTACTTTGCCACTACTTTTCAGCACTTTGCCACAACTTTTCTGTACTTTGCCACTACTTTTCAGCACTTTGCCACAACTTTTCAGTACTTTGCCACATTTGTCAGTACTCTGCCAATACTTTTCAGCACTTTGCCACAACTTTTCAGTACTTTGCTATACTTTTCAGTACTTTGCCACACTTTTCAGTTCTTTGCCACACTTTTCAGCAATTTGCCACTACTTTGCCACAACTTTTCAGTACTTTGCCACACTTTTCAGCACGTTACCACTCCTTTAAAATAGTTTGCCACTACTTTTCAGCACTTTGCCACAACTTGTCAGTTCTTTGCCACACTTTTCATTGCTTTGCCACGACTTTGCCACAACTTTTCAGTACTTTGCAACAACTTTTCAGTACTTTGCCACACTTTTCAGCACTTTGCGACCACTTTTTAGTACTTTGCCACACTTTTCAGTACTTTGCCACGACTTTGCCACAACTTTTCAGTACTTTGCCACACATTTCAGTGCTTTGCCACTACTTTGCAACAACTTTTCAGTACTTTGCCACACTTTTCAGCACTTTGCCACTGCTTTTCAGTACTTTTCTACTGCTTTTCAGTACTTTGCCACATTTTGCACTACTTTGCCACTACTTTTCAGCACTTTGCCACACTTTTCATTACTTTGCCACTACTCTTCAGCACTTTGCTACAACTTTTCAGTATTTTGCCACACATTTCAGTACTTTGCCACGACTTTGCCACAACTTTTCAGTACTTTGATACACTTTTCAGCAATTTGCCACTGCTTTTCAGTAGTTTGCCACTACTTTTCAGCACTTTGCCACAATTTTTCAGTGCTTTGCCACTACTTTGCCACAACTTGTCAGTACTTTGCCACTACTTTTCAACACTTTGCCACAACTTTTCAGTACTTTGCCACATTTTTCAGTACTCTGCCACTACTTTTCAGCACTTTGCCACAACTTTTCAGTACTTTGCTATACTTTTCAGTACTTTGCCACACTTTTCAGTTCTTTGCCACACTTTTCAGCAATTTGCCACTACTTTGCCACAACTTTTCAGTACTTTGCCACACTTTTCAGCATTTTACCACTCTTTTAAAATAGTTTGCCACTACTTTTCAGCACTTTGCCACAACTTGTCAGTTCTTTGCCACACTTTTCATTGCTTTGCCACGACTTTGCCACAACTTTTCAGTACTTTGCAACAACTTTTCAGTACTTTGCCACACTTTTCAGCACTTTGCGACCACTTTTTAGTACTTTGCCACACTTTTCAGTACTTTGCCACGACTTTGCCACAACTTTTCAGTACTTTGCCACACATTTCAGTGCTTTGCCACTACTTTGCAACAACTTTTCAGTACTTTGCCACACTTTTCAGCACTTTGCCACTGCTTTTCAGTACTTTTCTACTGCTTTTCAGTACTTTGCCACACTTTGCACTACTTTGCCACTACTTTTCAGCACTTTGCCACACTTTTCATTACTTTGCCACTACTCTTCAGCACTTTGCTACAACTTTTCAGTATTTTGCCACACTTTTCAGTACTTTGCCACGACTTTGCCACAACTTTTCAGTACTTTGCTACACTTTTCAGCAATTTGCCACTGCTTTTCAGTAGTTTGCCACCACTTTTCAGCACTTTGCCACGACTTTGCCACAACTTTTCAGTACTTTGCCACACTTTTCAGTGCTTTGCCACTACTTTGCCACAACTTGTCAGTACTTTGCCATACTTTTCAGTACTTTGCCACTACTTTTCAGCACATTGCCACAACTTTTCTGTACTTTTGACACACTTCTCAGTACTTTGCCACTACTTTTCAGCACTTTGCCACAACTTTTCAGTACTTTGCCACACTTTTCAGTGCTTTGCCACCATTTTGCCACAACTTTTCAGTACTTTGCCACACTTTTGAGCACTTTGCCACTGTTTTTCAGTAGTTTGCCACTACTTTTCAGCACTTTGCCACAATTTTTCAGTACTTTGCCACACTTTTCAGTGCTTTGCCACTACTTTGCCACAACTTGTCAGTACTTTGCCACACTTTTCAGCACTTTGCCACTACGTTTCAGTACTTTGCCACTACTTTTCAGCACTTTGCGACAACTTTTCTGTACTTTGCCACTACTTTTCAGCACTTTGCCACAACTTTTCAGTACATTGCCACATTTTTCAGTATTTTGCCACAACTTTTCAGTACTGTGCCACACTTTTCTTCACTTTGCCACTACTTTTCAGTACTTTGCCACTACTTTTCAGCACTTTGCCACAACTTTTCAGTACTTTGCCACATTTTTCAGTACTTTGCCACTACTTTTCAGCACTTTGCCACAACTTTTCAGTACTTTGCCACAACTTTTCAGTACTTTGCCACATTTTTCAGTACTTTGCCACTACTTTTCAGTACTGTGCCACACTTTTCTTCACTTTGCCACTACTTTTCAGTGCTTTGCCACTACTTTTCAGCACTTTGCCACAACTTTTCAGTACTTTGCCACATTTTTCAGTACTTTGCCACGACATTGCTACAACTTGTCAGTACTATGCCACACTTTTCAGCACTTTACCACTGCTTTTCAGTAGTTTGCCACTACTTTTCAGCACTTTACCACAACTTTTCAGTACTTTGCCAAACTGTTCAGTACTTTGCTACTGCTTTTCAGTACTTTGCCACACTTTTCACTACTTTGCCACTACTTTTCAGCACTTTGCCACACTTTTCAGTACTTTGCCACACTTTTCAGTACTTTGCTACTGCTTTTCAGTACTTTGCCACACTTTTCACTACTTTGCCACTACTTTTCAGCACTTTGCCACGCTTTTCAGTTCTTTGCCACTACTTTTCAGCACTTTGCCACAACTTTTCTGTACATTGCCACACTTTTCATTACTTTGCCACGACTTTGCCACAACTTTTCAGTACTTTGCCACACATTCCAGTGCTTTGCCACTACTTTGCAACAACTTTTCAGTACTTTGCCACACTTTTCAACACTTTGCCACTACTTTTCAGCACTTTGCCACAACTTTTCTGTACTTTGCCACTACTTTTCAGCACTTTGCCACAACTTTTCAGTACTTTGCCACATTTTTCAGTACTCTGCCACTACTTTTCAGCACTTTGCCACAACTTTTCAGTACTTTGCTATACTTTTCAGTACTTTGCCACACTTTTCAGTTCTTTGCCACACTTTTCAGCAATTTGCCACTACTTTGCCACAACTTTTCAGTACTTTGCCACACTTTTCAGCACGTTACCACTCCTTTAAAATAGTTTGCCACTACTTTTCAGCACTTTGCCACAACTTGTCAGTTCTTTGCCACACTTTTCATTGCTTTGCCACGACTTTGCCACAACTTTTCAGTACTTTGCAACAACTTTTCAGTACTTTGCCACACTTTTCAGCACTTTGCGACCACTTTTTAGTACTTTGCCACACTTTTCAGTACTTTGCCACGACTTTGCCACAACTTTTCAGTACTTTGCCACACATTTCAGTGCTTTGCCACTACTTTGCAACAACTTTTCAGTACTTTGCCACACTTTTCAGCACTTTGCCACTGCTTTTCAGTACTTTTCTACTGCTTTTCAGTACTTTGCCACACTTTGCACTACTTTGCCACTACTTTTCAGCACTTTGCCACACTTTTCATTACTTTGCCACTACTCTTCAGCACTTTGCTACAACTTTTCAGTATTTTGCCACACTTTTCAGTACTTTGCCACGACTTTGCCACAACTTTTCAGTACTTTGCTACACTTTTCAGCAATTTGCCACTGCTTTTCAGTAGTTTGCCACCACTTTTCAGCACTTTGCCACGACTTTGCCACAACTTTTCAGTACTTTGCCACACTTTTCAGTGCTTTGCCACTACTTTGCCACAACTTGTCAGTACTTTGCCATACTTTTCAGTACTTTGCCACTACTTTTCAGCACATTGCCACAACTTTTCTGTACTTTTGACACACTTCTCAGTACTTTGCCACTACTTTTCAGCACTTTGCCACAACTTTTCAGTACTTTGCCACACTTTTCAGTGCTTTGCCACCATTTTGCCACAACTTTTCAGTACTTTGCCACACTTTTGAGCACTTTGCCACTGTTTTTCAGTAGTTTGCCACTACTTTTCAGCACTTTGCCACAATTTTTCAGTACTTTGCCACACTTTTCAGTGCTTTGCCACTACTTTGCCACAACTTGTCAGTACTTTGCCACACTTTTCAGCACTTTGCCACTACGTTTCAGTACTTTGCCACTACTTTTCAGCACTTTGCGACAACTTTTCTGTACTTTGCCACTACGTTTCAGCACTTTGCCACAACTTTTCAGTACATTGCCACATTTTTCAGTATTTTGCCACAACTTTTCAGTACTGTGCCACACTTTTCTTCACTTTGCCACTACTTTTCAGTACTTTGCCACTACTTTTCAGCACTTTGCCACAACTTTTCAGTACTTTGCCACATTTTTCAGTACTTTGCCACTACTTTTCAGCACTTTGCCACAACTTTTCAGTACTTTGCCACAACTTTTCAGTACTTTGCCACATTTTTCAGTACTTTGCCACTACTTTTCAGTACTGTGCCACACTTTTCTTCACTTTGCCACTACTTTTCAGTGCTTTGCCACTACTTTTCAGCACTTTGCCACAACTTTTCAGTACTTTGCCACATTTTTCAGTACTTTGCCACGACATTGCTACAACTTGTCAGTACTATGCCACACTTTTCAGCACTTTACCACTGCTTTTCAGTAGTTTGCCACTACTTTTCAGCACTTTACCACAACTTTTCAGTACTTTGCCAAACTGTTCAGTACTTTGCTACTGCTTTTCAGTACTTTGCCACACTTTTCACTACTTTGCCACTACTTTTCAGCACTTTGCCACACTTTTCAGTACTTTGCCACACTTTTCAGTACTTTGCTACTGCTTTTCAGTACTTTGCCACACTTTTCACTACTTTGCCACTACTTTTCAGCACTTTGCCACGCTTTTCAGTTCTTTGCCACTACTTTTCAGCACTTTGCCACAACTTTTCTGTACATTGCCACACTTTTCATTACTTTGCCACGACTTTGCCACAACTTTTCAGTACTTTGCCACACATTCCAGTGCTTTGCCACTACTTTGCAACAACTTTTCAGTACTTTGCCACACTTTTCAACACTTTGCCACTACTTTCAGCACTTTGCCACAACTTTTCTGTACTTTGCCACTACTTTTCAGCACTTTGCCACAACTTTTCAGTACTTTGCCACATTTTTCAGTACTCTGCCACTACTTTTCAGCACTTTGCCACAACTTTTCAGTACTTTGCTATACTTTTCAGTACTTTGCCACACTTTTCAGTTCTTTGCCACACTTTTCAGCAATTTGCCACTACTTTGCCACAACTTTTCAGTACTTTGCCACACTTTTCAGCACGTTACCACTCCTTTAAAATAGTTTGCCACTACTTTTCAGCACTTTGCCACAACTTGTCAGTTCTTTGCCACACTTTTCATTGCTTTGCCACGACTTTGCCACAACTTTTCAGTACTTTGCAACAACTTTTCAGTACTTTGCCACACTTTTCAGCACTTTGCGACCACTTTTTAGTACTTTGCCACACTTTTCAGTACTTTGCCACGACTTTGCCACAACTTTTCAGTACTTTGCCACACATTTCAGTGCTTTGCCACTACTTTGCAACAACTTTTCAGTACTTTGCCACACTTTTCAGCACTTTGCCACTGCTTTTCAGTACTTTTCTACTGCTTTTCAGTACTTTGCCACACTTTGCACTACTTTGCCACTACTTTTCAGCACTTTGCCACACTTTTCATTACTTTGCCACTACTACAACTTTTCAGTATTTTGCCACACTTTTCAGTACTTTGCCACGACTTTGCCACAACTTTTCAGTACTTTGCTACACTTTTCAGCAATTTGCCACTGCTTTTCAGTAGTTTGCCACTACTTTTCAGCACTTTGCCACAATTTTTCAGTGCTTTGCCACTACTTTGCCACAACTTGTCAGTACTTTGCCACTACTTTTCAGCACTTTGCCACAACTTTTCTGTACTTTGCCACTACTTTTCAGCACTTTGCCACAACTTTTCAGTACTTTGCCACATTTTTCAGTACTCTGCCACTACTTTTCAGCACTTTGCCACAACTTTTCAGTACTTTGCTATACTTTTCAGTACTTTGCCACACTTTTCAGTTCTTTGCCACACTTTTCAGCAATTTGCCACTACTTTGCCACAACTTTTCAGTACTTTGCCACACTTTTCAGCATTTTACCACTCCTTTAAAATAGTTTGCCACTACTTTTCAGCACTTTGCCACAACTTGTCAGTTCTTTGCCACACTTTTCATTGCTTTGCCACGACTTTGCCACAACTTTTCAGTACTTTGCAACAACTTTTCAGTACTTTGCCACACTTTTCAGCACTTTGCGACCACTTTTTAGTACTTTGCCACACTTTTCAGTACTTTGCCACGACTTTGCCACAACTTTTCAGTACTTTGCCACACATTTCAGTGCTTTGCCACTACTTTGCAACAACTTTTCAGTACTTTGCCACACTTTTCAGCACTTTGCCACTGCTTTTCAGTACTTTTCTACTGCTTTTCAGTACTTTGCCACACTTTGCACTACTTTGCCACTACTTTTCAGCACTTTGCCACACTTTTCATTACTTTGCCACTACTCTTCAGCACTTTGCTACAACTTTTCAGTATTTTGCCACACTTTTCAGTACTTTGCCACGACTTTGCCACAACTTTTCAGTACTTTGCTACACTTTTCAGCAATTTGCCACTGCTTTTCAGTAGTTTGCCACCACTTTTCAGCACTTTGCCACGACTTTGCCACAACTTTTCAGTACTTTGCCACACTTTTCAGTGCTTTGCCACTACTTTGCCACAACTTGTCAGTACTTTGCCATACTTTTCAGTACTTTGCCACTACTTTTCAGCACATTGCCACAACTTTTCTGTACTTTTGACACACTTCTCAGTACTTTGCCACTACTTTTCAGCACTTTGCCACAACTTTTCAGTACTTTGCCACACTTTTCAGTGCTTTGCCACCACTTTGCCACAACTTTTCAGTACTTTGCCACACTTTTGAGCACTTTGCCACTGTTTTTCAGTAGTTTGCCACTACTTTTCAGCACTTTGCCACAATTTTTCAGTACTTTGCCACACTTTTCAGTGCTTTGCCACTACTTTGCCACAACTTGTCAGTACTTTGCCACACTTTTCAGCACTTTGCCACTACGTTTCAGTACTTTGCCACTACTTTTCAGCACTTTGCGACAACTTTTCTGTACTTTGCCACTACTTTTCAGCACTTTGCCACAACTTTTCAGTACATTGCCACATTTTTCAGTATTTTGCCACAACTTTTCAGTACTGTGCCACACTTTTCTTCACTTTGCCACTACTTTTCAGTACTTTGCCACTACTTTTCAGCACTTTGCCACAACTTTTCAGTACTTTGCCACATTTTTCAGTACTTTGCCACTACTTTTCAGCACTTTGCCACAACTTTTCAGTACTTTGCCACAACTTTTCAGTACTTTGCCACATTTTTCAGTACTTTGCCACTACTTTTCAGTACTGTGCCACACTTTTCTTCACTTTGCCACTACTTTTCAGTACTTTGCCACTACTTTTCAGCACTTTGCCATTCAGCACTTTGCCACAACTTTTCAGTACTTTGCCACATTTTTCAGTACTTTGCCACGACATTGCTACAACTTGTCAGTACTATGCCACACATTTCAGCACTTTACCACTGCTTTTCAGTAGTTTGCCACTACTTTTCAGCACTTTACCACAACTTTTCAGTACTTTGCCAAACTTTTCAGTACTTTGCTACTGCTTTTCAGTACTTTGCCACACTTTTCACTACTTTGCCACTACTTTTCAGCACTTTGCCACACTTTTCAGTACTTTGCCACACTTTTCAGTACTTTGCTACTGCTTTTCAGTACTTTGCCACACTTTTCACTACTTTGCCACTACTTTTCAGCACTTTGCCACGCTTTTCAGTTCTTTGCCACTACTTTTCAGCACTTTGCCACAACTTTTCTGTACATTGCCACACTTTTCATTACTTTGCCACGACTTTGCCACAACTTTTCAGTACTTTGCCACACATTCCAGTGCTTTGCCACTACTTTGCAACAACTTTTCAGTACTTTGCCACACTTTTCAACACTTTGCCACTACTTTTCAGCACTTTGCCACACTTTTCAGTTCTTTGCCACACTTTTCAGCAATTTGCCACTACTTTGCCACAACTTTGCCACAACTTTTCAGTACTTTGCCACACTTTTCAGCACTTTACCACTCCTTTAAAATAGTTTGCCACTACTTTTCAGCACTTTGCCACAACTTGTCAGTTCTTTGCCACACTTTTCAGTGCTTTGCCACGACTTTGCCACAACTTATCAGTACTTTGCCACACATTTCAGTGCTTTGCCAGTACTTTGCAACAACTTTTCAGTACTTTGCCACACTTTTCAGCACTTTGCCACTGCATTTCAGTACTTTGCCACTACTTTTCAGGACTTTGCCACAACTTTTCATTACTTAGCCACAGTACTTTGCCACTACTTTTCAGCACTTTGCCACAATTTTTCAGTACTTTGCCACTCTTTTCAGTGCTTTGCCACTACTTTGCCACAACTTGTCAGTACTGTGCCACACTTTTCAGCTCTTTGCCACTACGTTTCAGTACTTTGCCACTACTTTTCAGCACTTTGCCACAACTTGTCTGTACTTTGCCACTACTTTTCAGCACTTTGCCACAACTTTTCAGTACATTGCCACATTTTTCAGTACTTTGCCACAACTTTTCAGTACAGTGCCACACTTTTCTTCACTTTGCCACTACTTTTCAGTACTTTGCCACTACTTTTCAGCACTATGCCACAACTTTTCAGTACTTTGCCACATTTTTCAGTACTTTGCCACTACTTTTCAGCACTTTGCCACAACGTTTCAGTACTTTGCCACAACTCTTCAGTACTTTGCCACATTTTTCAGTACTTTGCCACAACTTTTCAGTACTGTGCCACACTTTTCTTCACTTTGCCACTACTTTTCCACTACTTTTCAGTTCTTTGCCACTACTTTTCAGCACTTTGCCACAACTTTTCTGTACATTGCCACACTTTTCATTACTTTGCCACGACTTTGCCACAACTTTTCAGTACTTTGCCACACATTCCAGTGCTTTGCCACTACTTTGCAACAACTTTTCAGTACTTTGCCACACTTTTCAACACTTTGCCACTACTTTTCAGCAGTTTGCCACACTTTTCAGTTCTTTGCCACACTTTTCAGCAATTTGCCACTACTTTGCCACAACTTTTCAGTACTTTGCCACACTTTTCAGCACTTTACCACTCCTTTAAAATAGTTTGCCACTACTTTTCAGCACTTTGCCACAACTTGTCAGTTCTTTGCCACACTTTTCAGTGCTTTGCCACGACTTTGCCACAACTTATCAGTACTTTGCCACACATTTCAGTGCTTTGCCAGTACTTTGCAACAACTTTTCAGTACTTTGCCACACTTTTCAGCACTTTGCCACAACTTTTCATTACTTAGCCACAGTACTTTGCCACTACTTTTCAGCACTTTGCCACAATTTTTCAGTACTTTGCCACACTTTTCAGTGCTTTGCCACTACTTTGCCACAACTTGTCAGTACTGTGCCACACTTTTCAGCACTTTGCCACTACGTTTCAGTACTTTGCCACTACTTTTCAGCACTTTGCCACAACTTGTCTGTACTTTGCCACTACTTTTCAGCACTTTGCCACAACTTTTCAGTACGTTGCCACATTTTTCAGTACTTTGCCACAACTTTTCAGTACAGTGCCACACTTTTCTTCACTTTGCCACTACTTTTCAGTACTTTGCCACTACTTTTCAGCACTATGCCACAACTTTTCAGTACTTTGCCACATTTTTCAGTACTTTGCCACTACTTTTCAGCACTTTGCCACAACTTTTCAGTACTTTGTCACAACTTTTCAGTACTTTGCCACATTTTTCAGTACTTTGCCACAACTTTTCAGTACTGTGCCACACTTTTCTTCACTTTGCCACTACTTTTCCACTACTTTTCAGTTCTTTGCCACTACTTTTCAGCACTTTGCCACAACTTTTCTGTACATTGCCACACTTTTCATTACTTTGACACGACTTTGCCACAACTTTTCAGTACTTTGCCACACATTCCAGTGCTTTGCCACTACTTTGCAACAACTTTTCAGTACTTTGCCACACTTTTCAACACTTTGCCACTACTTTTCAGCACTTTGCCACACTTTTCAGTTCTTTGCCACACTTTTCAGCAATTTGCCACTACTTTGCCACAACTTTTCAGTACTTTGCCACACTTTTCAGCACTTTACCACTCCTTTAAAATAGTTTGCCACTACTTTTCAGCACTTTGCCACAACTTGTCAGTTTTTTGCCACACTTTTCAGTGCTTTGCCACGACTTTGCCACAACTTATCAGTACTTTGCCACACATTTCAGTGCTTTGCCAGTACTTTGCAACAACTTTTCAGTACTTTGCCACACTTTTCAGCACTTTGCCACTGCATTTCAGTACTTTGCCACTACTTTTCAGGACTTTGCCACAACTTTTCATTACTTAGCCACAGTACTTTGCCACTACTTTTCAGCACTTTGCCACAATTTTTCAGTACTTTGCCACACTTTTCAGTGCTTTGCCACTACTTTGCCACAACTTGTCAGTACTGTGCCACACTTTTCAGCACTTTGCCACAACTTGTCTGTACTTTGCCACTACTTTTCAGCACTTTGCCACAACTTTTCAGTACATTGCCACATTTTTCAGTACTTTGCCACAACTTTTCAGTACTGTGCCACACTTTTCTTCACTTTGCCACTACTTTTCAGTACTTTGCCACTACTTTTCAGCACTTTGCCACAACTTTTCAGTACTTTGCCACATTTTTCAGTACTTTGCCACTACTTTTCAGCACTTTGCCACAACTTTTCAGTACTTTGCCACAACTTTTCAGTACTTTGCCACATTTTTCAGTACTTTGCCACTACTTTTCAGTACTGTGCCACACTTTTCTTCACTTTGCCACTACTTTTCAGTACTTTGCCACTACTTTTCAGCACTTTGCCACAACTTTTCAGTACTTTGCCACATTTTTCAATACTTTGCCACGACATTGCTACAACTTGTCAGTACTATGCCACACTTTTCAGCACTTTACCACTGCTTTTCAGTAGTTTGCCACTACTTTTCAGCACTTTACCACAACTTTTCAGTACTTTGCTAAACTTTTCTGTACTTTGCTACTGCTTTTCAGTACTTTGCCACACTTTTCACTACTTTGCCACTACTTTTCAGCACTTTGCCACACTTTTCAGTACTTTGCCACACTTTTCAGTACTTTGCTACTGCTTTTCAGTACTTTGCCACACTTTTCACTACTTTGCCACTACTTTTCAGCACTTTGCCACACTTTTCAGTTCTTTGCCACTACTTTTCAGCACTTTGCCACAACTTTTCTGTACATTGCCACACTTTTCATTACTTTGCCACGACTTTGCCACAACTTTTCAGTACTTTGCCACACATTCCAGTGCTTTGCCACTACTTTGCAACAACTTTTCAGTACTTTGCCACACTTTTCAACACTTTGCCACTACTTTTCAGCACTTTGCCACACTTTTCAGTTCTTTGCCACTACTTTTCAGTACTTTGCCACGACTTTGCCACAACTTTTCAGTACTTTGCCACACATTTCAGTGCTTTGCCACTACTTTGCAACAACTTTTCAGTACTTTGCCACACTTTTCAGCACTTTGCCACTGCTTTTCAGTACTTTTCTACTGCTTTTCAGTACTTTGCCACACTTTGCACTACTTTGCCACTACTTTTCAGCACTTTGCCACACTTTTCATTACTTTGCCACTACTCTTCAGCACTTTGCTACAACTTTTCAGTATTTTGCCACACTTTTCAGTACTTTGCCACGACTTTGCCACAACTTTTCAGTACTTTGCTACACTTTTCAGCAATTTGCCACTGCTTTTCAGTAGTTTGCCACTACTTTTCAGCACTTTGCCACAATTTTTCAGTGCTTTGCCACTACTTTGCCACAACTTGTCAGTACTTTGCCACTACTTTTCAGCACTTTGCCACAACTTTTCTGTACTTTGCCACTACTTTTCAGCACTTTGCCACAACTTTTCAGCACTTTGCCACAACTTTTCAGTACTTTGCTATACTTTTCAGTACTTTGCCACACTTTTCAGTTCTTTGCCACACTTTTCAGCAATTTGCCACTACTTTGCCACAACTTTTCAGTACTTTGCCACACTTTTCAGCATTTTACCACTCCTTTAAAATAGTTTGCCACTACTTTTCAGCACTTTGCCACAACTTGTCAGTTCTTTGCCACACTTTTCATTGCTTTGCCACGACTTTGCCACAACTTTTCAGTACTTTGCAACTACTTTTCAGTACTTTGCCACACTTTTCAGCACTTTGCGACCACTTTTTAGTACTTTGCCACACTTTTCAGTACTTTGCCACGACTTTGCCACAACTTTTCAGTACTTTGCCACACATTTCAGTGCTTTGCCACTACTTTGCAACAACTTTTCAGTACTTTGCCACACTTTTCAGCACTTTGCCACTGCTTTTCAGTACTTTTCTACTGCTTTTCAGTACTTTGCCACACTTTGCACTACTTTGCCACTACTTTTCAGCACTTTGCCACACTTTTCATTACTTTGCCACTACTCTTCAGCACTTTGCTACAACTTTTCAGTATTTTGCCACACTTTTCAGTACTTTGCCACGACTTTGCCACAACTTTTCAGTACTTTGCTACACTTTTCAGCAATTTGCCACTGCTTTTCAGTAGTTTGCCACCACTTTTCAGCACTTTGCCACGACTTTGCCACAACTTTTCAGTACTTTGCCACACTTTTCAGTGCTTTGCCACTACTTTGCCACAACTTGTCAGTACTTTGCCATACTTTTCAGTACTTTGCCACTACTTTTCAGCACATTGCCACAACTTTTCTGTACTTTTGACACACTTCTCAGTACTTTGCCACTACTTTTCAGCACTTTGCCACAACTTTTCAGTACTTTGCCACACTTTTCAGTGCTTTGCCACCACTTTGCCACAACTTTTCAGTACTTTGCCACACTTTTGAGCACTTTGCCACTGTTTTTCAGTAGTTTGCCACTACTTTTCAGCACTTTGCCACAATTTTTCAGTACTTTGCCACACTTTTCAGTGCTTTGCCACTACTTTGCCACAACTTGTCAGTACTTTGCCACACTTTTCAGCACTTTGCCACTACGTTTCAGTACTTTGCCACTACTTTTCAGCACTTTGCGACAACTTTTCTGTACTTTGCCACTACTTTTCAGCACTTTGCCACAACTTTTCAGTACATTGCCACATTTTTCAGTATTTTGCCACAACTTTTCAGTACTGTGCCACACTTTTCTTCACTTTGCCACTACTTTTCAGTACTTTGCCACTACTTTTCAGCACTTTGCCACAACTTTTCAGTACTTTGCCACATTTTTCAGTACTTTGCCACTACTTTTCAGCACTTTGCCACAACTTTTCAGTACTTTGCCACAACTTTTCAGTACTTTGCCACATTTTTCAGTACTTTGCCACTACTTTTCAGTACTGTGCCACACTTTTCTTCACTTTGCCACTACTTTTCAGTACTTTGCCACTACTTTTCAGCACTTTGCCACAACTTTTCAGTACTTTGCCACATTTTTCAGTACTTTGCCACGACATTGCTACAACTTGTCAGTACTATGCCACACTTTTCAGCACTTTACCACTGCTTTTCAGTAGTTTGCCACTACTTTTCAGCACTTTACCACAACTTTTCAGTACTTTGCCAAACTTTTCAGTACTTTGCTACTGCTTTTCAGTACTTTGCCACACTTTTCACTACTTTGCCACTACTTTTCAGCACTTTGCCACACTTTTCAGTACTTTGCCACACTTTTCAGTACTTTGCTACTGCTTTTCAGTACTTTGCCACACTTTTCACTACTTTGCCACTACTTTTCAGCACTTTGCAACGCTTTTCAGTTCTTTGCCACTACTTTTCAGCACTTTGCCACAACTTTTCTGTACATTGCCACACTTTTCATTACTTTGCCACGACTTTGCCACAACTTTTCAGTACTTTGCCACACATTCCAGTGCTTTGCCACTACTTTGCAACAACTTTTCAGTACTTTGCCACACTTTTCAACACTTTGCCACTACTTTTCAGCACTTTGCCACACTTTTCAGTTCTTTGCCACACTTTTCAGCAATTTGCCACTACTTTGCCACAACTTTTCAGTACTTTGCCACACTTTTCAGCACTTTACCACTCCTTTAAAATAGTTTGCCACTACTTTTCAGCACTTTGCCACAACTTGTCAGTTCTTTGCCACACTTTCCAGTGCTTTGCCACGACTTTGCCACAACTTATCAGTACTTTGCCACACATTTCAGTGCTTTGCCAGTACTTTGCAACAACTTTTCAGTACTTTGCCACACTTTTCATCACTTTGCCACTGCATTTCAGTACTTTGCCACTACTTTTCAGGACTTTGCCACAACTTTTCATTACTTAGCCACAGTACTTTGCCACTACTTTTCAGCACTTTGCCACAATTTTTCAGTACTTTGCCACACTTTTCAGTGCTTTGCCACTACTTTGCCACAACTTGTCAGTACTGTGCCACACTTTTCAGCACTTTGCCACTACGTTTCAGTACTTTGCCACTACTTTTCAGCATTTTGCCACAACTTGTCTGTACTTTGCCACTACTTTTCAGCACTTTGCCACAACTTTTCAGTACATTGCCACATTTTTCAGTACTTTGCCACAACTTTTCAGTACAGTGCCACACTTTTCTTCACTTTGCCACTACTTTTCAGTACTTTGCCACTACTTTTCAGCACTATGCCACAACTTTTCAGTACTTTGCCACATTTTTCAGTACTTTGCCACTACTTTTCAGCACTTTGCCACAACTTTTCAGTACTTTGCCACAACTTTTCAGTACTTTGCCACATTTTTCAGTACTTTGCCACAACTTTTCAGTACTGTGCCACACTTTTCTTCACTTTGCCACTACTTTTCCACTACTTTTCAGTTCTTTGCCACTACTTTTCAGCACTTTGCCACAACTTTTCTGTACATTGCCACACTTTTCATTACTTTGCCACGACTTTGCCACAACTTTTCAGTACTTTGCCACACATTCCAGTGCTTTGCCACTACTTTGCAACAACTTTTCAGTACTTTGCCACACTTTTCAACACTTTGCCACTACTTTTCAGCACTTTGCCACACTTTTCAGTTCTTTGCCACACTTTTCAGCAATTTGCCACTACTTTGCCACAACTTTTCAGTACTTTGCCACACTTTTCAGCACTTTACCACTCCTTTAAAATAGTTTGCCACTACTTTTCAACACTTTGCCACAACTTGTCAGTTCTTTGCCACACTTTTCAGTGCTTTGCCACGACTTTGCCACAACTTATCAGTACTTTGCCACACATTTCAGTGCTTTGCCAGTACTTTGCAACAACTTTTCAGTACTTTGCCACACTTTTCAGCACTTTGCCACTGCATTTCAGTACTTTGCCACTACTTTTCAGGACTTTGCCACAACTTTTCATTACTTAGCCACAGTACTTTGCCACTACTTTTCAGCACTTTGCCACAATTTTTCAGTACTTTGCCACACTTTTCAGTGCTTTGCCACTACTTTGCCACAACTTGTCAGTACTGTGCCACACTTTTCAGCACTTTGCCACTACGTTTCAGTACTTTGCCACTACTTTTCAGCACTTTGCCACAACTTGTCTGTACTTTGCCACTACTTTTCAGCACTTTGCCACAACTTTTCAGTACATTGCCACATTTTTCAGTACTTTGCCACAACTTTTCAGTACAGTGCCACACTTTTCTTCACTTTGCCACTACTTTTCAGTACTTTGCCACTACTTTTCAGCACTATGCCACAACTTTTCAGTACTTTGCCACATTTTTCAGTACTTTGCCACTACTTTTCAGCACTTTGCCACAACTTTTCAGTACTTTGTCACAACTTTTCAGTACTTTGCCACATTTTTCAGTACTTTGCCACAACTTTTCAGTACTGTGCCACACTTTTCTTCACTTTGCCACTACTTTCCACTACTTTTCAGTTCTTTGCCACTACTTTTCAGCATTTTGCCACAACTTTTCTGTACATTGCCACACTTTTCATTACTTTGACACGACTTTGCCACAACTTTTCAGTACTTTGCCACACATTCCAGTGCTTTGCCACTACTTTGCAACAACTTTTCAGTACTTTGCCACACTTTTCAACACTTTGCCACTACTTTTCAGCACTTTGCCACACTTTTCAGTTCTTTGCCACACTTTTCAGCAATTTGCCACTACTTTGCCACAACTTTTCAGTACTTTGCCACACTTTTCAGCACTTTACCACTCCTTTAAAATAGTTTGCCACTACTTTTCAGCACTTTGCCACAACTTGTCAGTTTTTTGCCACACTTTTCAGTGCTTTGCCACGACTTTGCCACAACTTATCAGTACTTTGCCACACATTTCAGTGCTTTGCCAGTACTTTGCAACAACTTTTCAGTACTTTGCCACACTTTTCAGCACTTTGCCACTGCATTTCAGTACTTTGCCACTACTTTTCAGGACTTTGCCACAACTTTTCATTACTTAGCCACAGTACTTTGCCACTACTTTTCAGCACTTTGCCACAATTTTTCAGTACTTTGCCACACTTTTCAGTGCTTTGCCACTACTTTGCCACAACTTGTCAGTACTGTGCCACACTTTTCAGCACTTTGCCACAACTTGTCTGTACTTTGCCACTACTTTTCAGCACTTTGCCACAACTTTTCAGTACATTGCCACATTTTTCAGTACTTTGCCACAACTTTTCAGTACTGTGCCACACTTTTCTTCACTTTGCCACTACTTTTCAGTACTTTGCCACTACTTTTCAGCACTTTGCCACAACTTTTCAGTACTTTGCCACATTTTTCAGTACTTTGCCACTACTTTTCAGCACTTTGCCACAACTTTTCAGTACTTTGCCACAACTTTTCAGTACTTTGCCACATTTTTCAGTACTTTGCCACGACATTGCTACAACTTGTCAGTACTATGCCACAATTTTCAGCACTTTACCACTGCTTTTCAGTAGTTTGCCACTACTTTTCAGCACTTTACCACAACTTTTCAGTACTTTGCTAAACTTTTCAGTACTTTGCTACTGCTTTTCAGTACTTTGCCACACTTTTCACTACTTTGCCACTACTTTTCAGCACTTTGCCACACTTTTCAGTACTTTGCCACACTTTTCAGTACTTTGCTACTGCTTTTCAGTACTTTGCCACACTTTTCACTACTTTGCCACTACTTTTCAGCACTTTGCCACACTTTTCAGTTCTTTGCCACTACTTTTCAGCACTTTGCCACAACTTTTCTGTACATTGCCACACTTTTCATTACTTTGCCACGACTTTGCCACAACTTTTCAGTACTTTGCCACACATTCCAGTGCTTTGCCACTACTTTGCAACAACTTTTCAGTACTTTGCCACACTTTTCAACACTTTGCCACTACTTTTCAGCACTTTGCCACACTTTTCAGTTCTTTGCCACACTTTTCAGCAATTTGCCACTACTTTGCCACAACTTTTCAGTACTTTGCCACACTTTTCAGCACTTTACCACTCCTTTAAAATAGTTTGCCACTACTTTTCAGCACTTTGCCACAACTTGTCAGTTCTTTGCCACACTTTTCAGTGCTTTGCCACGACTTTGCCACAACTTATCAGTACTTTGCCACACATTTCAGTGCTTTGCCAGTACTTTGCAACAACTTTTCAGTACTTTGCCACACTTTTCAGCACTTTGCCACTGCATTTCAGTACTTTGCCACTACTTTTCAGGACTTTGCCACAACTTTTCATTACTTAGCCACAGTACTTTGCCACTACTTTTCAGCACTTTGCCACAATTTTTCAGTACTTTGCCACACTTTTCAGTGCTTTGCCACTACTTTGCCACAACTTGTCAGTACTGTGCCACACTTTTCAGCACTTTGCCACTACGTTTCAGTACTTTGCCACTACTTTTCAGCACTTTGCCACAACTTGTCTGTACTTTGCTACTACTTTTCAGCACTTTGCCACAACTTTTCAGTACATTGCCACATTTTTCACTACTTTGCCACAACTTTTCAGTACAGTGCCACACTTTTCTTCACTTTGCCACTACTTTTCAGTACTTTGCCACTACTTTTCAGCACTATGCCACAACTTTTCAGTACTTTGCCACATTTTTCAGTACTTTGCCACTACTTTTCAGCACTTTGCCACAACTTTTCAGTACTTTGCCACAACTTTTCAGTACTTTGCCACATTTTTCAGTACTTTGCCACAACTTTTCAGTACTGTGCCACACTTTTCTTCACTTTGCCACTACTTTTCAGTACTTTGCCACTACTTTTCAGCACTTTGCCACAACTTTTCAGTACTTTGCCACATTTTTCAGTACTTTGCCACTACTTTTCAGCACTTTGCCACAACTTTTCAGTACTTTGCCACAACTTTTCAGTACTTTGCCACATTTTTCAGTACTTTGCCACTACTTTTCAGTACTGTGCCACACTTTTCTTCACTTTGCCACTACTTTTCAGTACTTTGCCACTAATTTTCAGCACTTTGCCACAACTTTTCAGTACTTTGCCACATTTTTCAGTACTTTGCCATTACTTTTCAGCACTTTGCCACAACTTTTCAGTACTTTGCCATACTTTTCAGTACTTTGCCACGACATTGCTACAACTTGTCAGTACTATGCCACACTTTTCAGCTCTTTGCCACTACTTTTCAGTACTTTGCCACTACTTTTCAGCACTTTGCCACACTTTTCAGTGCTTTGCAACTACTTTGCCACAACTTTTCATTACTTTGCCACACTTTTCAGCACTTTACCACTGCTTTTCAGTAGTTTGCCACTATTTTTCAGCACTTTACCACAACTTTTCAGTACTTTGCCAAACTTTTCAGTACTTTGCTACTGCTTTTCAGTACTTTGCCACACTTTTCACTACTTTGCCACTACTTTTCAGCACTTTGCCACACTTTTCACTACTTTGCCACCCTTTTCAGTACTTTGCTACTGCTTTTCAGTACTTTGCCACACTTTTCACGACTTTGCCACTACTTTTCAGCACTATGCCACACTTTTCAGTTCTTTGCCACTACTTTTCAGCACTTTGCCACAACTTTTCTGTACATTGCCACACTTTTCATTACTTTGCCACGACTTTGCCACAACTTTTCAGTACTTTGCCACACATTCCAGTGCTTTGCCACTACTTTGCAACAACTTTTCAGTACTTTGCCACACTTTTCAACACTTTGCCACTACTTTTCAGCACTTTGCCACACTTTTCAGTTCTTTGCCACACTTTTCAGCAATTTGCCACTACTTTGCCACAACTTTTCAGTACTTTGCCACACTTTTCAGCACTTTACCACTCCTTTAAAATAGTTTGCCACTACTTTTCAGCACTTTGCCACAACTTGTCAGTTCTTTGCCACACTTTTCAGTGCTTTGCCACGACTTTGCCACGACTTTGCCACAACTTATCAGTACTTTGCCACACATTTCAGTGCTTTGCCAGTACTTTGCAACAACTTTTCAGTACTTTGCCACACTTTTCAGCACTTTGCCACTGCATTTCAGTACTTTGCCACTACTTTTCAGGACTTTGCCACAACTTTTCATTACTTAGCCACAGTACTTTGCCACTACTTTTCAGCACTTTGCCACAATTTTTCAGTACTTTGCCACACTGTTCAGTGCTTTGCCACTACTTTGCCACAACTTGTCAGTACTGTGCCACACTTTTCAGCACTTTGCCACTACGTTTCAGTACTTTGCCACTACTTTTCAGCACTTTGCCACAACTTGTCTGTACATTGCCACATTTTTCAGTACTTTGCCACAACTTTTCAGTACAGTGCCACACTTTTCTTCACCTTGCCACTACTTTTCAGTGCTTTGCCACTACTTTTCAGCACTATGCCACAACTTTTCAGTACTTTGCCACATTTTTCAGTACTTTGCCACTACTTTTCAGCACTTTGCCACAACTTTTCAGTACTTTGCCACAACTTTTCAGTACTTTGCCACATTTTTCAGTACTTTGCCACAACTTTTCAGTACTGTGCCACACATTTCTTCACTTTGCCACTACTTTTCCACTACTTTTCAGTTCTTTGCCACTACTTTTCAGCACTTTGCCACAACTTTTCTGTACATTGCCACACTTTTCATTTCAGCACTTTGCCACTGCATTTCAGTACTTTGCCACTACTTTTCAGGACTTTGCCACAACTTTTCATTACTTATCCACAGTACTTTGCCACTACTTTTCAGCACTTTGCCACAACTTTTCAGTACTTTGCCACACTTTTCAGTGCTTTGCCACAACTTTTCAGTACAGTGCCTCACTTTTCTTCACTTTGCCACTACTTTTCCACTACTTTGCCACTACTTTTCAGCACTATGCCACAACTTTTCAGTACTTTGCCACATTTTTCAGTACTTTGCCACTACTTTTCAGCACTTTGCCACAACTTTTCAGTACTTTGCCACAACTTTTCAGTACTTTGCCACATTTTTCAGTACTTTGCCACAACTTTTCAGTACTGTGCCACACTTTTCTTCACTTTGCCACTACTTTTCCACTACTTTTCAGTTCTTTGCCACTACTTTTCAGCACTTTGCCACAACTTTTCTGTACATTGCCACACTTTTCATTACTTTGCCACGACTTTGCCACAACTTTTCAGTACTTTGCCACACATTCCAGTGCTTTGCCACTACTTTGCAACAACTTTTCAGTACTTTGCCACACTTTTCAACACTTTGCCACTACTTTTCAGCACTTTGCCACACTTTTCAGTTCTTTGCCACACTTTTCAGCAATTTGCCACTACTTTGCCACAACTTTTCAGTACTTTGCCACACTTTTCAGCACTTTACCACTCCTTTAAAATAGTTTGCCACTACTTTTCAGCACTTTGCCACAACTTGTCAGTTTTTTGCCACACTTTTCAGTGCTTTGCCACGACTTTGCCACAACTTATCAGTACTTTGCCACACATTTCAGTGCTTTGCCAGTACTTTGCAACAACTTTTCAGTACTTTGCCACACTTTTCAGCACTTTGCCACTGCATTTCAGTACTTTGCCACTACTTTTCAGGACTTTGCCACAACTTTTCATTACTTAGCCACAGTACTTTGCCACTACTTTTCAGCACTTTGCCACAATTTTTCAGTACTTTGCCACACTTTTCAGTGCTTTGCCACTACTTTGCCACAACTTGTCAGTACTGTGCCACACTTTTCAGCACTTTGCCACAACTTTTCTGTACTTTGCCACTACTTTTCAGCACTTTGCCACAACTTTTCAGTACATTGCCACATTTTTCAGTACTTTGCCACAACTTTTCAGTACTGTGCCACACTTTTCTTCACTTTGCCACTACTTTTCAGTACTTTGCCACTACTTTTCAGCACTTTGCCACAACTTTTCAGTACTTTGTCACATTTTTCAGTACTTTGCCACTACTTTTCAGCACTTTGCCACAACTTTTCAGTACTTTGCCACAACTTTTCAGTACTTTGCCACATTTTTCAGTACTTTGCCACTACTTTTCAGTACTGTGCCACACTTTTCTTCACTTTGCCACTACTTTTCAGTACTTTGCCACTAATTTTCAGCACTTTGCCACAACTTTTCAGTACTTTGCCACATTTTTCAGTACTTTGCCATTACTTTTCAGCACTTTGCCACAACTTTTCAGTACTTTGCCATTCTTTTCAGTACTTTGCCACGACATTGCTACAACTTGTCAGTACTATGCCACACTTTTCAGCACTTTGCCACTACTTTTCAGTACTTTGCCACTACTTTTCAGCACTTTGCCACACTTTTCAGTGCTTTGCAACTACTTTGCCACAACTTTTCATTACTTTGCCACACTTTTCAGCACTTTACCACTGCTTTTCAGTAGTTTGCCACTTCTTTTCAGCACTTTACCACAACTTTTCAGTACTTTGCCAAACTTTTCAGTACTTTGCTACTGCTTTTCAGTACTTTGCCACACTTTTCACTACTTTGCCACTACTTTTCAGCACTTTGCCACACTTTTCAGTACTTTGCCACACTTTTCAGTACTTTGCTACTGCTTTTCAGTACTTTGCCACACTTTTCACTACTTTGCCACTACTTTTCAGCACTTTGCCACACTTTTCAGTTCTTTGCCACTACTTTTCAGCACTTTGCCACAACTTTTCTGTACATTGCCACACTTTTCATTACTTTGCCACGACTTTGCCACAACTTTTCAGTACTTTGCCACACATTCCAGTGCTTTGCCACTACTTTGCAACAACTTTTCAGTACTTTGCCACACTTTTCAACACTTTGCCACTACTTTTCAGCACTTTGCCACACTTTTCAGTTCTTTGCCACACTTTTCAGCAATTTGCCACTACTTTGCCACAACTTTTCAGTACTTTGCCACACTTTTCAGCACTTTACCACTCCTTTAAAATAGTTTGCCACTACTTTTCAGCACTTTGCCACAACTTGTCAGTTTTTTGCCACACTTTTCAGTGCTTTGCCACGACTTTGCCACAACTTATCAGTACTTTGCCACACATTTCAGTGCTTTGCCAGTACTTTGCAACAACTTTTCAGTACTTTGCCACACTTTTCAGCACTTTGCCACTGCATTTCAGTACTTTGCCACTACTTTTCAGGACTTTGCCACAACTTTTCATTACTTAGCCACAGTACTTTGCCACTACTTTTCAGCACTTTGCCACAATTTTTCAGTACTTTGCCACACTTTTCAGTGCTTTGCCACTACTTTGCCACAACTTGTCAGTACTGTGCCACACTTTTCAGCACTTTGCCACAACTTTTCTGTACTTTGCCACTACTTTTCAGCACTTTGCCACAACTTTTCAGTACATTGCCACATTTTTCAGTACTTTGCCACAACTTTTCAGTACTGTGCCACACTTTTCTTCACTTTGCCACTACTTTTCAGTACTTTGCCACTACTTTTCAGCACTTTGCCACAACTTTTCAGTACTTTGTCACATTTTTCAGTACTTTGCCACTACTTTTCAGCACTTTGCCACAACTTTTCAGTACTTTGCCACAACTTTTCAGTACTTTGCCACATTTTTCAGTACTTTGCCACTACTTTTCAGTACTGTGCCACACTTTTCTTCACTTTGCCACTACTTTTCAGTACTTTGCCACTAATTTTCAGCACTTTGCCACAACTTTTCAGTACTTTGCCACATTTTTCAGTACTTTGCCATTACTTTTCAGCACTTTGCCACAACTTTTCAGTACTTTGCCATTCTTTTCAGTACTTTGCCACGACATTGCTACAACTTGTCAGTACTATGCCACACTTTTCAGCACTTTGCCACTACTTTTCAGTACTTTGCCACTACTTTTCAGCACTTTGCCACACTTTTCAGTGCTTTGCAACTACTTTGCCACAACTTTTCATTACTTTGCCACACTTTTCAGCACTTTACCACTGCTTTTCAGTAGTTTGCCACTTCTTTTCAGCACTTTACCACAACTTTTCAGTACTTTGCCAAACTTTTCAGTACTTTGCTACTGCTTTTCAGTACTTTGCCACACTTTTCACTACTTTGCCACTACTTTTCAGCACTTTGCCACACTTTTCAGTACTTTGCCACACTTTTCAGTACTTTGCTACTGCTTTTCAGTACTTTGCCACACTTTTCACTACTTTGCCACTACTTTTCAGCACTTTGCCACACTTTTCAGTTCTTTGCCACTACTTTTCAGCACTTTGCCACAACTTTTCTGTACATTGCCACACTTTTCATTACTTTGCCACGACTTTGCCACAACTTTTCAGTACTTTGCCACACATTCCAGTGCTTTGCCACTACTTTGCAACAACTTTTCAGTACTTTGCCACACTTTTCAACACTTTGCCACTACTTTTCAGCACTTTGCCACACTTTTCAGTTCTTTGCCACACTTTTCAGCAATTTGCCACTACTTTGCCACAACTTTTCAGTACTTTGCCACACTTTTCAGCACTTTACCACTCCTTTAAAATAGTTTGCCACTACTTTTCAGCACTTTGCCACAACTTGTCAGTTCTTTGCCACACTTTTCAGTGCTTTGCCACGACTTTGCCACAACTTATCAGTACTTTGCCACACATTTCAGTGCTTTGCCAGTACTTTGCAACAACTTTTCAGTACTTTGCCACACTTTTCAGCATTTTGCCACTGCATTTCTGTACTTTGCCACTACTTTTCAGGACTTTGCCACAACTTTTCATTACTTAGCCACAGTACTTTGCCACTACTTTTCAGCACTTTGCCACAATTTTTCAGTACTTTGCCACACTGTTCAGTGCTTTGCCACTACTTTGCCACAACTTGTCAGTACTGTGCCACACTTTTCAGCACTTTGCCACTACGTTTCAGTACTTTGCCACTACTTTTCAGCACTTTGCCACAACTTGTCTGTACATTGCCACATTTTTCAGTACTTTGCCACAACTTTTCAGTACAGTGCCACACTTTTCTTCACCTTGCCACTACTTTTCAGTACTTTGCCACTACTTTTCAGCACTATGCCACAACTTTTCAGTACTTTGCCACATTTTTCAGTACTTTGCCACTACTTTTCAGCACTTTGCCACAACTTTTCAGTACTTTGCCACAACTTTTCAGTACTTTGCCACATTTTTCAGTACTTTGCCACAACTTTTCAGTACTATGCCACACATTTCTTCACTTTGCCACTACTTTTCCACTACTTTTCAGTTCTTTGCCACTACTTTTCAGCACTTTGCCACAACTTTTCTGTACATTGCCACACTTTTCATTTCAGCACTTTGCCACTGCATTTCAGTACTTTGCCACTACTTTTCAGGACTTTGCCACAACTTTTCATTACTTAGCCACAGTACTTTGCCACTACTTTTCAGCACTTTGCCACTACTTTTCAGCACTTTGCCACACTTTTCAGTTCTTTGCCACACTTTTCAGCACTTTACCACTCCTTTAAAATAGTTTGCCACTACTTTTCAGCACTTTGCCACAACTTGTCAGTTTTTTGCCACAACTTTTCAGTACTTTGCCACAAATTTTCAGTACTGTGCCACACTTTTCTTCACTTTGCCACTACTTTTCCACTACTTTTCAGCACTTTGCCACAACTTTTCAGTACTTTGCCATATTTTTCAGTACTTTGCCATTACTTTTCATCACTTTGCCACAACTTTTCAGTACTTTGCCATACTTTTCAGTACTTTGCCACGACATTGCTACAACTTGTCAGTACTATGCCACACTTTTCAGCACTTTGCCACTACTTTTCAGTACTTTGCCACTACTTGTCAGCACTTTGCCACACTTTTCAGTGCTTTGCAACTACTTTGCCACAACTTTTCATTACTTTGCCACACTTTTCAGCACTTTACCACTGCTTTTCAGTAGTTTGCCACTACTTTTCAGCACTTTACCACAACTTTTCAGTACTTTGCCACACTTTTCAGTACTTTGCTACTGCTTTTCAGTACTTTGCCACACTTTTCAGTTCTTTGCCACTAATTTTCAGCACTTTGCCACAACTTTTCTGTACTTTGCCACACTTTTCATTACTTTGCCACGACTTTGCCACAACTTTTCAGTACTTTGCCACACATTCCAGTGCTTTGCCACTACTTTGCTACAACTTTTCATTACTTTGCCACACTTTTCAGCACTTTACCACTGCTTTTCAGTAGTTTGCCACTACTTTTCAGCACTTTACCACAACTTTTCAGTACTTTGCCACACTTTTCAGTACTTTGCTATTGCTTTTCAGTACTTTGCCACACTTTTCACTACTTTACCACAACTTTTCAGTACTTTCCCACACTTTTCAGCACTTTGCCACAACTTTTCAGTACTTTGCCACATTTTTCAGTACTTTGCCACTACTTTTCAGCACTTTGCCACAACTTTTCAGTACTTTGCCATACTTTTCAGTACTTTGCCACGACTTTGCTACAACTTGTCAGTACTATGCCACACTTTTCAGCACTTTGCCACTACTTTTCAGTACTTTGCCACTACTTTTCAGCACTTTGCCACACTTTTCAGTGCTTTGCAACTACTTTGCCACAACTTTTCATTACTTTGCCACACTTTTCAGCACTTTACCACTGATTTTCAGAAGTTTGCCACTACTTTTCAGCACTTTACCACAACTTTTCAGTACTTTGCCTCACTTTTCAGTACTTTGCTACTGCTTTTCAGTACTTTGCCACACTTTTCACTACTTTGCCACTACTTTTCAGCACTTTGCCACACTTTTCAGTACTTTGCCACTACTTTTCAGCACTTTGCCACAACTTTTCTGTACTTTGCCACACTTTTCATTACTTTGCCACGACTTTGCCACAACTTTTCAGTACTTTGCCACACATTCCAGTGCTTTGCCACTAATTTGCAACAACTTTTCAGTACTTTGCCACACTTTTCAGCACTTTGCCACAACTTTTTAGTACATTGCCACACTTTTCAGTACTTTGCCACGACTTTGCCACAACTTTTCAGTACTTTGCCACACATTTCAGTGCTTTGCCACTACTTTGCAACAACTTTTCTGTACTTTGACACACTTCTCAGTACTTTGCCACTACTTTTCAGCACTTTGCCACAACTTTTCAGTACTTTGCCACACTTTTCAGTGCTTTGCCACCACTTTGCCATAACTTTTCAGTACTTTGCCACACTTTTGAGCACTTTGCCACTGCTTTTCAGTAGTTTGCCACTACTTTTCAGCACTTTGCCACAATTTTTCAGTGCTTTGCCACTACTTTGCCACAACTTTTCAGTACTTTGCTATACTTTTCAGTACTTTGCCACACTTTTCAGTTCTTTGCCACACTTTTCAGCAATTTGCCACTACTTTGCCACAACTTTTCAGTACTTTGCCACACTTTTCAGCACTTTACCACTCCTTTAAAATAGTTTGCCACTACTTTTCAGCACTTTGCCACAACTTGTCAGTTCTTTGCCACACTTTTCAGTGCTTTGCCACGACTTTGCCACAACTTATCAGTACTTTGCCACACATTTCAGTGCTTTGCCAGTACTTTGCAACAACTTTTCAGTACTTTGCCACTACTTTTCAGGACTTTGCCACAACTTTTCATTACTTAGCCACCGTACTTTGCCACTACTTTTCAGCACTTTGCCACACTTTTCAGTTCTTTGCCACTACTTTTCAGCACTTTGCCACAACTTTTCTGTACTTTGCCACACTTTTCATTACTTTGCCATGACTTTGCCACAACTTTTCAGTACTTTGCCACACATTCCAGTGCTTTGCCACTACTTTGCTACAACTTTTCATTACTTTGCCACACTTTTCAGCACTTTACCACTGCTTTTCAGTAGTTTGCCACTACTTTTCAGCACTTTACCACAACTTTTCATTACTTTGCCACACTTTTCAGCACTTTACCACTGCTTTTCAGTAGTTTGCCACTACTTTTCAGTACTTTCCCACACTTTTCAGCACTTTGCCACAACTTTTCAGTACTTTGCCACATTTTTCAGTACTTTGCCACTACTTTTCAGCACTTTGCCACAACTTTTCAGTACTTTGCCATACTTTTCAGTACTTTGCCACGACTTTGCTACAACTTGTCAGTACTATGCCACACTTTTCAGCACTTTGCCACTACTTTTCAGTACTTTGCCACTACTTTTCAGCACTTTGCCACACTTTTCAGTGCTTTGCAACTACTTTGCCACAACTTTTCATTGCTTTGCCACACTTTTCAGCACTTTACGACTGATTTTCAGAAGTTTGCCACTACTTTTCAGCACTTTACCACAACTTTTCAGTACTTTGCCTCACTTTTCAGTACTTTGCTACTGCTTTTCAGTACTTTGCCACACTTTTCACTACTTTGCCACTACTTTTCAGCACTTTGCCACACTTTTCTGTACTTTGCCACTACTTTTCAGCACTTTGCCACAACTTTTCTGTACTTTGCCACACTTTTCATTACTTTGCCACGACTTTGCCACAACTTTTCAGTACTTTGCCACACATTCCAGTGCTTTGCCATTAATTTGCAACAACTTTTCAGTACTTTGCCACACTTTTCAGCACTTTGCCACTACTTTTCAGCACTTTGCCACAACTTTTCAGTACTTTGCCACACTTTTCAGTGCTTTGCCACCACTTTGCCACAACTTTTCAGTACTTTGCCACACTTTTGAGCACTTTGCCACTGCTTTTCAGTAGTTTGCCACTACTTTTCAGCACTTTGCCACAATTTTTCAGTGCTTTGCCACTACTTTGCCACAACTGTTCAGTACTTTGCTATACTTTTCAGTACTTTGCCACACTTTTCAGTTCTTTGCCACACTTTTCAGCAATTTGCCACTACTTTGCCACAACTTTTCAGTACTTTGCCACACTTTTCAGCACTTTACCTCTCCTTTAAAATAGTTTGCCACTACTTTTCAGCACTTTGCCACAACTTGTCAGTTCTTTGCCACACTTTTCAGTGCTTTGCCACGACTTTGCCACAACTTATCAGTACTTTGCCACACATTTCAGTGCTTTGCCAGTACTTTGCAACAACTGTTCAGTACTTTGCCACTACTTTTCAGGACTTTGCCACAACTTTTCAATACTTAGCCACAGTACTTTGCCACTACTTTTCAGCACTTTGCCACAATTTTTCAGTACTTTGCCACACTTTTCAGTGCTTTGCCACTACTTTGCCACAACTTGTCAGTACTTTGCCACACTTTTCAGCACTTTGCCACTATGTTTCAGTACTTTGCCACTACTTTTCAGCACTTTGCCACAACTTTTCTTACTTTGCCACTACTTTTCAGCACTTTGCCACAACTTTTCAGTACATTGCCACATTTTTCAGTACTTTGCCACAACTTTTCAGTACTGTGCCACACTTTTCTTCACTTTGCCACTACTTTTCAGTACTTTGCCACTACTTTTCAGCACTTTGCCACTACTTTTCAGTACTTTACCACTACTTTTCAGCACTTTGCCACACTTTTCAGTGCTTTGCAACTACTTTGCCACAACTTTTCATTACTTTGCCACACTTTTCAGCACTTTACCACTGCTTTTCAGTAGTTTGCCACTACTTTTCAGCACTTTACCACAACTTTTCAGAACTTTGCCACACTTTTCAGTACTTTGATACTGCTTTTCAGTACTTTGCCACACTTTTCACTACTTTGCCACTACTTTTCAGCACTTAGCCACACTTTTCAGTTCTTTGCCACTACTTTTCAGCACTTTGCCACAACTTTTCTGTACTTTGCCACACTTTTCATTACTTTGCCACGACTTTGCCACAACTTTTCAGTACTTTGCCACACATTCCAGTGCTTTGCCACTACTTTGCTACAACTTTTCATTACTTCGCCACACTTTTCAGCACTTTACCACTGCTTTTCAGTAGTTTGCCACTACTTTTCAGCACTTTACCACAACTTTTCAGTACTTTGCCACACTTTTCAGTACTTTGCTATTGCTTTTCAGTACTTTGCCACACTTTTCACTACTTTACCACAACTTTTCAGTACTTTCCCACACTTTTCAGCACTTTGCCACAACTTTTCAGTACTTTGCCACATTTTTCAGTACTTTGCCACTACTTTTCAGCACTTTGCCACAACTTTTCCGTACTTTGCCATACTTTTCAGTACTTTGCCACGACTTTGCTACAACTTGTCAGTACTATGCCACACTTTTCAGCACTTTGCCACTACTTTTCAGTACTTTGCCACTACTTTTCAGCACTTTGCCACACTTTTCAGTGCTTTGCAACTACTTTGCCACAACTTTTCATTACTTTGCCACACTTTTCAGCACTTTAACACTGCTTTTCAGAAGTTTGCCACTACTTTTCAGCACTTTACCACAACTTTTCAGTACTTTGCCTCACTTTTCAGTACTTTGCTACTGCTTTTCAGTACTTTGCCACACTTTTCACTACTTTGCCACTACATTTCAGCACTTTGCCACACTTTTCAGTACTTTGCCACTACTTTTCAGCACTTTGCCACAACTTTTCTGTACTTTGCCACACTTTTCATTACTTTGCCACGACTTTGCCACAACTTTTCAGTACTTTGCCACACATTCCAATGCTTTGCCACTAATTTGCAACAACTTTTCAGTACTTTGCCACACTTTTCAGCACTTTGCCACAACTTTTTAGTACTTTGCCACACTTTTCAGTACTTTGCCACGACTTTGCCACAACTTTTCAGTACTTTGCCACACATTTCAGTGCTTTGCCACTACTTTGCAACAACTTTTCTGTACTTTGACACACTTCTCAGTACTTTGCCACTACTTTTCAGCACTTTGCCACAACTTTTCAGTACTTTGCCACACTTTTCAGTGCTTTGCCACCACTTTGCCACAACTTTTCAGTACTTTGCCACACTTTTGAGCACTTTGCCACTGCTTTTCAGTAGTTTGCCACTACTTTTCAGCACTTTGCCACAATTTTTCAGTGCTTTGCCACTACTTTGCCACAACTTTTCAGTACTTTGCTATACTTTTCAGTACTTTGCCACACTTTTCAGTTCTTTGCCACACTTTTCAGCAATTTGCCACTACTTTACCACAACTTTTCAGTACTTTGCCACACTTTTCAGCACTTTACCACTCCTTTAAAATAGTTTGCCACTTCTTTTCAGCACTTTGCCACAACTTGTCAGTTCTTTGCCACACTTTTCAGTGCTTTGCCACGACTTTGCCACAACTTATCAGTACTTTGCCACACATTTCAGTGCTTTGCCAGTACTTTGCAACAACTTTTCAGTACTTTGCCACTACTTTTCAGGACTTTGCCACAACTTTTCATTACTTAGCCACAGTACTTTGCCACTACTTTTCAGCACTTTGCCACAATTTTTCAGTACTTTGCCACACTTTTCAGTGCTTTGCCACTACTTTGCCACAACTTGTCAGTACTTTGCCACACTTTTCAGCACTTTGCCACTACGTTTCAGTACTTTGCCACTACTTTTCAGCACTTTGCCACAACTTTTCTGTACTTTGCCACTACTTTTCAGCACTTTGCCACAACTTTTCAGTACATTGCCACATTTTTCAGTACTTTGCCACAACTTTTCAGTACTGTGCCACACTTTTCTTCACTTTGCCACTACTTTTCAGTACTTTGCCACTACTTTTCAGCACTTCGCCACAACTTTTCAGTACTTTGCCTCATTTTTCAGTATTTTGCCACTACTTTTCAGCACTTTGCCACAACTTTTCAGTACTTTGCCACAACTTTTCAGTACTTTGCCACATTTTTCAGTACTTTGCCACTACTTTTCAGTACTGTGCCACACTTTTCTTCACTTTGCCACTACTTTTCAGTACTTTGCCACTACTTTTCAGCACTTTGCCACAACTTTTCAGTACTTTGCCACATTTTTCAGTACTTTGCCATTACTTTTCAGCACTTTGCCACAACTTTTCAGTACTTTGCCATACTTTTCAGTACTTTGCCACGACATTGCTACAACTTGTCAGTACTATGCCACACTTTTCAGCACTTTGCCACTACTTTTCAGTACTTTGCCACTACTTTTCATCACTTTGCCACACTTTTCAGTGCTTCGCAACTACTTTGCCACAACTTTTCATTACTTTGCCACACTTTTCAGCACTTTACCACTGCTTTTCAGTAGTTTGCCACTACTTTTCAGCACTTTACCACAACTTTTCAGTACTTTGACAAACTTTTCAGTACTTTGCTACTGCTTTTCAGTACTTTGCCACACTTTTCACTACTTTGCCACTACTTTTCAGCACTTTGCCACACTTTTCAGTACTTTGCCACACTTTTCAGTACTTTGCTACTGCTTTTCAGTACTTTGCCACACCTTTCACTACTTTGCCACTACTTTTCAGCACTTTGCCACACTTTTCAGTTCTTTGCCACTACTTGTCAGCACTTTGCCACAACTTTTCTGTACATTGCCACACTTTTCATTACTTTGCCACGACTTTGCCACAACTTTTCAGTACTTTGCCACACATTCCAGTGCTTTGCCACTACTTTGCAACAACTTTTCAGTACTTTGCCACACTTTTCAACACTTTGCCACTACTTTTCAGCACTTTGCCACACTTTTCAGTTCTTTGCCACACTTTTCAGCAATTTGCCACTACTTTGCCACAACTTTTCAGTACTTTGCCACACTTTTCAGCACTTTACCACTCCTTTAAAATAGTTTGCCACTACTTTTCAGCACTTTGCCACAACTTGTCAGTTCTTTGCCACACTTTTCAGTGCTTTGCCACGACTTTGCCACAACTTCTCAGTACTTTGCCACACATTTCAGTGCTTTGCCAGTACTTTGCAACAACTTTTCAGTACTTTGCCACACTTTTCAGCACTTTGCCACTGCATTTCAGAACTTTGCCACTACTTTTCAGGACTTTGCCACAACTTTTCATTACTTAGCCACAGTACTTTGCCACTACTTTTCAGCACATTGCCACAATTTTTCAGTACTTTGCCACACTTTTCAGTGCTTTGCCACTACTTTGCCACAACTTGTCAGTACTGTGCCACACTTTTCAGCACTTTGCCACTACGTTTCAGTACTTTGCCACTACTTTTCAGCACTTTGCCACAACTTGTCTGTACTTTGCCACTACTTTTCAGCACTTTGCCACAACTTTTCAGTACATTGCCACATTTTTCAGTACTTTGCCACAACTTTTCAGTACAGTGCCACACTTTTCTTCACTTTGCCACTACTTTTCAGTACTTTGCCACTACTTTTCAGCACTATGCCTCAACTTTTCAGTACTTTGCCACATTTTTCAGTACTTTGCCACTACTTTTCAGCACTTTGCCACAACTTTTCAGTACTTTGCCACAACTTTTCAGTACTTTGCCACATTTTTCAGTACTTTGCCACAACTTTTCAGTACTGTGCCACACTTTTCTTCACTTTGCCACTACTTTTCCACTAATTTTCAGCACTTTGCCACAACTTTTCAGTACTTTGCCATATTTTTCAGTACTTTGCCATTACTTTTCAGCACTTTGCCACAACTTTTCAGTACTTTGCCATACTTTTCAGTACTTTGCCACGACATTGCTACAACTTGTCAGTACTATGCCACACTTTTCAGCACTTTGCCACTACTTTTCAGTACTTTGCCACTACTTTTCAGCACTTTGCCACACTTTTCAGTGCTTTGCAACTACTTTGCCACAACTTTTCATTACTTTGCCACACTTTTCAGCACTTTACCACTGCTTTTCAGTAGTTTGCCACTACTTTTCAGCACTTTACCACAACTTTTCAGTACTTTGCCACACTTTCCAATACTTTGCTACTGCTTTTCAGTACTTTGCCACACTTTTCACTACTTTGCCACTACTTTTCAGCACTTTGCCACACTTTTCAGGTCTTTGCCACTACTTTTCAGCACTTTGCCACAACTTTTCTGTACTTTGCCACACTTTTCATTACTTTGCCACGACTTTGCCACAACTTTTCAGTACTTTGCCACACATTCCAGTGCTTTGCCACTACTTTGCAACAACTTTTCAGTACTTTGCCACACTTTTCAGCACTTTGCCACTACTTTTCAGCACTTTGCGACACTTTTCAGTACTTTGCCACTACTTTTCAGCACTTTGCCACAACTTTTCTGTACTTTCCCACACTTTTCATTACTTTGCCACGACTTTGCCACAACTTTTCAGTACTTTGCAACACATTCCAGTGCTTTGCCATACTTTTCAGCACTTTGCCACAACTTTTTAGTACTTTGCCACACTTTTCATTACTTTGCCACGACTTTGCCACAACTTTTCAGTACTTTGCCACACATTCCAGTGCTTTGCCACTACTTTGCAACAACTTTTCACAACTTTTCAGTACTTTGCCACACTTTTCAGCACTTTGCCACAACTTTTCAGTACTTTGCCACATTTTTCAGTACTTTGCCACTACTTTTCAGCACTTTGCCACAACTTTTCAGTACTTTGCCATACTTTTCAGTACTTTGCCACATTTTTCAGTACTTTGCCACTACTTTGCCACAACTTTTCAGTACTTTGCTATACTTTTCAGTACTTTGCCACACTTTTCAGTTCTTTGCCACACTTTTCAGCAATTTGCCACTACTTTGCCACAACTTTTCAGTACTTTGCCACACTTTTCAGCACTTTACCACTCCTTTAAAATAGTTTGCCACTACTTTTCAGCACTTTGCCACAACTTGTCAGTTCTTTGCCACACTTTTCAGTGCTTTGCCACGACTTTGCCACAACTTATCAGTACTTTGCCACACATTTCAGTGCTTTGCCAGTACTTTGCAACAACTTTTCAGTACTTTGCCACTACTTTTCAGGACTTTGCCACAACTTTTCATTACTTAGCCACAGTACTTTGCCACTACTTTTCAGCACTTTGCCACACTTTTCAGTTCTTTGCCACTACTTTTCAGCACTTTGCCACAACTTTTCTGTACTTTGCCACACTTTTCATTACTTTGCCATGACTTTGCCACAACTTTTCAGTACTTTGCCACACATTCCAGTGCTTTGCCACTACTTTGCTACAACTTTTCATTACTTTGCCACACTTTTCAGCACTTTACCACTGCTTTTCAGTAGTTTGCCACTACTTTTCAGCACTTTACCACAACTTTTCAGTACTTTGCCTCACTTTTCAGTACTTTGCTATTGCTTTTCAGTACTTTGCCACACTTTTCACTACTTTACCACAACTTTTCAGTACTTTCCCACACTTTTCAGCACTTTGCCACAACTTTTCAGTACTTTGCCACATTTTTCAGTACTTTGCCACTACTTTTCAGCACTTTGCCACAACTTTTCAGTACTTTGCCATACTTTTCAGTACTTTGCCACGACTTTGCTACAACTTGTCAGTACTATGCCACACTTTTCAGCACTTTGCCACTACTTTTCAGTACTTTGCCACTACTTTTCAGCACTTTGCCACACTTTTCAGTGCTTTGCAACTACTTTGCCACAACTTTTCATTGCTTTGCCACACTTTTCAGCACTTTACGACTGATTTTCAGAAGTTTGCCACTACTTTTCAGCACTTTACCACAACTTTTCAGTACTTTGCCTCACTTTTCAGTACTTTGCTACTGCTTTTCAGTACTTTGCCACACTTTTCACTACTTTGCCACTACTTTTCAGCACTTTGCCACACTTTTCTGTACTTTGCCACTACTTTTCAGCACTTTGCCACAACTTTTCTGTACTTTGCCACACTTTTCATTACTTTGCCACGACTTTGCCACAACTTTTCAGTACTTTGCCACACATTCCAGTGCTTTGCCACTAATTTGCAACAACTTTTCAGTACTTTGCCACACTTTTCAGCACTTTGCCACTACTTTTCAGCACTTTGCCACAACTTTTCAGTACTTTGCCACACTTTTCAGTGCTTTGCCACCACTTTGCCACAACTTTTCAGTACTTTGCCACACTTTTGAGCACTTTGCCACTGCTTTTCAGTAGTTTGCCACTACTTTTCAGCACTTTGCCACAATTTTTCAGTGCTTTGCCACTACTTTGCCACAACTGTTCAGTACTTTGCTATACTTTTCAGTACTTTGCCACACTTTTCAGTTCTTTGCCACACTTTTCAGCAATTTGCCACTACTTTGCCACAACTTTTCAGTACTTTGCCACACTTTTCAGCACTTTACCTCTCCTTTAAAATAGTTTGCCACTACTTTTCAGCACTTTGCCACAACTTGTCAGTTCTTTGCCACACTTTTCAGTGCTTTGCCACGACTTTGCCACAACTTATCAGTACTTTGCCACACATTTCAGTGCTTTGCCAGTACTTTGCAACAACTTTTCAGTACTTTGCCACTACTTTTCAGGACTTTGCCACAACTTTTCAATACTTAGCCACAGTACTTTGCCACTACTTTTCAGCACTTTGCCACAATTTTTCAGTACTTTGCCACACATTTCAGTGCTTTGCCAGTACTTTGCAACAACTTTTCAGTACTTTGCCACTACTTTTCAGGACTTTGCCACAACTTTTCATTACTTAGCCACAGTACTTTGCCACTACTTTTCAGCACTTTGCCACACTTTTCAGTTCTTTGCCACTACTTTTCAGCACTTTGCCACAACTTTTCTGTACTTTGCCACACTTTTCATTACTTTGCCATGACTTTGCCACAACTTTTCAGTACTTTGCCACACATTCCAGTGCTTTGCCACTACTTTGCTACAACTTTTCATTACTTTGCCACACTTTTCAGCACTTTACCACTGCTTTTCAGTAGTTTGCCACTACTTTTCAGCACTTTACCACAACTTTTCAGTACTTTGCCTCACTTTTCAGTACTTTGCTATTGCTTTTCAGTACTTTGCCACACTTTTCACTACTTTACCACAACTTTTCAGTACTTTCCCACACTTTTCAGCACTTTGCCACAACTTTTCAGTACTTTGCCACATTTTTCAGTACTTTGCCACTACTTTTCAGCACTTTGCCACAACTTTTCAGTACTTTGCCATACTTTTCAGTACTTTGCCACGACTTTGCTACAACTTGTCAGTACTATGCCACACTTTTCAGCACTTTGCCACTACTTTTCAGTACTTTGCCACTACTTTTCAGCACTTTGCCACACTTTTCAGTGCTTTGCAACTACTTTGCCACAACTTTTCATTGCTTTGCCACACTTTTCAGCACTTTACGACTGATTTTCAGAAGTTTGCCACTACTTTTCAGCACTTTACCACAACTTTTCAGTACTTTGCCTCACTTTTCAGTACTTTGCTACTGCTTTTCAGTACTTTGCCACACTTTTCACTACTTTGCCACTACTTTTCAGCACTTTGTCACACTTTTCTGTACTTTGCCACTACTTTTCAGCACTTTGCCACAACTTTTCTGTACTTTGCCACACTTTTCATTACTTTGCCACGACTTTGCCACAACTTTTCAGTACTTTGCCACACATTCCAGTGCTTTGCCACTAATTTGCAACAACTTTTCAGTACTTTGCCACACTTTTCAGCACTTTGCCACTACTTTTCAGCACTTTGCCACAACTTTTCAGTACTTTGCCACACTTTTCAGTGCTTTGCCACCACTTTGCCACAACTTTTCAGTACTTTGCCACACTTTTGAGCACTTTGCCACTGCTTTTCAGTAGTTTGCCACTACTTTTCAGCACTTTGCCACAATTTTTCAGTGCTTTGCCACTACTTTGCCACAACTGTTCAGTACTTTGCTATACTTTTCAGTACTTTGCCACACTTTTCAGTTCTTTGCCACACTTTTCAGCAATTTGCCACTACTTTGCCACAACTTTTCAGTACTTTGCCACACTTTTCAGCACTTTACCTCTCCTTTAAAATAGTTTGCCACTACTTTTCAGCACTTTGCCACAACTTGTCAGTTCTTTGCCACACTTTTCAGTGCTTTGCCACGACTTTGCCACAACTTATCAGTACTTTGCCACACATTTCAGTGCTTTGCCAGTACTTTGCAACAACTTTTCAGTACTTTGCCACTACTTTTCAGGACTTTGCCACAACTTTTCAATACTTAGCCACAGTACTTTGCCACTACTTTTCAGCACTTTGCCACAATTTTTCAGTACTTTGCCACACTTTTCAGTGCTTTGCCACTACTTTGCCACAACTTGTCAGTACTTTGCCACACTTTTCAGCACTTTGCCACTATGTTTCAGTACTTTGCCACTACTTTTCAGCACTTTGCCACAACTTTTCTTACTTTGCCACTACTTTTCAGCACTTTGCCACAACTTTTCAGTACATTGCCACATTTTTCAGTACTTTGCCACAACTTTTCAGTACTGTGCCACACTTTTCTTCACTTTGCCACTACTTTTCAGTACTTTGCCACTACTTTTCAGCACTTTGCCACTACTTTTCAGTACTTTACCACTACTTTTCAGCACTTTGCCACACTTTTCAGTGCTTTGCAACTACTTTGCCACAACTTTTCATTACTTTGCCACACTTTTCAGCACTTTACCACTGCTTTTCAGTAGTTTGCCACTACTTTTCAGCACTTTACCACAACTTTTCAGTACTTTGCCACACTTTTCAGTACTTTGCTACTGCTTTTCAGTACTTTGCCACACTTTTCACTACTTTGCCACTACTTTTCAGCACTTTGCCACACGTTTCAGTTCTTTGCCACTACTTTTCAGCACTTTGCCACAACTTTTCTGTACTTTGCCACACTTTTCATTACTTTGCCACGACTTTGCCACAACTTTTCAGTACTTTGCCACACATTCCAGTGCTTTGCCACTACTTTGCTACAACTTTTCATTACTTCGCCACACTTTTCAGCACTTTACCACTGCTTTTCAGTAGTTTGCCACTACTTTTCAGCACTTTACAACAACTTTTCAGTACTTTGCCACACTTTTCAGTACTTTGCTATTGCTTTTCAGTACTTTGCCACACTTTTCACTACTTTACCACAACTTTTCAGTACTTTCCCACACTTTTCAGCACTTTGCCACAACTTTTCAGTACTTTGCCACATTTTTCAGTACTTTGCCACTACTTTTCAGCACTTTGCCACAACTTTTCCGTACTTTGCCATACTTTTCAGTACTTTGCCACGACTTTGCTACAACTTGTCAGTACTATGCCACACTTTTCAGCACTTTGCCACTACTTTTCAGTACTTTGCCACTACTTTTCAGCACTTTGCCACACTTTTCAGTGCTTTGCAACTACTTTGCCACAACTTTTCATTACTTTGCCACACTTTTCAGCACTTTAACACTGCTTTTCAGAAGTTTGCCACTACTTTTCAGCACTTTACCACAACTTTTCAGTACTTTGCCTCACTTTTCAGTTCTTTGCTACTGCTTTTCAGTACTTTGCCACACTTTTCACTACTTTGCCACTACATTTCAGCACTTTGCCACACTTTTCAGTACTTTGCCACTACTTTTCAGCACTTTGCCACAACTTTTCTGTACTTTGCCACACTTTTCATTACTTTGCCACGACTTTGCCACAACTTTTCAGTACTTTGCCACACATTCCAATGCTTTGCCACTAATTTGCAACAACTTTTCAGTACTTTGCCACACTTTTCAGCACTTTGCCACAACTTTTTAGTACTTTGCCACACTTTTCAGTACTTTGCCACGACTTTGCCACAACTTTTCAGTACTTTGCCACACATTTCAGTGCTTTGCCACTACTTTGCAACAACTTTTCTGTACTTTGACACACTTCTCAGTACTTTGCCACTACTTTTCAGCACTTTGCCACAACTTTTCAGTACTTTGCCACACTTTTCAGTGCTTTGCCACCACTTTGCCACAACTTTTCAGTACTTTGCCACACTTTTGAGCACTTTGCCACTGCTTTTCAGTAGTTTGCCACTACTTTTCAGCACTTTGCCACAATTTTTCAGTGCTTTGCCACTACTTTGCCACAACTTTTCAGTACTTTGCTATACTTTTCAGTACTTTGCCACACTTTTCAGTTCTTTGCCACACTTTTCAGCAATTTGCCACTACTTTACCACAACTTTTCAGTACTTTGCCACACTTTTCAGCACTTTACCACTCCTTTAAAATAGTTTGCCACTTCTTTTCAGCACTTTGCCACAACTTGTCAGTTCTTTGCCACACTTTTCAGTGCTTTGCCACGACTTTGCCACAACTTATCAGTACTTTGCCACACATTTCAGTGCTTTGCCAGTACTTTGCAACAACTTTTCAGTACTTTGCCACTACTTTTCAGGACTTTGCCACAACTTTTCATTACTTAGCCACAGTACTTTGCCACTACTTTTCAGCACTTTGCCACAATTTTTCAGTACTTTGCCACACTTTTCAGTGCTTTGCCACTACTTTGCCACAACTTGTCAGTACTTTGCCACACTTTTCAGCACTTTGCCACTACGTTTCAGTACTTTGCCACTACTTTTCAGCACTTTGCCACAACTTTTCTGTACTTTGCCACTACTTTTCAGCACTTTGCCACAACTTTTCAGTACATTGCCACATTTTTCAGTACTTTGCCACAACTTTTCAGTACTGTGCCACACTTTTCTTCACTTTGCCACTACTTTTCAGTACTTTGCCACTACTTTTCAGCACTTCGCCACAACTTTTCAGTACTTTGCCACATTTTTCAGTACTTTGCCACTACTTTTCAGCACTTTGCCACAACTTTTCAGTACTTTGCCACAACTTTTCAGTACTTTGCCACATTTTTCAGTACTTTGCCACTACTTTTCAGTACTGTGCCACACTTTTCTTCACTTTGCCACTACTTTTCAGTACTTTGCCACTACTTTTCAGCACTTTGCCACAACTTTTCAGTACTTTGCCACATTTTTCAGTACTTTGCCACTACTTTTCAGCACTTTGCCACAACTTTTCTGTACTTTGCCACTACTTTTCAGCACTTTGCCACAACTTTTCAGTACATTGCCACATTTTTCAGTACTTTGCCACAACTTTTCAGTACTGTGCCACACTTTTCTTCACTTTGCCACTACTTTTCAGTACTTTGCCACTACTTTTCAGCACTTCGCCACAACTTTTCAGTACTTTGCCACATTTTTCAGTACTTTGCCACTACTTTTCAGCACTTTGCCACAACTTTTCAGTACTTTGCCACAACTTTTCAGTACTTTGCCACATTTTTCAGTACTTTGCCACTACTTTTCAGTACTGTGCCACACTTTTCTTCACTTTGCCACTACTTTTCAGTACTTTGCCACTACTTTTCAGCACTTTGCCACAACTTTTCAGTACTTTGCCACATTTTTCAGTACTTTGCCATTACTTTTCAGCACTTTGCCACAACTTTTCAGTACTTTGCCATACTTTTCAGTACTTTGCCACGACATTGCTACAACTTGTCAGTACTATGCCACACTTTTCAGCACTTTGCCACTACTTTTCAGTACTTTGCCACTACTTTTCATCACTTTGCCACACTTTTCAGTGCTTCGCAACTACTTTGCCACAACTTTTCATTACTTTGCCACACTTTTCAGCACTTTACCACTGCTTTTCAGTAGTTTGCCACTACTTTTCAGCACTTTACCACAACTTTTCAGTACTTTGACAAACTTTTCAGTACTTTGCTACTGCTTTTCAGTACTTTGCCACACTTTTCACTACTTTGCCACTACTTTTCAGCACTTTGCCACACTTTTCAGTACTTTGCCACACTTTTCAGTACTTTGCTACTGCTTTTCAGTACTTTGCCACACCTTTCACTACTTTGCCACTACTTTTCAGCACTTTGCCACACTTTTCAGTTCTTTGCCACTACTTTTCAGCACTTTGCCACAACTTTTCTGTACATTGCCACACTTTTCATTACTTTGCCACGACTTTGCCACAACTTTTCAGTACTTTGCCACACATTCCAGTGCTTTGCCACTACTTTGCAACAACTTTTCAGTACTTTGCCACACTTTTCAACACTTTGCCACTACTTTTCAGCACTTTGCCACACTTTTCAGTTCTTTGCCACACTTTTCAGCAATTTGCCACTACTTTGCCACAACTTTTCAGTACTTTGCCACACTTTTCAGCACTTTACCACTCCTTTAAAATAGTTTGCCACTACTTTTCAGCACTTTGCCACAACTTGTCAGTTCTTTGCCACACTTTTCAGTGCTTTGCCACGACTTTGCCACAACTTATCAGTACTTTGCCACACATTTCAGTGCTTTGCCAGTACTTTGCCACAACTTTTCAGTACTTTGCCACACTTTTCAGCACTTTGCCACTGCATTTCAGAACTTTGCCACTACTTTTCAGGACTTTGCCACAACTTTTCATTACTTAGCCACAGTACTTTGCCACTACTTTTCAGCACATTGCCACAATTTTTCAGTACTTTGCCACACTTTTCAGTGCTTTGCCACTACTTTGCCACAACTTGTCAGTACTGTGCCACACTTTTCAGCACTTTGCCACTACGTTTCAGTACTTTGCCACTACTTTTCAGCACTTTGCCACAACTTGTCTGTACTTTGCCACTACTTTTCAGCACTTTGCCACAACTTTTCAGTACATTGCCACATTTTTCAGTACTTTGCCACAACTTTTCAGTACAGTGCCACACTTTTCTTCACTTTGCCACTACTTTTCAGTACTTTGCCACTACTTTTCAGCACTATGCCTCAACTTTTCAGTACTTTGCCACATTTTTCAGTACTTTGCCACTACTTTTCAGCACTTTGCCACAACTTTTCAGTACTTTGCCACAACTTTTCAGTACTTTGCCACATTTTTCAGTACTTTGCCACAACTTTTCAGTACTGTGCCACACTTTTCTTCACTTTGCCACTACTTTTCCACTAATTTTCAGCACTTTGCCACAACTTTTCAGTACTTTGCCATATTTTTCAGTACTTTGCCATTACTTTTCAGCACTTTGCCACAACTTTTCAGTACTTTGCCATACTTTTCAGTACTTTGCCACGACATTGCTACAACTTGTCAGTACTATGCCACACTTTTCAGCACTTTGCCACTACTTTTCAGTACTTTGCCACTACTTTTCAGCACTTTGCCACACTTTTCAGTGCTTTGCAACTACTTTGCCACAACTTTTCATTACTTTGCCACACTTTTCAGCACTTTACCACTGCTTTTCAGTAGTTTGCCACTACTTTTCAGCACTTTACCACAACTTTTCAGTACTTTGCCACACTTTCCAATACTTTGCTACTGCTTTTCAGTACTTTGCCACACTTTTCACTACTTTGCCACTACTTTTCAGCACTTTGCCACACTTTTCAGGTCTTTGCCACTACTTTTCAGCACTTTGCCACAACTTTTCTGTACTTTGCCACACTTTTCATTACTTTGCCACGACTTTGCCACAACTTTTCAGTACTTTGCCACACATTCCAGTGCTTTGCCACTACTTTGCAACAACTTTTCAGTACTTTGCCACACTTTTCAGCACTTTGCCACTACTTTTCAGCACTTTGCGACACTTTTCAGTACTTTGCCACTACTTTTCAGCACTTTGCCACAACTTTTCTGTACTTTCCCACACTTTTCATTACTTTGCCACGACTTTGCCACAACTTTTCAGTACTTTGCAACACATTCCAGTGCTTTGCCATACTTTTCAGCACTTTGCCACAACTTTTTAGTACTTTGCCACACTTTTCATTACTTTGCCACGACTTTGCCACAACTTTTCAGTACTTTGCCACACATTCCAGTGCTTTGCCACTACTTTGCAACAACTTTTCACAACTTTTCAGTACTTTGCCACACTTTTCAGCACTTTGCCACAACTTTTCAGTACTTTGCCACATTTTTCAGTACTTTGCCACTACTTTTCAGCACTTTGCCACAACTTTTCAGTACTTTGCCATACTTTTCAGTACTTTGCCACGACTTTGCTACAACTTGTCAGTACTATGCCACACTTTTCAGCACTTTGCCACTACTTTTCAGTACTTTGCCACTACTTTTCAGCACTTTGCCACACTTTTCAGTGCTTTGCAACTACTTTGCCACAACTTTTCATTACTTTGCCACACTTTTCAGCACTTTACCACTGCTTTTCAGAAGTTTGCCACTACTTTTCAGCACTTTACCACAACTTTTCAGTATTTTGCTACACTTTTCAGTACTTTGCTACTGCTTTTCAGTACTTTGCCACACTTTTCACTACTTTGCCACTACTTTTTCAGCACTTTGCCACACTTTTCAGTACTTTGCCACTACTTTTCAGCACTTTGCCACAACTTTTCTGTACTTTGCCACACTTTTCATTACTTTGCCACGACTTTGCCACAACTTTTCAGTACTTTGCCACACATTCCAGTGCTTTGCCACTAATTTGCAACAACTTTTCAGTACTTTGCCACACTTTTCAGCACTTTGCCACAACTTTTTTGTACTTTGCCACACTTTACAGTACTTTGCCACGACTTTGCCACAACTTTTCAGTACTTTGCCACACATTTCAGTGCTTTGCCACTACTTTGCAACAACTTTTCAGTACTTTGACACACTTCTCAGTACTTTGCCACTACTTTTCAGCACTTTGCCACAACTTTTCAGTACTTTGCCACACTTTTCAGTGCTTTGCCACCACTTTGCCACAACTTGTCAGTACTTTGCCACAATTTTGAGCAATTTGCCACTACGTTTCAGTACTTTGCCACTATTTTTCAGCACTTTGCCACAACTTTTCTGTACTTTGCCACTACTTTTCAGCACTTTACCACAACTTTTCAGTACATTGCCACATTTTTCAGTACTTTGCCACAACTTTTCAGTACTGTGCCACACTTTTCTTCACTTTGCCACTACTTTTCAGTACTTTGCCACTACTTTTCAGCACTTTGCCACACTTTTCAGTACTTTGCCACGACTTTGCCACAACTTTTCAGTACTTTGCCACTACTTTTCAGCACTTTACCACAACTTTTCAGTACTTTGCCACCACTTTTCAGCACTTTGCCTCAACTTTTCAGTACTTTGCCACACTTTTCAGTGCTTTGCCACTACTTTGCCACAACTTGTCAGTACTTTGCCGCACTTTTCAGTACTTTGCCACTACTTTTCAGCACTTTGCCACAACTTTTCAGTACTTTGCCACTACTTTTCAGCACTTTGCCACAACTTTTCAGTACTTTGCCACATTTTTCAGTACACTGCCACAACTTTTCAGTACTGTGCCACAATTTTCTTCACTTTGCCACTACTTTTCAGTACTTTGCCTCATTTTTCAGTACTTTGCCACTACTTTTCAGCACTTTGCCACAACTTTTCAGTACTTTGCCATACTTTTCAGTACGTTGCCACGACTTTGCTACAACTTTTCAGTACTTTGCCACACTTTTATGTACTTTACCACTCCTTTAAAATAGTTTGCCACTACTTTTCAGCACTTTGCCACAACTTGTCAGTACTTTGCCACACTTTTCAGTGCTTTGCCACTACTTTGCCACAACTTGTCAGTACTATGCCACACTTTTCAGCACTTTGCCACTACTTTTCAGTACTTTGCCACTACTTTTCAGCACTTTGCCACACTTTTCAGTGCTTTGCAACTACTTTTCAGTAGTTTGCCACTACTTTTCAGAACTTTACCACAACTTTTCAGTACTTTGCCACATTTTTCAGTGCTTTGCCACTACTTTGCCACAACTTGTCAGTACTTGCTACACTTTTAGCACTTTGCCACTACGTTTCAGTACTTTGCCACTACTTTTCAGCACTTTGCCACACTGTTCAGTGCTTTGCCACTACTTTGCCACAACTTGTCAGTACTTTGCCACACTTTTCAGTACTTTGCCACTACTTTTCAGCACTTTGCCACAACTTTTCAGTACTTTGCCACTACTTTTCAGCACTTTGCCACAACTTTTCAGTACTTTGCCACATTTTTCAGTACACTGCCACAACCTTTCAGTACTGTGCCACAATTTTCTTCACTTTGCCACTACTTTTCAGTACTTTGCCACATTTTTCAGTACTTTGCCACACTTTTCAGCAATTTGCCACTACTTTGCCACAACTTTTCAGTACTTTGCCACACTTTTCAGCACTTTAGCACAATTTTTCAGTACTTTGCCACAACTTTTCAGTACTTTGCCACACTTTTCAGCACTTTACCACTCCTTTAAAATAGTTTGCCACTATTTTTCAGCACTTTGCCACAATTTTTCAGTACTTTGCCACACTTTTCAGTGCTTTGCCACTACTTTGCCACAACTTGTCAGTACTATGCCACACTTTTCAGCACTTTGCCACAATATTTCAGTACTTTGCCACAACTTGTCAGTACTTTGCCACACTTTTCAGCACTTTACCACTCCTTTAAAATAGTTTGCCACTACTTTTCAGCACTTTGCCACAATTTTTCAGTACTTTGCCACACTTTTCAGTGCTTTGCCACTACTTTGCCACAACTTGTCAGTACTATGCCACACTTTTCAGCACTTTGCCACTACTTTTCAGTACTTTGCCACTACTTTTCAGCACTTTGCCACACTTTTCAGTGCTTTGCAACTACTTTGCCACAACTTTTCATTATTTTGCCACACTTTTCAGCACTTTACCACTGCTTTTCAGTAGTTTGCCACTACTTTTCAGCACTTTACCACAACTTTTCAGTACTTTGCCACACTTTTCAGTGCTTTGCCACTACTTTGCCACAACTTGTCAATACTTGCTACACTTTTTAGCACTTTGCCACTACGTTTCAGTACTTTGCCACAACTTTTCAGTACTTTGCCACACTTTTCAGTGCTTTGCCACACTTTTCAGCACTTTGCCACAACTTTTTAGTACTTTGCCACACTTTTCAGTACTTTGCCACGACTTTGCCACAACTTTTCAGTACTTTGCCACACATTTCAGTGCTTTGCCACTACTTTGCAACAACTTTTCTGTACTTTGACACACTTCTCAGTACATTGCCACTACTTTTCAGCACTTTGCCACAACTTTTCAGTACTTTGCCACACTTTTCAGTGCTTTGCCACCACTTTGCCACAACTTTTCAGTACTTTGCCACACTTTTGAGCACTTTGCCACAATTTTTCAGTGCTTTGCCACTACTTTGCCACAACTTTTCAGTACTTTGCTATACTTTTCAGTATTTTGCCACACTTTTCAGTTCTTTGCCACACTTTTCAGCAATTTGCCACTACTTTGCCACAACTTTTCAGTACTTTGCCACACTTTTCAGCACTTTACCACTCCTTTAAAATAGTTTGCCACTACTTTTCAGCACTTTGCCACAACTTGTCAGTTCTTTGCCACACTTTTCAGTGTTTTGCCACGACTTTGCCACAACTTATCAGTACTTTGCCACACATTTCAGTGCTTTGCCAGTACTTTGCAACAACTTTTCAGTACTTTGCCACTACTTTTCAGGACTTTGCCACAACTTTTCATTACTTAGCCACAGTACTTTGCCACACTTTTCAGCACTTTACCACTCCTTTAAAATAGTTTGCCACTACTTTTCAGCACTTTGCCACAATTTTTCAGTACTTTGCCACACTTTTCAGTGCTTTGCCACTACTTTGTCACAACTTGTCAGTACTATGCCACACTTTTCAGCACTTTGCCACTACTTTTCAGTACTTTGCCACTACTTTTCAGCACTTTGCCACACTTTTCAGTGCTTTGCAACTACTTTGCCACAACTTTTCATTACTTTGCCACACTTTTCAGCACTTTACCACTGCTTTTCAGTAGTTTGCCACTACTTTTCAGCACTTTACCACAACTTTTCAGTACTTTGCCACACTTTTCAGTGCTTTGCCACTACTTTGCCACAACTTGTCAGTACTTGCTACACTTTTTAGCACTTTGCCACACTTTTCAGTGCTTTGCCAATTTTTTCAGCACTTTGCCACAACTTTTTAGTACTTTGCCACACTTTTCAGTACTTTGCCACGACTTTGCCACAACTTTTCAGTACTTTGCCACACATTTCAGTGCTTTGCCACTACTTTGCAACAACTTTTCTGTACTTTGACACACTTCTCAGTACTTTGCCACTACTTTTCAGCACTTTGCCACAACTTTTCAGTACTTTGCCACACTTTTCAGTGCTTTGCCACCACTTTGCCACAACTTTTCAGTACTTTGCCACACTTTTGAGCACTTTGCCACTGCTTTTCAGTAGTTTGCCACTAATTTTTAGCACTTTGCCACAATTTTTCAGTGCTTTGCCACTACTTTGCCACAACTTTTCAGTACTTTGCTATACTTTTCAGTACTTTGCCACACTTTTCAGTTCTTTGCCACACTTTTCAGCAATTTGCCACTACTTTGCCACAACTTTTCAGTACTTTGCCACACTTTTCAGCACTTTACCACTCCTTTAAAATAGTTTGCCACTACTTTTCAGCACTTTGCCACAACTTGTCAGTTCTTTGCCACACTTTTCAGTGCTTTGCCACGACTTTGCCACAACTTATCAGTACTTTGCCACACATTTCAGTGCTTTGCCAGTACTTTGCAACAACTTTTCAGTACTTTGCCACTACTTTTCAGGACTTTGCCACAACTTTTCATTACTTAGCCACAGTACTTTGCCACACTTTTCAGCACTTTACCACTCCTTTAAAATAGTTTGCCACTACTTTTCAGCACTTTGCCACAATTTTTCAGTACTTTGCCACACTTTTCAGTGCTTTGCCACTACTTTTCAGTACTTTGCCACTACTTTTCAGCACTTTGCCACACTTTTCAGTGCTTTGCAACTACTTTGCCACAACTTTTCATTACTTTGCCACACTTTTCAGCACTTTACCACTGCTTTTCAGTAGTTTGCCACTACTTTTCAGCACTTTGCCACAATTTTTCAGTGCTTTGCCACTACTTTGCCACAACTTTTCAGTACTTTGCTATACTTTTCAGTACTTTGCCACACTTTTCAGTTCTTTGCCACACTTTTCAGCAATTTGCCACTACTTTGCCACAACTTTTCAGTACTTTGCCACACTTTTCAGCACTTTACCACTCCTTTATAATAGTTTGCCACTACTTTTCAGTACTTTGCCACTACTTTTCAGCACTTTGCCACACTTTTCAGTGCTTTGCAACTACTTTGCCACAACTTTTCATTACTTTGCCACACTTTTCAGCACTTTACCACTGCTTTTCAGTAGTTTGCCACTACTTTTCAGCACTTTACCACAACTTTTCAGTACTTTGCCACACTTTTCAGTGCTTTGCCACTACTTTGCCACAACTTGTCAGTACTTGCTACACTTTTTAGCACTTTGCCACACTTTTCAGTGCTTTGCCAATTTTTTCAGCACTTTGCCACAACTTTTTAGTACTTTGCCACACTTTTCAGTACTTTGCCACGACTTTGCCACAACTTTTCAGTACTTTGCCACACATTTCAGTGCTTTGCCACTACTTTGCAACAACTTTTCTGTACTTTGACACACTTCTCAGTACTTTGCCACTACTTTTCAGCACTTTGCCACAACTTTTCAGTACTTTGCCACACTTTTCAGTGCTTTGCCACCACTTTGCCACAACTTTTCAGTACTTTGCCACACTTTTGAGCACTTTGCCACTGCTTTTCAGTAGTTTGCCACTAATTTTTAGCACTTTGCCACAATTTTTCAGTGCTTTGCCACTACTTTGCCACAACTTTTCAGTACTTTGCTATACTTTTCAGTACTTTGCCACACTTTTCAGTTCTTTGCCACACTTTTCAGCAATTTGCCACTACTTTGCCACAACTTTTCAGTACTTTGCCACACTTTTCAGCACTTTACCACTCCTTTAAAATAGTTTGCCACTACTTTTCAGCACTTTGCCACAACTTGTCAGTTCTTTGCCACACTTTTCAGTGCTTTGCCACGACTTTGCCACAACTTATCAGTACTTTGCCACACATTTCAGTGCTTTGCCAGTACTTTGCAACAACTTTTCAGTACTTTGCCACTACTTTTCAGGACTTTGCCACAACTTTTCATTACTTAGCCACAGTACTTTGCCACACTTTTCAGCACTTTACCACTCCTTTAAAATAGTTTGCCACTACTTTTCAGCACTTTGCCACAATTTTTCAGTACTTTGCCACACTTTTCAGTGCTTTGCCACTACTTTTCAGTACTTTGCCACTACTTTTCAGCACTTTGCCACACTTTTCAGTGCTTTGCAACTACTTTGCCACAACTTTTCATTACTTTGCCACACTTTTCAGCACTTTACCACTGCTTTTCAGTAGTTTGCCACTACTTTTCAGCACTTTACCACAACTTTTCAGTACTTTGCCACACTTTTCAGTGCTTTGCCACTACTTTGCCACAACTTGTCAGTACTTGCTACACTTTTTAGCACTTTGCCACTACGTTTCATTACTTTGCCACAACATTTCAGTACTTTGCCACACTTTTCAGTGCTTTGCCACACTTTTCAGCACTTTGCCACAACTTTTTAGTACTTTGCCACACTATTCAGTACTTTGCCACGACTTTGCCACAACTTTTCAGTACTTTGCCACACATTTCAGTGCTTTGCCACAACTTTGCAACAACTTTTCTGTACTTTGACACACTTCTCAATACTTTGCCACTACTTTTCAGCACTTTGCCACAACTTTTCAGTACTTTGCCACACTTTTCAGTGCTTTGCCACCACTTTGCCACAACTTTTCAGTACTTTGCCACACTTTTGAGCACTTTGCCACAATTTTTCAGTGCTTTGCCACTACTTTGCCACAACTTTTCAGTACTTTGCTATACTTTTCAGTACTTTGCCACACTTTTCAGTTCTTTGCCACACTTTTCAGCAATTTGCCACTACTTTGCCACAACTTTTCAGTACTTTGCCACACTTTTCAGCACTTTACCACTCCTTTAAAATAGTTTGCCACTACTTTTCAGCACTTTGCCACAACTTGTCAGTTCTTTGCCACACTTTTCAGTGCTTTGCCACGACTTTGCCACAACTTATCAGTACTTTGCCACACATTTCAGTGCTTTGCCAGTACTTTGCAACAACTTTTCAGTACTTTGCCACTACTTTTCAGGACTTTGCCACAACTTTTCATTACTTAGCCACAGTACTTTGCCACACTTTTCAGCACTTTACCACTCCTTTAAAATAGTATGCCACTACTTTTCAGCACTTTGCCACAATTTTTCAGTACTTTGCCACACTTTTCAGTGCTTTGCCACTACTTTTCCACAACTTGTCAGTACTATGCCACACTTTTCAGCACTTTGCCACTACTTTTCAGTACTTTGCCACTACTTTTCAGCACTTTGCCACACTTTTCAGTGCTTTGCAACTACTTTGCCACAACTTTTCATTACTTTGCCACACTTTTCAGCACTTTACCACTGCTTTTCAGTAGTTTGCCACTACTTTTCAGCACTTTACCACAACTTTTCAGTACTTTGCCACACTTTTCAGTGCTTTGCCACTACTTTGCCACAACTTGTCAGTACTTGCTACACTTTTTAGCACTTTGCCACTACGTTTCAGTACTTTGCCACAACTTTTCAGTACTTTGCCACACTTTTCAGTGCTTTGCCACACTTTTCAGCACTTTGCCACAACTTTTTAGTACTTTGCCACACTTTTCAGTACTTTGCCACGACTTTGCCACAACTTTTCAGTACTTTGCCACACATTTCAGTGCTTTGCCACTACTTTGCAACAACTTTTCTGTACTTTGACACACTTCTCAGTACTTTGCCACTACTTTTCAGCACTTTGCCACAACTTTTCAGTACTTTGCCACACTTTTCAGTGCTTTGCCACCACTTTGCCACAACTTTTCAGTACTTTGCCACACTTTTGAGCACTTTGCCACTGCTTTTCAGTAGTTTGCCACTACTTTTCAGCACTTTGCCACAATTTTTCAGTGCTTTGCCACTACTTTGCCACAACTTTTCAGTACTTTGCTATACTTTTCAGTACTTTGCCACACTTTTCAGTTCTTTGCCACACTTTTCAGCAATTTGCCACTACTTTGCCACAACTTTTCAGTACTTTGCCACACTTTTCAGCACTTTACCACTCCTTTAAAATAGTTTGCCACTACTTTTCAGCACTTTGCCACAACTTGTCAGTTCTTTGCCACACTTTTCAGTGCTTTGCCACGACTTTGCCACAACTTATCAGTACTTTGCCACACATTTCAGTGCTTTGCCAGTACTTTGCAACAACTTTTCAGTACTTTGCCACTACTTTTCAGGACTTTGCCACAACTTTTCATTACTTAGCCACAGTACTTTGCCACTACTTTTCAGCACTTTGCCACAATTTTTCAGTACTTTGCCACACTTTTCAGTGCTTTGCCACTACTTTGCCACAACTTGTCAGTACTTTGCCACACTTTTCAGCACTTTGCCACTACGTTTCAGTACTTTGCCACTACTTTTCAGCACTTTGCCACAACTTTTCTGTACTTTGCCACTACTTTTCAGCACTTTGCCACAACTTTTCAGTACATTGCCACATTTTTCAGTACTTTGCCACAACTTTTCAGTACTGTACCACACTTTTCTTCACGTTGCCACTACTTTTCAGTACTTTGCCACTACTTTTCAGCACTTTGCCACAACTTTTCAGTACTTTGCCACATTTTTCAGTACTTTGCCACAACTTTTCAGTACTGTGCCACACTTTTCTTCACTTTGCCACTACTTTTCAGTAATTTGCCACTACTTTTCAGCACTTTGCCACAACTGTTCAGTACTTTGCCACATTTTTCAGTACTTTGCCATTACTTTTCAGCACTTTGCCACAACTTTTCAGTACTTTGCCATACTTTTCAGTACTTTGCCACGACATTGCTACAACTTGTCAGTACTATGCCACACTTTTCAGCAATTTGCCACTACTTTGCCACAACTTTTCAGTACTTTGCCACACGTTTCAGCACTTTACCACAATTTTTCAGTACTTTGCCACAACTTTTCAGTACTTTGCCACACTTTTCAGCACTTTACCACTCCTTTAAAATAGTTTGCCACTACTTTTCAGCACTTTGCCACAATTTTTCAGTACTTTGCCACACTTTTCAGTGCTTTGCCACTACTTTGCCACAACTTGTCAGTACTATGCCACACTTTTCAGCACTTTGCCACAATTTTTCAGTACTTTGCCACAACTTGTCAGTACTTTGCCACACTTTTCAGCACTTTACCACTCCTTTAAAATAGTTTGCCACTACTTTTCAGCACTTTGCCACAATTTTTCAGTACTTTGCCACACTTTTCAGTGCTTTGCCACTTCTTTGCCACAACTTGTCAGTACTATGCCACACTTTTCAGCACTTTGCCACTACTTTTCAGTACTTTGCCACTACTTTTCAGCACTTTGCCACACTTTTCAGTGCTTTGCAACTACTTTGCCACAACTTTTCATTACTTTGCCACACTTTTCAGCACTTTACCACTGCTTTTCAGTAGTTTGCCACTACTTTTCAGCACTTTACCACAACTTTTCAGTACTTTGCCACACTTTTCAGTGCTTTGCCACTACTTTGCCACAACTTGTCAGTACTTGCTACACTTTTTAGCACTTTGCCACTACGTTTCATTACTTTGCCACATTTTTCAGTACTTTGCCATTACTTTTCAGCACTTTGCCACAACTTTTCAGTACTTTGCCATACTTTTCAGTACTTTGCCACGACATTGCTACAACTTGTCAGTACTATGCCACACTTTTCAGCAATTTGCCACTACTTTGCCACAACTTTTCAGTACTTTGCCACACGTTTCAGCACTTTACCACAATTTTTCAGTACTTTGCCACAACTTTTCAGTACTTTGCCACACTTTTCAGCACTTTACCACTCCTTTAAAATAGTTTGCCACTACTTTTCAGCACTTTGCCACAATTTTTCAGTACTTTGCCACACTTTTCAGTGCTTTGCCACTACTTTGCCACAACTTGTCAGTACTATGCCACACTTTTCAGCACTTTGCCACAATTTTTCAGTACTTTGCCACAACTTGTCAGTACTTTGCCACACTTTTCAGCACTTTACCACTCCTTTAAAATAGTTTGCCACTACTTTTCAGCACTTTGCCACAATTTTTCAGTACTTTGCCACACTTTTCAGTGCTTTGCCACTTCTTTGCCACAACTTGTCAGTACTATGCCACACTTTTCAGCACTTTGCCACTACTTTTCAGTACTTTGCCACTACTTTTCAGCACTTTGCCACACTTTTCAGTGCTTTGCAACTACTTTGCCACAACTTTTCATTACTTTGCCACACTTTTCAGCACTTTACCACTGCTTTTCAGTAGTTTGCCACTACTTTTCAGCACTTTACCACAACTTTTCAGTACTTTGCCACACTTTTCAGTGCTTTGCCACTACTTTGCCACAACTTGTCAGTACTTGCTACACTTTTTAGCACTTTGCCACTACGTTTCATTACTTTGCCACAACTTTTCAGTACTTTGCCACACTTTTCAGTGCTTTGCCACAATTTTCAGCACTTTGCCACAACTTTTTAGTACTTTGCCACACTTTTCAGTACTTTGCCACGACTTTGCCACAACTTTTCAGTACTTTGCCACACATTTCAGTGCTTTGCCACTACTTTGCAACAACTTTTCTGTACTTTGACACACTTCTCAGTACTTTGCCACTACTTTTCAGCACTTTGCCACAACTTTTCAGTACTTTGCCACACTTTTCAGTGCTTTGCCACCACTTTGCCACAACTTTTCAGTACTTTGCCACACTTTTGAGCACTTTGCCACTGCTTTTCAGTAGTTTGCCACTACTTTTCAGCACTTTGCCACAATTTTTCAGTGCTTTGCCACTACTTTGCCACAACTTTTCAGTACTTTGCTATACTTTTCAGTACTTTGCCACACTTTTCAGTTCTTTGCCACACTTTTCAGCAATTTGCCACTACTTTGCCACAACTTTTCAGTACTTTGCCACACTTTTCAGCACTTTACCACTCCTTTAAAATAGTTTGCCACTACTTTTCAGCACTTTGCCACAACTTGTCAGTTCTTTGCCACACTTTTCAGTGCTTTGCCACGACTTTGCCACAACTTATCAGTACTTTGCCACACATTTCAGTGCTTTGCCAGTACTTTGCAACAACTTTTCAGTACTTTGCCACACTTTTCAGCAATTTGCCACTACTTTGCCACAACTTTTCAGTACTTTGCCACACTTTTCAGCACTTTAGCACAATTTTTCAGTACTTTGCCACAACTTTTCAGTACTTTGCCACACTTTTCAGCACTTTACCACTCCTTTAAAATAGTTTGCCACTACTTTTCAGCACTTTGCCACAATTTTTCAGTACTTTGCCACACTTTTCAGTGCTTTGCCACTACTTTGCCACAACTTGTCAGTACTATGCCACACTTTTCAGCACTTTGCCACAATTTTTCAGTACTTTGCCACAACTTGTCAGTACTTTGCCACACTTTTCAGCACTTTACCACTCCTTTAAAATAGTTTGCCACTACTTTTCAGCACTTTGCCACAATTTTTCAGTACTTTGCCACACTTTTCAGTGCTTTGCCACTACTTTGCCACAACTTGTCAGTACTATGCCACACTTTTCAGCACTTTGCCACTACTTTTCAGTACTTTGCCACTACTTTTCAGCACTTTGCCACACTTTTCAGTGCTTTGCAACTACTTTGCCACAACTTTTCATTATTTTGCCACACTTTTCAGCACTTTACCACTGCTTTTCAGTAGTTTGCCACTACTTTTCAGCACTTTACCACAACTTTTCAGTACTTTGCCACACTTTTCAGTGCTTTGCCACTACTTTGCCACAACTTGTCAGTACTTGCTACACTTTTTAGCACTTTGCCACTACGTTTCAGTACTTTGCCACAACTTTTCAGTACTTTGCCACACTTTTCAGTGCTTTGCCACACTTTTCAGCACTTTGCCACAACTTTTTAGTACTTTGCCACATTTTTCAGTACTTTGCCACGACTTTGCCACAACTTTTCAGTACTTTGCCACACATTTCAGTGCTTTGCCACTACTTTGCAACAACTTTTCTGTACTTTGACACACTTCTCAGTACTTTGCCACTACTTTTCAGCACTTTGCCACAACTTTTCAGTACTTTGCCACACTTTTCAGTGCTTTGCCACCACTTTGCCACAACTTTTCAGTACTTTGCCACACTTTTGAGCACTTTGCCACAATTTTTCAGTGCTTTGCCACTACTTTGCCACAACTTTTCAGTACTTTGCTATACTTTTCAGTACTTTGCCACACTTTTCAGTTCTTTGCCACACTTTTCAGCAATTTGCCACTACTTTGCCACAACTTTTCAGTACTTTGCCACACTTTTCAGCACTTTACCACTCCTTTAAAATAGTTTGCCACTACTTTTCAGCACTTTGCCACAACTTGTCAGTTCTTTGCCACACTTTTCAGTGCTTTGCCACGACTTTGCCACAACTTATCAGTACTTTGCCACACATTTCAGTGCTTTGCCAGTACTTTGCAACAACTTTTCAGTACTTTGCCACTACTTTTCAGGACTTTGCCACAACTTTTCATTACTTAGCCACAGTACTTTGCCACACTTTTCAGCACTTTACCACTCCTTTAAAATAGTTTGCCACTACTTTTCAGCACTTTGCCACAATTTTTCAGTACTTTGCCACACTTTTCAGTGCTTTGCCACTACTTTGCCACAACTTGTCAGTACTATGCCACACTTTTCAGCACTTTGCCACTACTTTTCAGTACTTTGCCACTACTTTTCAGCACTTTGCCACACTTTTCAGTGCTTTGCAACTACTTTGCCACAACTTTTCATTACTTTGCCACACTTTTCAGCACTTTACCACTGCTTTACAGTAGTTTGCCACTACTTTTCAGCACTTTACCACAACTTTTCAGTACTTTGCCACACTTTTCAGTGCTTTGCCACTACTTTGCCACAACTTGTCAGTACTTGCTACACTTTTTAGCACTTTGCCACTACGTTTCAGTACTTTGCCACAACTTTTCAGTACTTTGCCACACTTTTCAGTGCTTTGCCACACTTTTCAGCACTTTGCCACAACTTTTTAGTACTTTGCCACACTTTTCAGTACTTTGCCACGACTTTGCCACAACTTTTCAGTACTTTGCCACACATTTCAGTGCTTTGCCACTACTTTGCAACAACTTTTCTGTACTTTGACACACTTCTCAGTACTTTGCCACTACTTTTCAGCACTTTGCCACAACTTTTCAGTACTTTGCCACACTTTTCAGTGCTTTGCCACCACTTTGCCACAACTTTTCAGTACTTTGCCACACTTTTGAGCACTTTGCCACTGCTTTTCAGTAGTTTGCCACTACTTTTCAGCACTTTGCCACAATTTTTCAGTGCTTTGCCACTACTTTGCCACAACTTTTCAGTACTTTGCTATACTTTTCAGTACTTTGCCACACTTTTCAGTTCTTTGCCACACTTTTCAGCAATTTGCCACTACTTTGCCACAACTTTTCAGTACTTTGCCACACTTTTCAGCACTTTACCACTCCTTTAAAATAGTTTGCCACTACTTTTCAGCACTTTGCCACAACTTGTCAGTTCTTTGCCACACTTTTCAGTGCTTTGCCACGACTTTGCCACAACTTATCAGTACTTTGCCACACATTTCAGTGCTTTGCCAGTACTTTGCAACAACTTTTCAGTACTTTGCCACTACTTTTCAGGACTTTGCCACAACTTTTCATTACTTAGCCACAGTACTTTGCCACACTTTTCAGCACTTTACCACTCCTTTAAAATAGTTTGCCACTACTTTTCAGCACTTTGCCACAATTTTTCAGTACTTTGCCACACTTTTCAGTGGTTTGCCACTACTTTTCAGTACTTTGCCACTACTTTTCAGCACTTTGCCACACTTTTCAGTGCTTTGCAACTACTTTGCCACAACTTTTCATTACTTTGCCACACTTTTCAGCACTTTACCACTGCTTTTCAGTAGTTTGCCACTACTTTTCAGCACTTTACCACAACTTTTCAGTACTTTGCCACACTTTTCAGTGCTTTGCCACTACTTTGCCACAACTTGTCAGTACTTGCTACACTTTTTAGCACTTTGCCACTACGTTTCAGTACTTTGCCACAACTTTTCAGTACTTTGCCACACTTTTCAGTGCTTTGCCACACTTTTCAGCACTTTGCCACAACTTTTTAGTACTTTGCCACACTTTTCAGTACTTTGCCACGACTTTGCCACAACTTTTCAGTACTTTGCCACACATTTCAGTGCTTTGCCACTACTTTGCAACAACTTTTCTGTACTTTGACACACTTCTCAGTACTTTGCCACTACTTTTCAGCACTTTGCCACAACTTTTCAGTACTTTGCCACACTTTTCAGTGCTTTGCCACCACTTTGCCACAACTTTTCAGTACTTTGCCACACTTTTGAGCACTTTGCCACAATTTTTCAGTGCTTTGCCACTACTTTGCCACAACTTTTCAGTACTTTGCTATACTTTTCAGTACTTTGCCACACTTTTCAGTTCTTTGCCACACTTTTCAGCAATTTGCCACTACTTTGCCACAACTTTTCAGTACTTTGCCACACTTTTCAGCACTTTACCACTCCTTTAAAATAGTTTGCCACTACTTTTCAGCACTTTGCCACAACTTGTCAGTTCTTTGCCACACTTTTCAGTGCTTTGCCACGACTTTGCCACAACTTATCAGTACTTTGCCACACATTTCAGTGCTTTGCCAGTACTTTGCAACAACTTTTCAGTACTTTGCCACTACTTTTCAGGACTTTGCCACAACTTTTCATTACTTAGCCACAGTACTTTGCCACACTTTTCAGCACTTTACCACTCCTTTAAAATAGTTTGCCACTACTTTTCAGCACTTTGCCACAATTTTTCAGTACTTTGACACACGTTTCAGTGCTTTGCCACTACTTTGCCACAACTTGTCAGTACTATGCCACACTTTTCAGCACTTTGCCACTACTTTTCAGTACTTTGCCACTACTTTTCAGCACTTTGCCACACTTTTCAGTGCTTTGCAACTACTTTGCCACAACTTTTCATTACTTTGCCACACTTTTCAGCACTTTACCACTGCTTTTCAGTAGTTTGCCACTACTTTTCAGCACTTTACCACAACTTTTCAGTACTTTGCCACACTTTTCAGTGCTTTGCCACTACTTTGCCACAACTTGTCAGTACTTGCTACACTTTTTAGCACTTTGCCACTACGTTTCAGTACTTTGCCACAACTTTTCAGTACTTTGCCACACTTTTCAGTGCTTTGCCACACTTTTCAGCACTTTGCCACAACTTTTTAGTACTTTGCCACACTTTTCAGTACTTTGCCACGACTTTGCCACAACTTTTCAGTACTTTGCCACACATTTCAGTGCTTTGCCACTACTTTGCAACAACTTTTCTGTACTTTGACACACTTCTCAGTACTTTGCCACTACTTTTCAGCACTTTGCCACAACTTTTCAGTACTTTGCCACACTTTTCAGTGCTTTGCCGCCACTTTGCCACAACTTTTCAGTACTTTGCCACACTTTTGAGCACTTTGCCACTGCTTTTCAGTAGTTTGCCACTACTTTTCAGCACTTTGCCACAATTTTTCAGTGCTTTGCCACTACTTTGCCACAACTTTTCAGTACTTTGCTATACTTTTCAGTACTTTGCCACACTTTTCAGTTCTTTGCCACACTTTTCAGCAATTTGCCACTACTTTGCCACAACTTTTCAGTACTTTGCCACACTTTTCAGCACTTTACCACTCCTTTAAAATAGTTTGCCACTACTTTTCAGCACTTTGCCACAACTTGTCAGTTCTTTGCCACACTTTTCAGTGCTTTGCCACGACTTTGCCACAACTTATCAGTACTTTGCCACAAATTTCAGTGCTTTGCCAGTACTTTGCAACAACTTTTCAGTACTTTGCCACTACTTTTCAGGACTTTGCCACAACTTTTCATTACTTAGCCACAGTACTTTGCCACACTTTTCAGCACTTTACCACTCCTTTAAAATAGTTTGCCACTACTTTTCAGCACTTTGCCACAATTTTTCAGTACTTTGCCACACTTTTCAGTGTTTTGCCACTACTTTTCAGTACTTTGCCACTACTTTTCAGCACTTTGCCACACTTTTCAGTGCTTTGCAACTACTTTGCCACAACTTTTCATTACTTTGCCACACTTTTCAGCACTTTACCACTGCTTTTCAGTAGTTTGCCACTACTTTTCAGCACTTTACCACAACTTTTCAGTACTTTGCCACACTTTTCAGTGCTTTGCCACTACTTTGCCACAACTTGTCAGTACTTGCTACACTTTTTAGCACTTTGCCACTACGTTTCAGTACTTTGCCACAACTTTTCAGTACTTTGCCACACTTTTCAGTGCTTTGCCACACTTTTCAGCACTTTGCCACAACTTTTTAGTACTTTGCCACACTTTTCAGTACTTTGCCACGACTTTGCCACAACTTTTCAGTACTTTGCCACACATTTCAGTGCTTTGCCACTACTTTGCAACAACTTTTCTGTACTTTGACACACTTCTCAGTACTTTGCCACTACTTTTCAGCACTTTGCCACAACTTTTCAGTACTTTGCCACACTTTTCAGTGCTTTGCCACCACTTTGCCACAACTTTTCAGTACTTTGCCACACTTTTGAGCACTTTGCCACAATTTTTCAGTGCTTTGCCACTACTTTGCCACAACTTTTCAGTACTTGCTACACTTTTTAGCACTTTGCCACTACGTTTCAGTACTTTGCCACAACTTTTCAGTACTTTGCCACACTTTTCAGTGCTTTGCCACACTTTTCAGCACTTTGCCACAACTTTTTAGTACTTTGCCACACTTTTCAGTACTTTGCCACGACTTTGCCACAACTTTTCAGTACTTTGCCACTACTTTGCCACAACTTTTCAGTACTTTGCTATACTTTTCAGTACTTTGCCACACTTTTCAGTTCTTTGCCACACTTTTCAGCAATTTGCCACTACTTTGCCACAAATTTTCAGTACTTTGCCACACTTTTCAGCACTTTACCACTCCTTTAAAATAGTTTGCCACTACTTTTCAGCACTTTGCCACAACTTGTCAGTTCTTTGCCACACTTTTCAGTGCTTTGCCACGACTTTGCCACAACTTATCAGTACTTTGCCACACATTTCAGTGCTTTGCCAGTACTTTGCAACAACTTTTCAGTACTTTGCCACTACTTTTCAGGACTTTGCCACAACTTTTCATTACTTAGCCACAGTACTTTGCCACACTTTTCAGCACTTTACCACTCCTTTAAAATAGTATGCCACTACTTTTCAGCACTTTGCCACAATTTTTCAGTACTTTGCCACACTTTTCAGTGCTTTGCCACTACTTTTCCACAACTTGTCAGTACTATGCCACACTTTTCAGCACTTTGCCACTACTTTTCAGTACTTTGCCACTACTTTTCAGCACTTTGCCACACTTTTCAGTGCTTTGCAACTACTTTGCCACAACTTTTCATTACTTTGCCACACTTTTCAGCACTTTACCACTGCTTTTCAGTAGTTTGCCACTACTTTTCAGCACTTTACCACAACTTTTCAGTACTTTGCCACACTTTTCAGTGCTTTGCCACTACTTTGCCACAACTTGTCAGTACTTGCTACACTTTTTAGCACTTTGCCACTACGTTTCAGTACTTTGCCACAACTTTTCAGTACTTTGCCACACTTTTCAGTGCTTTGCCACACTTTTCAGCACTTTGCCACAACTTTTTAGTACTTTGCCACACTTTTCAGTACTTTGCCACGACTTTGCCACAACTTTTCAGTACTTTGCCACACATTTCAGTGCTTTGCCACTACTTTGCAACAACTTTTCTGTACTTTGACACACTTCTCAGTACTTTGCCACTACTTTTCAGCACTTTGCCACAACTTTTCAGTACTTTGCCACACTTTTCAGTGCTTTGCCACCACTTTGCCACAACTTTTCAGTACTTTGCCACACTTTTGAGCACTTTGCCACTGCTTTTCAGTAGTTTGCCACTACTTTTCAGCACTTTGCCACAATTTTTCAGTGCTTTGCCACTACTTTGCCACAACTTTTCAGTACTTTGCTATACTTTTCAGTACTTTGCCACACTTTTCAGTTCTTTGCCACACTTTTCAGCAATTTGCCACTACTTTGCCACAACTTTTCAGTACTTTGCCACACTTTTCAGCACTTTACCACTCCTTTAAAATAGTTTGCCACTACTTTTCAGCACTTTGCCACAACTTGTCAGTTCTTTGCCACACTTTTCAGTGCTTTGCCACGACTTTGCCACAACTTATCAGTACTTTGCCACACATTTCTGTGCTTTGCCAGTACTTTGCAACAACTTTTCAGTACTTTGCCACTACTTTTCAGGACTTTGCCACAACTTTTCATTACTTAGCCACAGTACTTTGCCACACTTTTCAGCACTTTACCACTCCTTTAAAATAGTTTGCCACTACTTTTCAGCACTTTGCCACAATTTTTCAGTACTTTGCCACACTTTTCAGTGCTTTGCCACTACTTTGCCACAACTTGTCAGTACTATGCCACACTTTTCAGCACTTTGCCACTACTTTTCAGTACTTTGCCACTACTTTTCAGCACTTTGCCACACTTTTCAGTGCTTTGCAACTACTTTGCCACAACTTTTCATTACTTTGCCACACTTTTCAGCACTTTACCACTGCTTTTCAGTAGTTTGCCACTACTTTTCAGCACTTTACCACAACTTTTCAGTACTTTGCCACACTTTTCAGTGCTTTGCCACTACTTTGCCACAACTTGTCAGTACTTGCTACACTTTTTAGCACTTTGCCACTACGTTTCAGTACTTTGCCACAACTTTTCAGTACTTTGCCACACTTTTCAGTGCTTTGCCACACTTTTCAGCACTTTGCCACAACTTTTTAGTACTTTGCCACACTTTTCAGTACTTTGCCACGACTTTGCCACAACTTTTCAGTACTTTGCCACACATTTCAGTGCTTTGCCACTACTTTGCAACAACTTTTCTGTACTTTGACACACTTCTCAGTACTTTGCCACTACTTTTCAGCACTTTGCCACAACTTTTCAGTACTTTGCCACACTTTCCAGTGCTTTGCCACCACTTTGCCACAACTTTTCAGTACTTTGCCACACTTTTGAGCACTTTGCCACTGCTTTTCAGTAGTTTGCCACTACTTTTCAGCACTTTGCCACAATTTTTCAGTGCTTTGCCACTACTTTGCCACAACTTTTCAGTACTTTGCTATACTTTTCAGTACTTTGCCACACTTTTCAGTTCTTTGCCACACTTTTCAGCAATTTGCCACTACTTTGCCACAACTTTTCAGTACTTTGCCACACTTTTCAGCACTTTACCACTCCTTTAAAATAGTTTGCCACTAATTTTCAGCACTTTGCCACAACTTGTCAGTTCTTTGCCACACTTTTCAGTGCTTTGCCACGACTTTGCCACAACTTATCAGTACTTTGCCACACATTTCAGTGCTTTGCCAGTACTTTGCAACAACTTTTCAGTACTTTGCCACTACTTTTCAGGACTTTGCCACAACTTTTCATTACTTAGCCACAGTACTTTGCCACTACTTTTCAGCACTTTGCCACAATTTTTCAGTACTTTGCCACACTTTTCAGTGCTTTGCCACTACTTTGCCACAACTTGTCAGTACTTTGCCACACTTTTCAGCACTTTGCCACTACGTTTCAGTACTTTGCCACTACTTTTCAGCACTTTGCCACAACTTTTCTGTACTTTGCCACTACTTTTCAGCACTTTGCCACAACTTTTCAGTACATTGCCACATTTTTCAGTACTTTGCCACAACTTTTCAGTACTGTACCACACTTTTCTTCACGTTGCCACTACTTTTCAGTACTTTGCCACTACTTTTCAGCACTTTGCCACAACTTTTCAGTACTTTGCCACATTTTTCAGTACTTTGCCACAACTTTTCAGTACTGTGCCACACTTTTCTTCACTTTGCCACTACTTTTCAGTAATTTGCCACTACTTTTCAGCACTTTGCCACAACTTTTCAGTACTTTGCCACATTTTTCAGTACTTTGCCATTACTTTTCAGCACTTTGCCACAACTTTTCAGTACTTTGCCATACTTTTCAGTACTTTGCCACGACATTGCTACAACTTGTCAGTACTATGCCACACTTTTCAGCAATTTGCCACTACTTTGCCACAACTTTTCAGTACTTTGCCACACGTTTCAGCACTTTACCACAATTTTTCAGTACTTTGCCACAACTTTTCAGTACTTTGCCACACTTTTCAGCACTTTACCACTCCTTTAAAATAGTTTGCCACTACTTTTCAGCACTTTGCCACAATTTTTCAGTACTTTGCCACACTTTTCAGTGCTTTGCCACTACTTTGCCACAACTTGTCAGTACTATGCCACACTTTTCAGCACTTTGCCACAATTTTTCAGTACTTTGCCACAACTTGTCAGTACTTTGCCACACTTTTCAGCACTTTACCACTCCTTTAAAATAGTTTGCCACTACTTTTCAGCACTTTGCCACAATTTTTCAGTACTTTGCCACACTTTTCAGTGCTTTGCCACTTCTTTGCCACAACTTGTCAGTACTATGCCACACTTTTCAGCACTTTGCCACTACTTTTCAGTACTTTGCCACTACTTTTCAGCACTTTGCCACACTTTTCAGTGCTTTGCAACTACTTTGCCACAACTTTTCATTACTTTGCCACACTTTTCAGCACTTTACCACTGCTTTTCAGTAGTTTGCCACTACTTTTCAGCACTTTACCACAACTTTTCAGTACTTTGCCACACTTTTCAGTGCTTTGCCACTACTTTGCCACAACTTGTCAGTACTTGCTACACTTTTTAGCACTTTGCCACTACGTTTCATTACTTTGCCACATTTTTCAGTACTTTGCCATTACTTTTCAGCACGTTGCCACAACTTTTCAGTACTTTGCCATACTTTTCAGTACTTTGCCACGACATTGCTACAACTTGTCAGTACTATGCCACACTTTTCAGCAATTTGCCACTACTTTGCCACAACTTTTCAGTACTTTGCCACACGTTTCAGCACTTTACCACAATTTTTCAGTACTTTGCCACAACTTTTCAGTACTTTGCCACACTTTTCAGCACTTTACCACTCCTTTAAAATAGTTTGCCACTACTTTTCAGCACTTTGCCACAATTTTTCAGTACTTTGCCACACTTTTCAGTGCTTTGCCACTACTTTGCCACAACTTGTCAGTACTATGCCACACTTTTCAGCACTTTGCCACAATTTTTCAGTACTTTGCCACAACTTGTCAGTACTTTGCCACACTTTTCAGCACTTTACCACTCCTTTAAAATAGTTTGCCACTACTTTTCAGCACTTTGCCACAATTTTTCAGTACTTTGCCACACTTTTCAGTGCTTTGCCACTTCTTTGCCACAACTTGTCAGTACTATGCCACACTTTTCAGCACTTTGCCACTACTTTTCAGTACTTTGCCACTACTTTTCAGCACTTTGCCACACTTTTCAGTGCTTTGCAACTACTTTGCCACAACTTTTCATTACTTTGCCACACTTTTCAGCACTTTACCACTGCTTTTCAGTAGTTTGCCACTACTTTTCAGCACTTTACCACAACTTTTCAGTACTTTGCCACACTTTTCAGTGCTTTGCCACTACTTTGCCACAACTTGTCAGTACTTGCTACACTTTTTAGCACTTTGCCACTACGTTTCATTACTTTGCCACAACTTTTCAGTACTTTGCCACACTTTTCAGTGCTTTGCCACAATTTTCAGCACTTTGCCACAACTTTTTAGTACTTTGCCACACTTTTCAGTACTTTGCCACGACTTTGCCACAACTTTTCAGTACTTTGCCACACATTTCAGTGCTTTGCCACTACTTTGCAACAACTTTTCTGTACTTTGACACACTTCTCAGTACTTTGCCACTACTTTTCAGCACTTTGCCACAACTTTTCAGTACTTTGCCACACTTTTCAGTGCTTTGCCACCACTTTGCCACAACTTTTCAGTACTTTGCCACACATTTGAGCACTTTGCCACTGCTTTTCAGTAGTTTGCCACTACTTTTCAGCACTTTGCCACAATTTTTCAGTGCTTTGCCACTACTTTGCCACAACTTTTCAGTACTTTGCTATACTTTTCAGTACTTTGCCACACTTTTCAGTTCTTTGCCACACTTTTCAGCAATTTGCCACTACTTTGCCACAACTTTTCAGTACTTTGCCACACTTTTCAGCACTTTACCACTCCTTTAAAATAGTTTGCCACTACTTTTCAGCACTTTGCCACAACTTGTCAGTTCTTTGCCACACTTTTCAGTGCTTTGCCACGACTTTGCCACAACTTATCAGTACTTTGCCACACATTTCAGTGCTTTGCCAGTACTTTGCAACAACTTTTCAGTACTTTGCCACACTTTTCAGCAATTTGCCACTACTTTGCCACAACTTTTCAGTACTTTGCCACACTTTTCAGCACTTTAGCACAATTTTTCAGTACTTTGCCACAACTTTTCAGTACTTTGCCACACTTTTCAGCACTTTACCACTCCTTTAAAATAGTTTGCCACTACTTTTCAGCACTTTGCCACAATTTTTCAGTACTTTGCCACACTTTTCAGTGCTTTGCCACTACTTTGCCACAACTTGTCAGTACTATGCCACACTTTTCAGCACTTTGCCACAATTTTTCAGTACTTTGCCACAACTTGTCAGTACTTTGCCACACTTTTCAGCACTTTACCACTCCTTTAAAATAGTTTGCCACTACTTTTCAGCACTTTGCCACAATTTTTCAGTACTTTGCCACACTTTTCAGTGCTTTGCCACTACTTTGCCACAACTTGTCAGTACTATGCCACACTTTTCAGCACTTTGCCACTACTTTTCAGTACTTTGCCACTACTTTTCAGCACTTTGCCACACTTTTCAGTGCTTTGCAACTACTTTGCCACAACTTTTCATTATTTTGCCACACTTTTCAGCACTTTACCACTGCTTTTCAGTAGTTTGCCACTACTTTTCAGCACTTTACCACAACTTTTCAGTACTTTGCCACACTTTTCAGTGCTTTGCCACTACTTTGCCACAACTTGTCAGTACTTGCTACACTTTTTAGCACTTTGCCACTACGTTTCAGTACTTTGCCACAACTTTTCAGTACTTTGCCACACTTTTCAGTGCTTTGCCACACTTTTCAGCACTTTGCCACAACTTTTTAGTACTTTGCCACACTTTTCAGTACTTTGCCACGACTTTGCCACAACTTTTCAGTACTTTGCCACACATTTCAGTGCTTTGCCACTACTTTGCAACAACTTTTCTGTACTTTGACACACTTCTCAGTACTTTGCCACTACTTTTCAGCACTTTGCCACAACTTTTCAGTACTTTGCCACACTTTTCAGTGCTTTGCCACCACTTTGCCACAACTTTTCAGTACTTTGCCACACTTTTGAGCACTTTGCCACAATTTTTCAGTGCTTTGCCACTACTTTGCCACAACTTGTCAGTACTTGCTACACTTTTTAGCACTTTGCCACTACGTTTCAGTACTTTGCCACAACTTTTCAGTACTTTGCCACACTTTTCAGTGCTTTGCCACACTTTTCAGCACTTTGCCACAACTTTTTAGTACTTTGCCACACTTTTCAGTACTTTGCCACGACTTTGCCACAACTTTTCAGTACTTTGCCACACATTTCAGTGCTTTGCCACTACTTTGCAACAACTTTTCTGTACTTTGACACACTTCTCAGTACTTTGCCACTACTTTTCAGCACTTTGCCACAACTTTTCAGTACTTTGCCACACTTTTCAGTGCTTTGCCACCACTTTGCCACAACTTTTCAGTACTTTGCCACACTTTTGAGCACTTTGCCACTGCTTTTCAGTAGTTTGCCACTACTTTTCAGCACTTTGCCACAATTTTTCAGTGCTTTGCCACTACTTTGCCACAACTTTTCAGTACTTTGCTATACTTTTCAGTACTTTGCCACACTTTTCAGTTCTTTGCCACACTTTTCAGCAATTTGCCACTACTTTGCCACAACTTTTCAGTACTTTGCCACACTTTTCAGCACTTTACCACTCCTTTAAAATAGTTTGCCACTACTTTTCAGCACTTTGCCACAACTTGTCAGTTCTTTGCCACACTTTTCAGTGCTTTGCCACGACTTTGCCACAACTTATCAGTACTTTGCCACACATTTCAGTGCTTTGCCAGTACTTTGCAACAACTTTTCAGTACTTTGCCACTACTTTTCAGGACTTTGCCACAACTTTTCATTACTTAGCCACAGTACTTTGCCACACTTTTCAGCACTTTACCACTCCTTTAAAATAGTTTGCCACTACTTTTCAGCACTTTGCCACAATTTTTCAGTACTTTGCCACACTTTTCAGTGGTTTGCCACTACTTTTCAGTACTTTGCCACTACTTTTCAGCACTTTGCCACACTTTTCAGTGCTTTGCAACTACTTTGCCACAACTTTTCATTACTTTGCCACACTTTTCAGCACTTTACCACTGCTTTTCAGTAGTTTGCCACTACTTTTCAGCACTTTACCACAACTTTTCAGTACTTTGCCACACTTTTCAGTGCTTTGCCACTACTTTGCCACAACTTGTCAGTACTTGCTACACTTTTTAGCACTTTGCCACTACGTTTCAGTACTTTGCCACAACTTTTCAGTACTTTGCCACACTTTTCAGTGCTTTGCCACACTTTTCAGCACTTTGCCACAACTTTTTAGTACTTTGCCACACTTTTCAGTACTTTGCCACGACTTTGCCACAACTTTTCAGTACTTTGCCACACATTTCAGTGCTTTGCCACTACTTTGCAACAACTTTTCTGTACTTTGACACACTTCTCAGTACTTTGCCACTACTTTTCAGCACTTTGCCACAACTTTTCAGTACTTTGCCACACTTTTCAGTGCTTTGCCACCACTTTGCCACAACTTTTCAGTACTTTGCCACACTTTTGAGCACTTTGCCACAATTTTTCAGTGCTTTGCCACTACTTTGCCACAACTTTTCAGTACTTTGCTATACTTTTCAGTACTTTGCCACACTTTTCAGTTCTTTGCCACACTTTTCAGCAATTTGCCACTACTTTGCCACAACTTTTCAGTACTTTGCCACACTTTTCAGCACTTTACCACTCCTTTAAAATAGTTTGCCACTACTTTTCAGCACTTTGCCACAACTTGTCAGTTCTTTGCCACACTTTTCAGTGCTTTGCCACGACTTTGCCACAACTTATCAGTACTTTGCCACACATTTCAGTGCTTTGCCAGTACTTTGCAACAACTTTTCAGTACTTTGCCACTACTTTTCAGGACTTTGCCACAACTTTTCATTACTTAGCCACAGTACTTTGCCACACTTTTCAGCACTTTACCACTCCTTTAAAATAGTTTGCCACTACTTTTCAGCACTTTGCCACAATTTTTCAGTACTTTGACACACGTTTCAGTGCTTTGCCACTACTTTGCCACAACTTGTCAGTACTATGCCACACTTTTCAGCACTTTGCCACTACTTTTCAGTACTTTGCCACTACTTTTCAGCACTTTGCCACACTTTTCAGTGCTTTGCAACTACTTTGCCACAACTTTTCATTACTTTGCCACACTTTTCAGCACTTTACCACTGCTTTTCAGTAGTTTGCCACTACTTTTCAGCACTTTACCACAACTTTTCAGTACTTTGCCACACTTTTCAGTGCTTTGCCACTACTTTGCCACAACTTGTCAGTACTTGCTACACTTTTTAGCACTTTGCCACTACGTTTCAGTACTTTGCCACAACTTTTCAGTACTTTGCCACACTTTTCAGTGCTTTGCCACACTTTTCAGCACTTTGCCACAACTTTTTAGTACTTTGCCACACTTTTCAGTACTTTGCCACGACTTTGCCACAACTTTTCAGTACTTTGCCACACATTTCAGTGCTTTGCCACTACTTTGCAACAACTTTTCTGTACTTTGACACACTTCTCAGTACTTTGCCACTACTTTTCAGCACTTTGCCACAACTTTTCAGTACTTTGCCACACTTTTCAGTGCTTTGCCACCACTTTGCCACAACTTTTCAGTACTTTGCCACACTTTTGAGCACTTTGCCACTGCTTTTCAGTAGTTTGCCACTACTTTTCAGCACTTTGCCACAATTTTTCAGTGCTTTGCCACTACTTTGCCACAACTTTTCAGTACTTTGCTATACTTTTCAGTACTTTGCCACACTTTTCAGTTCTTTGCCACACTTTTCAGCAATTTGCCACTACTTTGCCACAACTTTTCAGTACTTTGCCACACTTTTCAGCACTTTACCACTCCTTTAAAATAGTTTGCCACTACTTTTCAGCACTTTGCCACAACTTGTCAGTTCTTTGCCACACTTTTCAGTGCTTTGCCACGACTTTGCCACAACTTATCAGTACTTTGCCACAAATTTCAGTGCTTTGCCAGTACTTTGCAACAACTTTTCAGTACTTTGCCACTATTTTTCAGGACTTTGCCACAACTTTTCATTACTTAGCCACAGTACTTTGCCACACTTTTCAGCACTTTACCACTCCTTTAAAATAGTTTGCCACTACTTTTCAGCACTTTGCCACAATTTTTCAGTACTTTGCCACACTTTTCAGTGTTTTGCCACTACTTTTCAGTACTTTGCCACTACTTTTCAGCACTTTGCCACACTTTTCAGTGCTTTGCAACTACTTTGCCACAACTTTTCATTACTTTGCCACACTTTTCAGCACTTTACCACTGCTTTTCAGTAGTTTGCCACTACTTTTCAGCACTTTACCACAACTTTTCAGTACTTTGCCACACTTTTCAGTGCTTTGCCACTACTTTGCCACAACTTGTCAGTACTTGCTACACTTTTTAGCACTTTGCCACTACGTTTCAGTACTTTGCCACAACTTTTCAGTACTTTGCCACACTTTTCAGTGCTTTGCCACACTTTTCAGCACTTTGCCACAACTTTTTAGTACTTTGCCACACTTTTCAGTACTTTGCCACGACTTTGCCACAACTTTTCAGTACTTTGCCACACATTTCAGTGCTTTGCCACTACTTTGCAACAACTTTTCTGTACTTTGACACACTTCTCAGTACTTTGCCACTACTTTTCAGCACTTTGCCACAACTTTTCAGTACTTTGCCACACTTTTCAGTGCTTTGCCACCACTTTGCCACAACTTTTCAGTACTTTGCCACACTTTTGAGCACTTTGCCACAATTTTTCAGTGCTTTGCCACTACTTTGCCACAACTTTTCAGTACTTTGCTATACTTTTCAGTACTTTGCCACACTTTTCAGTTCTTTGCCACATATTTCAGCAATTTGCCACTACTTTGCCACAACTTTTCAGTACTTTGCCACACTTTTCAGCACTTTACCACTCCTTTAAAATAGTTTGCCACTACTTTTCAGCACTTTGCCACAACTTGTCAGTTCTTTGCCACACTTTTCAGTGCTTTGCCACGACTTTGCCACAACTTATCAGTACTTTGCCACACATTTCAGTGCTTTGCCAGTACTTTGCAACAACTTTTCAGTACTTTGCCACTACTTTTCAGGACTTTGCCACAACTTTTCATTACTTAGCCACAGTACTTTGCCACACTTTTCAGCACTTTACCACTCCTTTAAAATAGTTTGCCACTACTTTTCAGCACTTTGCCACAATTTTTCAGTACTTTGACACACGTTTCAGTGCTTTGCCACTACTTTGCCACAACTTGTCAGTACTATGCCACACTTTTCAGCACTTTGCCACTACTTTTCAGTACTTTGCCACTACTTTTCAGCACTTTGCCACACTTTTCAGTGCTTTGCAACTACTTTGCCACAACTTTTCATTACTTTGACACACTTTTCAGCACTTTACCACTGCTTTTCAGTAGTTTGCCACTACTTTTCAGCACTTTACCACAACTTTTCAGTACTTTGCCACACTTTTCAGTGCTTTGCCACTACTTTGCCACAACTTGTCAGTACTTGCTACACTTTTTAGCACTTTGCCACTACGTTTCAGTACTTTGCCACAACTTTTCAGTACTTTGCCACACTTTTCAGTGCTTTGCCACACTTTTCAGCACTTTGCCACAACTTTTTAGTACTTTGCCACACTTTTCAGTACTTTGCCACGACTTTGCCACAACTTTTCAGTACTTTGCCACACATTTCAGTGCTTTGCCACTACTTTGCAACAACTTTTCTGTACTTTGACACACTTCTCAGTACTTTGCCACTACTTTTCAGCACTTTGCCACAACTTTTCAGTACTTTGCCACACTTTTCAGTGCTTTGCCACCACTTTGCCACAACTTTTCAGTACTTTGCCACACTTTTGAGCACTTTGCCACTGCTTTTCAGTAGTTTGCCACTACTTTTCAGCACTTTGCCACAATTTTTCAGTGCTTTGCCACTACTTTGCCACAACTTTTCAGTACTTTGCTATACTTTTCAGTACTTTGCCACACTTTTCAGTTCTTTGCCACACTTTTCAGCAATTTGCCACTACTTTGCCACAACTTTTCAGTACTTTGCCACACTTTTCAGCACTTTACCACTCCTTTAAAATAGTTTGCCACTACTTTTCAGCACTTTGCCACAACTTGTCAGTTCTTTGCCACACTTTTCAGTGCTTTGCCACGACTTTGCCACAACTTATCAGTACTTTGCCACACATTTCTGTGCTTTGCCAGTACTTTGCAACAACTTTTCAGTACTTTGCCACTACTTTTCAGGACTTTGCCACAACTTTTCATTACTTAGCCACAGTACTTTGCCACACTTTTCAGCACTTTACCACTCCTTTAAAATAGTTTGCCACTACTTTTCAGCACTTTGCCACAATTTTTCAGTACTTTGCCACACTTTTCAGTGCTTTGCCACTACTTTGCCACAACTTGTCAGTACTATGCCACACTTTTCAGCACTTTGCCACTACTTTTCAGTACTTTGCCACTACTTTTCAGCACTTTGCCACACTTTTCAGTGCTTTGCAACTACTTTGCCACAACTTTTCATTACTTTGCCACACTTTTCAGCACTTTACCACTGCTTTTCAGTAGTTTGCCACTACTTTTCAGCACTTTACCACAACTTTTCAGTACTTTGCCACACTTTTCAGTGCTTTGCCACTACTTTGCCACAACTTGTCAGTACTTGCTACACTTTTTAGCACTTTGCCACTACGTTTCTGTACTTTGCCACAACTTTTCAGTACTTTGCCACACTTTTCAGTGCTTTGCCACACTTTTCAGCACTTTGCCACAACTTTTTAGTACTTTGCCACACTTTTCAGTACTTTGCCACGACTTTGCCACAACTTTTCAGTACTTTGCCACACATTTCAGTGCTTTGCCACTACTTTGCAACAACTTTTCTGTACTTTGACACACTTCTCAGTACTTTGCCACTACTTTTCAGCACTTTGCCACAACTTTTCAGTACTTTGCCACACTTTTCAGTGCTTTGCCACCACTTTGCCACAACTTTTCAGTACTTTGCCACACTTTTGAGCACTTTGCCACTGCTTTTCAGTAGTTTGCCACTACTTTTCAGCACTTTGCCACAATTTTTCAGTGCTTTGCCACTACTTTGCCACAACTTTTCAGTACTTTGCTATACTTTTCAGTACTTTGCCACACTTTTCAGTTCTTTGCCACACTTTTCAGCAATTTGCCACTACTTTGCCACAACTTTTCAGTACTTTGCCACACTTTTCAGCACTTTACCACTCCTTTAAAATAGTTTGCCACTACTTTTCAGCACTTTGCCACAACTTGTCAGTTCTTTGCCACACTTTTCAGTGCTTTGCCACGACTTTGCCACAACTTATCAGTACTTTGCCACACATTTCAGTGCTTTGCCAGTACTTTGCAACAACTTTTCAGTACTTTGCCACTACTTTTCAGGACTTTGCCACAACTTTTCATTACTTAGCCACAGTACTTTGCCACTACTTTTCAGCACTTTGCCACAATTTTTCAGTACTTTGCCACACTTTTCAGTGCTTTGCCACTACTTTGCCACAACTTGTCAGTACTTTGCCACACTTTTCAGCACTTTGCCACTACGTTTCAGTACTTTGCCACTACTTTTCAGCACTTTGCCACAACTTTTCTGTACTTTGCCACTACTTTTCAGCACTTTGCCACAACTTTTCAGTACATTGCCACATTTTTCAGTACTTTGCCACAACTTTTCAGTACTGTGCCACACTTTTCTTCACTTTGCCACTACTTTTCAGTACTTTGCCACTACTTTTCAGCACTTTGCCACAACTTTTCAGTACTTTGCCACATTTTTCAGTACTTTGCCACAACTTTTCAGTACTGTGCCACACTTTTCTTCACTTTGCCACTACTTTTCAGTAATTTGCCACTACTTTTCAGCACTTTGCCACAACTTTTCAGTACTTTGCCACATTTTTCAGTACTTTGCCATTACTTTTCAGCACTTTGCCACAACTTTTCAGTACTTTGCCATACTTTTCAGTACTTTGCCACGACATTGCTACAACTTGTCAGTACTATGCCACACTTTCAGCACTTTGCCACTACTTTTCAGTACTTTGCCACTACTTTTCAGTACTTTGCCACATTTTTCAGTACTTTGCCACACTTTTCAGCAATTTGCCACTACTTTGCCACAACTTTTCAGTACTTTGCCACACGTTTCAGCACTTTACCACAATTTTTCAGTACTTTGCCACAACTTTTCAGTACTTTGCCACACTTTTCAGCACTTTACCACTCCTTTAAAATAGTTTGCCACTACTTTTCAGCACTTTGCCACAATTTTTCAGTACTTTGCCACACTTTTCAGTGCTTTGCCACTACTTTGCCACAACTTGTCAGTACTATGCCACACTTTTCAGCACTTTGCCACAATTTTTCAGTACTTTGCCACAACTTGTCAGTACTTTGCCACACTTTTCAGCACTTTACCACTCCTTTAAAATAGTTTGCCACTACTTTTCAGCACTTTGCCACAATTTTTCAGTACTTTGCCACACTTTTCAGTGCTTTGCCACTACTTTGCCACAACTTGTCAGTACTATGCCACACTTTTCAGCACTTTGCCACTACTTTTCAGTACTTTGCCACTACTTTTCAGCACTTTGCCACACTTTTCAGTGCTTTGCAACTACTTTGCCACAACTTTTCATTACTTTGCCACACTTTTCAGCACTTTACCACTGCTTTTCAGTAGTTTGCCACTACTTTTCAGCACTTTACCACAACTTTTCAGTACTTTGCCACACTTTTCAGTGCTTTGCCACTACTTTGCCACCACTTGTCAGTACTTGCTACACTTTTTAGCACTTTGCCACTACGTTTCAGTACTTTGCCACAACTTTTCAGTACTTTGCCACACTTTTCAGTGCTTTGCCACAATTTTCAGCACTTTGCCACAACTTTTTAGTACTTTGCCACACTTTTCAGTACTTTGCCACGACTTTGCCACAACTTTTCAGTACTTTGCCACACATTTCAGTGCTTTGCCACTACTTTGCAACAACTTTTCTGTACTTTGACACACTTCTCAGTACTTTGCCACTACTTTTCAGCACTTTGCCACAACTTTTCAGTACTTTGCCACACTTTTCAGTGCTTTGCCACCACTTTGCCACAACTTTTCAGTACTTTGCCACACTTTTGAGCACTTTGCCACTGCTTTTCAGTAGTTTGCCACTACTTTTCAGCACTTTGCCACAATTTTTCAGTGCTTTGCCACTACTTTGCCACAACTTTTCAGTACTTTGCTATACTTTTCTGTACTTTGCCACACTTTTCAGTTCTTTGCCACACTTTTCAGCAATTTGCCACTACTTTGCCACAACTTTTCAGTACTTTGCCACACTTTTCAGCACTTTACCACTCCTTTAAAATAGTTTGCCACTACTTTTCAGCACTTTGCCACAATTTGTCAGTTCTTTGCCACACTTTTCAGTGCTTTGCCACGACTTTGCCACAACTTATCAGTACTTTGCCACACATTTCAGTGCTTTGCCAGTACTTTGCAACAACTTTTCAGTACTTTGCCACTACTTTTCAGGACTTTGCCACAACTTTTCATTACTTAGCCACAGTACTTTGCCACACTTTTCAGCACTTTACCACTCCTTTAAAATAGTTTGCCACTACTTTTCAGCACTTTGCCACAATTTTTCAGTACTTTGCCACACTTTTCAGTGCTTTGCCACTACTTTGCCACAACTTGTCAGTACTATGCCACACTTTTCAGCACTTTGCCACTACTTTTCAGTACTTTGCCACTACTTTTCAGTACTTTGCCACTACTTTTCAGCACTTTGCCACAACTTTTCTGTACTTTGCCACTACTTTTCAGCACTTTGCCACACTTTTCAGTGCTTTGCAACTACTTTGCCACAACTTTTCATTACTTTGCCACACTTTTCAGCACTTTACCACTGCTTTTCAGTAGTTTGCCACTACTTTTCAGCACTTTACCACAACTTTTCAGTACTTTGCCACACTTTTCAGTGCTTTGCCACTACTTTGCCACCACTTGTCAGTACTTGCTACACTTTTTAGCACTTTGCCACTACGTTTCAGTACTTTGCCACAACTTTTCAGTACTTTGCCACACTTTTCAGTGCTTTGCCACAATTTTCAGCACTTTGCCACAACTTTTTAGTACTTTGCCACACATTTCAGTGCTTTGCCACTACTTTGCAACAACTTTTCTGTACTTTGCCACGACTTTGCCACAACTTTTCAGTACTTTGCCACACATTTCAGTGCTTTGCCACTACTTTGCAACAACTTTTCTGTACTTTGACACACTTCTCAGTACTTTGCCACTACTTTTCAGCACTTTGCCACAACTTTTCAGTACTTTGCCACACTTTTCAGTGCTTTGCCACCACTTTGCCACAACTTTTCAGTACTTTGCCACACTTTTGAGCACTTTGCCACTGCTTTTCAGTAGTTTGCCACTACTTTTCAGCACTTTGCCACAATTTTTCAGTGCTTTGCCACTACTTTGCCACAACTTTTCAGTACTTTGCTATACTTTTCAGTACTTTGCCACACTTTTCAGTTCTTTGCCACACTTTTCAGCAATTTGCCACTACTTTGCCACAACTTTTCAGTACTTTGCCACACTTTTCAGCACTTTACCACTCCTTTAAAATAGTTTGCCACTACTTTTCAGCACTTTGCCACAATTTGTCAGTTCTTTGCCACACTTTTCAGTGCTTTGCCACGACTTTGCCACAACTTATCAGTACTTTGCCACACATTTCAGTGCTTTGCCAGTACTTTGCAACAACTTTTCAGTACTTTGCCACTACTTTTCAGGACTTTGCCACAACTTTTCATTACTTAGCCACAGTACTTTGCCACACTTTTCAGCACTATACCACTCCTTTAAAATAGTTTGCCACTACTTTTCAGCACTTTGCCACAATTTTTCAGTACTTTGCCACACTTTTCAGTGCTTTGCCACTACTTTGCCACAACTTGTCAGTACTATGCCACACTTTTCAGCACTTTGCCACTACTTTTCAGTACTTTGCCACTACTTTTCAGTACTTTGCCACTACTTTTCAGCACTTTGCCACAACTTTTCTGTACTTTGCCACTACTTTTCAGCACTTTGCCACAACTTTTCAGTACATTGCTACATTTTTCAGTACTTTGCCACAACTTTTCAGTACTGTGCCACACTTTTCTTCACTTTGCCACTACTTTTCAGTACTTTGCCACTACTTTTCAGCACTTTGCCACACTTTTCAGTGCTTCGCAACTACTTTGCCACAACTTTTCATTACTTTGCCACACTTTTCAGCACTTTACCACTGCTTTTCAGTAGTTTGCCACTACTTTTCAGCACTTTGCCACAACTTTTTAGTACTTTGCCACACTTTTCAGTACTTTGCCACGACTTTGCCACAACTTTTCAGTACTTTGCCACACATTTCAGTGCTTTGCCACTACTTTGCAACAACTTTTCTGTACTTTGACACACTTCTCAGTACTTTGCCACTACTTTTCAGCACTTTGCCACAACTTTTCAGTACTTTGCCACACTTTTGAGCACTTTGTCACTGCTTTTCAGTAGTTTGCCACTACTTTTCAGCACTTTGCCACAATTTTTCAGTGCTTTGCCACTACTTTGCCACAACTTTTCAGTACTTTGCTATACTTTTCAGTACTTTGCCACACTTTTCAGTTCTTTGCCACACTTTTCAGCAATTTGCCACTACTTTGCCACAACTTTTCAGTACTTTGCCACACTTTTCAGCACTTTACCACTCCTTTAAAATAGTTTGCCACTACTTTTCAGCACTTTGCCACAACTTGTCAGTTCTTTGCCACACTTTTCAGTGCTTTGCCACGACTTTGCCACAACTTATCAGTACTTTGCCACACATTTCAGTGCTTTGCCAGTACTTTGCAACAACTTTTCAGTACTTTGCCACTACTTTTCAGGACTTTGACACAACTTTTCATTACTTAGCCACAGTACTTTGCCACTACTTTTCAGCACTTTGCCACAATTTTTCAGTACTTTGCCACACTTTTCAGTGCTTTGCCACTACTTTGCCACAACTTGTCAGTACTTTGCCACACTTTTCAGCACTTTGCCACTACGTTTCAGTACTTTGCCACTACTTTTCAGCACTTTGCCACAACTTTTCTGTACTTTGCCACTACTTTTCAGCACTTTGCCACAACTTTTCAGTACATTGCCACATTTTTCAGTACTTTGCCACAACTTTTCAGTACTGTGCCACACTTTTCTTCACTTTGCCACTACTTTTCAGTACTTTGCCACTACTTTTCAGCACTTTGCCACAACTTTTCAGTACTTTGCCACATTTTTCAGTACTTTGCCACAACTTTTCAGTACTGTGCCACACTTTTCTTCACTTTGCCACTACTTTTCAGTAATTTGCCACCACTTTTCAGCACTTTGCCACAACTTTTCAGTACTTTGCCACATTTTTCAGTACTTTGCCATTACTTTTCAGCACTTTGCCACAACTTTTCAGTACTTTGCCATACTTTTCAGTACTTTGCCACGACATTGCTACAACTTGTCAGTACTATGCCACACTTTCAGCACTTTGCCACTACTTTTCAGTACTTTGCCACTACTTTTCAGCACTTTGCCACACTTTTCAGTGCTTCGCAACTACTTTGCCACAACTTTTCATTACTTTGCCACACTTTTCAGCACTTTACCACTGCTTTTCAGTAGTTTGCCACTACTTTTCAGTACTTTGCCACAACTTTTCAGTACTTTGCCACATTTTTCAGTGCTTTGCCACACTTTTCAGCACTTTGCCACAACTTTTTAGTACTTTGCCACACTTTTCAGTACTTTGCCACAACTTTTCAGTACTTTGCCACACATTTCAGTGCTTTGCCACTACTTTGCAACAACTTTTCTGTACTTTGACACACTTCTCAGTACTTTGCCACTACTTTTCAGCACTTTGCCACAACTTTTCAGTACTTTGCCACACTTTTCAGTGCTTTGCCACCACTTTGCCACAACTTTTCAGTACTTTGCCACACTTTTGAGCACTTTGCCACTGCTTTTCAGTAGTTTGCCACTACTTTTCAGCACTTTGCCACAATTTTTCAGTGCTTTGCCACTACTTTGCCACAACTTTTCAGTACTTTGCTATACTTTTCAGTACTTTGCCACACTTTTCAGTTCTTTGCCACACTTTTCAGCAATTTGCCACTACTTTGCCACAACTTTTCAGTACTTTGCCACACTTTTCAGCACTTTACCACTCCTTTAAAATAGTTTGCCACTACTTTTCAGCACTTTGCCACAACTTGTCAGTTCTTTGCCACACTTTTCAGTGCTTTGCCACGACTTTGCCACAACTTATCAGTACTTTGCCACACATTTCAGTGCTTTGCCAGTACTTTGCAACAACTTTTCAGTACTTTGCCACTACTTTTCAGGACTTTGCCACAACTTTTCATTACTTAGCCACAGTACTTTGCCACTACTTTTCAGCACTTTGCCACAATTTTTCAGTACTTTGCCACACTTTTCAGTGCTTTGCCACTACTTTGCCACAACTTGTCAGTACTTTGCCACACTTTTCAGCACTTTGCCACTACGTTTCAGTACTTTGCCACTACTTTTCAGCACTTTGCCACAACTTTTCTGTACTTTGCCACTACTTTTCAGCACTTTGCCACAACTTTTCAGTACATTGCCACATTTTTCAGTACTTTGCCACAACTTTTCAGTACTGTGCCACACTTTTCTTCACTTTGCCACTACTTTTCAGTACTTTGCCACTACTTTTCAGCACTTTGCCACAACTTTTCAGTACTTTGCCACATTTTTCAGTACTTTGCCACAACTTTTCAGTACTGTGCCACCCTTTTCTTCACTTTGCCACTACTTTTCAGTAATTTGCCACTACTTTTCAGCACTTTGCCACAACTTTTCAGTACTTTGCCACATTTTTCAGTACTTTGCCATTACTTTTCAGCACTTTGCCACAACTTTTCAGCACTTTGCCACAACTTTTCAGTACTGTGCCACAACTTTTCAGTACTTTGCCACACTTTTCAGTGCTTTGCCACCACTTTGCCACAACTTTTCAGTACTTTGCCACACTTTTGAGCACTTTGCCACTGCTTTTCAGTAGTTTGCCACTACTTTTCAGCACTTTGCCACAATTTTTCAGTGCTTTGCCACTACTTTGCCACAACTTTTCAGTACTTTGCTATACTTTTCAGTACTTTGCCACACTTTTCAGTTCTTTGCCACACTTTTCAGCAATTTGCCACTACTTTGCCACAACTTTTCAGTACTTTGCCACACTTTTCAGCACTTTACCACTCCTTTAAAATAGTTTGCCACTACTTTTCAGCACTTTGCCACAACTTGTCAGTTCTTTGCCACACTTTTCAGTGCTTTGCCACGACTTTGCCACAACTTATCAGTACTTTGCCACACATTTCAGTGCTTTGCCAGTACTTTGCAACAACTTTTCAGTACTTTGCCACTACTTTTCAGGACTTTGCCACAACTTTTCATTACTTAGCCACAGTACTTTGCCACTACTTTTCAGCACTTTGCCACAATTTTTCAGTACTTTGCCACACTTTTCAGTGCTTTGCCACTACTTTGCCACAACTTGTCAGTACTTTGCCACACTTTTCAGCACTTTGCCACTACGTTTCAGTACTTTGCCACTACTTTTCAGCACTTTGCCACAACTTTTCTGTACTTTGCCACTACTTTTCAGCACTTTGCCACAACTTTTCAGTACATTGCCACATTTTTCAGTACTTTGCCACAACTTTTCAGTACTGTGCCACACTTTTCTTCACTTTGCCACTACTTTTCAGTACTTTGCCACTACTTTTCAGCACTTTGCCACAACTTTTCAGTACTTTGCCACATTTTTCAGTACTTTGCCACAACTTTTCAGTACTGTGCCACCCTTTTCTTCACTTTGCCACTACTTTTCAGTAATTTGCCACTACTTTTCAGCACTTTGCCACAACTTTTCAGTACTTTGCCACATTTTTCAGTACTTTGCCATTACTTTTCAGCACTTTGCCACAACTTTTCAGCACTTTGCCACAACTTTTCAGTACTGTGCCACAACTTTTCAGTACTTTGCCACACTTTTCAGTGCTTTGCCACCACTTTGCCACAACTTTTCAGTACTTTGCCACACTTTTGAGCACTTTGCCACTGCTTTTCAGTAGTTTGCCACTACTTTTCAGCACTTTGCCACAATTTTTCAGTGCTTTGCCACTACTTTGCCACAACTTTTCAGTACTTTGCTATACTTTTCAGTACTTTGCCACACTTTTCAGTTCTTTGCCACACTTTTCAGCAATTTGCCACTACTTTGCCACAACTTTTCAGTACTTTGCCACACTTTTCAGCACTTTACCACTCCTTTAAAATAGTTTGCCACTACTTTTCAGCACTTTGCCACAACTTGTCAGTTCTTTGCCACACTTTTCAGTGCTTTGCCACGACTTTGCCACAAGTTATCAGTACTTTGCCACACATTTCAGTGCTTTGCCAGTACTTTGCAACAACTTTTCAGTACTTTGCCACTACTTTTCAGGACTTTGCCACAACTTTTCATTACTTAGCCACAGTACTTTGCCACTACTTTTCAGCACTTTGCCACAATTTTTCAGTACTTTGCCACACTTTTCAGTGCTTTGCCACTACTTTGCCACAACTTGTCAGTACTTTGCCACACTTTTCAGCACTTTGCCACTACGTTTCAGTACTTTGCCACTACTTTTCAGCACTTTGCCACAACTTTTCTGTACTTTGCCACTACTTTTCAGCACTTTGCCACAACTTTTCAGTACATTGCCACATTTTTCAGTACTTTGCCACAACTTTTCAGTACTGTGCCACACTTTTCTTCACTTTGCCACTACTTTTCAGTACTTTGCCACTACTTTTCAGCACTTTGCCACAACTTTTCAGTACTTTGCCACATTTTTCAGTACTTTGCCACAACTTTTCAGTACTGTGCCACACTTTTCTTCACTTTGCCACTACTTTTCAGTAATTTGCCACTACTTTTCAGCACTTTGCCACAACTTTTCAGTACTTTGCCACATTTTTCAGTACTTTGCCATTACTTTTCAGCACTTTGCCACAACTTTTCAGTACTTTGCCATACTTTTCAGTACTTTGCCACGACATTGCTACAACTTGTCAGTACTATGCCACACTTTAAGCACTTTGCCACTACTTTTCAGTACTTTGCCACTACTTTTCAGCACTTTGCCACACTTTTCAGTGCTTCGCAACTACTTTGCCACAACTTTTCATTACTTTGCCACACTTTTCAGCACTTTACCACTGCTTTTCAGTAGTTTGCCACTACTTTTCAGCACTTTGCCACAACTTTTTAGTACTTTGCCACACTTTTCAGTACTTTGCCACGACTTTGCCACAACTTTTCAGTACTTTGCCACACATTTCAGTGCTTTGCCACTACTTTGCAACAACTTTTCTGTACTTTGACACACTTCTCAGTACTTTGCCACTACTTTTCAGCACTTTGCCACAACTTTTCAGTACTTTGCCACACTTTTGAGCACTTTGTCACTGCTTTTCAGTAGTTTGCCACTACTTTTCAGCACTTTGCCACAATTTTTCAGTGCTTTGCCACTACTTTGCCACAACTTTTCAGTACTTTGCTATACTTTTCAGTACTTTGCCACACTTTTCAGTTCTTTGCCACACTTTTCAGCAATTTGCCACTACTTTGCCACAACTTTTCAGTACTTTGCCACACTTTTCAGCACTTTACCACTCCTTTAAAATAGTTTGCCACTACTTTTCAGCACTTTGCCACAACTTGTCAGTTCTTTGGCACACTTTTCAGTGCTTTGCCACGACTTTGCCACAACTTATCAGTACTTTGCCACACATTTCAGTGCTTTGCCAGTACTTTGCAACAACTTTTCAGTACTTTGCCACTACTTTTCAGGACTTTGCCACAACTTTTCATTACTTAGCCACAGTACTTTGCCACTACTTTTCAGCACTTTGCCACAATTTTTCAGTACTTTGCCACACTTTTCAGTGCTTTGCCACTACTTTGCCACAACTTGTCAGTACTTTGCCACACTTTTCAGCACTTTGCCACTACGTTTCAGTACTTTGCCACTACTTTTCAGCACTTTGCCACAACTTTTCTGTACTTTGCCACTACTTTTCAGCACTTTGCCACAACTTTTCAGTACATTGCCACATTTTTCAGTACTTTGCCACAACTTTTCAGTACTGTGCCACACTTTTCTTCACTTTGCCACTACTTTTCAGTACTTTGCCACTACTTTTCAGCACTTTGCCACAACTTTTCAGTACTTTACCACATTTTTCAGTACTTTGCCACAACTTTTCAGTACTGTGCCACCCTTTTCTTCACTTTGCCACTACTTTTCAGTAATTTGCCACTACTTTTCAGCACTTTGCCACAACTTTTCAGTACTTTGCCACATTTTTCAGTACTTTGCCATTACTTTTCAGCACTTTGCCACAACTTTTCAGCACTTTGCCACAACTTTTCAGTACTGTGCCACACTTTTCTTCACTTTGCCACAACTTTTCAGTAATTTGCCACTACTTTTCAGCACTTTGCCACAACTTTTCAGTACTTTGCCTCATTTTTCAGTACTTTGCTATTACTTTTCAGCACTTTGCCACAACTTTTCAGTACTTTGCCACTACTTTTCAGCACTTTGCCACAACTTTTCAGTACTTTGCCACATTTTTCAGTACTTTGCCACAACTTTTCAGTACTGTGCCACACTTTTCTTCACTTTGCCACTACTTTTCAGTACTTTGCCACTACTTTTCAGCACTTTGCCACAACTTTTCAGTACTTTGCCACATTTTTCAGCACTTTGCCACAACTTTTCAGTACTTTGCCACATTTTTCAGTACTTTGCCATTACTTTTCAGCACTTTGCCACAACTTTTCAGTACTTTGCCATACTTTTCAGTACTTTGCCACGACATTGCTACAACTTGTCAGTACTATGCCACACTTTCAGCACTTTGCCACTACTTTTCAGTACTTTGCCACTACTTTTCAGCACTTTGCCACACTTTTCAGTGCTTCGCAACTACTTTGCCACAACTTTTCATTACTTTGCCACACTTTTCAGCACTTTACCACTGCTTTTCAGTAGTTTGCCACTACTTTTCAGTACTTTGCCACAACTTTTCAGTACTTTGCCACATTTTTCAGTGCTTTGCCACACTTTTCAGCACTTTGCCACAACTTTTTAGTACTTTGCCACACTTTTCAGTACTTTGCCACGACTTTGCCACAACTTTTCAGTACTTTGCCACACATTTCAGTGCTTTGCCACTACTTTGCAACAACTTTTCTGTACTTTGACACACTTCTCAGTACTTTGCCACTACTTTTCAGCACTTTGCCACAACTTTTCAGTACTTTGCCACACTTTTCAGTGCTTTGCCACCACTTTGCCACAACTTTTCAGTACTTTGCCACACTTTTGAGCACTTTGCCACTGCTTTTCAGTAGTTTGCCACTACTTTTCAGCACTTTGCCACAATTTTTCAGTGCTTTGCCACTACTTTGCCACAACTTTTCAGTACTTTGCTATACTTTTCAGTACTTTGCCACACTTTTCAGTTCTTTGCCACACTTTTCAGCAATTTGCCACTACTTTGCCACAACTTTTCAGTACTTTGCCACACTTTTCAGCACTTTACCACTCCTTTAAAATAGTTTGCCACTATTTTTCAGCACTTTGCCACAACTTGTCAGTTCTTTGCCACACTTTTCAGTGCTTTGCCACGACTTTGCCACAACTTATCAGTACTTTGCCACACATTTCAGTGCTTTGCCAGTACTTTGCAACAACTTTTCAGTACTTTGCCACTACTTTTCAGGACTTTGCCACAACTTTTCATTACTTAGCCACAGTACTTTGCCACTACTTTTCAGCACTTTGCCACAATTTTTCAGTACTTTGCCACACTTTTCAGTGCTTTGCCACTACTTTGCCACAACTTGTCAGTACTTTGCCACACTTTTCAGCACTTTGCCACTACGTTTCAGTACTTTGCCACTACTTTTCAGCACTTTGCCACATCTTTTCTGTACTTTGCCACTACTGTTCAGCACTTTGCCACAACTTTTCAGTACATTGCCACATTTTTCAGTACTTTGCCACAACTTTTCAGTACTGTGCCACACTTTTCTTCACTTTGCCACTACTTTTCAGTACTTTGCCACTACTTTTCAGCATTTTGCCACAACTTTTCAGTACTTTGCCACATTTTTCAGTACTTTGCCACAACTTTTCAGTACTGTGCCACACTTTTCTTCACTTTGCCACTACTTTTCAGTAATTTGCCACTACTTTTCAGCACTTTGCCACAACTTTTCAGTACTTTGCCACATTTTTCAGTACTTTGCCATTACTTTTCAGCACTTTGCCACAACTTTTCAGTACTTTGCCATACTTTTCAGTACTTTGCCACGACATTGCTACAACTTGTCAGTACTATGCCACACTTTCAGCACTTTGCCACTACTTTTCAGTACTTTGCCACTACTTTTCAGCACTTTGCCACACTTTTCAGTGCTTCGCAACTACTTTGCCACAACTTTTCATTACTTTGCCACACTTTTCAGCACTTTACCACTGCTTTTCAGTAGTTTGCCACTACTTTTCAGCACTTTACCACAACTTTTCAGTACTTTGCCAAACTTTTCAGTACTTTGCTACTGCTTTTCAGTACTTTGCCACACTTTTCACTACTTTGCCACTACTTTTCAGCACTTTGCCACACTTTTCAGTACTTTGCCACACTTTTCAGTACTTTGCTACTGCTTTTCAGTACATTGCCACACTTTTCACTACTTTGCCACTACTTTTCAGCACTTTGCCACACTTTTCAGTTCTTTGCCACTACTTTTCAGCACTTTGCCACAACGTTTCTGTACATTGCCACACTTTTCATTACTTTGCCACGACTTTGCCACAACTTTTCAGTACTTTGCCACACATTCCAGTGCTTTGCCACTACTTTGCAACAACTTTTCAGTACTTTGCCACACTTTTCAACTCTTTGCCACTACTTTTCAGCACTTTGCCACACTTTTCAGTTCTTTGCCACATTTTTCAGCAATTTGCCACTACTTTGCCACAACTTTTCAGTACTTTGCCACACTTTTCAGCACTTTACCACTCCTTTAAAATAGTTTGCCACACTTTTCATTACTTTGCCACGACTTTGCCACAACTTTTCAGTACTTTGCCACACATTCCAGTGCTTTGCCACTACATTGCAACAACTTTTCAGTACTTTGCCACACTTTTCAACACTTTGCCACTACTTTTCAGCACTTTGCCACACTTTTCAGTTCTTTGCCACACTTTTCAGCAATTTGCCACTACTTTGCCACAACTTTTCAATACTTTGCCACACTTTTCAGCACTTTACCACTCCTTTAAAATAGTTTGCCACTACTTTTCAGCACTTTGCCACAACTTGTCAGTTCTTTGCCACACTTTTCAGTGCTTTGCCACGAATTTGCCACAACTTATCAGTACTTTGCCACACATTTCAGTGCGTTGCCAGTACTTTGCAACAACTTTTCAGTACTTTGCCACACTTTTCAGCACTTTGCCACTGCATTTCAGTACTTTGCCACTACTTTTCAGGACTTTGCCACAACTTTTCATTACTTAGCCACAGTACTTTACCACTACTTTTCAGCACTTTGCCACAATTTTTCAGTACTTTGCCACACTTTTCAGTGCTTTGCCACTACTTTGCCACAACTTGTCAGTACTGTGCCACACTTTTCAGCACTTTGCCACTACGTTTCAGTACTTTTCTACTACTTTTCAGCACTTTGCCACAACTTGTCTGTACTTTGCCACTACTTTTCAGCACTTCGCCACAACTTTTCAGTACATTGCCACATTTTTCAGTACTTTGCCACAACTTTTCAGTACAGTGCCACACTTTTCTTCACTTTGCCACTACTTTTCAGTACTTTGCCACTACTTTTCAGCACTTTGCCACAACTTTTCAGTACTTTGCCACATTTTTCAGTACTTTGCCACTACTTTTCAGCACTTTGCCACAACTTTTCAGTCCTTTGCCACATTTTTCAGTACTTTGCCACAACTTTTCAGTACTGTGCCACACTTTTCTTCACTTTGCCACTACTTTTCCACTACTTTTCAGCACTTTGCCACAACTTTTCAGTACTTTGCCACATTTTTCAGTACTTTGCCATTACTTTTCAGCACTTTGCCACAACTTTTCAGTACTTTGCCATACTTTTCAGTACTTTGCCACGACATTGCTACAACTTGTCAGTACTATGCCACACTTTTCAGCACTTTGCCACTACTTTTCAGTACTTTGCCACTACTTTTCAGCACTTTGCCACACTTTTCAGTGCTTTGCAACTACTTTACCACAACTTTTCATTACTTTGCCACACTTTTCAGCACATTACCACGGCTTTTCAGTAGTTTGCCACTACTTTTCAGCACTTTACCACAACTTTTCAGTACTTTGCCACACTTTTCAGTACTTTGCTACTGCTTTTCAGTACTTTGCCACACTTTTCACTACTTTGCCACTACTTTTCAGCACTTTGCCACACTTTTCAGTTCTTTGCCACTACTTTTCAGCACTTTGCCACAACTTTTGTGTACTTTGCCACACTTTTCATTACTTTGCCACTACTTTGGAACAACTTTTCAGTACTTTGCCACACTTTTCAGCACTTTGCCACTACTTTTCAGCACTTTGCCACACTTTTCAGTACTTTGCCACTACTTTTCAGCACTTTGCCACAACTTTTCTGTACTTTGCCACACTTTTCATTACTTTGCCACGACTTTGCCACAACTTTTCAGGACTTTGCCACACATTCCAGTGTTTTGCCACTACTTTGCAACAACTTTTCAGTACTTTGCCACACTTTTCAGCACTTTGCCACAACTTTTCAGTACTTTGCCACATTTTTCAGTACTTTGCCACTACTTTTCAGCACTTTGCCACAACTTTTCAGTACTTTGCCATATTTTTTCAGTACTTTGCCACGACTTTGCTACAACTTGTCAGTACTATGCCACACTTTTCAGCACTTTGCCACTACTTTTCAGTACTTTGCCACTACTTTTCAGCACTTTGCCACACTTTTCAGTGCTTTGCAACTACTTTGCCACAACTTTTCATTACTTTGCCACACTTTTCAGCACTTTACCACTGCTTTTCAGAAGTTTGCCACTACTTTTCAGCACTTTACCACAACTTTTCAGTACTTTGCTACACTTTTCAGTACTTTGCTACTGCTTTTCAGTACTTTGCCACACTTTTCACTACTTTGCCACTACTTTTTCAGCACTTTGCTACACTTTTCAGTACTTTGCCACTACGTTTCAGCACTTTCCCACAACTTTTCTGTACTTTGCCACACTTTTCATTATTTTGCCACGACTTTGCCACAACTTTTCAGTACTTTGCCACATATTCCAGTGCTTTGCCACTAATTTGCAACAACTTTTCAGTACTTTGCCACACTTTTCAGCACTTTGCCACAACTTTTTAGTACTTTGCCACACTTTACAGTACTTTGCCACGACTTTGCCACAACTTTTCAGTACTTTGCCACACATTTCAGTGCTTTGCCACTACTTTGCAACAACTTTTAAGTACTTTGACACACTTCTCAGTACTTTGCCACTACTTTTCAGCACTTTGCCACAACTTTTCAGTACTTTGCCACACTTTTCAGTGCTTTGCCACCACTTTGCCACAACTTGTCAGTACTTTGCCACACTTTTGAGCAGTTTGCCACTACGTTTCAGTACTTTGCCACTATTTTTCAGCACTTTGCCACAACTTTTCTGTACTTTGCCACTACTTTTCAGCACTTTACCACAACTTTTCAGTACTTTGCCACACTTTTCAGTACTTTGCTACTGCTTTTCAGTACTTTGCCACACTTTTCACTACTTTGCCACTACTTTTCAGCACTTTGCCACAACTTTTCTGTACTTTGCCACACTTTTCATTACTTTGCCACTACTTTGGAACAACTTTTCAGCACTTTGCCACACTTTTCAGTACTTTGCCACTACTTTTCAGCACTTTGCCACAACTTTTTTGTACTTTGCCACACTTTTCATTACTTTGCCACGACTTTGCCACAACTTTTCAGGACTTTGCCACACTTTTCTTCACTTTGCCACTACTTTTCAGTACTTTGCCACTACTTTTCAGCACTTTGCCACACTTTTCAGTACTTTGCCACGACTTTGCCACAACTTTTCAGTACTTTGCCACTACTTTTCAGCACTTTACCACAACTTTTCAGTACTTTGCCACCACTTTTCAGCACTTTGCCTCAACTTTTCAGTACTTTGCCACACTTTTCAGTGCTTTGCCACTACTTTCCCACAACTTGTCAGTACTTTGCCACACTTTTCAGTACTTTGCCACTACTTTTCAGCACTTTGCCACAACTTTTCAGTACTTTGCCACTACTTTTCAGCACTTTGCCACAACTTTTCAGTACTTTGCCACCACTTTGCCACAACTTGTCAGTACTTTGCCACACTTTTGAGCAGTTTGCCACTACGTTTCAGTACTTTGCCACTATTTTTCAGCACTTTGCCACAACTTTTCTGTACTTTGCCACTACTTTTCAGCACTTTACCACAACTTTTCAGTACTTTGCCACACTTTTCAGTACTTTGCTACTGCTTTTCAGTACTTTGCCACACTTTTCACTACTTTGCCACTACTTTTCAGCACTTTGCCACAACTTTTCTGTACTTTGCCACACTTTTCATTACTTTGCCACTACTTTGGAACAACTTTTCAGCACTTTGCCACACTTTTCAGTACTTTGCCACTACTTTTCAGCACTTTGCCACAACTTTTTTGTACTTTGCCACACTTTTCATTACTTTGCCACGACTTTGCCACAACTTTTCAGGACTTTGCCACACTTTTCTTCACTTTGCCACTACTTTTCAGTACTTTGCCACTACTTTTCAGCACTTTGCCACACTTTTCAGTACTTTGCCACGACTTTGCCACAACTTTTCAGTACTTTGCCACTACTTTTCAGCACTTTACCACAACTTTTCAGTACTTTGCCACCACTTTTCAGCACTTTGCCTCAACTTTTCAGTACTTTGCCACACTTTTCAGTGCTTTGCCACTACTTTCCCACAACTTGTCAGTACTTTGCCACACTTTTCAGTACTTTGCCACTACTTTTCAGCACTTTGCCACAACTTTTCAGTACTTTGCCACTACTTTTCAGCACTTTGCCACAACTTTTCAGTACTTTGCCACATTTTTCAGTACACTGCCACAACTTTTAAGTACTGTGCCACAATTTTCTTCACTTTGCCACTACTTTTCAGTACTTTGCCACATTTTTCAGTACTTTGCCACTACTTTTCAGCACTTTGCCACAACTTTTCAGTACTTTGCCATACTTTTCAGTACGTTGCCACGACTTTGCTACAACTTTTCAGTACTTTGCCACACTTTTCTGTACTTTACCACTCCTTTAAAATAGTTTGCCACTACTTTTCAGCACTTTGCCACAACTTGTCAGTACTTTGCCACACTTTTCAGTGCTTTGCCACTACTTTGCCACAACTTGTCAGTACTATGCCACACTTTTCAGCACTTTGCCACTACTTTTCAGTACTTTGCCACTACTTTTCAGCACTTTGCCACACTTTTCAGTGCTTTGCAACTACTTTGCCACAACTTTTCATGACTTTGCCACACTTTTCAGCACTTTACCACTGCTTTACAGTAGTTTGCCACTACTTTTCAGCACTTTGCCACATCTTTTCAGTACTTTGCCACATTTTTCAGTACTTTGCCACTACTTTTCAGCACTTTGCCACAACTTTTCAGTACTTTGCCACTACTTTTCAGTACTTTGCCACTACTTTTCAGCACTTTGCCACACTTTTCAGTGCTTTGCAACTACTTTGCCACAACTTTTCATTACTTTGCCACACTTTTCAGCACTTTACCACTGCTTTTCAGTAGTTTGCCACTACTTTTCAGCACTTTACCACAACTTTTCAGTACTTTGCCACACTTTTCAGAGCTTTGCCACTACTTTGCTACAATTTGTCAGTACTTGCTACACTTTTTAGCACTTTGCCACTACGTTTCAGTACTTTGCCACTACTTTTCATCACTTTGCCACAACTTTTCAGTACTTTGCCACACTTTTCAGTACTTTGCTACTGCTTTTCAGTACTTTGCCACACTTTTCACTACTTTTCCACTACTTTTCAGCACTTTGCCACACTTTTCAGCACTTTGCCACACTTTTCAGTGCTTTGCAACTACTTTGCCACAACTTTTCATTACTTTGCCACACTTTTCAGCACTTTACCACTGCTTTTCAGTAGTTTGCCACTACTTTTCAGCACTTTACCACAACTTTTCAGTACTTTGCTACACTTTTCAGTGCTTTGCCACTACTTTGCCACAACTTGTCAGTACTTGCTACACTTTTTAGCACTTTGCCACTACGTTTCAGTACTTTGCCACTACTTTTCAGCACTTTGCCACAACTTTTCAGTACTTTGCCACACTTTTCAGTACTTTGCTACTGCTTTTCAGTACTTTGCCACACTTTTCACTACTTTTCCACTACTTTTCAGCACTTTGCCACACTTTTCAGTACTTTGCCACTAATGTTCAGTACTTTGCCACAACTTTTCTGAACTTTGCCACACTTTTCATTACTTTGCCACGACTTTGCCACAACTTTTCATTACTTTGCCACACATTCCAGTGCTTTGCCACTACTTTGCAACAACTTTTCTGTACTTTGCCACACTTTTCAGCACTTTGCGACAACTTTTTAGTACTTTGCCACACTTTTCAGTACTTTGCCACGACTTTGCCACAACTTTTCAGTACTTTGCCACACATTTCAGTACTTTGCCACTGCTTTGCAACAACTTTTCAGTACTTTGCCACACTTTTCAGCACTTTGCCACTGCTTTTCAGTACTCTGCTACTGCTTTTCAATACTTTGCCACACTTTTCACTACTTTGCCACTACTTTTCAGCACTTTGCCACACTTTTCAGTACTTTGCCACTACTCTTCAGCACTTTGCTACAACTTTTCAGTATTTTGCCACACTTTTCAGTACTTTGCCACGACTTTGCCACAACTTTTCAGTACTTTGCCACACTTTTCAGCAATTTGCCACTGCTTTTCAGTAGTTTGCCACCACTTTTCAGCACTTTGCCTCAACTTTTCAGTACTTTGCCACACTTTTCAGTGCTTTGCCACTACTTTGCCACAACTTGTCAGTACTTTGCCATACTTTTCAGCACTTTGCCACTGCTTTTCAGTACCTTGCCACTACTTTTCAGCACATTGCCACAACTTTTCTGTATTTTGACACACTTCTCAGTACTTTGCCACTACTTTTTAGCACTTTGCCACAACTTTTCAGTACTTTGCCACACTTTTCAGTGCTTTGCCACCACTTTGCCACAACTTTTCAGTACTTTGCCACACTTTTGAGCACTTTGCCACTGCTTTTCAGTAGTTTGCCGCCACTTTTCAGCACTTTGCCACAATTTTTCAGTACTTTGCTACACTTTTCAGTGCTTTGCCACTACTTTGCCACAACTTTGTCACACTTTTCAGCACTTTGCCACTACGTTTCAGTACTTTGCCACTACTTTTCAGCACTTTGCCACAACTTTTCTGTACTTTGCCACTACTTTTCAGCACTTTGCCACAACTTTTCTGTACTTTGCCACATTTTTCAGTACTTTGCCACAACTTTTCAGTACTGTGCCACACTTTTCTTCACTTTGCCACTACTTTTCAGTACTTTGTCACTACTTTGCAGCACTTTGCCACAACTTTTCAGTACTTTGCCACATTTTTCAGTACTTTGCCACTACTTTTCAGCACTTTGCCACATTTTTCAGTACTTTGCCTCAACTTTTCAGTACTGTGCCACACTTTTCTTCACTTTGCCACTACTTTTCAGTACTTTGCCACTACTTTTCAGCACTTTGCCACAATTTTTCAGTACTTTGCTACACTTTTCAGTGCTTTGCCACTACTTTGCCACAACTTGTCAGTACTTTGCCACACTTTTCAGCACTTTGCCACTACGTTTCAGTACTTTGCCACTACTTTTCAGCACTTTGCCACAACTTTTCTGTACTTTGCCACTACTTTTCAGCACTTTGCCACAACTTGTCTGTACTTTGCCACATTTTTCAGTACTTTGCCACAACTTTTCAGTACTGTGCCACACTTTTCTTCACTTTGCCACTACTTTTCAGTACTTTGCCACTACTTTTCAGCACTTTGCCACAACTTTTCAGTATTTTGCCACATTTTTCAGTACTTTGCCACTACTTTTCAGCACTTTGCCACAACTTTTCAGTACTTTGCCACAACTTTTCTGAACTTTGCCACACTTTTCATTACTTTGCCACGACTTTGCCACAACTTTTCAGTACTTTGCCACACATTCCAGTGCTTTGCCACTACTTTGCAACAACTTTTCAGTACTTTGCCACACTTTTCAGCACTTTGCGACAACTTTTTAGTACTTTGCCACACTTTTCAGTACTTTGCCACGACTTTGCCACAACTTTTCAGTACTTTGCCACACATTTCAGTGCTTTGCCACTACTTTGCAACAACTTTTCAGTACTTTGCCACACTTTTCAGCACTTTGCCACTGCTTTTCAGTACTTTGCTACTGCTTTTCAATACTTTGCCACACTTTTCACTACTTTGCCATTACTTTTCAGCACTTTGCCACACTTTTCAGTACTTTGCCACTACTCTTCAGCACTTTGCTACAAGTTTTCAGTATTTTGCCACACTTTTCAGTATTTTGCCACGACTTTGCCACAACTTTTCAGTACTTTGCCACTCTTTTCAGCAATTTGCCACTGCTTTTCAGTAGTTTGCCACCACTTTTCAGCACTTTGCCTCAACTTTTCAGTACTTTGCCACACTTTTCAGTGCTTTGCCACTACTTTGCCACAACTTGTCAGTACTTTGCCATACTTTTCAGCACTTTGCCACTGCTTTTCAGTACCTTGCCACTACTTTTCAGCACATTGCCACAACTTTTCTGTACTTTGACACACTTCTCAGTACTTTGCCACTACTTTTTAGCACTTTGCCACAACTTTTCAGTACTTTGCCACACTTTTCAGTGCTTTGCCACCACTTTGCCACAACTTTTCAGTACTTTGCCACACTTTTGAGCACTTTGCCACTGCTTTTCAGTAGTTTGCCGCCACTTTTCAGCACTTTGCCACAATTTTTCAGTACTTTGCTACACTTTTCAGTGCTTTGCCACTACTTTGCCACAACTTGTCAGTACTTTGCCACACTTTTCAGCACTTTGCCACTACTTTTCATTACTTTGCCACTACTTTTCAGCACTTTGCCACAACTTTTCTGTACTTTGCCACTACTTTTCAGCACTTTGCCACAACTTTTCTGTACTTTGCCACATTTTTCAGTACTTTGCCACAACTTTTCAGTACTGTGCCACACTTTTCTTCACTTTGCCACTACTTTTCAGTACTTTGCCACTACTTTTCAGCACTTTGCCACAACTTTTCAGTACTTTGCCACATTTTTCAGTACTTTGCCACTACTTTTCAGCACTTTGCCACTGCTTTTCAGTACCTTGCCACTACTTTTCAGCACATTGCCACAACTTTTCTGTACTTTGACACACTTCTCAGTACTTTGCCACTACTTTTTAGCACTTTGCCACAATTTTTCAGCACTTCGCCACTACTTTGCCACAACTTGTCAGTAATTTGCCACACTTTTCAGTACTTTGCCACTACTTTACAGCACTTTGCCACAACTTTTCAGTACTTTGCCACTACTTTTCAGCACTTTGCCACAATTTTTCTGTTGACCCAGGCCACGCCCTATTTCGTCGTGCAGCGCCCCCAACGGTGGATTTTGTCAAGCCTCAGGAACTGCACACTGAAGCTGACTGTGAGTGAACTGTGACCTGATGTGAACATCGATGCTGAACTGTTGACGTATTCATGTGTTTGTTACTTATGTACACTTGTGTTTTTTGATTGACTGATGGTTATTGTTCAGTTATTGTTGATAACATTGGCTTTGTTAGGGACAAATTAGCTGATTTTATTATTCATTGAGGGGCCGATTAGCACATTTAAACTCAAACACTAATTAGCTAAGGTTAGGTTTTCTTTCTTTCCTTGATATATTTTCAGGATATCCTATCTCACATATTTATATGCATATGCTAATTATTGTACCTTTGTTTATTTTACTGAAGTGGATTACATTAAAGATTGTGGAGTTAAAGTGCCTGTGTGTGCCGCCTGGTTTTGTTGCCCCTGCTTCCGGTCTTGGTGACTATATCGATGAACCACATGTATCTTTCCTGTGCCGAGCCCCAAAATTTATCTTTCCCGTACACATTTGTCCCACTGAATCAATGATCTGTGAGGCTTTGTAAACGGTGTGTTATATCTTGGCGCCCAACGTGGCGCTCGAGGTTAGTGTTGACATAGTGGTTTATTGATTTTTTTCGGCAAGTCACGGACGGTAGTTCGGGGATCAGAAACAGGTGGTCTTTTATCTTTGAGCGGTGGCCAATGCTGGCGATCCACTGGTGCTTACAGCTGAGAGAACAGTGCTGTGCTGGTGATAACAGAAGCTCAAGTCAAGCATCCTTGTGACGCCGGACTAGGCAGGTGAGTTGTATATGAGTGTCTGTTGTCCAATAAAGGATTGTTAAATCCAAAGTTGATTCAGAGACGAATAGTGAATGTCCTGTGTGTATTGAGAATATTTGGTGTATAAGTCGGGATAGTACGGAAGCTAGGCATAATGGTGAACCTGAAAGATGAGTTGGCGTCGCCGCCCGTGTATACGCCACTGACAAGGCGCGGTATCCCGGATGAAGGGGCGATCCCCAAATGGTCTGGTAGAGGACGTGGTAAGCTGCTTGGGACGTTGTTGGATGCGTCCACACCCAAGTCCGGCACAGAATTTGAAGCTAGGGAGGCCGATACTGAGAAGGACGATAAACTGGCTCTTCAGCAGTGGGAGTTTGTTGAAAAAGAACGGCTGCGCCTTTTGGAATGTGAACGCCAGCTGAAGGAGGATCGCTTGAAGCTTGAAGTTGAGATGCAGAAACAAGTTCAAGAAGATAAACAGCGAAAAAGGCTTCGGTCACCGTCTCCAAGGCGAAGAAAGTTTTCTCTGCAGCAAGAAGAAAATATTTCTGAGGTAAGTCTCGGCCCGAATTATTCAGCAGGCAGTAAGGATCGTTCTTCACACTCTGACACAGAGGTCCCAGTGACTCCATTATCTGTCTTTCAAGCACCCAGATTGTCAACTTTTTCTGGTGATGCTGAACGAAAAGGTGATGTGGATTTTGAAGTTTGGCTATATGATTTAGAATGTTTGAGGGAAGACAGGTCATCCAGCCCAAGTTTTATACTGCGCACAGCGACAGGATCTTTGAGGAGTTCCGCAAGAAAGCTTGTAATGTCCATGCATAAAGATGCTAGTTTAGTGCAGATAATAGAGAAGTTAGAAGGGGTGTATGGGGTAGTTGAAAGTGGAGCCATGTTATTGAGTCGCTTTTATGCTAGTAGACAGGGAGAGAATGAAAGCATTGCTGCTTATGGAGTACGATTAGAAGTAGAGCTAAACAAAGTTCGTAGGCGGGGTGGGATAACTGCAGCTATGGTTGACGAAACTCTCAGAACAGTGTTCTGGAGAAGTCTTCGAAACGATACTGTAGTGTCCATGGTCAGACATAAAGTTGATGGGTGTACAACGTTCGATCAGTTAAGGAAGCTGTGCCGGACTGCAGAGCAGGAAGCACTGGAGAGAGATATGGAGATAAAGTCGAAACGTAGTGCTACAGGTAGAACCCAACAAGTGAATGCAGCAGAAGCAGAATCGATTGACAGTTCAGAAGATATGGCGGCCAGGAATCTCAAGTTATTGACAATTGCCACTGAGGGTATCCATAACTTGGCAGATAGATCGAAGCAACAAGAGTTATCCATGGAGCAAATGGGGAACTTGGTTAATAGTACTCAGGAAGCATTGCAATCCCAGATGGAGAATCTTACCAGACTGGAGAGTCAAGTAAAGAGTCAGCGAGCTGCCCTGGATATGGTAAGCAAACAGGAAGGGAATTCATCGCAGGGTAACTCTTCACAGTATCCACAACCAAAGTGTTATAACTGTCAAAAAGATGGTCACTTGTCACGAAATTGCAAAGCGCCGAAAGTAGAGCATAGGAAGTGCTACAATTGTCATGTGGAAGGACACTTGGCAAAAGACTGCCCACAGAAAAAGCAAAAACCCAAGACTAACCTAATGAAAGGACACCAGAGACAAGCCCAGAAAGCAATACGTGTGCAATGTGATCCCACACCAGATGCAGGACTGATTGGAGGAGCAATGGAGGAAACAGTTTTTATAGAAGGTACCAGGTGTAGTTGCCTTATCGATTCAGGATCGCAGGTGACAACAATTAGTGAGATGTTTTACCGAAAATGTCTACCTCATGTACCACTTAAAAGTGTGGGAGATAGCATAGAGGTGCATGGAGCTGATGATCGTCCCATACATTTTACAGGGACTATTGAGGTGAGCATGGCCTTCCCCATAAATTTATTTGGTGATGACCATGCTTATATTATTCCGGTATTTGTAGTGCCAAACACACCCTATAATAAAAGAGTGCCTACAATAGTAGGGACTAACTTGCTAGAGTTGTTGCCCAGAGTATTGCTGAAGACTCAAAACAAGAAATGGACTGGTGGACGCTGTATGAGAATCTCCGCCACAGCTAGAACGGTGTTTCAGAAACTGGAAGAACGTGATCGGTTCATTGGGAAACAAGGTGACCTGGGGAATGTCAAAGCACTGATGACTCGACCCATCACTGTGAAACCATCCCACATGATGCTATTATGGGGACGAACTCGACGTGGACCAAGTGGTGATAAGTATGTGGTAACAGTAGAGCCTACTAGTAAGATGTCAGGTGACTTCACTACAAGCTCCACACTTAGTGTGCTGGACTGTCGGAAGAAGACAAAGGAGGCTGTATGTGTACAGAATATATCAAGGGTACCAGTTACTATTTGGCCTGGACAGGTAGTTGGACGTGCCTCTGCAGTGACATGGATTGGGAAACCTGGGGAATCACCGGATGAGTTTGATGAAGAACAGAACAAAATTCCAGTTGATAATTCAGCTCTCAAGCCAACAAGTACCAGAAAGATCGTGCTACAAGAAGGTGTAGAATTTGATATGTCGCAATCTCCCATTGATGAGAAACAGTTACAACAGGTTAAGCAGTTATTGGTACAGAACAAAGCAGTGTTTTCAACTCATGAACATGATTTGGGGTACTGTGATGTTGAGAAGCATCACATACGACTCACGAACAATGAACCCATAAAAGAACGATATCGCAGAATTCCACCATCTATGTATGCTGAGCTACGTGAGATCTTGAAAGGAATGCAAGATAGTAAAGTTACCCGTGAGTCACATAGTCCGTGGGCAGCCCCAATAGTATTGGTTCGCAAGAAGGATGGAACAGTACGTCTCTGTATAGATTACAGAAAGATAAATGCACGCACTATTCGTGATTCATATGCACTTCCTCGCATTGATGAAAGTTTAGATGCTTTGGGAGGAGCCAGATTCTTTTCATCCCTCGACTTAAAATCTGGTTATTGGCAGATAGGAATGGCAGAGGAAGATATCGAGAAGACAGCATTTGTGACACCACTTGGATTCTGGGAGAGTACCGTTATGAGTATGGGCCTCACTGGAAGCCCTGCCACTTTCCAGAGATGCATAGAAAAGTGCTTGAATGATTTGAATCTGAATATATGCTTGGTATATTTAGATGATATCATTGTTTTTGGCAAAACCTTTGAGGAACATTTAGATAGACTAGCAACTGTATTGAAGCGTCTCCATGAAAAAGGCTTGAAAGTTAAACCAAGCAAGTGTCAGCTGCTGCGGCACAGAGTGAATTATTTAGGACATGTTGTAACAGAGCAAGGTATTGAGACCGACCCGGAGAAAACAAGAGCATTACGTGAATGGAAAGTACCAACCAGTGGGAAGCAAGTGAAACAATTCCTGGGTTTCTGTGGATATTATAGAAAGTATGTAGAGGGGTATGCCAGGATTGCTCGACCTCTAGATGACCTTACCGTGGGATTGCCTACAAAGCACTCTCGTAAGAAAAAATATAAAGCCACCAGTGTTCAAATGGGAAAGAACATGTATTGGCATATGCAGATTATAGTCAGCCATTTGAACTACACACAGATGCAAGTTGTACAGGGTTGGGGGCAGTTTTGTATCAAGGAGAAGGCAAAGAGAAAAGAGTAGTCATGTATGCCAGCCGAGGACTGACAGCTAGTGAACGAAACTACCCTGCTCATAAGCTGGAATTCCTAGCACTAAAGTGGGCAGTAACCACTAAATTTCATGATTACTTGTATGGCAACAAATTCACTGTTGTAACAGATAACAATCCACTGACCTATGTAGACTGGACTGCACACCTGGACGCTACAGGACATCGGTGGATGGCTGCCCTGGCGTTATATGATTTTCGACTTATCTATCGACCGGGAAAGCAGAATGCAGATGCAGATGGTTTGTCCAGGAAATGCCATGGGCCAATCCCAGAGCGACCTTCTCATGTCCGTGAACTAGCAGCTCAGTTATCTAGAGAGAGAGAGGCAGAGATGGTGTGCCTATCTGAGCCAGAGGTGAAAGCCATGTGTGGTACACATCGCATTATACACAACCCTTGGGTGGAAGCCCTCAGCTGTAGTATTCAGGCTATTCCGGATAATTTAGTGAACCCACCACCTATTCCTGGGAAGCTATCCCTACCTGCAGTTACCATGGCGGAATGGAAGCAGTTGCAGAAAGAAGACCAAGATATTGGTAAACTTTATACCTACAGAGAGCAGAACCAGGCACCGAAAGCATGTGTACGCAAACAAGAGAACATTAGGGTCAGAATTGGACTCCGGGAATGGGTCCGATTATGCTTCAAAGATGGGGTGCTGCACCGTCGAAGGGTGGGGATGAATGGTGAAATCCACTACCAATTGGTTTTGCCAACCAAGTATCGGGGAGCTGCATTGGAAGGATTGCATGATGATGTGGGTCATATGGGTCAAGATCGTACGATGGAATTGGTGAGAGCTCGGTTTTATTGGCCGCTCATGAGCAAAGATGTGGAAGATAAGATTAAGAGTTGTGAGCGATGTACTCGCCGCAAGTTGCAAAGTCATCACCAAGTGACTGCACCTTTAGTGAACATCCAAACAACCCAACCTATGGAGTTATTATGTATGGATTATCTCACTATAGAAGACAATCGTGGAGGAGTTGGTAATATACTAGTGATGACTGATCATTTTACCCGTTATGCAGTAGCAATTCCGACTGCTACACAGAAAGCCAAGCTTACAGCAGAGACTTTATACAGACATTTCTTGACGCATTATGGGTTTCCTGCTCGACTCCACTCAGATCAAGGTGCCAACTTTGAATCAAAGGTCATACGAGAGCTGTGTGAGGTAGCTGGGATACACAAGTCACGGACTACTCCCTACCACCCCCAGGGAAATCCAGTGGAAAGGTTTAACCGAACTTTAATTGATATGATAGGTACAATGCCGACACTAAGAAAATCGGAATGGAAGAAATATATAGATCCTCTGGTGCATGCATATAATTGCACTCGAAATGATAGTACAGGGTATACCCCTTACTTTCTCATGTATGGCAGACATCCCCGATTGCCGATTGATGTATACATGGGGCTGAAGCCTGATGGGGAGGATGACGATGATAATGCGGATTATGTTAGTCAGTTACGTACAAGACTGAGTGAGGCATATAAGATAGCGTATAATAAGTCAAAAGAAAGTGCTCTGCGTAATAAAAAGAGGTATGATTTAAAGACTCAAGATGCTGTGTTAGAAGCTGGGGATTTCGTCCTGGTGAAAAATGTCAGTGTCCGAGGAAAGAAGAAGATTGCAGATAGATGGGAGCCACATCGTTATCAAGTAATCCGGAGAAGTAACCCAGATATACCAGTGTATGTGGTTAAATCTGAAAAACCTGGAAGTAAAGAGAGGGTTTTGCATCGAAACATGTTGCTTCCATGCAATTCTACACCTATTCCATATGTTGGGAATCCGTTGAAGGTTAAAGATACCATCACCATCACCAGTAAAGTCAAATAAGAAGAAGCACCATATGAAAACCAGAAATCAAGTTCATGGGCATGAGACCAGTACTCCAAGCCCTCCTATGGAGATTACTTTGGAGGACTCAGAGGTGGCCTTGAGAAATGATAATATGACAACTGCGATAGGCCAGAGTGCCGATGATCAAGTGCAAGAAGCCACTGATGAAGCAATAGAGGATGTTCAAATGGAAGGCGAGTCCAGTGAAGCTGACAGGAATGATTACGAAACCACTGTTTCAGGGATTCGCAGATCGTCAAGGACTAGACAATTACCTGTCAGACTTGAAGATTATCATTTGTATAGCCGGCAGACTAATAGGAATAATCCTAAGGATGAGCTGGAAGAGTCATTGGCAAAAGAGGTACACGATTTGGCCATACAGTTGGCTGAGATGAAGAAAGATTATGATGAACTGAGTAGTAATCAGTCACGAAAAACCCTAAACAGTAAGACTAATCTGAGATCTGAAGCTCCAATCTGGAGACCACATAAGCATAGTCTGGAGGAGTTGATAAACCGAAGAAATGCGGTGAAGTCCAGAGCTATGGCAGACTTATGGTGGAGAGGTGATCGGCCACGAGCATAGAGTAAAAAGGCCCGCTGAGTGAATGGGGGACGTTCCTAGAGCTAGCTAGTCAGATTTACGTAGCATACATTGTATATTGCTCTTTTATGTGCCATTCATTTTAGATAGTGGAGTATGTATTAACTGTATTGACCCAAGCGGCGTCCTGGGATGACGTAAAACTCACCCAAGGTGCGTCCTGGGATGACGTAAAACTCACCCAAGGTGCATTCTGGGATGACGTGAAAATCACTCAAGGTGCATTCTAGGATAACGTAGAACTCACCCACGGTGTGTCCTGATGTGATGTAAAACTCACCCAGGGTGGGGTTTGGAATTAAACCTACCTAATGAGCGTTCTGGGAGGATGTAAACATGGAATTTGGGATGATGATTTCTTTTCTGTTTGATTACAGGTACAGAGATGAAAATTGCAAGAATGAAGAGTGGAAAAGCTGATTTTTTACATGTAATTTTCAGTTGTTAATCTGAATAAATTAATTATTCATAACTGATGAAATTATCTGTGCACAGTTGGCTGAATGAGATGTGATGCATATAAGGTGTTCTGATAGCAGAGAAACTCCTTGTGTGGAGTTAAACACCTGTTGAATATGTAACCTTAGGACTGATGGTAAATTGTCCAGGTAGATGGCAGAAAAAGATGAAATCCCAACACCTGTGTCAGTGAAGGTGATACTGGTGGTGTGGGAATTCATTAGGTAAGTTAGGATGGAATGATTGATTTGTGTACAGGATGATAGGATTATAGTATTTATTCAGTCTTAGATGGGCCTTTGCTGTGTAAGCGGAGCTTGGACTCAAGAAATCCAAATGGTACTGACGGAATCCCTTTTGACGCTAAGAACGGTGGTGCAGACAGATGCTGAGGGATCTGACGCATTTGGCCACTGTGCAAGGACATTAAGAGATGACAATTCCAGGTATCTATTGGTGAACCGGAACCCTGTATTGGGCGAAGGTGAAGCCAGATTTGCGTTTTTGTACAGTAAGCATTGGTCTGTTTCCAGACAGCTTGTGTGTTCTTATCCTATGTATATACGAGCTAGAATCAGGTTTACCTGATGACAGTGAAGATGTTCTGTGATAAGACTCTATTTGAGAGATTACTGGTTTTTTAAGGAGTTCCATGGATTTGGAACTACCTTTCTTTTTGGACGGGGAGAGTGTAACCAATTGAAATAATTAGACCTTAATGATTTCATACGATTAAGAGTAGGGTACGATAGCTAGTACATGTGAGTATATGTATACCAGTTGGTGTTCATTGATACTTGAGAACCCACTATCAGTTGGTGAGAGTGACAGTTAATTAGTGTTATGGTTAGTGTGTGTGAACTTCAGTTAAAACTACAGGGAAAGTAAGAATTAGGTCAAAGCCAATTATGTGGTAATGAGTATAATTAGCAAAGATTTAATGTTTGAAGATTAGCCGTAGTATATCGTAGATAATTTGTGATTTTTATTAGGAGCTTTTGAGCGTTGCTTAATTTCTTCCAGAATTACTGTGTTTACTGTTTAAGTTTCCTATACGGGGTACTATAGCTTTCTTGGTAGCTATGGGGTAACCATGGAGACCAAATTGAAGATGAAGATGAAATCACTTATTACAAGCAAGTTAATGGCTACTTAGTACTAATTAGGGCAGAAATTAATTAGAATAGCTTAATAAGGAATTGAGGTGATTAATATTAATTAGACTAATTAGACATATGATAATAGTGTATTGACATAGGTTTCTTTATTTTTTAGTTTTATTGTTATTGATAATCACGCACAATTATCCAGATTTTCAAAGTTATAAGCACATTCCAGGCAATTTTCCCACTTTTTCAGAAACAATGGGCTGAGCTGTGTTTCACTCCATATAGGGATTGGGGAATTTTAGAGTCATTAATACCTGTCGAAAAGTACACCGTCATTATCAGATGATGGACTCCTTGACCTATGGGGTGCGTCCAAGGGTGGAGTTACCCCCAGTAAAGATACTAGCTTAGCTTGCAGGTTTGAATTAGTCAGCAGATAGTTCACAGAGTGTCGACAGTGTTTTGGGACAGCTCTGTGGGGAGTAGTTGCATTCCTGCTTAAACCAGGAGTCAGCTGGGATGTGGTTCTCATATTCAGAGAGCTTATGAGAAGAGGAACTCAGAGAACTGTGTTTTCGGGAGATCGGACCGGAATCAACGTTTCCAGCTGTATTTCAAGATTTCCTATGCAACGGGAGTGGGTGAATCTCACCCTGAACTTTTGGTGACTCTGTGGTGACATCAGTTCTCATCCATCAAAAGAACCGCTGACTGGTGACATCTGATAGCAGCTGTAACTAAGCTAATATAGGGTACAGTAATTCTACCTCTCAACTTTCTACTTTCAAACTGTCTGCTGAATAACACTTGTACTGTGAGTTGGGATTGATAGTCAAGTTGTGTCCCACTGTACAGAGAACTATTTCTGAATTATGACGATTGATTATGACTATTGTTCAGAATTTCAACAAATGAACTTTTGATAACATTGTTGTTGAACAGTGCCCTCAACGCTGTGCCTGAATAATCTGCGGACACACCCAGACCACGCCCATTGTTGTTGAGCAGCGCCCTCAACACTGTGTCCGAATAATCTGCGGACACACCCAGGCCACGCCCGTTGTTGTTGAACAGTGCCCTCTACGCTGTACCTGGCTAATCACCGGACACACCCAGGCCACGCCCTATTTCGTCGTGCAGCGCCCCCAACGGTGGATTTTGTCAAGCCTCAGGAACTGCACACTGAAGCTGACTGTGAGTGAACTGTGACCTGATGTGAACATCGATGCTGAACTGTTGACGTATTCATGTGTTTGTTACTTATGTACACTTGTGTTTTTTGATTGATTGATGGTTATTGTTCAGTTATTGTTGATAACATTGGCTTTATTTGGGACAAATTAGCTGATTTTGTTATTCATTGAGGGGCCGATTAGCACATTTAAACTCAAACACTAATTAGCTAAGGTTAGGTTTTCTTTCTTTCCTTGATATATTTTCAGGATATCCTATCTCACATATTTATATGCATATGCTAATTATTGTACCTTTGTTTATTTTACTGAAGTGGATTACATTAAAGATTGTGGAGTTAAAGTGCCTGTGTGTGCCGCCTGGTTTTGTTGCCCCTGCTTCCGGTCTTGGTGACTATATCGATGAACCACATGTATCTTTCCTGTGCCGAGCCCCAAAATTTATCTTTCCCGTACACATTTGTCCCACTGAATCAATGATCTGTGAGGCTTTGTGAACGGTGTGTTACAAAAACATATACTTGCATCCACATTTGACTTTTTAGTCTGCCATCAAGTTCAACCGAAGCGTATTCCTGTATCCCCCACAGGGTTGCTGCGCCCGCTGGAGGTCCCCTCTTGCAACAACCACTCCCATACACCGCCCTAGGCCCAAAATTAGCAGACCCATACAACATCGAATGATACCAACATGAGTTGCATTACACAGCAACCATAAGTAGCTTGTTTGAGTTGATTCGCACTCCACTTGAGTGCAGAAAACGGCTGAGAATGCTCGCAGTAGGAGTAGGATGTTTTCAATATATGTCTGCAATTTTTCGTCAATATGTCCACAGTGATATGTCTGCTGTAGGGGGCAATTTACATTGCGTCCGCAATAGGGGTATGGTTTGCCAATGTGCTGCCAGACCTAGGGGTCTATTATTATTTAGCAAGAATGCACATGGTGTAAGGTTTTAATATAGGGTGACCCCGGGGCGTGCGACAAGCATATTATTTCTAGATTCGAACCCACAGGCCATAAAAAAGGGTTAACTGGTATTGCGATGCTCATGATATTCTTCCAATGCACTCAAGAAAAAAAATATCGCGAAATATTCCCGACTTTTGGATGTTAATTTCATTCCATTGATTCGGCGAGGTGATAACTGAAAGCCTAATAATTATTTTCGAATTTATTCTATACATTTTGTAGGAGGCAATGTACGGACTCGAATCTTTACTGCCCGGATAACCGATATAGCAGCTGTTTGTTCAAAATATTTCCTGACCTAGTCGCTCAAACATATCCCGCTGTCATTTAAAGTATCCAGGTGGATTATCGATTGTACTGATTTTTTATTCAAAAACCGTACCGTCAACTCCAACAGCCCATATAAATGCATAATATGAGCCCACACGAAACAATTAAATATGTATCAATGGTTTTAATATTAGGGACTGCTTTTAGAACGAAGGGCAAGACTTGTTATTCCGCCATTTACTTGGAGGTGTATCTCAGGAAAGGAAAGCTGCTTAACGAAAATAAATTCTACAATTCGTGCATTCCACGCTCCTGGAAGAAATTTCGAAGTTTTGAAACTTTCTTAGAACGATACTTGCCTCGGTGGTTCATTGAAAAACAACCCCTTGCAGTGCGCTCGCACGCATTTAAACTTTGAAATGATTATGCAAAATGAAATATAGGAACTCAAATGTCAGAATTTTTTTTCGCAAACCAAAAACCACGTCATGGCTATTGTAATGCAAATCCTTATGTGGTGAAGTCACTGTACGCGTGTATGCGTAAAGCATGCAGCGAGCAAACGCCCTCTGTGTGGAGAGTGAGTCGGACTTTGGAGACGTAGTTTGCAGGCTGTTTATCCGGAGTATCACGAAAAGCGACATAACAATACATTTTACCAAACTAATTTAGTGCCACTGGCACAGAATTTATATTTACGGTGATCAGAATAAAAAGTTTTTGTACTTTGAACTGTCAAAAACTATATCACCATTTTTTATGTTTTAAATGTTACCACCGTCCAATTTCGTTGGGGCTCCGTGTTGTTTCCAGGAAAAAACTACAAGGCAGTATCGGAGGGAGAACGAGAGGTATATGCTAGTTGGTCCACCACAAAAAAGGGACCCTAGATTTTTCTACTTTTTTCATTTGCTATTTACGCTATTTAAATTGAATTTTTCAACATCACTAGTCGACTCTGATGTTCCCTCGGTTTATTTTATTTATATATTTTTAACTGAAAACTGTAAAAAAAATCGTGGCCTCTTTTGGCAGAAATTTCTAAAACATAGAATAACTTCAACAAGTAAAATCAAAAGCATATATCAAACGGCCAACTAATAAAATATTATAATAATTAATAAAAATTAAATAAAATAGAATAAAAATAATAAAGCAATGAAAGACAAACCCGACAATAAAGTAAAAATAAAAAAGAAACTGAAAAGAATATTGCAAAAACTAGAAATACATATAACTAGAAATATACAAAGACTAGAAATACATATAACTAGAAATATACAAAGACTAGAAATACATATAACTAGAAATATACAAAGACTAGAAATACATATAACTAGAAATATACAAAGACTAGAAATACATATAACTAGAAATATACAAAGACTAGAAATACATATAACTAGAAATATACAAAGACTAGAAATACATATAACTAGAAATATACAAAGACCAGAAATACATACAACTAGAAATATACAAAGACTAGAAATACAAATAACTAGAAATATACAAAGACTAGAAATACATATAACTAGAAATATACAAAGACTAGAAATACATATAACTAGAAATATACAAAGACTAGAAATACATATAACTAGAAATATACAAAGACTAGAAATACATATAACTAGAAATATACAAAGACCAGAAATACATACAACTAGAAATATACAAAGACAAGAAATACATATAACTATATATAAATATACAAAGACAAGAAATACATATAACTAGAAATATACAAAGACAAGAAATACATATAACTAGAAATATACAAAGACTAGAAATACATATAACTAGAAATATACAAAGACTAGAAATACATATAACTAGAAATATACAAAGACTAGAAATACATATAACTAGAAATATACAAAGACCAGAAATACATACAACTAGAAATATACAAAGACAAGAAATACATATAACTAGAAATATACAAAGACAAGAAATACATATAACTAGAAATATACAAAGACTAGAAATACATATAACTAGAAATATACAAAGACTAGAAATACATATAACTAGAAATATACAAAGACTAGAAATACATATAACTAGAAATATACAAAGACTAGAAATACATATAACTAGAAATATACAAAGACTAGAAATACATATAACTAGAAATATACAAAGACTAGAAATACATATAACTAGAAATATACAAAGACCAGAAATACCTATAACTAGAAATATACAAAGACCAGAAATACCTATAACTAGAAATATATATAGCTAGAAATATACAAAGACCAGAAATACATACAACTAGAAATATACAAAGACTAGAATTACATATAACTAGAAATATACAAGGACTAATATATAAAATTTGAGCATAATCAGTCGAAGCAGAGATTGGGCTCTAGAAGCGCATTCATTCAAACAAAATGTCCGCCAGTCAGCCATTTTGAATCCGATCTGAAAAATAAAATGACGTGCATCAGGAACCCCTACTCTCTAATGTATGTACCAAGTTTGAATAACATCCATCCATAAACGCCAAGATCAAGTTCTGGAATGCCAGAAATGCTTGATTTTTGATGATTTTTAAAGCACAAATGGCTGCAATTTGGCCATTTTGGATCAGATAGTCAAAGCAATATATCTATGTCATGATTTATAATATATAAAATTTGATCAAAGCATGAGTCAAAGCATGGCAGATATATGGCACTAGAACTGGATTCATTCATTCAGTCGGCCATTTTGAATCTTATCTATAAAAACAAAATGACATGCATTAAGATTCCATAATGCCCAACCTATGTACCAAGTTGGAACAAAATCCATATGTAGACAGCCGGGAAATTTGTCAGTGCAAAAATGCCCGCCATTCGGCCATCTTGAACCAGATCGTGAAACAAATTGATGTGCATATGTATAATATTATGTATGCTGTATGATTGTGATTGGTCCAGGCATGTCTAAGATACAGATCCAGACGCACGCACGCAAAGAGGTCAATCCATAAGTCCCTGTTTTCGGACTGCGTCCGATCTGGAACTAACAAAAGTAGCACCCTATGTATGAAACCAAAGATTGCAGGTGAAAGATAGTTTTGACTAAAAATATTAAAAACTCTACACCTAGTTTAATAACATACCCAATTAGAGTCCTTTTACACATTTATTATTTTTCTAAATTAATGAAGTCACAATTCCCCCAACAAGTGGTACATATTATTTACAAAAGGACAACTTGATATAAAGATCTTGAATAAGGAAATGGCTTTATCTGCCTCCCTATATGCTAATGTTTCCCAGAGGTGATATACCCACTAACAAATATGCGAGCATATTGTTAATAACCTTACTAAAACATGTTCGTATAAGCAATCTGTTTATATCATGTTAATATGGATTTCTAATTTTCCTTCAATTAGATTGAATACAGTCTAAATATTTGACAGTATATATTTTATATTTAATGATTTCCGCAGATTGATTTACGGAAACTGAAATTATGATATAAAGCCAAATTCATCTGAAGTGTGGTGCACATAATTGATTTGTTATTTAGATTGCGTGTCTAAAAACTCACTCAATAGAACATCACTAAATAGAAATGATTATACATATTCTTTTTGTTTTGCAATGTTTTCAATACTGTTGAGGTTTTAACTTTTCATTCGTATTTTATTCACAAAGTTTCCATGGTCTGACAAAATTTATCCTAATCATAATTCCTGCCAGTGCACCGACCAAGGTGCACATTTAAGAGACGATACAAATGTTGCTTCAGTTTGTATACGGTGTATCCTGCCGCATTTCCAGAACAAAATACAGTGTATTAGAGGATTTTCCAGTGTATACAGATTTTCTGGTGATTTAAATTTACATTTGTAGTATATTTTTTTTCTTCTAAATTCCGGACATTGAATGTCACTGTTGTCTCTCCTGCCTTTTTCTTGTAAGTGCTAGTGCTGACACAGAGCGACAGCATTGCCCCAGAAGTCATTTCCTGTTTGGGACTACATTTCCTGTGTGGCCATCTCCCTATCAAATGGCAATTTTAATGCGCTATCCTGGCGCCAACCAGGCCCGGTGGAATACAAGCAAGACGCATTCGTTAGTGAATGAATCTCGGCCTGTGGAATTGGCCTGCCCATTGGGTCTGTGGCACACTCATCCAGGGTAGGGGTTGATGTTCAGCCTAAGGAAGGATTTGAACCCGGGTCTACCGAACCTGAGTCTTATGCGACAACCACTTTGCTACCAGAGACCGGTTGTAATATACTTGGTTCCTGGGTAAAACATACAATAACGCTACACTTGATATTATATTAACCTGCCCTCGTGCAGTCGGGCTGATTTTAATGAAAGATGTGAAATGGTACTCACTCATAATTTTATACTTTATTTTAGCTTATTTGATCACGTTGAATTCTAAAATTTTGCATCTAAAGATCAAAAAGCATTAATATTTGGGAAGCTCGCATGATGTGCTCATACATGCAGTAGTTATTTTGAATTAAAAAACACAATTCAACTGCACCTACAAGAGCAACATAACCCTTAGCTTGGACCCATGTAATGCTGCTTGCTGCTTTGATACAATTGTAATAAAAAGATACAACCCATTATTATAATAGCAAATGTGTAAATATACAATTTCTAAGCAAATGAAAAGTCCAAATGACGATTATTCAACCATAATTGTCTTTATAGAGAACAAAATTTACTCTGAAATAATTTGTTAAAAAATCAATATACTTCTCAGATGGAAAGATAAGCAAATAATGGCAATGGGTTAAAATCTAGAATTAAATAAAAGAGCAACTTTTCGGAATAATTGTTTAATACTAGAAAATATGATGTAAAAAGTATATTACCTGCTGCCCCATCATCTGTATCCTTGTCCGGTGGATCGCCTGGTGATCCCGGTGGATCGGCTGGTGATTCCGGTGGATCGTCTGGTGATCCCGGCTGATCTATTAATAAATCCGGCAGATCATCTTGTGATCCACCGGATTCGGCTTTGAATCCACCGGAAGCAACTGGAGACCCAACGGAATCATCTGCCGATCGGGTTCTGATCCACCACTCGCACTTGCTTGGCGAATCTGTCGGTGAGTATGCCTGCAAGATATATAAGCTCAGTATAACTACTACAACATTTCTTTTTTGTGAATCAAGGTATAATAAACAACAAGTAAAAATTCAGAAAGAATACAAACTACACCGTTCGATTTTCTCCAAAAATGTAAATTAAATAAATTCTAGATATCTATATTAGTTTGTGTATTTTTTTCTTTATTGCGAAATAAAAAAAAATATTAATACAAAAAAAAAATAATAGTTTGTGTATAACAACATGTTGATATAGTAGATAAGTATAAGCTCACCACCATTTCCTATTACATAAACTATGCGCATGCGCACTTCTTTGTGGCTAAATTGGTAATCAGTTTAAGTGCGGTGTGTCATCTACTCTACACTGGGAATGTGCACAGTTAATACACTAGGAACAATATTATGAACAATACGAATCAGTTTTATTTAAAAAATATACTGTGGAAACTGGTTATATTAACATTATTTCATAATTTGTCCTTTGTCTTTGTCTTCATGCTTTTTGGGTGTAGTTTTAACATCTGTATATAGTGCAATGATTTGGCCTATGCCTCTGCTTTATTAACAATTGTTAAGCCTAATCAGTCTATATTATATAATTCAACTGCGGAAAAATACTAAGAAAAGGCATTGAAACCATGGAAACAGTGCAAAGATGATTTGTGATCTGCAATTTCTGAGTAATGAACAAAGAATAAACAAATGGAATGTTTGTAGAAAGGCTTCATAATTTAAGTCATTATTAACGCGAGCGCGCATTCCAGAAAAGACTAGATACACGGTTAGTAACCGCGCTTGATATTACTTTATGGGTTGAAAGCCCTAAAGAGCATCAATATAATCAATGCTCGTAATAACCGAAGAACACTGAAGCTATGACGGATATGCAGGAAATGCAGTATAGTAATTTATACCAAGGCTGTTTTGAATTGACCAATGAGCGTTCTAGAATTGCAGGGGTTGCATGCCGTAACTAATTAATGACATTCTGGGGGCGAAGCTACATCACTGAAAATTGTACATGGCGTGTGGAACGTTGGTGAAAACGGTTAAAGTCAAGAAAATATGAACAAAATTTTTCGCATGTAAGTGTAATCTTGTTACAAAGTTCACGAGAAGTTTTTTGAAAATGTTCGACTGTTGTTTTTACCTGTTGTGATTTCCAGACGGTGAAAATGCCCAGATACGCGCTCCCAAGAATATGAGCTCACCGACAACTTAGAATACGCAAATAATTTATTAGAAATTAATTTGCCGTGCTACTAATTAGTTAAATCGTGGTCACTTGATGTTAGAGTAACCATCACGTGACCAAGATTTAATTTGTACAAAACAACGATTGATAAAACAATCAGAAGACTTTAAATAACAGGTTTTTGTTTCTGTTCGGATTCTGATTCCAAGATCATCCAAAAATGATATGATTTTTTCCTCGCTTCAACTATACGGTTAAATAAATCTCGTCAAATTAATTGAACACGTCCGATATTCAAAAAAGTCCGATCAGATATTCTACGGTTTAGCATTTTTATCAGTCGCTGAAGTTCCAATAAGTTGACTTTTTAAAAAAAAAATAGCATAAATAAGAATGTACGGTTTATAAATCTGATTTAATGTTCCTTTTCGGCTGGTGTCAGGATTCGAACACACACAAACTCCGGTGAACATAATAATAGAAACAATCATTTAGACCACCTGACCACCAGTAAATCTTGCAAACAGTTGAACAATTGTTGGTTCACAGAAATAGACGTAAACACGATTTATTTTCGTGACTGAAAAATCAGCCAATGAGTGCCGTTTATTTAAATACATGCAAATATATTCTATTTCAAAATAAAAACGTTGGAAGTCATTACCTACTTGAACTTGAACGGTGAGTACAGGTTTATTTTCTGTCATTCACAGTACATTTTAAATAAAATTTCCTGTGCCACCAGTCATTATATAGCTTGAGATTTACCCTCTGTATGTGGCCTTTAAAATTGCATATCCATGAGTTCTAAAACATTAACGTATCAAATGATTATTCTATTTTTGAGACTTGCATTTATCTCCTGGTCTGGTGAATTCTCTCAATTTGGAAATAATAAGGTACACTTTTGTTAAATAATACTTTTACTAAAAGAGCATTTTATCACAGTCTCTCTGATATGTCATGTAGATTTGAAAGGCCGCTTACTGATGATCCAGTTGCAGTAACACATAACTGGGAGTAATCATTAAATAAACTTCCTGTCCACATTTTGACAGATGTTTTCATTTTACATTGTGATTGCTTGTTTCACAGGAAATGATACCTCGACTTGTTATATTGCTTGCATTATCATGAACGCGTACATGTTGATTAGTATTTTTCCTTTATACAAATACTGTCCGTGATGTTGTCGGGGAGGAGGGGGGGGGGCTTTCAGGACGAGGTGAAGAGAGTCTAACATTTACTTGTATCAAAGGTTTATTCCCAGCAACCACAGGAGATGCATGTTTAGTGAGTTTTGTAGAAAATATGCCGTGGACACGTATTATTTGTAATGTTACGTTCGCATATTCTTATTACATTTGTTTATTCTTGTCTCGTTATTATCTTTACCTTATTAAATCCTCTGATGATTTAGTTGTGTAATAAAGTTATTATTATTATAACTACTACCGTTGGTGGCGTATTATCTCCGAATAAATAGATCTGACTTGACCCCGTTGATGCAATCTCGCAAAATTCACGGACAAAGAAGAAAGACTTTTAGATCGTTGAAATTAATGCCACCCATCCATCTATTGTTTATTATGTTCAAAGTACTATCATGTAAGGGACTAACGTTAGAACTAGTAACCAAATTACCAGTATATATAGCGCCCTCTATCGACAGTCTGTGATTAGCGATTACAAAGCTATGAAATGTCCCTCTGTACCGAGCGATGACAACATGACTTTATATCACAGATACAGTGGCACTGATCTGAGCACTATGCTTTTGAAGGTAAATATTGAAATTTAGGCAAGACATGATTACCCCTTTAGATGTACACTGTCTGTATGCCAGAACGAGGGAAGTTTTAGCAGCTCCGCTTTGCCTATATGATTATAATGAATTCAGTTCGCCGCCGCGAGATCGAATGCAGCTAATTTTATCTCCGTACTTGTTGGACACGTTCGCCATCTTATTCAAAATGACCAAATACATAATAAATAATACATTGAGTTTATATATCCTATTTTGTACCAAGTGCATGGCTTTCAAAATGGCGTCGTAAACACTTTCACAACCCATAGTTCACTGGCGTGTCCCTGGTTATATTCGTATACATGCCATCAGAGTAGAGGCAGCAGCACAGTGGACTACACTATTGTTAGTCATGCTATTTACAACAAAATAAGCCAGTTTTGTATCCATCCTTTAAATCTGACCCTATCTGATCATTGTCAGATCTCTTTTAGACTGGATACTAATGCAATATCTAACAACATTGTATCACATTCTAATGACAACAGTCAGCAATCAAATATTTCTTATTTATGGGATGGGACTCACACTATAACTTTTATAATGCTTTACAAAGTAAAGATTCTTTATCACTTAGAAATAAATTTAACAAAGAAATATTTAATCTTTCAAAGCAGTCAATTGATACTGCGGGTGCTATGTTGACAAATATATATTTAGAGGCAGCTGGTAAAAGTTTAAAGAAAAAATATAAAAGTAAAACTAATACAAAAAAGAAACAAAAAAATAAAAATTCTAAATGGTACACAAAGGATCTTTTCACCATGAAAAATGATGTATACAAACTATCAAACAAGCTAAGCTAGGAGCCATACAATAAACAACTGAGACTCAAATGCTATAAAAAAATGCCTGAAAAAAGTCTAAAAACCTGGTAAAAAAGAAACCAAGAGAATTTACAAGTAATATATTAAGTAAACTTGAGAATCTGAATAACGTGAACCCAAATAAATATTGGCGTCTCATGAAAGAACTTAAAAATAACCAAGCCGACAACAAGTGTGACTATGTTGAAAGGGCAAAAATGTTCCAGCACTTTAAAAATCTGAATGAAAACATGGTTACAAATGAAATAGACCCAAATATTAAAAACTAATATTCTCAAATCAACTAATCTCGACCAACCAATATCACAGTTAGAAATACAAAAGGCAATAAGCAACCTAAAAAATGGAAAATCACCAGGAATAGATAAAATCACCAATGAAATGATAAAAGCAAGTAGAAACATACTGATAAATGAAATCCAAACACTGTTTAACCTAATATTGGAAAGTGGCCATTTTCCTAGCTGTTGGAATATTGGAATAATAACCCCAATCCATAAAAAAGGGGATAAAACAGACCCTAACAATTACAGAGGCATAACCCTGTAGTACCATGAGTAAATTATTTACACTTGTTCTAAAACAGAGACTCCTTGATTGCATTGACAAGGAAAACATTATAATTGAAGAACAGATTGGTTTCCTACCTAAATTTAGTACAAGTGACCATATTTTTGTTCTTAACCAGTTACTTACAAAATATTTATGCAAAGGAAAATATATTTTTGCTTGTTTCGTTGACCTAAAGAAAGCTTTCGACTCCATATGGCATGAGGGTCTTATGTTTAAACTTGTCCAAAATGGCATTACTGGAAAATTCTACAAAATCATTAGATCAATGTATTCAAACTCCACAGGATGTGTGAAAGTAAAAAGGCCTAACTAAGCAATTTCCAATCCAGAAAGGTATTAGACAAGGTGATGGATTAAGTCCTTTGCTATTCAATATATACATAAACGACATCAAAAGACACATTGATCTATCACAAAATGACCCACCAACTCTACTAGACAGTCAGTTGTCATGTCTTTTATACTCAGATGATCGTCCACTGCTGTCAAAGTCACACACTGGATTACAAAATGCATTAAACTCGCGTGAGATTTATTGCAAAAAATGGCAATAGAGATAAACATCTCAAAATCAAAAACTATCATTTTCAATAAATCTGGGAAAAGTCTAAACAAGTTTAAATTTTATGTAAATAAAAAAGAACTTGAAAAAGTTTCTTCTTATACATATCTGGGTATTAAAATTAATTCCACAGGAAAACTTCATAAAGCCAAAATTGACTTAAAAAACAGAGCAATGAAAGCTCTATTCAGTCTAAAACAGCAATTATATTCTGAAACAAATATCCCAGTAAAAATATATCTAAAGATGTTTGATGCAGTGGTCAAACCAATTTTGCTTTATTGCTCTGAGGTTTGGTCATGTGATAACATCAAACAATTGTCAAACCTATCAAACTGCTCAACACCAGCAGAAAAACTCCACCTGAAATTCTGTAAATTTCTTCTAAAAGTTGGCTGTAAAGCCACAAACATTGGTTGCCTTATGGAACTGGGTCGCTACCCACTGCTCTTAGCAAGCCTGACACAAATGTTTAAATACTGGCTGAAAATTGCTAATAAACCGGAAAATACACTGGTCAATGAATGTTACAGACTATGTGTACAAACTGGCACCTACAACTGGGTATCATGTATTAAACGTCTACTCAAATTATTAAACATGAGTGACGTATGGAATAAAAGCAGCGATAACAATGATAATGTAATCTTTAGATTTAAAGAAAAAATGCAACTGCTATATCAAAAAAATGTCAAGGAATCACTACATGATGATAACAAAGGCGGAAACCACAAAAATAAACTACGAACCTATAGAGAAATAAAACAAGATTTCACCTTTGAAAATTATTTGGTCGGCGATGACCAAGCTAAGAATCAGTGCAAATACACTGCAAATAGAAATAGGAAGACATAAAAATATTGATCTGAACTAAAGAAAATGCTTAATATGCAACAATGGTCAGATCGAAGATGAAATACACTTCCTAATACAATGCAATCACTACAAAAAAGAGAGATGACCTCTTCAACGAACACAACATACTCCATGACAATTACTCTGACTATGACAATTTTATAAACATACTAAAACTTAAAGATAAACAAATATTAAAAGAGTTAAGTAAATTTATTTACCAGTGCTTTATTATGAGGGAAGACATTTTAAAAAAAAGATTACCAGCTGCCTCGTAACAAAAAAAACAACTATTTTCTTTTCTACTATACATGTTTTTTTTTTATAAATTATCTTCTTTTTTCTAACTATTATGTATTTTAGTAGTTTTAGTTATATTTCTAATTTTGTTTTGTCATTATTTTTTATATACATTACCTTTATTGTATTTATCAATACCCCATTGTGGATACGATTTCAATAAAGTTATTATTATTATTCGTTACTAGACGTGCCTGGCCTGCGACAGAGGAAGGGGGGTACTACAATGTTACAAATATTGTGATTACTGACAATAATTTTGTATTTAAATTTTCATTCTGCTTGTAGTCATCTAAACCTAAAAATGAGTAATTTTGTTTAAGTGACTCTTTACCCTTAACCCTTTCCATCACAAAATCCTTTAGCCCACCCCTGTTTTCAAATGGGGAATCCCTTATGGTATTAATATCAATACCATATTATTTGCAGTATATCATAACAAGTACTTGTATACTTTTTTATTTTATTTATGGAAGCAAAAGATTATAACGTGAATTTAAAAATCTGCACAAGTCTCCTATATATGTTATCTATACCTTTGTGTTGGCTGTGACAGTCCGTCCAATGTGCTAAACAGGCATGATATTTTGTCTTCAAGAATGTCATCAAATTTTGAAATGGTGAACTTCTAGCAGTGAAAACTAAATGGTTTTAAATTATCAACTTTGAATCAAGTACAAAATGTCTGAAAGTGTAGCTACATTATTTGAATCACCATGTGGAAGATTCTGGCTTTGACTCCTGTGGTTGGCTGTACACTCAAGGGTGAACACAGTAATGTCCCCATACCATCATCTTGAGGTAACTCTGCCCTTCAACATTATGGGATCTTGAATCATGTCATTTTGTTTTTCAGATTGGATTAGTATATAAAAATATATTGATAGAAGTTATAAGGTAATTTCATACATGATCATTTTGATTGTTTCTGAATACTGTTTTGCTGAACTGCCATCAAAACTTCTTGAATTAATGCATCACCTGCTGACACTCTTTTTTTTTGCATTTATTTCAACTACCCATGGTGGTTTTCAACATCTGATGTGTTGAAAGCAATTAATATTAATGCATTTACATAAATTGAAAAGAAGATACCCTAAAATGCATAATAAATGTTAAATGATTTTATTCTTATCAGTCAATCAATTAACTATTATCAACTATTAATTATTATTTCTGTTTTGCATTTTGTAGTATGGAAGACAAAGACAGAGACAGAGACAGAGACAGAGAGAAAAAGAGAGAAGAAAAACGTGAGTACATGTTAATATTTGCACTGTATATACATAATTTCTAATGAGTAACCATGTAATCATATTGATAAGACTGATATATATAATATACAGAAAATAGTAGTGGGTAATTGCAGTCTTTGGTAATTGTTCACTTCAACCAGATGTTTTAGATAAAGTATTCTTTCTCAATGATAAATATGAATAGCGTGAGAAATCACAGAAAAATAGAACAATAGAACAAGACATGTGAAACTATAATCATTGGCAATTATGTAAACAGATTTGAAATTTGCAAATACTTTTTGTCTTGGTGTTTAAGTTGATGTTTGTTGCTGCTAACACAAACTCCTGTAATGGACATATTTCAAATTCTATGCCCCTTTCATAGATGAAGGTCAATGTATATTAAGGGAAATGTCTGTCCCATTGTTTTTAATATTGTCATTGTTAACTACAAACAGTTTATGTCAAATTTTTTTCAATCTTGGATTTTTTATTTTAACCAGTTTGAGATCTTGACCAAGTTTGTTTTTTATCTGTGTTCTATAAACATTTTTCAAGACATTCATTAAATTTCACTTAAATTTGTCTTCTTGTGGTTACAATAACTCAAACAATTTTATCTGATCATCTACTAATTTAGGAATCTTAACAATCTCTCTGAAATGTCAATCAAATTCTTGTTTGTCATAACTAGCAAGGGCAAGTGTTTTTTGTCTTTTCCAAATCTGAGTAGTATTTTAATTTTCTCAAATTACTACACTGTTATTTGCGAACTTTTATACAATTCCTGCTACAATATTATTAGTCCCCGTTTGGACGCGTGTGTATCTTAGAAATGCCTGGACCAATCACAATCAAACTTCACACATACATCATACATGATATTATACATATGCACGTCAATTTGTTTCACGATCTGATTCAAAATGGCCGACTGGCAGCCATTTTGTTTTAATTAATGAATGTGGTTCTAGTGCCATATGTCTGACTTGCTTCACTGATTATGTTCAAATTTTAAATATTCATTATACATCATGTCATAGATAGACAGATATATTGGTTAGATGATCCTATTAAAAATGGCCGAATGGTGGCTATTTTTGTGCTAAAAAAATCCTCAAATATCAAGCATTTCTTGCATTTATGGATGAATTTTGTTCAAGCTTATAACATACATTAGACATTAGACATTACAGGTTCCTGATACACGTCATTTTATTTTTCAGATTGGATTCAAAATGGCTGTCTGGCGGCCATTTTGTTTTAATGATTGGGCTTCTAGAGCCATATCTCTTAAATGCTTTGACTGATTATATTCAAATTTTATTATTATTCGTTATACATCATGTTATATATATATATATATATATACATGTATTCAAAATGGCTGATTTTGAATGCTGTCCAGAACAATATCTCTCAATATGGACAAGTACTTGTTTGACAATCAGATACAAATGTCAATCATTTTAAAGTTAAAAAATTATTTTCCTGACATGGTTATATTCCAGCTATATTACTATAAACAAAACTATATATCTTAAATTTGATAACTAACGGGCACTGTGCCATGCATGGCTTGTTTTATAAGGTTCATTAAAATTAATACAGTATATGTAGTATTATTGAGAAACTTGTTAACTGTACTATAATTTATTAGGAACTTTTGTTCTTTAAGGGACATTGAAATTAATACAGTACATTTGGTATTATTTGAGGAACATGAATATTATATTTGTATGTAACTATCATGACTTAATTGTTTTTATATATATTTATTTTTAGTCAAAATTGTTAAATTTCAGCCAGCATTTTCTGTGCAAAATTTGGATTAGACATACTGATGCATTTTTCACATGTTTTCTTCTCACGTTTGTCATACAAACATCGTTAGTTATATTCAGCCATTTGTTATTTAATCTAGATTTTCATTGGTCAAGGCTGTAATAGTTTCGCTATGTTCTGTATATTATATACATTTCTTACATTAATTCTATACATTAGAATTGTTTGTATTAGCTTTCTGAGCATCTTATCTCATTCTAATAATTTGCATACAAATAATACATTGCTTGAATGTGCACTGTAATTGAAATCTGTTTACTGTAAAATACTTCATTTTACCTTGAATTAATTTTTGCTGAAAAGACTTTTTGGGTGTTTTGTATGGAATTTATTTTCACTGATTATTGACAAGTTGAATTCAAAATATATAAAACAAGGGTATATTTGCTGGAATTTATTTTCACTGAATCATTCCTTCAGTGAAAATAGTGAAAATTAGTTGCTAGCCAAAATAAAGTATTTTACAGTATTTTCTGAGGTTTATGAATGGTATACAAAAACCAATTTATTTTCGATCAATTTCAAAATGGCAGACATATTGGTTGACAAAAATGGCAATTTTATTTTTTACTTATCAGTGTTGACTTTACAATTTGCTCTGTTTAAAAACCTTGTGGCTTTGATTGATGATTCACAATTCAGAAAGGCACCTTGGATGGTTGTGTCTCATAATTTATGTTACATAATTTATATACATGAATATCAGCAAACTCGTATAAACATATCAAATGTAAGATGATTGTCTGCATATATTATAAGTTCTAAAACAAATATATTATTTTTTTTATTCAGCACGCTATCCAAAAATGTTTCCTACAGGAATTAAAACAGGTCAGAGTAAGTACATTTATACTACGGTACTTTGCATAATACTAAAATAATATTTTGTTCTATCGCATATTGACTACTGAATTTCTGTGTAGGAATGCTGCTCTGATTATAACATTGATTGATTGGAATGCCTTAAGAAATGCAGAATGTGATTCATTCTCAACTGTGATACATGTATATCTGACCAACTGTCAGACATTGTTTTAACAAATGCTGTTCCAGAGTCATATCCCGGACATTAGCCATTTGACATGTTTAAATACATCATGTTGCACATACTGTGACAATTAGATTTCTGGACTCAGATCTGAGTTTTACATGGTATACATACACCATGGTATACAGTGAACAATGTTTCAACTTGGTACACATACACCATGGTATACAGTGAACAATGTTACAACTTGGTACACATACACCATGGTATACAGTGAACAATGTTCCAGCTTGGTACACATACACCATGGTATACAGTGAACAATGTTCCACCTGGTACACATACACCATGGTATACAGTGAACAATGTTCCAACTTGGTACACATACACCATGGTATACAGTGAACAATGTTCCAACTTGGTATACATACACCATGGTATACAGTGAACAATGTTCCAACTTGGTACACATACACCATGGTATACAGTGAACAATGTTCAAACTTGGTATACATACACCATGGTATACAGTGAACAATGTTCCAACTTGGTACACATACACCATGGTATACAGTGAACAATGTTCCACCTGGTACACATACACCATGGTATACAGTGAACAATGTTCCAACTTGGTACACATACACCATGGTATACAGTGAACAATGTTCCACCTGGTACACATACACCATGGTATACAGTGAACAATGTTCAAACTTGGTACACATACACCATGGTATACAGTGAACAATGTTCCACCTGGTACACATACACCATGGTATACAGTGAACAATGTTCAACCTGGTACACATACACCATGGTATACAGTGAACAATGTTCAAACTTGGTATACATACACCATGGTATACAGTGAACAATGTTCCAACTTGGTATACATACACCATGGTATAGTGTGAACAATGTTCCAACTTGGTATACATACACCATGGTATACAGTGAACAATGTTCAAACTTGGTACACATACACCATGGTATACAGTGAACAATGTTCCACCTGGTACACATACACCATGGTATACAGTGAACAATGTTCCAACTTGGTATACATACACCATGGTATACAGTGAACAATGTTCCAACTTGGTATACATACACCATGGTATACAGTGAACAATGTTCAAACTTGGTATACATACACCATGGTATACAGTGAACAATGTTCAAACTTGGTATACATACACCATGGTATACAGTGAACAATGTTCCAACTTGGTATACATACACCATGGTATACAGTGAACAATGTTCAAACTTGGTGCACATACACCATGGTATACAGTGAACAATGTTCCAACTTGGTATACATACACCATGGTATACAGTGAACAATGTTCAAACTTGGTACACATACACCATGGTATACAGTGAACAATGTTCAAACTTGGTACACATACACCATGGTATACAGTGAACAATGTTCCACCTGGTACACATACACCATGGTATACAGTGAACAATGTTCAAACTTGGTATACATACACCATGGTATACAGTGAACAATGTTCCAACTTGGTATACATACACCATGGTATAGTGTGAACAATGTTCCAACTTGGTATACATACACCTTGGTATACAGTGAACAATGTTCAAACTTGGTACACATACACCATGGTATACAGTGAACAATGTTCCACCTGGTACACATACACCATGGTATACAGTGAACAATGTTCCAACTTGGTATACATACACCATGGTATAGAGTGAACAATGTTCCAACTTGGTATACATACACCATGGTATACAGTGAACAATGTTCAAACTTGGTATACATACACCTTGGTATACAGTGAACAATGTTCAAACTTGGTATACATACACCATGGTATACAGTGAACAATGTTCCAACTTGGTATACATACACCATGGTATACAGTGAACAATGTTCAAACTTGGTGCACATACACCATGGTATACAGTGAACAATGTTCCAACTTGGTATACATACACCATGGTATACAGTGAACAATGTTCAAACTTGGTACACATACACCATGGTATACAGTGAACAATGTTCCACCTGGTACACATACACCATGGTATACAGTGAACAATGTTCAAACTTGGTACACATACACCATGGTATACAGTGAACAATGTTCCACCTGGTACACATACACCATGGTATACAGTGAACAATGTTCAAACTTGGTACACATACACCATGGTATACAGTGAACAATGTTCCACCTTGGTATACATACACCATGGTATACAGTGAACAATGTTCAAACTTGGTACACATACACCATGGTATACAGTGAACAATGTTCCAACTTGGTATACATACACCATGGTATACAGTGAACAATGTTCCAACTTGGTACACATACGCCATGGTATACAGTGAACAATGTTCAACCTGGTATACATGCACCATATGGTATACAGTGAACAATGTTCCACCTGGTACACATACACCATGGTATACTGTGAACAATGTTCAAACTTGGTACACATACACCATGGTATACAGTGAACAATGTTCCACCTGGTACACATACACCATGGTATACAGTGAACAATGTTCCACCTGGTACACATACACCATGGTATACTGTGAACAATGTTCAAACTTGGTACACATACACCATGGTATACAGTGAACAATGTTCCACCTGGTACACATACACCATGGTATACAGTGAACAATGTTCAAACTTGGTATACATACACCATGGTATACAGTGAACAATGTTCCACCTGGTACACATACACCATGGTATACTGTGAACAATGTTCAAACTTGGTACACATACACCATGGTATACAGTGAACAATGTTCCACCTGGTACACATACACCATGGTATACAGTGAACAATGTTCCACCTTGGTATACATACACCATGGTATACAGTGAACAATGTTCAAACTTGGTACACATACACCATGGTATACAGTGAACAATGTTCCAACTTGGTATACATACACCATGGTATACAGTGAACAATGTTCCAACTTGGTACACATACGCCATGGTATACAGTGAACAATGTTCAACCTGGTATACATACACCATATGGTATACAGTGAACAATGTTCCACCTGGTACACATACACCATGGTATACTGTGAACAATGTTCAAACTTGGTACACATACACCATGGTATACAGTGAACAATGTTCTCCCTGGTACACATACACCATGGTATACAGTGAACAATGTTCAAACTTGGTATACATACACCATGGTATACAGTGAACAATGTTCAAACTTGGTACACATACACCATGGTATACAGTGAACAATGTTCCACCTGGTACACATACACCATGGTATACAGTGAACAATGTTCCACCTGGTACACATACACCATGGTATACAGTGAACAATGTTCCACCTGGTACACATACACCATGGTATACTGTGAACAATGTTCCACCTGGTACACATACACCATGGTATACAGTGAACAATGTTCAAACTTGGTATACATACACCATGGTATACAGTGAACAATGTTCAAACTTGGTACACATACACCATGGTATACAGTGAACAATGTTCCACCTGGTACACATACACCATGGTATACAGTGAACAATGTTCCACCTGGTACACATACACCATGGTATACAGTGAACAATGTTCCACCTGGTACACATACACCATGGTATACAGTGAACAATGTTCCAACTTGGTACACATACACCATGGTATACAGTGAACAATGTTCCAACTTGGTACACATACACCATGGTATACAGTGAACAATGTTCCAACTTGGTACACATACGCCATGGTATACAGTGAACAATGTTCAACCTGGTATACATGCACCATATGGTATACAGTGAACAATGTTCCACCTGGTACACATACACCATGGTATACTGTGAACAATGTTCAAACTTGGTACACATACACCATGGTATACAGTGAACAATGTTCCACCTGGTACACATACACCATGGTATACAGTGAACAATGTTCAAACTTGGTATACATACACCATGGTATACAGTGAACAATGTTCAAACTTGGTACACATACACCATGGTATACAGTGAACAATGTTCCACCTGGTACACATACACCATGGTATACAGTGAACAATGTTCCACCTGGTACACATACACCATGGTATACAGTGAACAATGTTCCACCTGGTACACATACACCATGGTATACTGTGAACAATGTTCAAACTTGGTACACATACACCATGGTATACAGTGAACAATGTTCCACCTGGTACACATACACCATGGTATACAGTGAACAATGTTCCAACTTGGTACACATACACCATGGTATACAGTGAACAATGTTCCAACTTGGTACACATATACCATGGTATACAGTGAACAATGTTCCAACTTGGTACACATACGCCATGGTATACAGTGAACAATGTTCAACCTGGTATACATGCACCATATGGTATACAGTGAACAATGTTCCACCTGGTACACATACACCATGGTATACTGTGAACAATGTTCCACCTGGTACACATACACCATGGTATACAGTGAACAATGTTCAAACTTGGTATACATACACCATGGTATACAGTGAACAATGTTCAAACTTGGTACACATACACCATGGTATACAGTGAACAATGTTCCACCTGGTACACATACACCATGGTATACAGTGAACAATGTTCCACCTGGTACACATACACCATGGTATACAGTGAACAATGTTCCACCTGGTACACATACACCATGGTATACTGTGAACAATGTTCAAACTTGGTACACATACACCATGGTATACAGTGAACAATGTTCCACCTGGTTCACATACACCATGGTACACAATGAACAATGTTCCAACTTGGTACACATACACCATGGTATACAGTGAACAATGTTCCAACTTGGTACACATCCACCATGGTATACAGTGAACAATGTTCCAACTCTGTATACATACACCATGGTATACAGTGAACAATGTTCAAACTTGGTATACATACACCATGGTATACAGTGAACAATGTTCAAACTTGGTACACATACACCATGGTATACAGTGAACAATGTTCCAACTTGGTATACATACACCATGGTATACAGTGAACAATGTTCCACCTGGTACACATACACCATGGTATACTGTGAACAATGTTCAAACTTGGTACACATACACCATGGTATACAGTGAACAATGTTTCACCTGGTACACATACACCATGGTATACAGTGAACAATGTTCAAACTTGGTGCACATACACCATGGTATACAGTGACCAATGTTCAATTTTGGTATACATACACCATGGTATACAGTGAACAATGTTCAAACTTGGTATACATACACCATGGTATACAGTGAACAATGTTCCAACTTGGTATACATACACCGTGGTATACAGTGAACAATGTTCCACCTGGTACACATACACCATGGTATGCAGTGAACAATGTTCAAACTTGGTACACATACACCATGGTATACAGTGAACAATGTTCAAACTTGGTACACATACACCATGGTATACAGTGAACAATGTTCCACCTGGTACACATACACCATGGTATACAGTGAACAATGTTCCACCTGGTACACATACACCATGGTATACAGTGAACAATGTTCAAACTTGGTGCACATACACCATGGTATACAGTGAACAATGTTCCAACTTGGTATACATACACCATGGTATACAGTGAACAATGTTCCAACTTGGTATACATACACCATGGTATACAGTGAACAATGTTCCAGCTTGGTACACATACACCATGGTATACAGTGAACAATGTTCCACCTGGTACACATACACCATGGTATACAGTGAACAATGTTCCAACTTGGTACACATACACCATGGTATACAGTGAACAATGTTCCAACTTGGTATACATACACCATGGTATACAGTGAACAATGTTCCAACTTGGTACACATACACCATGGTATACAGTGAACAATGTTCAAACTTGGTATACATACACCATGGTATACAGTGAACAATGTTCCAACTTGGTACACATACACCATGGTATACAGTGAACAATGTTCCACCTGGTACACATACACCATGGTATACAGTGAACAATGTTCAAACTTGGTATACATACACCATGGTATACAGTGAACAATGTTCCAACTTGGTATACATACACCATGGTATAGTGTGAACAATGTTCCAACTTGGTATACATACACCATGGTATACAGTGAACAATGTTCAAACTTGGTACACATACACCATGGTATACAGTGAACAATGTTCCACCTGGTACACATACACCATGGTATACAGTGAACAATGTTCCAACTTGGTATACATACACCATGGTATACAGTGAACAATGTTCCAACTTGGTATACATACACCATGGTATACAGTGAACAATGTTCAAACTTGGTATACATACACCATGGTATACAGTGAACAATGTTCAAACTTGGTATACATACACCATGGTATACAGTGAACAATGTTCCAACTTGGTATACATACACCATGGTATACAGTGAACAATGTTCAAACTTGGTGCACATACACCATGGTATACAGTGAACAATGTTCCAACTTGGTATACATACACCATGGTATACAGTGAACAATGTTCAAACTTGGTACACATACACCATGGTATACAGTGAACAATGTTCAAACTTGGTACACATACACCATGGTATACAGTGAACAATGTTCCACCTGGTACACATACACCATGGTATACAGTGAACAATGTTCAAACTTGGTATACATACACCATGGTATACAGTGAACAATGTTCCAACTTGGTATACATACACCATGGTATAGTGTGAACAATGTTCCAACTTGGTATACATACACCTTGGTATACAGTGAACAATGTTCAAACTTGGTACACATACACCATGGTATACAGTGAACAATGTTCCACCTGGTACACATACACCATGGTATACAGTGAACAATGTTCCAACTTGGTATACATACACCATGGTATAGAGTGAACAATGTTCCAACTTGGTATACATACACCATGGTATACAGTGAACAATGTTCAAACTTGGTATACATACACCATGGTATACAGTGAACAATGTTCAAACTTGGTATACATACACCATGGTATACAGTGAACAATGTTCCAACTTGGTATACATACACCATGGTATACAGTGAGCAATGTTCAAACTTGGTGCACATACACCATGGTATACAGTGAACAATGTTCCAACTTGGTATACATACACCATGGTATACAGTGAACAATGTTCAAACTTGGTACACATACACCATGGTATACAGTGAACAATGTTCCACCTGGTACACATACACCATGGTATACAGTGAACAATGTTCAAACTTGGTACACATACACCATGGTATACAGTGAACAATGTTCCACCTGGTACACATACACCATGGTATACAGTGAACAATGTTCAAACTTGGTACACATACACCATGGTATACAGTGATCAATGTTCCACCTTGGTATACATACACCATGGTATACAGTGAACAATGTTCAAACTTGGTACACATACACCATGGTATACAGTGAACAATGTTCCAACTTGGTATACATACACCATGGTATACAGTGAACAATGTTCCAACTTGGTACACATACGCCATGGTATACAGTGAACAATGTTCAACCTGGTATACATGCACCATATGGTATACAGTGAACAATGTTCCACCTGGTACACATACACCATGGTATACTGTGAACAATGTTCAAACTTGGTACACATACACCATGGTATACAGTGAACAATGTTCCACCTGGTACACATACACCATGGTATACAGTGAACAATGTTCCACCTGGTACACATACACCATGGTATACTGTGAACAATGTTCAAACTTGGTACACATACACCATGGTATACAGTGAACAATGTTCCACCTGGTACACATACACCATGGTATACAGTGAACAATGTTCAAACTTGGTATACATACACCATGGTATACAGTGAACAATGTTCCACCTGGTACACATACACCATGGTATACTGTGAACAATGTTCAAACTTGGTACACATACACCATGGTATACAGTGAACAATGTTCCACCTGGTACACATACACCATGGTATACAGTGAACAATGTTCCACCTTGGTATACATACACCATGGTATACAGTGAACAATGTTCAAACTTGGTACACATACACCATGGTATACAGTGAACAATGTTCCAACTTGGTATACATACACCATGGTATACAGTGAACAATGTTCCAACTTGGTACACATACGCCATGGTATACAGTGAACAATGTTCAACCTGGTATACATACACCATATGGTATACAGTGAACAATGTTCCACCTGGTACACATACACCATGGTATACTGTGAACAATGTTCAAACTTGGTACACATACACCATGGTATACAGTGAACAATGTTCTCCCTGGTACACATACACCATGGTATACAGTGAACAATGTTCAAACTTGGTATACATACACCATGGTATACAGTGAACAATGTTCAAACTTGGTACACATACACCATGGTATACAGTGAACAATGTTCCACCTGGTACACATACACCATGGTATACAGTGAACAATGTTCCACCTGGTACACATACACCATGGTATACAGTGAACAATGTTCCACCTGGTACACATACACCATGGTATACTGTGAACAATGTTCCACCTGGTACACATACACCATGGTATACAGTGAACAATGTTCAAACTTGGTATACATACACCATGGTATACAGTGAACAATGTTCAAACTTGGTACACATACACCATGGTATACAGTGAACAATGTTCCACCTGGTACACATACACCATGGTATACAGTGAACAATGTTCCACCTGGTACACATACACCATGGTATACAGTGAACAATGTTCCACCTGGTACACATACACCATGGTATACAGTGAACAATGTTCCAACTTGGTACACATACACCATGGTATACAGTGAACAATGTTCCAACTTGGTACACATACACCATGGTATACAGTGAACAATGTTCCAACTTGGTACACATACGCCATGGTATACAGTGAACAATGTTCAACCTGGTATACATGCACCATATGGTATACAGTGAACAATGTTCCACCTGGTACACATACACCATGGTATACTGTGAACAATGTTCAAACTTGGTACACATACACCATGGTATACAGTGAACAATGTTCCACCTGGTACACATACACCATGGTATACAGTGAACAATGTTCAAACTTGGTATACATACACCATGGTATACAGTGAACAATGTTCAAACTTGGTACACATACACCATGGTATACAGTGAACAATGTTCCACCTGGTACACATACACCATGGTATACAGTGAACAATGTTCCACCTGGTACACATACACCATGGTATACAGTGAACAATGTTCCACCTGGTACACATACACCATGGTATACTGTGAACAATGTTCAAACTTGGTACACATACACCATGGTATACAGTGAACAATGTTCCACCTGGTACACATACACCATGGTATACAGTGAACAATGTTCCAACTTGGTACACATACACCATGGTATACAGTGAACAATGTTCCAACTTGGTACACATATACCATGGTATACAGTGAACAATGTTCCAACTTGGTACACATACGCCATGGTATACAGTGAACAATGTTCAACCTGGTATACATGCACCATATGGTATACAGTGAACAATGTTCCACCTGGTACACATACACCATGGTATACTGTGAACAATGTTCCACCTGGTACACATACACCATGGTATACAGTGAACAATGTTCAAACTTGGTATACATACACCATGGTATACAGTGAACAATGTTCAAACTTGGTACACATACACCATGGTATACAGTGAACAATGTTCCACCTGGTACACATACACCATGGTATACAGTGAACAATGTTCCACCTGGTACACATACACCATGGTATACAGTGAACAATGTTCCACCTGGTACACATACACCATGGTATACTGTGAACAATGTTCAAACTTGGTACACATACACCATGGTATACAGTGAACAATGTTCCACCTGGTTCACATACACCATGGTACACAATGAACAATGTTCCAACTTGGTACACATACACCATGGTATACAGTGAACAATGTTCCAACTTGGTACACATACACCATGGTATACAGTGAACAATGTTCCAACTCTGTATACATACACCATGGTATACAGTGAACAATGTTCAAACTTGGTATACATACACCAGGGTATACAGTGAACAATGTTCAAACTTGGTACACATACACCATGGTATACAGTGAACAATGTTCCAACTTGGTATACATACACCATGGTATACAGTGAACAATGTTCCACCTGGTACACATACACCATGGTATACTGTGAACAATGTTCAAACTTGGTACACATACACCATGGTATACAGTGAACAATGTTTCACCTGGTACACATACACCATGGTATACAGTGAACAATGTTCAAACTTGGTGCACATACACCATGGTATACAGTGACCAATGTTCAATTTTGGTATACATACACCATGGTATACAGTGAACAATGTTCAAACTTGGTATACATACACCATGGTATACAGTGAACAATGTTCCAACTTGGTATACATACACCGTGGTATACAGTGAACAATGTTCCACCTGGTACACATACACCATGGTATGCAGTGAACAATGTTCAAACTTGGTACACATACACCATGGTATACAGTGAACAATGTTCAAACTTGGTACACATACACCATGGTATACAGTGAACAATGTTCCACCTGGTACACATACACCATGGTATACAGTGAACAATGTTCCACCTGGTACACATACACCATGGTATACAGTGAACAATGTTCAAACTTGGTGCACATACACCATGGTATACAGTGAACAATGTTCCAACTTGGTATACATACACCATGGTATACAGTGAACAATGTTCCAACTTGGTATACATACACCATGGTATGCAGTGAACAATGTTCAAACTTGGTACACATACACCATGGTATACAGTGAACAATGTTCCACCTGGTACACATACACCATGGTATACAGTGAACAATGTTCAAACTTGGTACACATACACCATGGTATACAGTGAACAATGTTCCAACTTAGTATACATACACCATGGTATACAGTGAACAATGTTCCAACTTGGTATACATACACCATGGTATACAGTGAACAATGTTCAAACTTGGTACACATACACCATGGTATACACTGAACAATGTTCCACCTGGTGCACATACACCATGGTATACAGTGAACAATGTTCCACCTGGTGCACATACACCATGGTATACAGTGAACAATGTTCCTACTTGGTATACATACACCATGGTATACAGTGAACAATGTTCCAACTTGGTATACATACACCATGGTATACAGTGAACAATGTTCCACCTGGTACACATACACCATGGTATACAGTGAATAATGTTCAAACTTGGTACACATACACCATGGTATACAGTGAACAATGTTCCAACTTGGTATACATACACCATGGTATACAGTGAACAATGTTCCAACTTGGTATACATACACCATGATGGTATACAGTGAACAATGTGCCAACTTGATATACATGCACCATGGTATACAATGAACAATGTTCCAACTTGGTATACATACACCATGGTATACAGTGAACAATGTTCCAACTTGGTATACATACACCATGGTATACAGTGGACAATGTTCTGACTTGGTATACATGCACCATGGTATACAATGAACAATGTTCCAACTTGGTACACATACACCATGGTATGCAGTGAATAATGTTCAAACTTGGTACACATACACCATGATATACAGTGAACAATGTTCTACCTGGTACACATACACCATGGTATACAGTGAACAATGTTCCAACTTGGTATACATACACCATGGTATACAGTGAACAATGTTCAAACTTGGTACACATACACCATGGTATACAGTGAACAATGTTCCACGTGGTACACATACACCATGGTATGTAGTGAACAATGTTCCATCTTACGATGATTTAGAATTTTTTGTTCTCCTTCATTTCCAGAGAAGAGAAAGAATGATGAGGAAAAAAACAAACAAAACAAAAAAGTAAGTGTTATACAGATTTGATGTTGTGAATATTTTATATATACATGTATTTCATAGTGGCTGTTTGAAGGATATTTTCACATTTACAGAAACCAATATAGTCTGCCACAAACTGGCCCTATTTGATAACTGTGAATTGTTTACTTTACTCAAAATAATGAGGTAATTTAGCAGTTGTATGCTTATTAGTGACATTATATCATTCCACATGATCTGTATATCACATGGCTATACCATTAACCTGCCAGGATTGCTCTAATGCATCATGGGAAATATAATTTGAATTGCCTGTCCAACATTTGTATGTGTATAAAAATTATATTTCCCATGATGCATTGGGGGCAATCATCCAACATTTTGGAATAAACTTGTCTTTTGTGGGCATGTTATTAGCAGTTATTCACTATCCTTCTTAAAATTAGGACAAAAATATCTAAAAAACTGAAAAATGTTGGCTCATAAATTATATGGTCATTTCCAAAAATATTGAAGAATAGTGCCGAAAAATTTAAAACATACTTTCTCATTAACTCTTAGGCAAAATTGTTAAATCTTGCCCTAAAAGTATGTTGAAAGTGTATCCTCTATGATAGTTTACAATGATAAATAAAATCCACATTTGGTACAAAATTTTCTAAAAAAATGTTTTTGGCCCATAATAATGACGTTGGACACAATATATTACCAAAATATTAATTGATCATGTATTTATTTACCACTCGGATCACTACTTTTGAAGCCTAGATTCAGTTACTTTATATAGTATCATAGTATCACACACTGTAATAAACCAATTACTGACATTTAAATTATCTTCTATCTTTCAGCAAAGAACAAATCCACGAGAAACACCCAACGAGGTTGGTGCTTTACATTATACATCCTTGGCTCCTTTGTGCAGCAAAAGTTCTACTTTTCTTTCTTTCTTTCTTTCTTTCTTTCTTTCTTTCTTTCTTTCTTTCTTTCTTTCTTTCTTTCTTTCTTTCTTTCTTTCTTTCTTTCTTTCTTTCTTTCTTTCTTTCTTTCTTTCTTTCTTTCTTTCTTTCTTTCTTTCTTTCTTTCTTTCTTTCTCTCTTTCTTTCTTTCTCTCTTTCTTTCTCTCTTTCTTTCTTTCTCTCTTTCTTTCTTTCTCTCTTTCTTTCTTTCTCTCTTTCTTTCTCTCTTTCTTTCTTTCTCTCTTTCTTTCTCTCTTTCTTTCTTTCTCTCTTTCTTTCTCTCTTTCTTTCTCTCTTTCTTTCTCTCTTTCTTTCTCTCTTTCTTTCTCTCTTTCTTTCTCTCTTTCTTTCTCTCTTTCTTTCTTTCTTTCTTTCTTTCTCTCTTTCTTTCTGTCTGTCTGTCTGTCTGTCTGTCTGTCTGTCTGTCTGTCTGTCTGTCTGTCTGTCTGTCTGTCTGTCTGTCTTTCTGTCTGTCTGTCTGTCTGTCTGTCTGTCTGTCTGTCTGTCTTTCTGTCTTTCTGTCTGTCTTTCTGTCTTTCTGTCTTTCTGTCTTTCTGTCTTTCTTTCTTTCTTTCTTTCTTTCTTTCTTTCAATTATCTGATTGATTTTTACTGCATATATTTTTGATAATTATTGGAATTAATTAAATGCATTTTCATTTGAATAAATAGGAGCAGCAATACCCCCCTGTAAATAGAACAGCAGATCCAAGACTAGCAGAAAATTTGACACCAGTAGTAACAAACAATCCAACACCAAGAAGACCATCAACTTCAGCGACAGAACCGATGGAGCAGGAACGACAGCCAGACAACTCAGACATGCAGGAGCAACTTTTAAACTCATCATCACCATCACGTTCCGGCTCTACTCCATTGCCATTAAACCCTGTTGCTGGTTCGTCTCATGTCAGTGATCCAGTTGCTAACCATCGATCACATCCTCCCTTTGTCCCTCATTACATAGATTCCAGCGATGACCTTGACTCACCATCATCTGTCTCAAACTCACCACCTGTTTTCAGAAATACACATTGTGTTGACGGAGTCCAACAATCTGCTGCTACCAACTTGCCATTTAATTCCAATAAGCCATTCGTCAATAATGACAATGTGCCTGCAACTCCACCTCGAACCGAGCCAATCCCAGTCATCCCGATTCCAGTCAACTCCAATGATACACCAAGTATTAACATCTCACCCACCAACAACACCTTGCATATCAACTTACCCATACCATTGCCATTTATGCACCAACCATCATCACCAACTCACCAGTCTACAGCACTGAACCGTAATCTACCTGATGAAGAGCCAGTGTCAGTCAATGAAACACAACCAATGCCACAACCTCAGGTAATAAGAGTTTAATATATTTTGAACTAGTCAATTAAGAAAAGTCACTATCCTACTTACTGTTTTAGGAAATGCATTTTCACAACACTAAAACTACTACCTCATATAAAATAAAGGAACCAACATTTTTACCTATTAATTGGGCCCATGAAATTAAACTCAGAAATCCCACGATTACTTATTCAAGATTAGTATTTGCATATTAGCTGAACAAATCAGTGGGAAATTTTGTTTAGCTGCATACGTTTACAGGTTCATTTTTGTGAGAGGTGACAAGAGTTTGATAATTTCTCAACTGTTAGACCAACTGCACATAACTAGACAGTCAAGGCCATTATTGAAGTCAAGTATTCTGAAATGATATTCAGTTTATAAGGTGAACAGATTTCAGTAAAAGTTTAGTGTTGTAATTTAGCAAATATTATTCCATTTTACAAGCAGTTTTATTTTATTACCCCACTGATGTTATGTCATGCCTAATTAGCATAAATTAGCATATGAATCATACAAAGTTTACCACTTGATATTTCTTACTGAATTGGTTGATATCTCTGGCATCATATCAACTGTATTATCCACTTGTCTTCAGTTTGTTGAAATACACTGGCTTCTAGAAATAAATAATTTCAAGTTCTAACCTCATAATACAGTAACATTGATTACCTGGTACTGTGTCATACTTCAACAGTTAATACAATACTGTAACATTAAATATTGCTTTGATCTCTTTTGTAGCATGTGCCCAGAGGAAGATGCCCTGATCCAACATGTGATAGCCTGGGTAAGAATATGAAAAACTATTTTGTCTGAACATCAATTGAATTGTACATCTTGTATGACCTTTGTTCATGCTATCCAATGATCAGTTTAATATTTTTATCCCACATTTGTCTGTCTGCACATCTAGACTGTACAAGGAAAGAGTGTTATTCAGAATATGTTATATTAATAGTAAGTGTACATATTAATAGGTAGTGTTAGTTAATGTACAAATTCAACTTGTCTGTCTGTCTGTCTGTCTGTCTGTCTGTCTGTCTGTACATACGTATGTCTGTCTGTCTGTACGTCTGTATGTCCGTGCGTCCACACCTGTATCTTAGACATATCTGGACCAATTACATTCAAATTTCACACATACATTATACATATTATTCATATGCACATCAATTTGTTTCATGATCTGATTCAAGATGGCCAAATGGCAGCCATTTTTGTACTGAAAAATCATCAAAATCAAGCATCTACCGGCTGTTTACAGATGGATTTTGTTCAAACTTGGTATATACATTGGACATTATAGGACCTTGATGCACATCATTTTGTTTTTCAGATAAGATTCAAAATGGCCGACTGTGGTTCTAGTGCCATACATCTGACTTGCTTTGACTTATTATGTTCAAATTTTAAATATTCATTATTCATCATGTCATAGATATTCAGATATATAGTTGACGATCCTATTAAAAATGGTCGAATGGTGGCCATTTTTGTGCTAAAGAATCATCAAATATCAAGCATTTATGGATGGATTTTGTTCAAACTTACATACATTAGACATTACGGGTTCCTGATGCACGTCATCTTATTTTACAGATCTGATTCAAAATGGCTGACTGGCGGCTATTTTGTTTTAATGAATGGGCTTCTAAAGCCATATCTCTGACATGCATTGACTGTTTATGTTCAAATTTAATATATTCATTATACATCATGTTATAGATATATATACATGTATTCAAAATGGCTGATTTTCTTTTAATTGATGCTTTTCCAGAGCAATGTTTCTCAATTTGGACAAGTACTCGTTTGATCATTTTAATGTTAAACAATCATCATAATCATATTCCTGACATGTTTATATTCGTGATATATTACTATAAACAAAATATTTAAGATGTATAATCTTGTGGCAAGAATTCTCATCATAGACAGATATTTTATTTGACACAAAATTTAGTATGTATGAAGAAAACAAACAAAATTAGACTAAACTAAAGCTTAGAAATAAAATCAATAAATTTTTAGTTCCTCGCAAGTACTTAAATTTCTCAAGATTTGATAACTTACAAATGTTGTCATCATAAATTGGTAATTTAGCTTCAAATTTAGTATGAGCTTGTACAATCTGACTATTTTTACAATTGAGTAAAACATGGAATTCATCCCCAATAGCCTGTTCATTACATAGAAAACAAAACCTTTGCTCTGGAGGTGTTTTATTATATCTAAGTTTTTCAATTGGCAACACGTGAGAAGAAATGCGTAATTTAGTGAAGCTCAATCTGTGTAGCACATTTTTGATTTGTTCTAAATATGGTTCAAATTCAAAATTTTGTTTAAACTTGTTATGAGTACATTGCTTATATGGTTCATATGGTCAGAAAGTATCAGTTTCTTCCTCTAATTTACTGTTATTGTATGTAATGTGCTTCATTGTTGACAAGTAAGTTATGTAAAGTGTATGTTTATTTCATCAGAAAAAAAATGAAAATACAAGTAGTTAAATTGATAAAAATAAAATAAAAAAAAATCTGATGAGGACTGTGAAAATAGTTCTACTGAACTAGTCTAGTCCACTGCCCTGCCATGCTAGTAAACTTATGTGAATAGGTCATTGACAGACAGAAATTATTTATAATTTCAAATCATTCTATATTAGGAAACAAAATAGATGAAAATACAATTCATCAATAACTATTTATCAAAAAAAAAAAAATAACCAAGCAACCAGTTGATATAATAATGTGTGTATTGTAATGTCCCATTCAATTCCTAAACTGATAAAAATGTTATTTTATTTCTATAGGACATGCTACTGGGAAATACGCACACCACAGATCCTTCAGTGGTTGTCCAAAATATCATGGTCGCACAGCTGAACAATGTATTGCACGTCGTATCCTGTTAGACCAACGAAGGTGGCAGCGGGAGTTGGGAATAGACATCACTGCAGTAAGTTTAATATGTACCATATTTAGCATTGTACCACTGATGAAAATATTTCTTGCATTAACACATCAAATTATTATGTAGCAGTAATGTCTGGTGAGTGAGTACAGTAAGTAGTTTAATGATTTACTAAAAATAGAACTGACGTAAGCATAAAACATTGAAGCATATGAATTGTAGGAGTAGAGTATGATTTGTGTGTTGCTGCTGATAAAAATGACCTGACACTCTACTCAATGCTGAACTGTAGTAGCATATTTTCAGCTTGGCCTTGGGTTACTCTTGCTGAATTTACTATAAATCACATGTCTGGATGCTAAAGCTGTCAATACAGTGGTCAACACAATAAAAGTTTATTTCAAATAATAGTGAGGTGAATGCATCTCAGCTACAAAGTTGGCCAGGTTGTCATACAGACTTCGTCTATTGCTTTCACTTTCAATTATAAGTCTAGTACAATTGTGCTAATTTAGTATCTAATATTTGGTCTACTTGAGATTGAGATCTATTTGGATATAATAGTAATCCTGTCACACCTGACAATCAATTTGTATTTCATTTTCATTCAGCGTTTGATATAAAAGAACCTCAAAATATCATTACCAAAAGTTGTCAGATTTGACAGTGTCCCAAGTAGATTAATTGTGCAGAATGCGTTACCTTTTTAGTGCGATTTTTTCAGACATGCTTTGACCAATCACATTCAAACTTTAATAAAAAGACCATGTCAGGCTTTATACAAGTGCACATGAATTTTCTTCACATTTGATCAAATATGGCTGACTGGTGGCCATTTTGGTCCTCAAATTTCTTCAACATAGAATGTGTATATTAATAATATCTTTTAAAAAGTATTCACTAAAATTGACATGGTGCAAATATCAAGCTTTCTTTTGAATACATCATTGTAGACTCATTTTGACTGACTTTGTAAAACATCACGTGCTGAAAGTCTTCATGGATTGCCAAAATAAAAGTAAAAAAAGTGTCAGTATATGATGTGATAAAAAAAATTATTGTCTGGCCATGAGGGTAATATCATGTGTTTATTTCCTCCAAGCGATTTTGATCGAGTCTCCCCAAAAAATAAGTCATATAAGTCTATAGACTGATTTTGTAGATGACTCAAATTCCCATGGTAGAAATGGACATACCTGAATAAAGCCAGTCAATACATTGTACTTGTTTTATTCTGATATTCATATTGAATCAATATGATAGAATAGAATAGAATAGAATATTTTATTTGACTCAGAATAATGTAAGAAATTACATAACTTATGGCCAAAAACCAACATAGTAACGCACAAATACAACAATAATAAAATAAAAATTAAAAATTAGCATAAATTTTATGTATATAGACTCCTAGATTGCTGGCAATGAAACTATCTTTTGAACTAATCAGTTTCTTAAACATGATCTGCTTAGGCAAACTTTGAAATTCTTTGTGCATTAAGATTGCTCTGAGACTCATAAATTTGCACCTAGCAGATTCCATCTCTGGGTTCCTGCAATCTAAGAAAGCATGCATCTCATTGCCAACAGCTAGATCATCACATAGCATGCATAACCTTTCCTTTGGTGGTACTTGTAAATACCTTAATTTTCTCTATTGGTAGTTTATGTGTCAGTATATTATTTGCTAGTTTATGTGCAGAAATTCTGAATTTAGTGATGGCAACTCTGTGTTTGACATTATTTACATATTCCAAATATGGTTCCAAAGAGTATTCAGATTTGAAATTGTTATATTTACGTAGCTTGATATATACATGTATAGTAGTACACATTTCAGAATTTCAAAAATTGGCCGCCTCCTTCATAGTATATGTTGATCTATTATTAGCAAGCTGTATTATTTAGTTTTATGAAATGATGAACAGCAAATTGCATGCAACTTTTGACTGCTGAAATTTATATAATATTTTTATTCAATTTACAGCCAGTCCTGCTGCCACAACCAGATCCAGCTGATCCAGCCCATCGACCCAGACGATATCCTCTTCGTACGCGCCGTCCACCTGACAGATATGGGTTCTAAACACAAATGAGAGTAAGCATGCAAAATATTTTGATGTACAAAGTATGCTTACCATCTGTAAATCATTATTGAATCTGGTATCCACATAGTTTCTTGTGATTGTAACTTATCAAAAACTATGCTAGCTATCAAGCAGTTTAGAATCTCCATAAAGTTCAATTTTTCTGAATGTTAAATTGTTTTAAGATACAAATAAAATGTTTTGTATTTAGTCCCAATTTCTGTCTGATCACTTTGATCACATGACTAATTGTTTTTTTTTGAAATTCAGAAAATTTTGAGAATTATTTTTGATATACTCTGAATGTCACTCTAAATGGTTTTTCTTTTCCTTTTCCTACAGATCAGATCATTGAATGTTTAATTTCATTGTTGCTGGGAAAACAGCAGAAAAATATGTTGAAATATGGCAAGTAAATTGAAATTTGTTTCAAGATTTATTCAAGATGGCTGAATGACGGCCATTTTTGTGCTGAAAAATTAAGTATTTCTGGCATTTCAGAACCGGATCTTGGTCGTTTATGAATGGATTTTGTTCAAACTTGGTACATACATTAGACATTATGTGCTGTCTATGTCCGTACATTGAGGACTAGCATAGAGTAAACAAACACCAGTCGGCCATTAGAACAGGAACACGATTTATTCAAATGAACATCTCCATATATAGAATTACACGTCATTGATATGCTAATGTGATGATGTCATATTTAGGTCATACAAGGTTAATACACTACATTCCTTTTCACTAATTCTAATGTCAGTCTCAGATAATATCAATTTGGAGATATGAAAGTCAAGTATATATGAGCGATGAAAAACGAGAATCAATGTATATAATATCGAATAATAACGATAAAAACTTGATGAATATAATGTCAAATAATAACATTAAACTCAATGAATAATATTGAATAAAAAACAATCATGCATGTACATATAAATCACTTCCGTATAAATTAATTTGAAAAAGAAGACAGAAGTAGACTGTTCTGAACTTCTTATGATTGTCTAGGGTTTATTCTGCCCTGAACACAGTACAATCATATTTTTTAATTTATTTTTTTTAAACTATAAATCTAATCTATGTGGAGCTCTTCGCTGTCTGACAGGACAGTGTCATCCAGACTCTGGTGTAGTGGTTGGGTTGATCTTCTCCTTTGGTGCTGGTGGAGTTGATTGTTGTACTATATCATGCATGCTGCTATTATCCAATGTTGGTGTTATATTGTCAATTGATACAGGTGGAGGTGTTACTGTAGGCACAATCATTGGATCAGATGTGATGAAATCATCAGAATTACTTTGTAAAGGTACATTTGACCGTTGAAGTTGGTCAATGTGGCGTCGACATATGACGCTTGGTGCGATTTCTACTTTGTAAGAAACGGGTCCTGTTTTATCTGTTATTATTCCTGGTAACCATTTTGTCTCTTGTTGACGGTAGTTGCATACTGAAACTTAGTCACGTATGTCGAGTTGACGATCACGTGAAGTATATCTTGTAGCAGATTGCTTGAACTGTTGCTGAGTGACATCTCTACGAATATCTGGTTTCAGTAAATCCAGTCGGGTGCATAGATGTCTCTTCTTCAGCAATAATGCTTGTGTCTGACCTGCTGTTGCATGAGGTGTATTGCGATATGCCAGTAGGTAATTAGCTAGTTTCTTTTTGATTGATCCTGGCTCTCCCTTCCTGGATTTTAGTGCATTTTTGAACGATTTGACGGATCTTTCTACAAATCCATTGGTTGATGGATGATATGACGCGGAAGTGATATGGTTTATTCCGTTATACTTCATGAAGAGTTTGAAAACTTCTGATATGAATTGTGGGTGATTATCACTTACTAGAATTTCTGGAATAACTTCTTATGTGAATAGAGTATGTAGTAGTTCTATTGTTTTGGTTGTTGTCGTTGTAGTCGGTATAACTTCTGGCCACTTTGAGTGTGCATCAGTGATTATCAGGTACATTTGTCCTTGAAATGGTCCTGCATAATCTACATGAATTCGTTGCCATGGTGATTCCGGTCACTCCCAGGGATGCAGTGGTGCGACTCTAGGCATACTTTGGTGTTCTTCTGGCCACTGTTTGGTTGTATGCTCGATGTCTTTATCAATGCCTGGCCACCATATGTAACTTCTGGCGAGTGCCTTCATTCTGACTACTCCTTGATGACCAGTGTGTAGCTCTTCTAGCAAAGAATTGCGAAGTTTTGTTGGAATGATAACTCATATAAGTGGGGTATAAGACAACTTTGATACACTGTTGTCTCATCTTTATGCTGGTAGAATGTGCTGATATTCATTCATGGCTGCTTCATATACTCGTGAGAGTATTGGGTCTCGGCGTGTGTGCATTCTCACATGAGAACTTGTTACTGGTAATGTATCAAATTGTGTAAGGTGTAAAATATCAACAGAATCTTCCATGATGTCCAGGGGTAGTCGAGACAGACCATCTGCTTTGCATTGTTTGGTGGTGTTCTTGTACTGGATATCATACCTGTATCCAGTAAGAAATATTGTGTAGCGTTGTAGCCTTGTTGCTGTTGTTTTTGATATTCCTTTTCCTGGATGAAAAATTGATACTAATGGTTGTGATCAGTAACTAGTGTTAACTGTTGACCGTAGAGGTAGTAGTGAAATTTCTTCACTCCCCATTTTTCAATTTGCGAGTTGTTGAGTTCAGCTTTCACTAGTAATTTGGATGCATAGGCAATTGGTTTTTCTTTTCCGTTGGACATGACATGTGATATCACTGCCCCCCAATCCATAAGGTGACGCGTCGCAGGTCATCTTGATTGGTAGGTCTGGATCATAGTGTGCTAATACCTTGTCAGATGTTATCAACTGTTTAGCTTCCTTGAAAGCCTGGGTACACTTTTCAGTTCACTCGAATTTATGATCTTTGTGTAGTAGCTGGTTCAGTGGATGTAATACTGTAGATAAGTTTGACAGGAAGCAGTTGTAATAATTGATTAATCCTATGAATGCTCTAACTTGTGAGACATAATTTGGACGTGGTGCGTTTACCACAGCATTGATCTTTTCTTGCATCATGTGTAATCCATCTTTATCAATGGTGTGTGAGCAGAACACGATTTCATCCTGAAAGAATCACATTTATCCAGATTCACTCGCAGATTCTGATTATGCAGTACTGCATCAATGTTGGCGAGGCCGAGGTCTTCGTTATCGTCCTTGCCAGTGATAATCATATCATCTGATACATTTAGTACCTGACAATATCTGTTCAATAGAGCGCTGCCATATTGCAGGAGCAGAGACTATACCAAATGCTAAGCAGTTATATCTATACAATCCCTTTGACGTATTTATAGTGAAGAATTTTTTGGATTCTTCATCTACTTCTATTTGGTGGTACGCTTGGCGTAGGTCAATCTGGGTGAATTTCTTACCACGGCAAGTTCCAAGAATATGTCTTCAATTCTTGGTATTGGGTACTGATCAACTTTCAGTACTGGATTTACCGTTTCATTGTTCCCAGTCCATCCTGGAATAAAGTACCATATTTGTCCAGTATGGGTTTCAATCTCTTATCTTAGTTTACTTGGTTTCACTTCTGAAGTAATTTTCACTGTTTTAATGTCATTCCAGTTCAGTTGCATTTCGTATACCCATTTTCTTCCCAGTACAGGATTGCGTTCACTGTCGGAGTGTACATACAAATCAAGCTGGTGTGTATTTCCTTCATATTCAACACAAACATTTATCTTCCCTTTGATTTCAAGGTTATGACCAGTGAATGCTTTCATGGATATAGAACTTTTACTCAACTTAATTCTATTGAAGAGCCTTTTATAATCGTTCCATGAGATCAGTGATACAGAGGCTCCAGTATCTAACTCCATTTGCAATGCCTTTCCTTCAACTATTGGAGTAACCCACATTGGTTTGCTGCGTGGTTTGTTGATACTGTGGACTTCGTGAATGGTTCCCATGTACTCAGTTTCATCACTGTCACAGTTTTTTACCACGGCATGAATTCTGGGTTTAATTCTTTTTTTTGTGTCACTTTTAGTCGCTGTTGATTTACATACCTTTGCAATATGTCCTTTCTTTTTACAATTGTGACATTCTGCATCTTTAAAATAACATTTGTCTTGATCATGGCCTTTTTTTCTACATCTGTAGCATGGTGTTTTGCTGACAGTATGGTGCTCAGTACAACGTTTTGTATAGCTCACTTTATTAACAGAAAAAATCAGCCTTGCCCATCACTTCCATGTGATCTTTGTCTCCATAGCAACTGCAGTTTTCAAGGCGTTTTCATAGGTTATAGTGTCATCCCTAAGTAGGCGTTTCTGAATAGCATCCATATTTAGACCACAAACAAATCTGTCACGTAATGCATCATTGAAGTAATCACGAAAGTTGCAATCTTTTGCAAGTTGTCTCAACTCGGCTGCATATAGTTGTTGACAGATTCCCCCGTCTGTTGATCGGCAAGTGTTTTGATGTCGGAATGTCATTTGCACTAAAATAATATTTTAGTCTTTCTATGTATATCTTCCATTCCTCTACACTTTCATCAAACGAATCTGTCTTGCCAATCTGGAATCCTACCCTGCGTTGATGGGGTGACGGTGATCGAGACATGATAATTCAATTGAACGTTATTATTACTCACAGTTACTGTCGCAGGCTTCCTCGCGCTTGGCTTGGCTCGTGATACACTTTTACGCGATCCCTCTGAGAAACTGCACAAAACTTGTTCGTAAGAGTTCAATTTTCCTTGAATTTCAGCTCTGGTTTTTTTTTTGCTGGGAAAGGATTGACCAGCTTTGTTATTAGTCCAAGAAAATTGTTTAGCTTGGAATGTGTCTGAATCCCTCATGAGTATGCAAGAATGTAGGAATGTACCAGGAAAATTGTTTTTTTTTTGGAGTAAATTGTAGTGTATTTGAGGTCTGTATTTTACTTATGAAAGGTCAAAAAGTGCATGGAAAATGTGTGGATGTTTTCAGAATGATGTAGTGCACGTTGATGGACTATTTTGGGTGTAGCTATAAAATGTGTCACTGAAGTACTCACACGTGTGCATGATTCCATTAATTTGTGCTGTGAAGAAACTCCATTAGAAAATAAGTATTGTGAAATTTGTAGTGAGAATGTATTCAAATAGATTTATGTTTATGAATCTTGTTTCTCTTCAAAGTGTATTTATATAATAAAAATTGTTCATAAAAATGTTTTTCATACTTTTTTGATGGATTGAATTTACAAATGATGAGTTTTGTTATACCATCACTCGAATTATGTGTTACGAATTTCTGATAGTTTAGGCTTTGTGTTCTGGCGAACGTATTTCGAAAGTTGTGTTGTTTTGGCATTATACGACTTGCAGTTCCCTTTTGATGGATTTTATGTGACTGGCCATGTTATCGAACTGTAGTATTATGTAAATCTGCCCCGGAAAATCGGCAAGCAAAGTTTAAATTGCCATTTTCACGCTGCGTATAACGTGGAGTAGTCATCTATGTATGCACAATTGTTCGTCTCGTGTTCCCCGGTGCATTCAAAAATCCCTTTTGAATTTGGGGGACTTTGTGTGACTGACCATGGTGTTTGTAAACTTTAGTTTAGTTTACAAATTGTAGTTGTGTGTATTAAATCTGCCACAACGTGGATTTGCGATTGTCTCTTGTTTACCAACTCATTTAAATACATTTGTGCCTCAACGAGGACTGAAAAGTTATTTCCATTTACTTCGTCTGTTATAAATCAACTGTATTAGTTTCCTTCGAACTTCCTATTGCCATCGGGATTATGTCTACTACACTCGACGGTGTAGTTCGTATCGATCTTCTTGTATGAAACGCACCCGAACCCGGAAATCGATGGCAAATCGGGATGGTCTCGTCACATAATTTCTTACCTTGTTCTTGACCACAGTATGCTTGGCTATGAACTGTAATAATACTGTATTGATTGAGGTGAAACTATATCACTCGTGTTTCTCTTCTTGTCTTAGAGTTCTCTGTTTTCTGTGATTTTTTGTCCCCGTTCGGACAAAGTCCGAAAACGAGGACTTATAATTCGGTCACCGTCCGTGTGTCTGTGCGTCATATCAGAATTCCTTGGACCAATTTTGTTCATTCTTTGCATGTGCCTAGTACTTTATGTGGAACATATGCACACGCAGTGGTTTAGCGATTTGATTCAAAATGGCCGACTGGCAGCCATCTTGTTTTTTTTAAATGTTGTATTTTGGACATGCTTTGTCAGTTTTCATTCAAACTTGGTACATAGATTATACATGTGAGGATACATGTCCATGACGATTTATTTCACAATTGGATCAAAGATGGCCAACTGGCCGCCATCTTGTTTTTTGAAAATGTTGTATTTTGGACATGCTTTGTCAGTTTTCATTAAAATTTAGTACATAGGTCATACATATTTACCATGTTCAATTACCCACCATAGACTCCGGTCAATCACAATGACTATTTTGAACTGTAGGCATTAATCAGCGATTCTGCTGGTGACTGAGAGATAGAATCTAGGTCAGGGGAAGCCCCATGACCCCAAGATTCTTTTACCCCTTACGTCCCTTACGTTAGGTCCCATGGCAGTGCCATAGGCAGCCGTCAATCACTTTCATCTCCGCCTCGTCGGGAATGATTCTGAGCGGCTCTGCCTGGCTCTGTTGCTTATTCCTGTCCAGGTTTCTAGCGTGGGTTGTTGCCGCTGCACGGCATCCGACATTGTAGCTGGTAGGATAAGTTTTCCTTGTCATTTTTACCTTCGTGTCGTTTCCCCTTTGTGTGTAGTATTTTTCACAACAAAGAGATTAAAACCCGGCGCCACTACGTAGCCACTAGCTGGTTTTGCAGCGGCACCTTTTACAACTGTATTTCGTTTTCCCTCATGCATGTCGTCTTTTATTAGTCCCCGTTCGGACGCAGTCCGAAAACGGGGACTTATGTTTTGCCCTGTGTGCGTCCGGTCGTCCGTGCGTCCGTCCGTCCGTGATCACCTGTATCTCGAACATGCATGGACCGATTAAGTTCAAACTTCACTCATACATCACACATTATATGGGACATATGCACATGCATTTTTTTCATGATCCGATTAACGATAGCCGAATAGCGGCCATTTTAAGGCCGAAAATGCATCAAAATCGCACATTTTCACCATTCCGGACCCGGATCTCAGTTATGCATGGACGGATTTTGTTCAAATTTGGTACATACATTAAACATAATAGGACCTTGATGCACGTCTTTTTTTTTTTTGGATCGGGTTCGAAATGGCCGACTGGCGGCCATTTTGTTTTAAAGAATTCAGTTCTGGATCCGTATTTGAGACATGCTTGGATTGATCGAGTTCAAACTTCACACACACAAGGTACATCATGTCACAAATATGTATGTGCATTTGTTTCATGATCTCATTAACGATAGCCAAATGGCGGCCGCTTTAAGGCCGAAAATGCATTGAAATCGCACATTTTCACCATTCCGGACCCGGATCTCAGTTATGCATGGACGGATTTCATTCAAATTTGGTACATACATTAAACATAATAGGACCTTGATGCACGTCATTTTTTTTTGCGGATCAAGTTCGAAATAGCCGACTGGCGGCCATTTTGTTTTAAAGAATTCAGTTCTGGATCCGTATCCGAGACATGTCTGGATTGATCAAGTTCAAACTTCACACACACAAGGTACATCATGTCACAAGGATGTATGTGCATTTGTTTCATGATCTCATTAACGATAGCCAAATGGGGGCCGCTTTAAGGCCGAAAATGCATTGAAATCGCACATTTTCACCATTCCGGACCCGTATCTCAGTTATGCATGGATGGATTTTGTTCAAATTTGGTACATACATTAAACATAATAGGACCTTGATGCACGTCTTTTTTTTTTTTCGGATCAAGTTCGAAATGGCCGACTGGCGGCCATTTTGTTAAAGAATTCAGTTCTGGATCCGTATCCAAGACATGTCTGGATTGATCAAGTTCAAACTTCACACACATATGGTACATCATGTCACAAATAGATATGTGCATTTGTTTCATGATCTGCTTAACAATAGCGGAATGATGGCCATTTTAAGGCCGAAAATGCATCAAAATCACGTATTTTCACAATTCCAGAACCGGATCTCAGTCATGCATGGATGGATTTTGTTCAGATTTAGCACAATGTGTTGTACATATGCAGGTGCATTTTGGTCATGATCTGCTTTGAATGTATATGTCACTCAAACATGAACGGAACGGGGACGTGTCATTGACAATGACTTGTTTACAATGTATTTAGCAATATAGAGTTGTAATGACAGCACCAGGGCTCGCTGCAGTTTTCTTTTTGGTCTCCTCGTGTTTTGAGTTGACTGTGCAGTGGTTATATTCAGAATTTACCAGCATAGAACCCGCATCCGAGATACTTTGTTGTAGCTGTGTGCGGGGTTTGGGTTTTTTGCGTGAAGTTGTATGTTTTTTCACTGGAGTTCTGAGACCTGAGATTTTCTTTCAGAGCCATCAAAATCGCTGAGACTGACCGCGTCACAGCAATGTCGCGCGTCCAGTAAACAAATCGGTTAAAGTGAATTTCATGTTTTGCATGAGTGGAAAGTAATCACACTCGTCTGCCGGTGCTTCGTGTACCGGGACGTCAAGTAGGAGGCCCGATAGTGGAGCTCTGGGTACTGATATTTTTCTCGGTCTCCCTCGCTGATCAGAGGGCATCCTCACAGTCTGTTTTTTCAGGGGATGGTTTACCCGATTTTACCGGCTGCAGCGAGGCTGTGTCCCTAGAGGCTTTCCTCCTATGGGGCCCGTTGCAGGCCCCTTTGTGGACCCTTCCTCACACGGTGCCGGGTTTGCCTCCGAGTTGAGGGCTTTGGTTGAAGGACTGTCAGGGCAATTGCGTCCTTGGCAGGCCGGGTAGATCAGACGCAGTCGGAGCGAGCTGTCTCCACTGTGTCCCCTTCGTGGGCAAGCAGGAAGAAACACGAAAGCATGTTTGCATACAAACACATTTCTTCCGGGGAACCCCCGTTCCCAGTCGCGGCTCTCCCACTATTTTGGGGGGAGGCCGAGTCTCAGGCTAATTGCACCGGGCCTCCTTTACCCGGTCGGTGTGGTTTCGGGATCAGACCCCCTAGCGTGGGATGAGACCAAAACGCCCCCAACCGGATTCCAAGGCTCCTTCCCCAGACCCCAGTACCACGAATTTGGCAAACCGAGCAAAGGGGGACAGCCGTGTCCCATGGGCGTCCTTTCCAATCGAAGACGACCCATCAAGCCCTGAGGGCATAGCTGCTTGAGCGCATTATTGTACGTGCCCAGGACTCAGAGACCTTGGAGGCAGAACGCACCAGCCTCCTAGACCAGGCGACATTTTTACTGGTGGGCCACCACACATCTACATGCAACACACCCGAGTGTCACCTGGCTCTCTTGGCCGGGGCCACTACTGTGCTACGAGACGCAGCCTTAGACGCACATGTTTTTGCCGACAAGCTGAGTTGGGGTACATCCCCACCTCAGTGACGCAGACTTGACATCCTCCACCCTCTTTGTTCAGGGAATGGTGGGTACAGTCTCGGAGCTTCGAAGTGCAATGAACCAGAGGGTTCAGATTGAATCTGCTAGCCAGTTGGCCCTGCCAAGGGCAAGCGGAGGGCACCGCCAGCACAGAAAACGCCCTAGGGCGTCGTCCGCTAGCCAGAGTCAGCCAAGAGGAGTCATATTTCAGAATTCCTTGGACCGATTCCATTCATTCTTTGCATGTGCCTAGTACTTTATGTGGGACATATGCACATGTAGTGGTTTAGCGATTCGATTCAAAATGGCCGACTGGCAGCCATCTTGTTTTTTGAAAATGTTGTATTTTGGACATGCTTTGTCAGTTGTCATTCAAACTTGGTACATAGATTATACATGTTAGGATGCATGTCCATGACAATTTGTTTCAAAATCTGGTCAAGAATTGACAGCCATCTGACTTTTTGGCCTTACTACTATATTTCCACAATTTATGTACCATTTTCATTCGTATTTGGCACATACATCATACGTATCAGTGTGTTTCATAATCAGAACAAAGATGGCCGAATAACGGCTGTTTTTATTTTTGGCCATATTACTACTACACGGAACACATGTTTTGATGTAAATAAACAATCTGTTGTATACGCCACTTGGAGCTCAAGTTTCAAGGACACGCTCACGTCAACCTCTCCGCTTTAATATGACGAGCACAAAGAGAACTTTCCAAAATTTAACGGGGACTGTGTCATTTTCAATGACTTGTTTTATTTCAATTTAACAGCGATTTGGCTGTGACCATGGAATTAGTCATTGTAGGCTGTTTTTATCGAATTGGTTGATTGTCATAGTAAATACGCTAAGTACAATTAAACGTCCGAGGTTGAACAGTAGTCATTTCTAACATGATTATTTAATTTAGTTTAATTCCTTCAGTTAAAAATTGAGTTTCCAAAATAAATAATATGTACCCTCGTGTTTACTTCAAGTTTTCATTAAAACAAAGTTAAAGTCTTTGAAATTGCTTTTCTGCCTGTTTTCATTATACATCATGTTGTACATCTAGAGATGAATTCAAAATGACCAACCAGTAGCCATTTTTAAATTTAATGCTCTTCCAGAACACTATCTCTCAATATGGACAAGTACTCAGTTGACGATCAGATACAAGATATCAATCATTATAATCTTAGAAAATCATTATATAACTAAGCATCACCTTTTGGATCCAAATCTCTGACATGTTTATGTTTTATCTGATTTTAAAGTTAACTTTTTCTCCATCAGTTAGAAGATTGGGACAAAAATAGTCAAATTTTCTGAGTAAAAATTTTGAATTGAATTTTGTCTGTTAGCTCCAAAATTTTGGCAAGAAAATGTGGTTTTGAAAATGTTAATGGCTTTATTACCAGAACCTCTCTATACACCAATATGTGAGTTACTGGAAAAGAATGATTAACACCTTTCAGACAATTGTCATGCATATGATTAATGGTGCTCATCACATTAAACCTACCTACAATCACAAACAATTAAATTCATATGTAAATGCTTGTTTATCAGTGGATTCTAAAAATGTTGTCAATATATGACCACTTCAAAGACATTCTGATAACTCAGTTACTCAGTATAGTCATTGCATAGAGTGTCAATTAGACCAGCTGGTGAGCGGCAGTCACTTTAAATATACTCATTGGGTAAAGAAATTGGCACATGTATTTATAACACCATCACCTCAGCTAAACATGTCTTCATCTGTCCTTGTAAATGAATGCATATAATTCACTTCTCTGTGTATCACTGAAAGAGAATCATACTATTCTGTTTCATCATCAATGAAAGAGTCTTCCCAATCATCAGCTGACATTGACCCGCTATCCCAGCATTCTCTGCATGCAGGAGAACAGGATCTGCACTGTGACAAGCAGCACCTCATTGTTGAACAGTCTGTCTTGCAGGAGTATCTGATGATTTCCAGAAATGCTTCTTGTGCTACATTTCTGTCTGTCATCACTAGTATAATGTTAATCCATGATTTCAAACCAGATTCATTTGTGATAGATCAAAGCATTTCCACATCTGTCTTTTTTTTGAAACTCTATAGTGGATACCAAACAGAAGACACCTTGAACCTTGGCAAGCTCAATCCTTATATAAGTATCCTATGTAAAAATCTGGTTCTATGTGATCCATTTGAAAACAATGCTATAGTATTTTGAAAACAAAATCCTATAAACTACATCAATAGGACCATATAGAATCCAGTCGCTTAGCTGATATCCTATAGGACCTGCTCCTTCAGGATAAAGCTAATAACCTAATAGAACCTACCTAGTCCTATAGGATATTTAAAATCCTATCCGATCTAGTCTTGTAGGATATTGTTATATCCTATCGGATTTAATTAGAAAATACTACACGATTCCCAGTAATCGTGATAGAACCCAGTCCTTTACGATATTAGTAATATCCTATAGGATAGTGCTAGGCCAGTAATATTACTAAATCCTATGCTTTTATAGATCAGTTCTATAGGATTTATGCATTATATAGGATTTGTCTTATAGGACAAACTGTTCTATAAGATTTTGTTTGATCCTATAGCATTACTTACAATCCTATAGAAGTTTTATAGGATACTTTACATAAGGGCGGTTCTGCCACGGAGTAGGTTTCAGTGTTATAACTCAAATTCAAGCTCAGATTTGACTATAAAGTGCAGATGTGGAAAGGATTTGACTCACTCACTCTACTTACTTTCTTCATTCTTTACTTACTTTCTTCATTTTTTATTTACTATTTTTCATTTTTTATTTTTTACTTACTTTCTTCATTCTTTACTTACTTACTTTCTTCATTCTTTACTTACTTTCTTCATTCTTTACTTACTTTCTTCATTCTTTACTTACTTTCTTCATTCTTTACTTACTTACTTTCTTCATTCTTTACTTACTTTCTTCATTCTTTACTTTCTTCATTCTTTACTTACTTTCTCCATTCTTTACTTACTTTCTTCATTCTTTACTTACTTTCTTTACTTACTTTCTTCATTCTTTACTTACTTTCTTCATTCTTTACTTACTTTCTTCATTCTTTACTTACTTTCTTCATTCTTTACTTACTTTCTTCATTCTTTACTTTCTCCATTCTTTACTTACTTTCTTCATTCTTTACTTACTTTCTTTACTTACTTACTTTCTTCATTCTTTACTTACTTTCTTCATTCTTTACTTACTTACTTTCTTCATTCTTTACTTACTTACTTTCTTCATTCTTTACTTACATTCTTTACTTACTTTCTTCATTCTTTACTTACTTTCTTCATTCTTTACTTACTTTCTTCATTCTTTACTTACTTTCTTCATTCTTTACATCCTAAGATACTCCTGTAAGACAGACTGTTCAACAATGAGGTGCTACTGTGACAAGGCAGATCCTGACTCTCCTTCTGTATGTAGAGAATACTGGGATAGAGGTTCAGTGTTGGGTGTTGATCAGGAATACTCTTTCATTGATGATGAGGCAGAATAGTAAGATTCTCTTTCAGTGATACACACAGGAGGTAATTACATGCATTCATTTACAAAGACAGATGAAGACGTGTTTAGCTGTGGTGATTGTGTTACATATACATGTGCTAATTTATATTCCCAATGAATATATTTAAAGTGACGCTCACCAGCTGGTCTACCTGCTACAGAAACTGTATCCAGTGACTATGCTCAGTAATCGAGTTATCAGAATGTTTTGAAGAGGCTGTTGCACGACTCGATCTCAATGAATCTGTTTGAAATGGTACTTAAAATAGTTACTTACTCTGCCCTAACTGTTCAGACACCTTTCTGTGTGCATGCATTCCCTGTATCTCAGACATGCCTGGCTCGATCACGTTCAGACTTCACAGATATATCACATATCTTGGGCAACATTTGTTTTATGATCTGAATCTAGATGGTGAATTGTCAGCCATTTTCGTGATAAAAATTCATCAAAATCATGCATTTCTGTCATATCTAAACTGGATCCCATAAGTGGTGAGACCTCAATGGATCTCATTTTGGGTTTTTTATTCAAAATGTCCAACTGGTGGCCATTTTGTTTTAATGAGTGGTTTTCCAGACATGCCTTGACCAATCATGTTCAAACTTTTATATATTACATGTATATATGTCATGCATCTGAATATATAATTGCAGCCATTTTAATGTTGTAAATTTATGAAAATCAAGTATTTCTGTCATTACAAAACCAGATCTCATAGACGGATTTTGTTCAAATTTAGGAGAAACATCAGTCATTATGGGACCTGCATGAAAACCATTTTGTTTTTTCAGATTGGATTCAAAATGGCTGCTACTAACATTTCCTGATCAAACATTTTCAAAATTTACATTATACATCATGTTGCACATATGCACATCTTTTGTTTGATAAATCAATTTAAGGTGGTAGAATTGCTGCCATTTTAATGTTAAAAATTCATCAAAATGGGGCATTTCTGTAATTCTCGATCTGAATCTCGGTCATGCATAGATACAGATTTCTACAGATTGCTCCAACTTGACATGTACATTGAACTTTATGAGACATTAATGCATGTCACATTGTTTGTCAGATTGGACTCAACATGGTTGACTGGTGCCATCATTTTTTTTAAACTAAAAAATGCTTAATCCTTTTTCATTTAAATTTGGTAATTAATGTCCATTACGTTCATGACAATTTGTTTCACAATTGAATCAGAAATGGCAGATTGGTAGCAATCTTGCTTTTTGGCAATACTACACCATATCTTCAAGATTTGTGTACCATTTGATCCATATTTGGCACATACATCATACACTGTATATGTCAGTTTGTTTTATAAGCAGATCAAAGATGGCTGACTGGCAGCCATTTCTGTTTTTGGCCATACTATGCAAGTTCTGTCACTTGGTCTGATTTCATTGATGTTTATCTAAAACTTAGATTTTCCATGCATGATTTAATTAAAGATGGCTGCTTTGAGGCTATCTTTGTCTGTAAATATGTGATATAGAACATTGTATGGTTTTGTTCAAATTTGGTATATACATTTTATTTGTATGTAAACATGTGCATGATATATTAGTTTCGTTTCTGACACGATAGGACAGAATGGCCTGGAAATGATACACGATACCAAGAAGTTTGTATCATCAATAACAAACTTTATTTTCAAGTACAATATATAGATAAAACATGAATATTGATTAGCACTGACAGTTGACATGCACCAATAGGAACTAAGAAAGAATAGCCAATGGGATTCAGTGTAACAAAATGGATTATCATATGGGTGGAGCCATAAGTTGGTCCACATGATTTTTGGCAGTAGACCATATCTTTTAACTCTGATACCATGGTACCATTTTTGTTCATGTTGTCACATACAACATATAATACACATCAATGTTAGTTGGATTATATTCCTAAGTGTGTATTGAATATACTGAATCAAAAAAAAATTCTAATATACATAGATTAATGAGAGTCTGGTTGCAAATGAATTAACAATTGGTAATGTATTTTATCCTGAGATGTATATTTAACTTGTAAAGTAGATTATGTCTATAGTTGTGAGGGAACTTTAAATAACACAATATTTCGTGATTCCTAAATTAAACATATTTATGCTTATTGCGACTAGCATGAATGAGTAAACTTTGTTTTGACAATGCGCTCTTAATACTTCTTTGATGCTCAGTTCATCTCCTGTCTCTTTAATAAAAATAGAACTTTTTTTTATCAAAACAATGGAAAACAATCTATAACTGGCATTGTTGTGTTCATCATCTTCAATATTCAGAAATTTTGGGATAAATTCAGATACACCACCCAGCATTCTGATTGGTCAATAACTGGCTTGACTTATCGGATCAAATGATGAAGTGTATGCATAATATAAATTCTAACATTTCGTTGAGTGTTAATTTGCATGCAATCAATGAAACTAAATTGAATTTTACTTAAGAAACCAACACATCATAAGCACAGCTAAGTAATAAACTAATTTATATGACCACAGTATTGACCAATAAGAGAACTAATATGTTGAAAGGTATTTCTGAGCAGTGTTGCATGGTGGCTATGAAAGAATTATGCAAGTTAATAAACCTTACCTATGCTCAATGTCATCCTTAAAAAGGTTTTCCATGCTCAATATACATTTTGAACTGTATATAGATACGATCGCTGAATTAGCTGCATACTGAATGGCCAAAAATGTTGTGAGGAGTGTTGGCAGCCATATTGGATTTATGCAAATTAGGCACATTCACCCAAATGTGTAATTTGTATTCTTATGTGCATTGAAATACATTTATTCACTGTTGGATACCAAGGTCCCAAATACAATCCCTTTCATGGATTTCTATCCCTGGTAGAGTGGTGTGATTAATTGGCCAATAAAGTACCTTGTACTGTATCTGAGGTTTTTCTAGTTGCAGACTCAATGCAGATCATTCTGTAGGTCAGTGATATTGTCAATATATGTATGGTTTCATGAATGTTTATGGCATCATAATCATCACTGAGTCAATCTTATTTGCCATCTGGGGAGCTGACAGCCCTGCCTGCTGCATACTGACATTGCATGATGGCAATCATTACATATACTTGGTCCCCATTTACTCCTGCAGGGTATACAGAGGCAGTAGGAGTAAAGTGACACCATGGTAAATTTACAGCCATGACTCACAACTTGATATCCAAAATTATAACCATTTTTCCCATGGCACTTACAATGTATCACGACCTGAAATGGCAGAATTACCTTGCCTTGAGGAATTCTTCTTCTGCCAGCTAAACATTTTAATGGTTTACAATTACATATTGGGTACAGTTGGTAAGGAATTTTGCAAACCATAAACCCAATATATCCACCAATTCCTACGTTTATTCCTTCATTTATACTAATATTTATACTAAGTGTTCAAGGCATAATCTGCCAGTGTGAAACCAGTTCTGGTAAGGGTTCATCAGGCTATTCAGTTCAAGGCGTGATCTGCCAGTGTGAAACCAGTTCTGATAAGGGTTCATCAGGCTATTCGGTTCAAGGCATGATCTGCCAGTGTGAAACCAGTTCTTGTAAGGGTTCATCAGGCTAATCAGTTCAAGGCATGATCTGCCAGTGTGAAACCAGTTCTGGTAAGGGTTCATCAGGCTATTCAGTTCAAGGCATGATCTGCCAGTGTGAAACCAGTTCTGGTAAGAGTTCATCAGTCTATTCAGTTCAAGGCATGATCTGCCAGTGTAAAACCAGTTTTGGTAAGGGTTCATCAGTCTATTCCGTTCAAGGCATGATCTGCCAGTGTGAAACCAGTTCTGGTAAGGGTTCATCAGGCTAATCAGTTCAAGGCATGATCTGCCAGTGTGAAACTAGTTCTGGTAAGGGTTCTTCAGTCTATTCAGTTCAAGGCATGATCTGCTTGTGTGAAACCAGTTCTGGTAAGGGTTCATCAGGCTATTCAGTTCAAGGCATGATCTGCCAGTGTGAAACCAGTTCTGGTAAGGGTTCATCAGGCTATTCAGTTCAAGGCATGATCTGCCAGTGTGAAACTAGTTCTGGTAAGAGTTCTTCAGTCTATTCAGTTCAAGGCATGATCTGCCAGTGTGAAACCAGTTATGGTAAGGGTTCATCAGGCTATTCAGTTCAAGACATGCTCTGCCAGTGTGAAACTAGTTCTTCTAAGGGTTCATCAGTCTATTCGGTTCAAGGCATGATCTGCCAGTGTGAAACTAGTTCTGGTAAGGGTTCATCACTCTATTCAGTTCAAGGCATGATCTGCCAGTGTGAAACCAGTTCTGGTAAGGGTTCATCAGTCTATTCAGTTCAAGGCATGTTCTGCCAGTGTGAAACTAGTTCTGGTAAGGGTTCATCAGTCTATTCAGTTCAAGGCATGTTCTGCCAGTGGGAAACTAGTTCTGGTAAAGTTCATCAGTCTATTCAGTTCAAGACATGATCTGCCAGTGTGAAACTAGTTCTGGTAAGGGTTCTTCAGTCTATTCAGTTCAAGGCATGATCTGCCAGTGTGAAACCAGTTCTGGTAAGGGTTCATCAGGCTAATCAGTTCAAGGCATGATCTGCTTGTGTGAAACCAGTTCTGGTAAGGGTTCATCAGGCTATTCAGTTCAAGGCATGATCTGCCAGTGTGAAACCAGTTCTGGAAAGGGTTCATCAGACTATTCTGTTCAAGGCATGTTCTGCCAGTGTAAAACCAGTTCTGGTAAGGGTTCATCAGGCTAATCAGTTCAAGGCATGATCTGCCAGTGTGAAACCAGTTCTGATAAGGGTTCATCAGGCTATTCAGTTCAAGGCGTGATCTGCCAGTGTGAAACCAGTTCTGGTAAGGGTTCATCAGGCTAATCAGTTCAAGGCATGATCTGCCAGTGTGAAACCAGTTCTGGTAAGGGTTCATCAGGCTATTCAGTTCAAGGCATGATCTGCCAGTGTAAAACCAGTTCTGGTAAGGGTTTATCAGTCTATTCAGTTCAAGGCATGATCTGCCAGTGTAAAACCAGTTTTGGTAAGGGTTCATCAGGCTAATCAGTTCAAGGCATGATCTGCCAGTGTAAAACCAGTTCTGGTAAGGGTTCATCAGTCTATTCAGTTCAAGGCATGATCTGCCAGTGTGAAACTAGTTCTGGTAAGGGTTTTTCAGTCTATTCAGTTCAAGACATGATCTGCCAGTGTGAAACTAGTTCTGGTAAGGGTTCTTCAGTCTATTCAGTTCAAGGCATGATCTGCCAGTGTGAAACTAGTTCTGGTAAGGGTTCATCAGTCTATTCGGTTCAAGGCATGATCTGCCAGTGTGAAACCAGTTCTGGTAAGGGTTCATCAGGCTAATCAGTTCAAGGCATGATCTGCTTGTGTGAAACCAGTTCTGGTAGGGGTTCATCAGTCTATTCGGTTCAAGGCATGATCTGCCAGTGTGAAACCAGTTCTAGTAAGGGTTCATCAGGCTATTCAATTCAAGGCATGATCTGCCACTGTGAAACCAGTTCTGATAAGGGTTCATCAGGCTATTCAGTTCAAGGCGTGATCTGCCAGTGTGAAACCAGTTCTGGTAAGGGTTCATCAGGCTAATGAGTTCAAGGCATGATCTGCCAGTGTGAAACCAGTTCTGGTAAGGGTTCATCAGGCTATTCAGTTCAAGGCATGATCTGCCAGTGTAAAACCAGTTCTCGTAAGGGTTCATCAGTCTATTCAGTTCAAGGCATGATCTGCCAGTGTAAAACCAGTTTTGGTAAGGGTTCATCAGGCTAATCAGTTCAAGGCATGATCTGCCAGTGTAAAACCAGTTCTGGTAAGGGTTCATCAGTCTATTCAGTTCAAGGCATGATCTGCCAGTGTGAAACTAGTTCTGGTAAGGGTTTTTCAGTCTATTCAGTTCAAGACCTGATCTGCCAGTGTGAAACTAGTTCTGGTAAGGGTTCTTCAGTCTATTCAGTTCAAGGCATGATCTGCCAGTGTGAAACTAGTTCTGGTAAGGGTTCATCAGTCTATTCGGTTCAAGGCATGATCTGCCAGTGTGAAACCAGTTCTGGTAAGGGTTCATCAGGCTAATCAGTTCAAGGCATGATCTGCTTGTGTGAAACCAGTTCTGGTAGGGGTTCATCAGTCTATTCGGTTCAAGGCATGATCTGCCAGTGTGAAACCAGTTCTAGTAAGGGTTCATCAGGCTATTCAATTCAAGGCATGATCTGCCAGTGTGAAACCAGTTCTGATAAGGGTTCATCAGGCTATTCAGTTCAAGGCGTGATCTGCCAGTGTGAAACCAGTTCTGGTAAGGGTTCATCAGGCTAATGAGTTCAAGGCATGATCTGCCAGTGTGAAACCAGTTCTGGTAAGGCTTCATCAGGCTATTCAGTTCAAGGCATGATCTGCCAGTGTAAAACCAGTTCTGGTAAGGGTTCATCAGTCTATTCAGTTCAAGGCATGATCTGCCAGTGTAAAATCAGTTTTGGTAAGGGTTCATCAGACTATTCTGTTCAAGGCATGATCTGCCAGTGTAAAACCAGTTCTGGTAAGGGTTCATCAGGCTAATCAGTTCAAGACATGATCTGCCAGTGTGAAACCAGTTCTGATAAGGGTTCATCAGGCTATTCAGTTCAAGGCGTGATCTGCCAGTGTGAAACCAGTTCTGGTAAGGGTTCATCAAGCTAATCAGTTCAAGGCATGATATGCCAGTGTGAAACCTGTTCTGGTAAGGGTTCATCAGTCTATTCAGTTCAAGGCATGATCTGCCAGTGTAAAACCAGTTCTGGTAAGTCTTTATCAGACTAATCAGGTGAAGGCATGATCTGCCAGTGTGAACCAGTTTTGGTAAGGGTTCATCAGGCTATTCAGTTCAAGGCATGATCTGCCAGTGTGAAACCAGTTCTGGTAAGGGTTCATCAGTCTATTCAGTTCAAGGCATGATCTGCCAGTGTGAAACCAGTTCTGGTAAGGGTTCATCAGGCTAATCAGTTCAAGGCATGATCTGCCAGTGTGAAACCAGTTTTGGTAAGGGTTCATCAGTCTATTCGGTTCAAGGCATGATCTGCCAGTGTGAAACCAGTTCTGGTAAGGGTTCATCAGTCTTTTCAGTTCAAGTCATGATCTGCCAGTGTGAAACCAGTTCTGGTAAGAGTTCATCAGGCTATTCAGTTCAAGGCATGATCTGCCAGTGTGAAACCAGTTCTGATAAGGGTTCATCAGTCTATTCGGTTCAAGGCATGATCTGCCAGTGTGAAACCAGTTCTGGTAAGGGTTCATCAGGCTAATCAGTTCAAGGCATGATCTGCCAGTGTGAAACCAGTTCTGGTAAGGGTTCATCAGGCTAATCAGTTCAAGGCATGATCTGCCAGTGTGAAACCAGTTCTGGTAAGGGTTCATCAGGCTAATCAGTTCAAGGCATGATCTGCTTGTGTGAAACCAGTTCTTGTAAGGGTTCATCAGTCTATTCAGTTCAAGGCATCATCTGCCAGTGTGAAACCAGTGATGGTAAGGGTTCATCGGGCTAATCAGCTCAAGCCATGATCTGCCAGTGTGAAACCAGTGGGTGGTAAGGGCTCATCAGGCTATTCATTTTTCTGCATACATTTAAATCTTTTGAGGTGATCAAGATATGTGAGCATATTGGATCAATCTTTTATTCTTTAATTTCTTGTCTATACAGGAACACTATCCAGTAATTTGACTGGTGTAGATAAAATGGTGTAGATAGTTGAGATTTGCATTACGTTAGCAGAATTGCTGGGGCGCTACTTGTTCAGCAAGAAATCATTTTGTCGATTGTCATTGCAATTTCCATGATAAAGTGGGTAAACTGGTGTCTTGATGAGTTAAGATATTGTTTGGGTTGTCTATCCTGGGAGTGCATAAAAAATGATTTGTATTATCTCAACTATTTAGCTCGCTGTCGACTTTGTTGAGCTGAGCTTATATATGAGTGATTGCCCATCGTCGTCTGTGTCAACTTTTTATTTTTTCTACTTTTGAAAACAACTGAATGTTTTGATACTTGATGTATATGTACCTTGGGTAGACGTTTCTTAGATTTGTTCATTTCATGATGTTTCCTTTAATTCTCGAATTTTGGTGAGTATTTTTGGTAAAAAGTGATATTTTTGACTTAAAAACCGCAAGTCTGATTGCTTTGATAGTATATATATAGGTACTACAGGTAGACCTCTCTCAGATTTGTTCATATTTTGATGATATATTCAATTATTTAATTTTGATGAGTATTTTTGTCATTTTTGGTAAAAAGTGATATTTTCAAATTCTTGTTGAAAACAGCAAGTCTGATTGCTTTGGTACTATACATATTGTTCATTTTCTAATGATATCTTCTGGTCTTTAATTGAAATGTGCATTGCGGAGCTACCTTAGCAGACAGGCTGCTTGTTGATAATTTATCTGGTATTTGAAGTTCCATCCTTTCTTCGCTTATCAAGGTGATAACAAACTTTTACTTTTAAAATACTTACTAACGTAACCATAATAGTGTATTGATGTTTTTAACTTTGATGATGTTTTTGCCTTGCTGGGTCATTAAAGTATAACGGTAAAGATAAAAGTATGAGATCAAAATTTTCTTCATGGTTGTTGTTGTTGTTGTTGTTGTTGTTGGATGTAAGCTTTTTTTCTTGTGGATACAAGAGCACAAGGAATGTTTATCTGATCATTTTCAAACTTACCAATCATAACACAATGTTCAATTTTGGTGTGACTATAGCTTGTATAATTTTTAATATGTAGAAATATAATTGCACAAAATGAAGACATTTATACTGCTGATCATGAGTATTTGATGTTTTTAATATTATAAATTTAAAATTATAATTACCCACCAAGATCGGATATTAAATAGTAATCCAATGTTATTGTACTTATGCAGTGTAAATCATTCTTGTCACTAAAAAAGAAGTTGACCAACTGATTGATACATTCACTTACAATAGAACTGAGTTGAATTTTGCATGTATTTCATAGCAAATCTTAATCATGACAAAATAGATATCCGTTAACACTACTTTGTCTAATTCCCTCTCTAGGGTTTTAGGGCACCCTACTTTTTTCAGCCCTGTTGTTGACCTTGTCAAAGGGAGCTTATCATATGAGTAATTGTCCGTCGTCTCTGTCATCCATGTCAACTTTTTACATTTTCAACTTTTCCTTGAAAACTACAATTCTTAGATTTGTTCATTTTGTGATGATATCTTTAATTCTCTGATTTCTCGTGAATATTTTTGTCATTTTTTTAAAAACTGCAAGTCTAGATTGCTTTGATACTATACATATAGATACATCAAGTACATCAAATTTGTTCAATTTTTAATGATATCTTCAATTCCTTAATTGAAATGTTCATTGCTAACAGCGGAGCTATGTCAGCCGAGATGTGCTTGTTGTTTTTTCTGGTGCCAATTTGAAGGCTGCCATACAATGGCAGTTATTCTTCATTCTTTAGCATATGGTTAATTTATTTCCATCTACTGCATTTGACTTCATTGCTGATCTGTTTTATATTTGTTTTTCTTCAGTATGTCACTATAGAATACAACATAATTTTAAGTACCTTCCTCAGACATTTGAATTGAAATGTGTCCAGCCTCTTGTTGTCACTTTTATTGATTTTCCATGTCTTGCATCCATAAGTAAGACAAAAGAACAAAGCTAGAAGAAAATACATAATACTTAGGTAGGTAATACAAGTGATTGTTTATATCTTCACCTCACCACAGTGTTGGCTGACTTTGTCTCCTCATTTGGTAAACTGGTCAACTTCATTTAACTGGTCATCGTCTATGACTATTCTGCTGTTGGATTTGCTGTTTACCTGTAGTCTCAACAATCTGTTATTTGATATTTGTCACTGGCATAGGCTGGCAACAATTTGGCAATGTTTGGTCTAGCTATCATTCCCACAAATACAGTTCATATACAAGACGTATAATAGTAAATACTTTTATTAACCTTGTCACAATCAGAAATATATTACGCAGTGATCATCTACACTGTCAAACAAGGAAAATATAATAATCATATTAATTATACACAGATCAGAAATTAAACCAGGTATACAGTACTGTTAATTATTTAAATTAGTTTATACCTAAAGATAGAGTTCAAATAATGTAAAGATGTGTTCCAAATATCCTGACTTTGAGAATGATAGTGGCTGAGCATGGGATGGGGATACAACAACAGTCAAATGTAGCTGATTCTGGTGCGTGATATTACAAGCTCAAATATCAAGTGGCACTATTCAATAAAAGTATACAATGATGCGATAATATACAATAACGGCTACATACAATACTCAGTATTTCGTACAATTTCGTCATAGATGTATGTATGTTTTTATCCAATCTAAGCACAAACAAACTCGTGCTTCATTGTAAATGTTATAATGAATACATAAATTAACAATATAAATGTGAAAATGACAAGAATGTTGTACTCACAATGGACAATGTTACTCTATACAGACGAGCCCCTGGAGCACAGCTTGCTGAGTGTGTAAAAGTTTTCCTCCGGTAAAATGCTGGCTCCCAACAACACCGGATTCACAACCCTGCACGGTTTCCGCCAGAAGTAATGGAATTGATTTCCCTACAATTACCTGGCCCCAGCTTATACCTAGACGTGTGTGTCTCAGGCGCCCTGTGATAAACGTGTTGGCTCGTTTCCCTCAGTTTGCTTACAAACGACTATAGGCCAGCCCTGCTACTGTGGCATCCTGAGTCAGAGTGACGTGTCCTCTGACCACACCACGCAAACACAACAAAACAATTATTGAATAAATTAAATACAACATACACCTGTCCCTGCAATCACTACATACACCTGTACACAAATCTAATTGCAAGACGAATTCTCGCGTGACAGTATTCAGTCTTGGCTGCAAACTGATTTCTCAGATACTGCATATGTTTGATGTAATGTCATCAGAAAATTTCAAATCGTCTGATGTTGACATGATTACTATACATTATTCCTGTGTTATTTTCCTTGTAACGTTCTTCATAATTCATATCACAACAATTAGGAAAATGAAACGAGACATGGCATCTAATTGCTTCATTTTAATTAATTTTTGTGGAATTCCATAGCTGAACAGTATTCTCCACAGGCTCTCTTGGTGTACAGATTCCCATGCCTTCTCTAAATCCACAAATGTCACATATACAGTAGACTGCCATTCCACATCTTATTTGTCAATGATTATATTGCAAAGTATGAATATCTTTTCCACTGTACTTCTTTTTTTGGATCCAGCTTGTTCATTTCTCAAATTTGTGTTCACTTCTCATCCCATCAATTGTTACTCTACCAAATACTTTGCTTGGCACTGATGTTAATGTTATCCCTCTCTCAAACAATTCTTTCATTTACCCATTCCCAGCAGCCCCTACGATCTGCCTCAAATGCTTGATCACCAGCCTTATTTCCTTTTATCTTTTCTCATACTTTTTTTTAACTTCCTTGAGTATTCCTTTGTTTTCTCTACCATCCCTAACACTATTTTGTAACAGTTCCTCAACATTGTTTATTCTAAATTACCAGTAATTCAAAAAAAAAAACACAATTCTGGAGAATTAACCAAGAAAATCAAAATTTTGTTAGCCTTGATCAGAAGTTTAGAGAAACAAATGTGATTTCTGCAAAGAATACAATTTCCAGAAAAAAAATCTGAATGTTATGTCCTCTTGAACTCAATAAAAAAAGTAAACTAGATAAATTGAAGTGCTGAGTATACCACAATGACTGATAAGTCAATAATCATAAATTTGCTAGAAATTATTACAAGTAATACAAGAAAGCATAAGCTTAGTGACATAAGTAGACATATAGTAATAAATCAGTTTTTTATGTTATATATAGATGACTGGTATGGTGTAGCTGCAATCAAACTATAGTGTATAAGGATCAGAGAAATAATGCTTGACATTTCTTGACATTTCCTCTAGGATTAAACAGAATCAGGATTTATTTTATGTAAATGTTCTAGGTATAATACATTTATATTTATTTGTGTGTTTATTAGTTCATTAAGGTGCTAGTGATGGTTAAAAGTATCTGTCAATTAGGAATATGCTTTCTTGTATTATATGAAATAGTTTCAGCAAACTTTGTTATTTTAGTTGTATCAAATGTTTCTAAATCTAGATTTAATATAATTGTATTTTGATTGTTGAGTACATAACATAACTACTGAGAATACAATGCAACACACACTCATCCCTTCAGTGTAGTACACTTGCAGTTCATTGGTTTGTCTAGGTTATGTTGGCCTGGGAGGGGACATCCACTCATCCCTTCACTGTAGTACATTTGCAACTCATTGGTTTTCCTAGGTATGTTGGCCTGGGAGGTGACACCCACTCATCCTTTCACTGTAGTACACTTGCAGCTCATTGGTTTTCCTAGGTTATGTTGGCCTGGGAGGTGACACCCACTCATCCCTTCACTGTAGTACACTTGCAGCTCATTGGTTTTCCTAGGTTATGTTGGCCTGGGAGGTGACATCCACTCATCCCTTCACTGTAGTACACTTGCAGCTCAATGGTTTGCCTAGGTTATGTTGGCCTGGGAGGTGACATCTACTCATCCCTTCACTGCAGTACACTTGCAACTCAATGGTTTGCCTAGGTTATGTTGGCCTGGGAGGTGATATCCACTCATCCCTTCACTGTAATATACTTGCAGCTCATTGGTTTTCCTAGGTTATGTTGGCCTGGGAGGTGACATCCACTCATCCCTTCGCTGCAGTACACTTGCAACTCAATGGTTTGCCTAGGTTATGTTGGCCTGGGAGGTGACATCCACTCATCCCTTCACTGTAATATACTTGCAGCTCACTGGTTTTCCTAGGTTATGTTGGCCTGGGAGGTGACACCCACTCATCCCTTCACTGTAGTACACTTGCAGTTCATTGGTTTGCCTAGGTTATGTTGGCCTGGGAGGTGACATCCACTCATCCCTTCACTGCAGTACACTTGCAACTCAATGGTTTGCCTAGGTTATGTTGGCCTGGGAGGTGACATCCACTCATCTCTTCACTGTAATATACTTGCAGCTTATTGGTTTTCCTAGGTTATGTTGGCCTGGGAGGTGACACCCACTCATCCCTTCACTGTAGTACACTTGCAGCTCATTGGTTTTCCTAAGTTATGTTGGCCTGGGAGGTGACATCCACTCATCCCTTCACTGTAGTACACTTGCAGCTCAATGGTTTGCCTAGGTTATGTTGGCCTGGGAGGTGACATCCACTCATCCCTTCACTGTAGTACACTTGCAGTTCATTGGATTGCCTAGGTTATGTTGGCCTGGGAGGTGACATCCACTCATCCCTTCACTGCAGTACACTTGCAACTCAATGGTTTGCCTAGGTTATGTTGGCCTGGGAGGTGACATCCACTCATCCCTTCACTGTAATATACTTGGAGCTCACTGGTTTTCCTAGGTTATGTTGGCCTGGGAGGTGACACCCACTCATCCCTTCACTGTAGTACACTTGCAGCTCATTGGTTTTCCTAGGTTATGTTGGCCTGGGAGGTGACATCCACTCATCCCTTCACTGTAGTATACTTGCAACTCATTGGTTTTTCTAGGTTATGTTGGCCTGGGAGGTGACATCCACTCATCCCTTCACTGTAATATACTTGCAGCTCATTGGTTTGCCTAGGTTATGTTGGCCTGGGAGGTGACACCCACTCATCCCTTCACTGTAGTATACTTGCAGCTCATTGGTTTTCCTAGGTATGTTGGCCTGGGAGGTGACATCCACTCATCCCTTCACTGTAGTATACTTGCAACTCATTGGTTTTTCTAGGTTATGTTGGCCTGGGAGGTGACATCCACTCATCCCTTCACTGTAGTACACTTGCAACTCATTGGTTTGCTTAGGTTATGTTGGCCTGGGAGGTGACACCCACTCATCCCTTCACTGTAGTATACTTGCAGCTCATTGGTTTTCCTAGGTATGTTGGCCTGGGAGGTGACATCCAGTCATCCCTTCAGTGTAGTACACTTGCAGCTTATTGGTTTGCCTAGGTTATGTTGGCCTGGGAGGTGACACCCACTCATCCCTTCACTGTAGTACACTTGCAGTTCATTTGTCATGCCTCACTGTGATCATGTAATGTTTGATACATCACTGCAGAATAATTTGTGTCTTCTAACTTTGTTCTTTGGTCTCTCTGTTTTAATGTCAAGTGGGTAAGCACTGGACTTGCCTATTATTTTGCCTATCACCTATTACTGCAAGAAAACTTTTGCTTAATTTATTTTTTGAATCGCCTGATATTTCTGTATTACTTGTGCACTACTTATTGTCATTGATAATTATTATTACGGTATTCATGACAGACTAATAATAATCGTCAAGAAAGAAATAATATAAATAATGAATCACAAGACAGATTGTCGCAAATTTACAGGAATTATTTAATTCTCAAAAAACATAAAAATAGTATATCAAGTTGTAAATTATCTCAACAAAAATTATATTGTTGAATTCAATACAACAGTGCTGTGATTAGGTACTCATCTCAATATGTACTTATACTACTATGACATGTCTACAACAAAACCTAGTGGAAATTACTAGTAACTAACAATACAATACAGGTCAGTACGATAAACAATATCAATACAACACAAACAAAATTGTAATTTCAAGTTTTTCGAGCACAATAGATTGAATCTCACATTTACGTTTGGCATAACCTAATATTTGAATATGTTAATTCAAACTATGAATTCTTTAACAAAAAATTCACAATAATAATAACACCATAATAAAACGGCAAATATAATAAATAAAGTCAGTTAACAGGCTCTCAGTTGCCTATTTGAGACCTAGTCCATTCGCAGCTTGTACTTGGTTTTGACGGCATTAATACCTGCCATGGTCACTGTCACAGATGCCAAATCTAGTTGAGGCCATATATAAACTGGTAGTGGCCAGCTCCACCTATGAGCCTAAGTAAAGCCTCGCAATCTGTGAATAGGTTCTTTTAAATGACATACACCTTTTACAATACGCACTAGCCACATGCCCTTACTAGAAACACAAGCATTGATATAAATATGCATTTAATAATTATGATAACCCATTGAGTATCATCCCAAATACGCATGACTTGCCACAACAAGACAAGGTATATTACAACACCTATCGCAGTCGAGCACCAGCAAGAGGAGAAACACCACATTATCAATACATTATCAATACATTATCAATACATTATCAATGGTGAATAACATAATATAATAATATCTTTATTACACCGTATTGAATAATGACCGTTCATCTTAAGTTGAAGTAATAAAGTATAGAAAAGTAGAATACAAGAAGATAAAGACAACAAATCTATAAAAGAGTAACTATATGTTTAATACCGTAAATGAAGTTTTTAAATAATGAACTACCTGTCTGATCAGGTGTATGTCTTGAGTGTTCATTGTTGTTATAAATTTGTTTGTTTTAGAACAGTATTGAAAGTCTAGAATTTGTTTTGAGAGATGGCTGTACATTTTTGTGTGTTCATTGTTGTAATTGTCACAGGTTGTAATAAAATGAATTTCATCTATTACAACATTGCACTTTTTGCATAGTCTATCTTCCTTAGGTATTTTAGGACGTTTGTGGTGACCTTGTTCAATTTGTACCTTGTGGCTACTCAGTCTGAGCTGTGACATCATTTTAATATAATTTCTGTTTTGGGTCAGTTCTATTAATGTCTTTTAGCCAAGATTTGTTATAGTGTTATTTCTAACTGTATCATAAAATGTTTGTTTTGATATAGTCTTAATATCAATCTCATATAAGTCTTGTATTTTGTTGAGTCCTAACCATGATCCCTTTTAAAAGTAATGTTCAAGGAGAACACATATAGGAGAATTGGTAACTGAATTGATTCAAATAATTTTGTTTTCATTTTAATGTTATTGCTGTTACTGTTGTAGATATTAAGCGTTCAGCTTTTCTTGCTTTTCTGTGAGTCGTTCCATGGTTGTCATTAGTGATCTGTTGGTGTTGAATGTTGTACCCAAGTATGTGAAATTGTTTTTTCTAATATTATCATATGTGAATTTAACGTTATTATCTGGCCTGTGTCCATTCTTAGTAAAAATTGTTATTTTTGATTTTGCGACATTGACTTGTAAACCCCATTGCTCAGAGTAATTATGCAAGGCTGTGAGTGATGATTGGAGACTTTCTTTCGATGTTGATGTCATGGTGATATCAGCAAATAGTAGGCTTGACAATGGTTATTGAGTATTGGGTGTTCGCTGTTTTTGGTGTTTAAACATCAACAACGTCATTAATGAAAGTGTTCAACAGTGTTGGACTGAGTGGATATCCTTGTTTAACTCCATTGTCAGTTTGAAAAAGTAGTGTCAGCTTGTTTCCTAGTTTTACACAAAATTTGATGTTTGAGTACATACTTTTAATCTTAAACCTGTCCTCCATACTGTGTCAAAACACTTTTTAGGTCAATAAAACAGCAATACAAGTTTCTTGAGACTAATATTAAACATAATATTGTACTATTTAGGATATCCCAAACATTTGTTAACGTTAGATCAGTTCATGTACATTGGCCTTGCTGCTGAATAACTTATCAATGGTCGGAGTGAAGACACTTATGCCCAGGACACTATGAGCGATTTGGTGTGTAAAAAGTGTTGAACAATACAAGTAACTATGCACATTGCTGGACATTGAGCAGGTACATAGTAAATCTAACAAACAAGTCACCAAGCGATATCCATGTAATTATCAAAGGTTAAGCAGTTTTGTACAGTTTTGTTATTAAGGTAGTTTTGTACTGACAGTTTTGTTAAGGTAGTTTTGTACACACAATGTATGGTAGCTTTGACCAGTTCTTAGGCGTTGTGAATAATGGTTTGACATTGAAACTGGATGACTTGCAATACGGTTTCTTGTATCTCTTGAATAATGATTTGACATTGAACTGAGGGATTAGCAATACGGTTTCTTGTACGTCTGGAATTGTTGTAACTGGCAGACTTGCAAGATGGTTTCTTATGCATCTTGAATAATAGTTTGACGTTGAAACTGGCAGATATGCAATACAGTTTCTTGTACTTTTTGAATAATGGTTTGACGTTGAAACTTGCTGACTAGCAATACGGTTTCTTGTATGTTTTGAATAATTGTTTGACATTGTAACTTGCAATACGGTTTCTTGTATGTCTTGAATAATAGTTTGACGGTGTAACTGGCAGATTTGCAAGACGGTTTCTTGTACGTTTTGAATAATGGTTTGACATTGAAACTGACAGACTTGCAATACGGTTTCTCGTATGTTTTGAATAATGTTTTGACGTTGTAACTGGAAGATCTGCAAGACGGTTTCTTGTACATTGTGAGTAATGGTTTGACGTTGAAATTGGCAGACTAGCAATACGGTTTCTTGTACGTTTTGAATAATGGTTTGACGGCGTAACTGGCAGATATGCAGTACAGTTTCTTGTACGTTTTGAATAATGGTTTGACGTTGAAACTTGCAGACTAGCAATACGGTTTCTTGTACGTTTTGAATGATAGTTTGACGTTGTAACTGGCAATACGGTTTCTTGAACATCTTGAACAATAGTTTGACATTGAAACTGGCTTACTAGCAATACAGTTTCTTGTACGTTTTGAATAATGGTTTGACGTTGTAACTGGCAGACGTGCAATACTTTTTCTTGAACGTCTTAAACAATAGTTTGATATTGAAACTGGCAGACTTGCAATACGGTTTCTCGTATGTTTTGAATAATGGTTTGACGTTGTAACTTGCAGACTTGCAAGACGGTTTGTTGTACGTTTTGAATAATGGTTTGACATTGAACTGAGGGACTAGCAATGCAGTTTCTTGTACATTTTGAATAATGGTTTGACGTAACTGGCAGACGTGCAATACTTTTTCTTGTACATCTTGAATAATAGTTTGACGTTGAAACTGGCAGATATGCAATACAGTTTCTTGTACTTTTTGAATAATGGTTTGACGTTGAACCTGGCAGACTTGCAATACGGTTTCTTGTATGTCTTGAATAATGGTTTGACATTGAAACTGGCTGACGAGCAATACGGTTTCTTGTATGTCTTGAATAATGGTTTGACATTGAACTGAGAGACTTGCAATACAGTTTCTTGTACTTTTTACCTTGCCCGTACCATCAAAGATGGAAGGGAAAGGTATATTAAGGGAAAAATTTTGTCCGGCGTTGTCGTCGTCGTCGTCGTCGTCGTTGTCGTCGTCGTTAATAATTGTTATTGTGTGCATAATAACTTTACTAATTCTATTCCAAACTTTATCAAACTCGGTCACCTTATTCATCAGTATAAAGTCTTCCCTGAGTTTGAACAACAGATGTCCTGTATGAAAATATCATGCAAAAATTGAGAAAATCTGATAAAATATTTTGACTGTTTCTACTTGACTGATCACTGGTGATACACATCAAAGGTCACTGATCTAAGTGGAAATATGCATTGTTGTATGTGTTCAATGAAGCAAATGATTTATCTTGTAATAATATCCTTGGTAATGTATCTCAGAATCCCATACTGGGTTTCAAAACCAACTCATGGAGAGATTGCACAGTCTGATACACATTTGCAAACCTACCAATAAAATCTTTACAGAAAACAAAATGTCAGAAAATCAATATAAGCACTCCTATGAACTGAGTGCCTATCTTTGATCAAGATCTGAAGCTAATAGAAAATCTGTTTAGTTCAAAGTTATCAAATCAAAAAAAAAAAATCAAAAATACATTAAAAGCAAAACATTTCATCCACATTTTAAAAAGAAAATTATTCTAAAATATATGTATTCTGTATTTGACAAACAGTTCATTCGACAAATGAAAACTCACAGGAATATGTTTCAGCTATTAGAACAGAATGATAGAGTTTTTATAATACTAGTTTAAAAACGCACTTCAAAAATTGCAGTGTTTGAAGATGTAGATTCTCAGGAGGCAACAGTACTGTTGACTTCTCCCTCCACTGGACACCAGCTAACTATTTAAGTTGATTTGCATACAAAGCAGAGCTTGCAACATGATAGCTATTCATAAAGAGTGTTTTTTTTACTTTTCATATAATACAGTAGTAGTCACACAATGAGGCAGTTCATATTTGTCTCAGTGAATCATTAATTTTTGACAGACACCTGTACAAAATACTTGGACTAAAGCCAGCTAAAATTTGCTGTTATCTTGCATGTTTTATGAATCTATTCACATCTAAATGCAGCACTTTTTTTTTTTTCAATGAGACATTTGTTTTTATACTAAAATATCTGAATTACTTTGAAGAAAGCTGGAAATTATGTCCCTTAAAATGATAAATAAGGCACCAATGTTTTTGTAAGATATTTACATCTTTTAAGGACATTCGGTAGACTGATTCCCCACTGTTGGTTCAACCCCAAAACTTGTTTGTATTCAAAATTAATTATGACAATGCATATTTATATTGAAACAAACTATGATAAAGGGAATTATATTATATAACAAAGGGCAAGGTCACCAGAGTTCAACTATGTTTAAATAATGGTTTGACGTTGAAACTTGCAGACTAGCAATACGGTTTCTTGTACGTTTTGAATAATTGTTTGACGTTGTAACTTGCAATACGATTTCTTGAACGTCTTGAACAATAGTTTGACATTGAAACTGGCTTACTAGCAATACGGTTTCTTGTATGTCTTGAATAATGGTTTGACATTGAAACTTGAAAACTTGCAAGACGTTTTTTTTTTTGTATGTTTTGAATAATGGTTTGACATTGAAACTGGCAGACTTGCAATGCGGTTTCTTGAACGTCTTGAGCAATAGTTTGACATTGAAACTGGCAGACTTGCAATACAGTTTCTCGTATGTTTTGAATAATGTTTTGACGTTGTAACTGGAAGATCTGCAAGACGGTTTCTTGTACGTTGTGAGTAATGGTTTGATATTGAAATTGGCAGACTAGCAATATGGTTTCTTGTACGTTTTGAATAATAGTTTGACGGTGTAACTGGCAGACTAGCAGTACAGTTTCTTGTACGTTTTGAATAATTTTTTTACGTTGTAACTGGCAGTCTTGCAAGACGGTTTGTTGTACGTTTTGAATAATTGTTTTACGTTGTAACTGGCAGACTTGCAAGACAGATTCTTGTACGTCTTGAATAATAGTTTGACGTTGAATCTGGCAGACTTGCAATACGGTTTCTTGTATGTTTTGAATAATGGTTTGACATTGTAACTGGCAGACTAGCAATACGGTATCTTGAACGTCTTGAACAATAGTTTGACATTGAAACTGGCTGACTAGCAATACCCTTTCTTGTACGTCTTGAATAATGGTTTGACGTTGAAACTGGCAGACTTGCAATACGGTATCTTGAACGTCTTGAACAATAGTTTGACATTGAAACTGGCTGACTAGCAATACCGTTTCTTGTACGTTTTGAATAATTGTTTTACGTTGTAACTGGCAGACTTGCAAGATGGTTTGTTGTACGTTTTGAATAATGGTTTGACATTGAAACTGGATGACTTGCAATACGGTTTTTTGGACGTCTTGAATAATAATTTGATATTGAAAGTGGCAGATTAGCAATACGGTTTCTTGTACGTTTTGAATAATTGTTTGACGTTGAAACTTGTAATACGATTTCTCGTATGTTTTGAATAATGGTTTGATGTTGTAACTGGCAGACTTGCAAGATGGTTTGTTGTACGTTTTGAACATTGGTTTGAGATTGAAACTGGATGACTTGCAATACGGTTTTTTGGACATCTTGAATAATAGTTTGATATTGTAACTGGCAGAATTGCAATCGGTTTCTTGTACTTTTTAGCTCCGCTGTCGACTTTGTCGAGCGGAGCTTATCATATGAGTGATTGTCCGTTGTCGTCAGTCGTCGTCGTTGTCCGTGTCAATGTTTTACTTTTTCGACTTCTTCTTGAAAACTACAAGCCTGAATGCTTTGATAATTGGTGTATATGTACCTTGGGTAGACCGCTCTCAGATTTGTTCATTTCATGATCATATCTTCAATTCTCTAATTTTGGTGAATATTTTTGTTAAAAAGTGTTTTTTTCGACTTCTTGTTAAAAACCACAATCATTTATGTTGAAAAATGATATTTTTGAATTTTTGTTGAAAATAGCTATTCCCATTGCATTGATACTATGCATATTGTTCATTTTCTAATGATATCTTCTGTTCTTTGTTTGAAATGTGCAGTGCTAACAGCGGAGCTATCTCAGTCGAGAGGCTGCTTGTTAAATAATAGTTTGACATTGAAACTGGCAGATTTGCATTGTGGTTTATCGTATGTTTTGAATAATGGTTTGACGTTGTAACTGGCAAATTTGCAAGACGGTTGCTTGTAAGTTGTGAGTAATGGTTTGATGTTGAAACTGGGTGACTTGCAATACGGTTTCTTGTACTTTTTAAATAATGGTTTGACGTTGAAACTTGCAGAATTGCATTGCGGTTTATCGTATGTTTTGAATAATGGTTTGACGTTGTAACTGGCAGATTTGCAATACGGTTTCTTGTACTTTTTAAATAATGGTTTGACGTTGAAACTTGCAGAATTGCATTGCGGTTTATCGTATGTTTTGAATAATGGTTTGACGTTGTAACTGGCAGATTTGCAAGACGGTTGCTTGTAAGTTGTGAGTAATGGTTTGATGTTGAAACTGGCTGACTAGCAATACGGTTTCTTGTACTTTTTAAATAATGGTTTGACGTTGAAACTTGCAGACTAGCAATACGGTTTCTTGTACGTTTTGAATAATTGTTTGACGTTGTAACTTGCAATATGGTTTCTCGTATGTTTTGAATAATGGTTTGACGGTGTAACTGGCAGATTTGCAAGATGGTTTGTTGTACGTTTTGAATAATGGTTTGACGTTGTAACTGGCTGACTAGCAATACGGTTTCTTGTACGTTTTGAATAATGGTTTGACGTTGAAACTGGCAGACTTGCAATACGGTTTCTTGAACGTCTTGAACAATAGTTTGACATTGAAATTGGCTGACTAGCAATACGGTTTTTGTATGTCTTGAATAATGATTTGACATTGAACTGAGGAACTAGCAATACGGTTTCTTGTACATCTGGAATTGTTGTGGCTGGCAGACTTTCTTGTACGTTTTGAATAATGGTTTGACATTGAGCTGACGGACTTGCTTAGACAATCTCAAAATGTCATGTATCTTCTTCAATCATTTATGTCTTTATTCAAACTGTGATTGACAGGCATTTTGCATACATTAGCCGCCATTTTAAACTGATGATTTTTACATGTCGCATTTCGCTTCGATCGAAAACAAAAACATTTATACATCAAAAGCCCAACGAGATGAGTGTAATTGCTAGAGTACATATTCATGCCCCCGAAAAAGTGTATTTGGAATCACAGCTTGATCTCTAAACATCGTTAATGGCACAATTCCAATTAGCATACTAATTGCGGTGGCCATCTTGCCCCAACTTCTGGTATCAGTTACATTTTAACAGAAATAAGACTATTAACCCCATTCATAGTTTGGTCACCTCGTACATGGGCTAGATATAAAATACTTTAGAAATACAGTTCTCTTTATTTTTGACAAACTTTATTATCATAAATAATCATGTTCTGTTTGTGATGTCACAATCTGCTGAGTTGATTGGTTGGTTGCCAACACTCCTCTGTTATAGAATAAATGAGAAAAAAAACATTTCTATCATGTGCAACAATACAATCTAAAATAGTCCATATATACATATATTTAAAATGAATTAAACTTTCAACTGTGCAATGGACAGAGAAGAGGATATCGCTGGGCTGGCTGGATACGGCTGATCTGGTGAGGATACGACTGCAATCATTCTTTTCAGCTGATAATATCAAGATGCAGCTCATGATGTCTTGGTCAACTGATATGGGATCTGTTGTGGAAGCGATGAGGTTGTGGCCATATAAGATCTATTGGTTGATGTTTTTTGTGCTGATAGTGGCTCTAATGCAGGTAATGTTACGGTGACTGTTACTGTGGCTGGTGTTTTTGATGTTGTGGCTGGTGACAATGGCATGGTAGGTGTATGATTGATGTTGCGGTGTTGTCTTGTGTTGGGTCTATTGGTGTAGATTTGGAATGATTGGGAGTGAGGGTAAAATGGCGAGGTTGGTGTCGGTATGGTGTGGATTGTAGGTGCTTGGCATTGTGACAATGGTGTGTTGATGATTTGGATGGGGTTGATGCAGTGTTCTCCTAAAAATTCATAGCCCCATTTTTATAAACAGCAATATTACTTTGTAAGTAAAGAATAATGTGAGTGGAACCATTAAAACTAACACAAGTTGCATTTGAATACTGAAACCTTGCGTGGCTGAATAATTAAAATCAACCAATAATCAATGAGAAAAAAACAATAATCATCCCCTTCCATTTTTACTACCAAAATATTGCACAACTATTTGGCCAATGACTGCAGTTGCTTATTCTATTTCGGCTTCCAGATTGGTGCAAGATTTTTTACCACAAGACAAGATTTTTTGTAGCATCCCCATAATCCTTCTGAATTTTCCATGGTCATCAAAGTCGTATTCTTTCAGAATTGGTCATTTGATATTATTATAATTTGGTTGATGTCTCTCTGTCCATCTGGAGTTGTATCTCAGATCAAATCTGTTCATTCTTTGCATATGCCTCATACTTTATCTCTGACATATGCACATGCAGTGGTTTACTGATTCAATCCACAGTGGCTGACTGGCAGCCATTTTGTTTTTTTTAAATGTGTTATCTTTGACAGGATTTGTCAATTTGTCAACATTTTGTTGTAACTGGCAGACTTGCAATCTCAATTTGTTGAGATATATGTTCATCATGATTCATTTCATATTCAAATCCAAAATGACCAACTGGCAGCTACATGTATCTTATTTTTTTCTAAATGTATCGTTGACATGGATTTTTCAAATTATACATGTTAGATTACATGTCCATGACAATTAGTTTCGCAATCGAGTCAAAGGTGGTTGACTGCCTGTAATCGTGCTTTTAAACCATACTTCTATATCTCTATATATGAGTCTGCACAAAGAAAATTCAGTTTGCATACAAAAATGCATGAATAGCATATCTTGTTTAATTTCTGACCATATATTTTATTTTTGGAAGAGTAGTTCCCATGGGGTGTGTGTATGTCATTAGAAATCACTTGTATGTTTTGGCAACAGAAATGAAATGTCAGTGATTTTCGCTTCTTCATATACTTCTCTATGTCTTAACATTAAAGTACATGTATATTCTTCTGATCTATGATGAGACAGGTTGTCATGGTATCATATATTATTGTTGATTGAGCTGCAGGTAACATCAATTGGTGATGTCTTTGAGTGTCCTTGACTCAGTCGAGCAGGGATCATGGTAGTCAGAGCATTTCAATATTGTAGTGGTCAGTATTGTCTGATACAATAGACTCAGCCTTGCAGGGACCATGTCAGTCATAGGGCATTTCAATACTGTAGTGGTCAGTATTGTCTGATACAATAGACTCAGCCTGATAGGGACCATGGCAGTCACAGGGCGTTTCAATACTGTAGTGGTCAGTATTGTCTGATACAATAGACTCAGCCTGGGAGGGACCATGGCAGTCATAGGGCATTTCAATACTGTAGTGGTCAGTATTGTCTGATACATTAGACTCAACCTGGCAGAGACCATGGCAGTCATAGGGCATTTCAATACTGTAGTGGTCAGTATTGTCTGATACATTAGACTCAGCCTGGGAGGGACCATGGCAGTCATAGGGCATTTCAATACTGTAGTGGTCAGTATTGTCTGATACAATAGACTCAGCCTGATAGGGACCATGGCAGTCACAGGGCATTTCAATACTGTAGTGGTCAGTATTGTCTGATACAATAGACTCAGCCTAGGAGGGACCATGGCAGTCATAGGGCATTTCAATATTGTAGTGGTCAGTATTGTCTGATACAATAGACTCAGCCTGGGAGAGACCATGGCAGTCATAGGGCATTTCAATACTGTAGTGGTCAGTATTGTCTGATACAATAGACTCAGCCTGATAGGGACCATGGCAGTCACAGGGCATTTCAATACTGTAGTGGTCAGTATTGTCTGATACAATAGACTCAGCCTAGGAGGGACCATGGCAGTCATAGGGCATTTCAATATTGTAGTGGTCAGTATTGTCTGATACAATAGACTCAGCCTGGCAGGGACCATGGCAGTCACAGGGCATTTCAATATTGCAGTAGTCAGTGTTGTCTGATGCAGTAGACTCAGCCTGGCATGGACCATGGCAGTCATAGGGCATTTCAATATTGTAGTGACCAGTGTTGCGTGATACAATAGACTCAGCCTGGCAGGGATCATGGCAGTCACATGGCATTTCGATATTGTTGTGGCCAGTGTTGTCTGATACAATTGACTCAGCCTGGCAGGGACCATGGCAGTCACAGGGCATTTCAATATTGTAGTGGCCAGTGTTGTCTGATACAATTGACTCAGCCTGGCAGGGACCATGGCAGTCACAGGGCATTTCAATATTGTAGTGGCCAGTGTTGTCTGATACAATTGACTCAGCCTGGCAGGGACCATGGCAGTCAGAGCATTTCAATATTGTAGTGGCCAGTGTTGTCTGATACAATTGACTCAGCCTGGCAGGGACCATGGCAGTGATAGGGCATTTCAATACTGTAGTGGTCAGTATTGTCTGATAGAATAGACTCAGCCAAGTAGGGACCATGGCAGTCACTGGGCATTTCATTATTGTAGTGGTCAGTATTGTCAGATACAATAGACTTAGCCTGAGAGGGACCATGGCAGTCACAGGGTATTTCAATATTGTAGTGGTCAGTATTGTCTGATACAATAGACTTAGCCTGAGAGGGACCATGGCAGTCACAAGGCATTTCAATATTGTAGTGGTCAGTGTTGCGTGATGCAATAGACTCGGCCAAGCAGAGACCATGGCAGTTGTTGATCAACTGAGTGAGTGAGCAAGAATACATACTTTATAACTTGTGGTAAAAGTGTTAGTGATTTATTCTTCGGGAGTTCATCAGTTTTATATCAGGTTATCAAGGTTATCAACCTTGTATCTTGTGTTATAAAAATGATTGGATCCAGGCTTCAAACCTTTTCTTCTTTGTCGTCATTGATGCTAATTGTTATTGCTATGTTCACACCACATAGAAATATTTGCATTAGAACATAGGCTTAAATACAGGAATTTGTTAGTCTGTGCTCAGATGCACTTTAAAATCAGAGACTTATGGATTGAATTCTGTGTGTTTGTCCATGCCTGCATCCATACTTATATCTTGGACATGTCTGGACCGATTACATTCAAAA